>NC_135415.1:27320602-27968102 GCF_051991245.1 Festucalex cinctus | reverse complement strand
CATGTAATTCAATGCAACTTGTACGGGTCATTATTTTACACACAACTTAAAGTTACAGTGTTTGTTTAATAATAATAATAATAATAATTATTATTATTATTATTATTTTTAATCATAGACCGACAAACATGTTAAATACGACACAAATTCAATTACTACACAAACAGTTCAACGTCATTAACTGCGCCACGCAATGCATTCTGGGAAGAATATATATGCAAAACAGGTCGATTTAACATGTCCAGAACTCAGTGTTGCCGAATTCCATTTGCATTTGTATTATTTTTTGAAACAATATGATTACAGCTGAGCGCCGTAATTTAGGGCAGTCACACAAATAACGAAAATCTGCATATAATTGACGCCAATCGTTTTTAAGTTATATGCCAAAGTTATTTTACCAATTTGTGGCCCACTTGGTAATATATTTACCTCCATGCGGCCCCTGAGCTAACATGAGTTTGACACCCCTGATCTAAAGATGTGGCATACAACATGGCATAAATGACACGCCATGTCACGGCAGGTGCATTTTACCTTTTCAGGTGGTCAAGCAGAAAGAGAAAGGTGACCAGATTGGGCTCTGGTAGTGACAGCAGCAGGTTGAGCATGCAGCTTTCCTTGGCCACGCTGTCAGAGAGCGCTGCACGGCGACACAATATTGCGGATTAGGGAAGGTGGCGTGAAAAAAAGGATCCGAATCAAGCTGAATTTGTGTCTGACCGACGCCTCCGGAAAAGTTGGGGTACAGCTCGTCAGTGAAAAGAGGCTCGGGCAGCTCGCGGAAATACAACTTGAGTGTACCGGCGATGGCGTTCACGTCCATGTCTCTCATCATCACGGACACATCCTTGTTGTCTGTCGGGAGGACAGCAAAAGATCTCGGACTTCAAAAGGGCTTTCTTTGACTACATCGAAGGGTATTATCAAGTTTATGTACACCAGGGGTGTCCAAACCACGGCCCGGGGGCCGTTTGCGGCCCGCCGTCCATTTTTCAGTGGCCCGCGACATATGCTAAAAATGGCATTTGACTCAGTTCAAATAAAATAAAAACAAAAATGTTTGGAGATGTTCAAAGTAAGAAGGGAGGGTGTCGAAAAACACAGGTGCTATTAAAGGTTATTTTAGTTAACTAAAGCTAACGAAAAAATAGAAATTCCAAAAACAATTTCGTTAACAAAATAAAATAAAAACGAAGATGCTTTTTAAAAAAAGAAAACTAATTAGAATTATAGCAAAAATGTCCTTTGTTTTAGTCTTTGGTAATTAATTTAATGCATGAGCCTTTGGGGATGATTTTAAATGTGATTTTTAGTAGATTTATTTTCATATAAACTGGAATGATGACGCCGCGACATGGTGTTTTTTTAAATATTGCGCACAAGTAATACACATGAAAAAAAACTAAAACTAACACTGAAACTAACTAACCTAAAACAGCATTTATTAAAGAACTAAAACTAATTAAAAAAATATATCAGAACCACCCTGAAAACTAATTAAAACTAACTACATTTGAAAAAACAAAATTCAAATCAAAATAAAAACTAAAATGAAAAATTGCAAAACTATAATAACCCTACTGCCATATTACAAATAAATTGCTTTATATACTGTAGCATTTTTCTAAATATGCAAAAGCACAAATAAATTATTTGTACAATTTTTAGGACTAAACACAATTTCTCTTCACAACATTATGTGGCCCTTGCGTCCTTCGGATTTTCTGGATGTGGCCCTCAAATGAAAAAGTTTGGACACCCGTGATGTACACCCACAAGAGGAAAACAGTAGTTTTCATACTTTATGTCAAACTCACTCAAGTCGAAGGCAGCCTTTAGAGCTTGGATGTCAGTTGCAACACCAGACACTCTGTAGATGCCCACTTCCTCCATCCCTCGTCGCTCTATCTCTTCAACACACTGTCTCACAATGAGGGGAACTTTGGAACGCTCCCGTCTGGTAAAACACGTTAAAACAAGGATTAAGTCAGCAAAGTCAAAAGACCTAAAACACAACATTGAGTATATAAACACAAGACAACAGAATTTGAATCGGCCTGTTGTTTTTTTTTTTTTTCCCACGTTTAGCGAACATATGATCAACTCACTTTGTTACAACATTAATTTTCACCCCGAACACGCCAGACTGTTTCCGTGACGGCATGCGCTTGAGACTGAACTCTCTGCTGGTGAACTTCATCGAAAGCTTGACCTCAACCTGAAAACACATGAGAGTGGACAAGAACGAGTAGCAATGAAACATTTGGTGGAGAAGAGTAATCTTCATCTTGCAGCTGTAAATATTATAATATTTCTCTTTTTGGTCACTTTTACAATGACATTACTCACCCCATTCATAGCAATGACTGTCCTCTGCCAGTCTTTGTTTTGCAAGTTCTGGGGATCCAGCTGCAAAAATATAACGCATAGAAATTGGCAAACCATATCAGCCCACTGAAAAACACTGAGCAAGTCCGGCATGGCAGATGTGTTTTTTTTTTTTTGTGATAAATGAAACAGCCAGTTAGTGCGTTAATTTTGAGTTAATTTCAAGTTACTTTAACGCCACTATTTTGTTTTTTTTACTTGGAAAGCCTGTACTGGGGGAATTTCAGTCGCAACACAGCAGGCACATAAATAAATTGAATAATACATATATTTGTGAAGACTGTTAAAGAGATACTTCACTTATTTAGCCCATTATAGCAATAAAAAGTTAATATTTTGTCTATAATTGGTTTGATACTTTCATTATTTTTCACTTACAATTAGTACCTTTAAAAACACATTTTGAAACTTGATGTCAACTGAAAATGACATCACAAGGGCTCAGGTAACCAATCACAGATCAGCTTGTGAATGACAACTTTTGAAGTCGAATTTTTAATCACCCCTAGTTTCTTAATAATATATTATTATTATTATTATTATTATTATTATAATAAATACTACTACTACTACTACTACTAATAATAATAATAATAATAATAAATAATAATTATTATTAATACTACTACTACTACTACTACTACTACTACTAATAATAATAATAATAATAATAATGATAATAATAATGATAATAATAATAATAAACAATTATCTAACAACCAAATCAAAATTTTACAAGGGTGAAATATGTGAAATATGTACCACTTAATAAAATAACTGTTGGAAAAAAAAATTAAATAACATCAACTTTGACACGCTAACATAGGGGTGGGCAAACTCAGTCCTCAAGGGCCGGAGTCCTGCAGGTTTTGGATGTTCCCCTTCTCCAACACAGCCGATATGTGATCAGCTCATCAGCAAGCTCTGCATAAACCTGATAACGATCCTGTTGATTGCAATCAGTTTGTGCTGGAAGAGGGAAACCTCCAAAACCTGCAGGACTTCGGCCCTCGAGGGCCGCGCTAACATCCTTATCAGGTCCACTGAGACGCTTTCTGTATGTTACCTTTGGTCTGAGCAGACTGCTACGCACTCTGTCCCAAAGACGGGCCCCTGTACTTGAGGATTTTCCGGGGGCCACGTCAACCTCTTCCTCCGACGCACTGATTGTCTGATACAAGCTTTCCTCATTGCAATGACACTCACTCATCCTTTCTGGCACGAGCCTTTCTAAAATGTCCCTTTAACTAACGAAGAGGAAGATGACAAGAAGCAACAAGGCCGCTCTCAAGACAAAGAGACACTAAAGAGAGTCCATCTTGCACCAAAGCATGTAGTCCACTGACCGCTTTTCATCTTGAAAATCCTCATCAACGAAGTCCTGGCAAATCCTTCCCAAACTTTCTGCATACATTGTCATAGTCAGAGTGTTTATTCCAGCGGGAGTCCGAGAAAGGAACAAAGAAAGCCACGTAGCCTGCTGACCACGCTGCCTTTGTGTTGTTCTACGTCCTCGTTGGATTTGAGAGATTAACTCCTGAGAATCCCCTCCTACCCTCATTATCGACGTGCTCACGCCTGCTGTTGCTTCTCCTCGTCACAAGTACTGACTGCCGTCTATTAGTACGAACGACTGGCAGAATCATACAGCTGTCAATAGTCTCTCCTATTTCATGAAAATCAAAAGCAGCATTGCTCTCACCTCCAGACATTCAAATAAGACAAACTGTACTTTTGATTGAATACTATAAATTCCATCCATCCAGCCATCCGTCCGTCCTCACCGAGATTATTTTAGTCAACTAAAACTAGCGAAAAAACTAAAATTCACAAAAACAAATTCGTTAACGAAATAAAATAAAACCGAAAATGCTTTTTTAAAAAAAAAACGAAAACTAACCGAAACTACATTTTATGTTTACAAAACTAACTGTTAACTAAAATGTTGTTTTAAGTAGATTTATTTTTATATTAACTGGAAAAATGATGTTTGGAAGTGTGTCACACAGAAGTGATGTCATCTACCAGCAGCCAATAGAAAAGCACCTTCAGATGACGTCGCTCCCATGGTGTTTTTTTTTTAAATATTGTGCACAAGTAATACACATTAAAAAAAACTAATTCTAAAACTAACTAAAACTAAACTAAAAGAAAGCCTTTATTAAGTAACTAAAACTAATAAAAACTAACAGAACCACCCTGAAAACTAATTAAAACTCACTAAATTTTAAAAACAATACTCAAAACGAAATCAACACTAACTAAAATGAAAAATTCCAAAACGCTAATAATAATAAAAAAGTGCTGGAGTCTTTGGGTGAGAGGCAGGGTATCATTGACAGTAAAGCACTAAATATTTACTCTACACTGGCCAAATGTTGAGTTCCATTTGGTAAATGGGTGTATTTTAGCTGGAAACGACAATGACGATTTTGTTTTTTTTCCTCCCTCAGAACTCTGAAGTCTTTGAACCCACCTCACCACCAGCAAGGAAATCCATTCATGCTTGATCAAAGAGTGCTTTGTGTCTTCCTCTCTCAGGCATACTTTGGATCGATGCCAAGAGCTACATTTGGTGAACCCAAAGTCTAATCCACCCTCTGTCACAACACTCTATCAGAGGTCAAGCTGAAGTGACCCACGAGCTAACGCACACCTCACTTCTTTTTGAAAAGCAAAACGATGAGCCAAAAAGGGGTCAGCAACGCAGACAAATCACTATAGTGATGTTATTGCAAAAAAATAAAGGGTCAGCAATGAATGTAATTTAGACAAGGCTCCTTAAACTGCACATTTGGGCGTCAGCATATATTTTCCCCTTCTTACTTTGTCGCTTGTTCAGAATTAATTAGGCAAAATAAAACGTTTTGGTTTGGCAGATTGTTTCATCTTATGACATGCAATTGGAAAGACTGGAAACCAGTGGAGACTGGCGTTTGTGGATCTCACTATGCTTCATCTATCATTCCTTCCTTTAGTCTTTCCTCTGGTCTCTTGAGATCTCACTAGTCTGTTGGAATTTCGATGTTTCTGGGGTTGGTGAAAGATTCTATAACTCTGGGTGGTAAGTAATGTTCCAAATATGTATATTAATTAATCTCGAGTTCAAATAGAATTGAATCAAATCAACAAAAGATAGAAATCGAATCGAATTTAACTCCTGTGAATTGAAATCAAATTGATTCAGGATTTTTTTTTACCTTTATCTGTCCTTTGACCATAATTTTGTCTGTCATCTCGCCATCTTCTTTGTTCTGCTTGGATCTGCTGCAAGACTTCTCATAGCAGAGTAGCCTCAGAGTCTGGGAGCCCTCCAGCTCGATCTCAAACTCCTTGCATGGAAACACGTGGAGATCCATATGTTACCACACATCCACATACAACACACATGGAATGCAACACACATGGTGCATGACAAACGAGCATGAAATGAAAATGCCTTCCTCTATAATGTTCTCACCTCGTTCCAGTTGGGCTCAGTAGAGTCTCTGTACACACGCGTTTTGGCTTTGTTGACAAAATAGCCAAAGGAATCCACCTCAAGAGAGCAGTAAAGGTCTGATGGGTACAAGAAGACAGAGTCGAATTAAAAAAAGAATCAATGATGCAACACAGTAGACCTACACTGCCTGTGATAATATTAGAATTCTACTGTTACCATTTCAAAAAACCACTCTTGGAGATAAAGAAGAAGCACACTAAAAAAAATGTTGTGCAATGCATTTATGTTGAAAATATTGAATAGATTAAATTTTAGTAATAAAGATATGCATTGCATTCATTGTGGAATTTGTCTGACATGAAAATTAATTTGTGCTAAACATAAGCGATTGTAGTAGGGCGGCATGACTCAGTGGTTGTCCCCTAAACCAGTGGTTGTGGGTTCGATCCGGAACCATGTTGAAGTGATGAAAATGATCTCAAACAAGATATTAACCCCCCCAGTTACTCCTGATGTTGCACCATCAGTAGGTGAATGTGAATTTAGTGAGAAGCAAACCTTAATAGGTGAAAGAGTGCTATACAAATTTTAAGACTATTTTAGAAAATGGAACCAAATAGTCTTCATTAACTGCAACATAATGAGGATAGGTAAATTAAATTTGACAGTGTCAGGTAAATTAAGAACGTTAGCTGACACTGACTCATTTAACGTTCTTCAAATTCAAATGAAATAGTTGTGTGGGACCAGTAGATGTTATCTTATTATTTAAATCCAATGTTGTGTTTCTTTGAGTGCAGTGTCCCTAACTAATCCCACTTGTTCCCTGCCCGTGCAGCTGTTCTTCCATCTGACACTCTTCGAGACACAGAAGAAATGAATTACAGGTCGTGAGGTCGTAACCCAACCGTAGATAGCACGATAAAGTCAAAAACAGGAGAATACGTCACTCACTTGAGGTTTGTTTGAGACCTGATGCTGAGTGTACAATGACATTCAAAAAGCCGTACAATCCTGGGGATTCGTCATCTAGGTTGGAAACAGAAGTCGAGTATACAGCTTCAGATAAACCTTATGAAATGCATGTTTAGTTGCTATAACTAATGAAACTATTTTCAACCTCACCCTCTTTGTTCATGGTCACTGGAATAGTGTGGACAGTTTGGAGTTTCACACACGAGTTAGTAAGCATCTGCAGCTCGAGAGATGTCAGAGAGAAACTCTTGAAACCTATAAGACAAAGTTCAGACACATTGACATCAGACACAAATATGTTGATGTAATAAGATAACTTACATTTCTTCTGCTGTTCACGAATGATCTCCCTCCATTCGGCACGTTCGTAGTCTGACGAGATCAGAAATGTGAAACCCTGAATGGCACAAAGGGGCTTTATGGTTTGAAGTGGTTACATACTGCAATGACAAGCTCTCAACATCAGAGGGCAGCACAAACCGATTAACAAGCAACACTTCATCATCTAAATCACAAAGGAAGACATTGTTCACAGTAAAACACGTGAAATGTAGAGTGCGAAGATTTTGGACCTTGCCATTCCTGTTAGCCACTCTGAAAGCCATGTTGGGTGACATGAGGAGAAGCAATGATTCCTGCTCTGATAACCTCTTCTTCAGCCGCTCTATCACTTTGGGTCCTTTGGTGGTTCTCTACAAATAAGAAGAAGCAGGGGTTCATGCTTTCGGGTTGACTTTACTGGTGTGTTATTCCTATTCATATCATCTAAAGAGCAATGCTTTAAGAATACTATGCATAAAAAACAACTCGATGTGGAAGGGATGTGAGAGCTCAGTGTTGTTCTCAATAGCACATTGGCTCATTCACTCCCAGCCATTTTCACTGAAGCAACCCCCTTCGTTGCCAGCTGTTTTACTGGATTTTGACTGATTTTGCAAGGCCCATAGATAGAGTATTATTGCGTTCTATTGCTATAAAACATGGAACCTACCAAAAGAAAGATTTGAGTCTCTTGTTTCATCAGGAAAGAAAAGTATATTTGTATTATGAGTATATCATTATTCAAAAACCTGTTGATAACACTGGGGGAAAAGAGCTTGTTGCAACATGGCCCTGGTTGATCTCTTATACTCTGCTGCCACCAGCTGGCCATGTTTGTACCATTGCTTTAAACTGACCTCTTGAGGTCAGAGGCTGTATCAATGCTCTACCATTAAAAAACAAAACAAAACAAAAAAACAAAACAAAAAAAACGTACAAATGTTTGTTTGTTTTTTAGACCATGGCAATATTTAAAATAGAACGTTTTTATACGTTTTTTGGGAGCAAATGAGTTAAAAGCAGACTGGCATCTCCTCAGCAAACATTCTCAATTTCTACATTTTGTTCAATGACTGCTCTTTGGGGATTTCCAATTGCTTTGCTCTGCGCCGGGTCTTCAACCTGTTACCTTCTGCTCGTTAAGAAAAGTCTTTGTCTTTCACTGGGAATCCTTCCTTACCTTTTCTCTTTGGAGCTCATTCTTAATCTGGGACAGTTTGATCTTCATGGCATCAATTTCCTCATCCTGGACCAAAGGGATAGGGGTCGACTCGCAGTCCTCAATGGTCTGAAACGTCAGGTCGGCTAGAGGAATGTACCACTTGCAGTCATACTGCTGTGCTTTCCTGTTAATGAACAGGATGCAAATGCACTATATACACTTTGTTTATGTTTTATCAGGTTTTTGCAGCTTCAACCTGAACATGGACTTTTCATTTCGGAAAGTAATACATTAACCACTGGAATATTCACGTTACAGGCAAGGTATTGATTCGGACTCACTCACCCTGCAGCCTGTTTCTTCAGCTTGGTACAGAGCAGCAGGTCAGTGAAGAGGAAGACATGACGGAGTTTCCTGGAACCTTCAACCAGCTCCACCATGAAGCGGTCCCTCAGAAGCTGACGATTCTGTCAACAAGAAGCTACAGTTACAGAAGCTACACAAGTTACCGATATTGCAGTGGGACTTCAAAATCTAATGAATACATTCACATCCGTCTGCAAATACTAGAACAAGTTGAAATAAAGTTGATGTATTACATTTCAGATTACACGAGAGCTGCTCTCAGATAGCTGCTCACAAATTTAAGAGGCAAAAGTGTCTACATGTTTAATTTTAGAAGACCTTCATACAGTATGTTTCATTTAGTGCAACATTATCCATGCTGATATTTTTTTTTATTTCTTATTTTTTAATGCATACTCTCGGCTTCATACTTCAAACAATATTCGTGTAGCATTTTGATCGGATTTTAACATTGCAATTTCTTGTACAATCCCCTCTAAAAAGAATTTCGCAACAGGACGTCAGACAACCAAACTTTTTTAATTTATACCAAAAACTAGGGATGGGCGAGTACCGATACCAGCCTGATTATCGGTCGATACTCTTGACGGTGGCTGATACCAGTATCGGCCTCCCTTTTGTTTGTTTTTTCAATCAAGAACTGGAAATTAGTAGTTAAAGGAATAGAAAAATTGCCATTAATTTCAATTACATTTTTAAAGGAAAAATACTATGGTGAAAATAAAATATATAGATCTTTCTTTAAAATTATCTCTCATTTTGGGGGGGGATTTTATGTAGTAGTGGTATCGTATCGGTAACTACTCAAGAGTTGAGTATCAGTATCGGTTTGAAGAAAAGTGGTATCAAATATCCCTACCAAAAACAGCACTACAGCATATGGTTGAGACAAGTACATGTATACAAATTCATGTCACAACTAAATCACTACTTTATTAAACACAAAAAAACATTGTTGGCTCTGGTGCGGCACTGAATCTTAAAATTCGAGCCTATACTACTTTCATTTGAGACGTTGAGGCTGCTAGCTCTCAGCACTTTGACCTCTGGGTGGAGGTTGTTTACATTGTGACACTGCCCATGTGAGACTTTGTTGCCAAACACTAAAAGCAGTACGGGGGGAAAAAAAAGAAGGAAATCCATGCAGGATGAGAGGCACTCTATGTCTGGCTCTGTCCTGGTTTCAAAACGTGGAGGGATTACATCCACTTATTGCTTTGATGACACAAAAGGGATTGCAACTGCTCAATAATCCAATGGAAAAAACAGCGGTTAGTGCACCCTTTCTTTTTTTTTTTAATCATTGGCCACAATGACATTGAGTGTTGACTACTATTAAACGTGGACTTTATACTCTGCTCATTCCCCCGCATCAAGAGAGTTCTAAGAGTTCTAAGAGAGGACATTGCGCTGCCCTTCCAGGTTAATTCTGGGACACAAACGTGAGCTGGGAAGGATGGGAGGGAGCTCTAAGCTAATCAACAGGCCTTCCTCATTTGCAACACAGAGACCCTCACCTCTTGTGCACTGGTTAGTCACAAGCTTCCTTTTGCTCTACTTCCTTTACAGACTGAGATGAGTCAGTAGCCAACTTTTACTAACTTCCCAACACCTTAACGCTTTGCCCTGTTACTGTCAACATCCACAATAGAGGGGAAATATGGAAGATGTAATCTGGAATTCTGTGAAGTCATTTTACCCGAATCCTGTATATATAAACAAGCTACGGACTCAACATTTAACGTAATCATGCTTACATTTGACAGAGACCAAGATTGATTCGCACAAGGAGAGCACAGACAAGGCTGAAGGAAAGTCAGCTAAGTAAAAAATAATAATAATAATAATGGAGTGGGTGTCAGGAGTAGCTGTTTGTACCAGCAGATTATATTCCACCCAGTGAATTAGGAAAATTAGCAAACTGTTTGAACAAGCTGTATTTATTATTTTTCTACAATATTGACCATAGCAACCTGAAATAAATACAGCCAATTGAATCTGCGGCTACACCTGCTGAACACTTTATTAGATACATGTAACTGCTACATAATTAAAACTGTCTTCTTAAAGGGCTAGACACAGACACAGGTCTAAACTGAGATTAGAACCAAAAACATCTGATTTTAATGTATTTGATTAACTCATTTACTCCCAATAACGTATAAATACAGTTTTTTTTTAAATGTTCTAAGTGTCCCAAAGACGTATTTATACGTTTTTTTTTTTTTTTTTTTTTTTTTTTTTTTTTTTTTTAATGCTAGAGCATACAGAAGGCTTTGATGCAGCCTCTCAACTGCAAAGAACGGTTGCAGAAATGGTAGTTATTACACAAACGGCCAGCAGGTGGCAGCAGAGCAAAGGAGATCAACCAGGGCCATGTAGAAAAAAAGCTCAATTACTTACAATTTTAAATAGATTTGTGAAAACTGATGAAACTTAGCTCTCTTCTAATGCTAATTGCTGTAAAACGGAAACAGATAGAAACATACTTTTTTTCCTGATGAAAGAAGAGACTTTAATCTTTCTTTTGGTAGGTTACATGCTTTTTTAGCAATTGAACACAATATTCTGTGGGCCTTGCAAAATCAGTCAAAATTCAGTAAAACAGCCGAGAACGAACGGGACTGCTTATGTGAAAATGGCTGGGAGTGAATGAGTTAATATTGAAATTTGCTTTAATATTGCTGAGCATCGACATTGCTAATGTAGTATGTAAAGACTTTAGCGTGACTATTTTGCAGCAAAATAAGGTAACCTAATTATTAGAAACACCTCAGATTACATTATTATTATTATTTCATTACATTATGCTGTACCTTACTTTCATTTTAGCCAGTGGCTGTATAATATATAGACCACTTACAGTAGACTATATGCCTGTCATTTCTTTCACATATATACTGTGAAGTACTTGGTTTTAATGGACTGTTCAGGAAAACTACATATAGCATGTACATATTTTGCATATTATTCATTTGTTTCTTGGATGATAAAACTCACCTCTCCCTTCTTTACTGTCATTGACTGTCTGCGAGGGGTGATTTCTTCATTAATGCTGGACAAAAAGTTCTGTGAGATGCGCAGGGCATCCTGCAGCAGTGGGTAGTCAGGGTGGCTGGAGGGGGTGTGCTTCAGTAAGTCCTAAAACAAAACAAAGACAATTTTAGTTCCACACTCCATGCCCACGGCCAAGTAAAATGAGGCTCTGCACTCCCCACTGCACAGGTTGACTTACATGCAGAACGAGAGTGCTGCGTGTCACCCGGTCGACGGGCTTGTAGAGAAGAGCTGTTCGAGATGGAGTCAGCTTAAAAGCGGTCATGACTCAAGCAACAATACTGAATGATGTGAGTCGTTTCACTCAATACTCACTTTCCAAGGATTTCTTAGCTGACTGGTCTTTGTTGTCCTTTGTGCCTTTGACCTTGAGGTTCTGTCAGAAAGACAAAATTACACAATCAACTAAGAGCAGGTGCCCGACAGCATTGTGCAATTAAAACAATCAGCGCCACTACAAAAAGCTTTGTGGCTCTTGACACTGTGAGAACCACTAAAAACTGCTCTGTCATCACTTATCCCGGGCAGCTGCACCACATCAAACGGTCAACTGCTGCAGTTCCTGCTGTGTGCAGTGTTATTACATACCTCAGATATCTGTGCAAACTGTGTGTTTGCCTGGCAGCATTTGTCCGCTGTCGCCACAGCAACCTTATAGTTGTCCACAAAAGCCCGGTACACTCCGAGCTGGCTGGCCTGAAGGACATGAGGAGAATCCGAATTAGAATCCTTCTATTGCCTGGCAAAAAAAAATTAAAAAATTCTACCTGGTTTTAATAAGCAAATGCTACATAATTACTCTAGAGATTGATGTAGTCAGCAGCTTCTAATTGAAAGCATCATCTTGCAGGAACATATGGTCGAAATAAATTTTTTTGATGATGGTGATCGGAGGTCACTGATCAAAACAAGATAGTGTGTTCAATAGGGTATCAATACCTGGGTATACAAAAAACAAACAGGTGATGATAAGGTAAAATGATAAATATTGGAGCATCAGTCAAGTCCCAGCTGACCCTGTTCCAGAGTGACAGGCAGTCAGAGCTATGACACAAATGTTGTCCATAGCCAAAAAAAAATAAAAAATACCATGTCCTGAAGTCGAAAGAAACCACAGCTGTACTAAATACTAAGAAAGATCAAGGGAATTGGCATCAGTTAATGACAGAAACATTGTCAGAGCCTTTAAAGGAAAACAACTGTGAGTGACATCGGGGTCCTTGAATGCTTTTGAAGGCACAGTATTTTTAATTTAAAAAAAAGAGAGAGAGCGAGAGAGAGAGAGAGAGAGACTTTCCACCGTCGTCTGCCAGTCATTGTTATTCAATTTTGAAAAAAGCAAATAAATTTGGGAATAAATTAAAATGCAAGCTAACTACAAATTTCTGAATGTTGGCTTGTATAAATTTGCTTCAAGAGAATGAGAGAGACTTCTGATGAAAGAAGAAGCAACTAAATTGCTTTAATTTCACACTTCGTACGAAGTACAACCATTCCATTTTCTATACCGCTTTTCCTCATGAGGGTCATGAGGCTGGAGCCCAAGTCAGCTGATTGCACACTCTAAAAACAGTTGAGTCAAAAGTAATCCAATTATGGATAAAAAATGGACCGATCCACTTTATGGGTCAATTTGACCCAACTTTGTGGGTTGTTTTATACAAAATGACCCATTTCTTGACTTAAAGTTGGGTCAAATAGAGGACCACTCAATTTTTGACCCATAGTTGGGTTATTTTTTACCCGTTTTTAGAGAGCAGGCGAGATGAAGTCTACACTTTGGTCTCGTCTCTAACCAATCACGGGCCACGTGCAAAAAAAAAAAAACATTCCCACTCACATACATCCCTAAGGGCAAGCTGGAGTCCTCAATGGCAAGTTTTTCGAATGTGTGAGGAAGCCGGAGTACCCACAGAAAAACAGACGGAAGCACAGGGATGCAAACTGCACACGTGGAAGTCCACAGCTTGTATTCATAACCCACAACCTCAGAACTACGGCGACCCATCCTGCTTTGAACATATTGACAAAATGTGTCCTTGCATTTAAACAATCCCAGGAGCACAAAAGCAAATAGCACAAACTGCAGCGGATGGCAACTTGGCTGCGTTCCTCAAGGGCACCACAGTCGTGGGAGTGAACCAGGATAAGCGCGGTGGCGGCAGAGCTGGACATAAAAGGGAACACACTCATTCCCCGCCTTGTTTCAACCCACACTGTCTAGAAATTTCATTGAGCAAATATGTTTGTTTGTTTTTCCAAGCCAAGTGATACTGTTAACCACCACCTTAAATTAAACCAAATATGAAAGAACATTTAATTTACCCAACTGAAATAATCTTTATCTACTGTTAATATGGGGGTATTGCATTCGTTCTTAGTCTTGTTAAGATACTTTATGGATGATCTATAGTGTGTGAATTGACTTCTTGTCAAACAGTGTCATAAAACTAAACTTGTCTTCCTTCTCTGGTAATTTGCTGTGTCACAACATGCCAAGATGTAACTTGATTTGGCATAACAGAAGAGAAAGCACAGCAAGTGAGGGCAACCCAGTGATTCGTCACGTGTCTATATATAAACCATGCATGAATGTGGTTTTAATCTTGCGCAAACGCTAAACAAGCTCTTTTTTCCAGCAACCTCCTATAGAATCCTTTGTTCTCCTTTACTGTGCGTCATATACGGTGAGACGACACTTTTATGGGGCTAAGCGATGACTCCAGGCAGTCTACTCACGTGCATTTCAAAACATACGCGGCCTTATTCCATGGAAGGTCTCAGTTTTGTTGAGCCAACAAGGAATGTCATTAGATTGCCACTGCCATGGTTTCATTCAGAGAAATGTGTCAAATTAACCCATTTTATTCTTGACAGGCTCAGTTGCTGGTTGACAGCTGTACTGTATGTTACATCATAAAAAGTGGAAAAACAGGTTTTGGCTAATGTGCCAGAACATGTTTTTACTTGACTGTTTTCCTGATGCATAAAATGATTCAATGACAGATTACTCATGATTCTCTTTTAAACGTAAACTGACAGTCGAGTATTCAGGGCATTAGGAGAAGTTCGCAAATTTTAAAATGACATCATACCAGTCTCTGGAAGAGGTCCCCCACACACTGCTGGTAACTCCAGTCCTGAACACGAGGAAGCAGAGCATCGTAGAAGTCTTTATGGATCTCATGGAGCTCTGGCACTTTGAAGAAAATGGTCTCGATCTGCTGGATGGTCAGCATTGGTTGGGATGTCGTGGCTGCTGCCCTTAGAGGCTTCATGGGCTTTAACAGAACAACCATGAGGAGATAGTTTCAAATTCAAATCACTTGTCATTCAGAAACTGCCAAATCTTTGTTACCAAAAGGATCTGCTAAAAGTAAATAAAGATTGTACATGTACCAGCACAGTATGAGGAAAATGTGTGTGTGTGTTGCACATACAATCAAAAGTGCTTCTAGGTGGCTGAGATAGGACTCCTCACTGGCCAGGATTCCGGACAGAACCCACTTCCTCATCTCCACCTCTTTTTCCTGATCCAGCTCAACCTGACACCAACATGGACATGACCAAGAGAAAACATTGGAACACCGCAGTCTCCTGTTGACGGATGTGTCAAGTCTCATCAACTGACCGCACACGTGTGGCAACAAATATTGTTGTAAGATTAAGGACAAAGCATATTTTATTACACTCTGTAGGAGTTTTACATTCCACAGGGGCTCAGTCAGACATCCGCGCTATCTTCGAGAAGATAAATGCGTTTCAACACCAGGGCTTATTATTTCAACAGGTCAAATACATCAGTCATCTCGGTGCAAGCTATCATGGTGGTGCTACAATCTCAGCCGTTACAATTCCTTCATCAGTGTTGAAGACCACCAAGAAGATAATAACACACATACGAGACGAAGACAGAACCAAGAAGTCGACCGGGGTCTCATAACATGTGTTTGCTGTGTGTTCAATGCCCTGTATTATATTGAGATTCATTGTCATCTATAGGGATAGCATGTTGAAGACTGTATCTGCTCAAGTGCACCTTACAAAGAAAAATGATCTAATATCCCTGTCACAACTGATTAGTCAGACGAAGACTACCAAATATAAAGCCAATTACGAAATCAAGATGGGAAGGGTCCCAGGCAGTCCCAGGTTCTAAGCTCCGAGTGAACAATGGGTGGGTTTGCATCAGAGACTAAAAATGTCATCTGGAATAAAAATTGTGCCAAACAAATGATGCGAGTAGCCTGCAATGACAACCCCTGATTGGACAAACTGAAACTCGCAACACATACGGTACAGTATCCTCATCAATCAATTTTCTATAATGCTTGTCCTGTCAGGAGTCTAGGTTTGAATACGAGTGCGGACACTTTGGCTGGCGACCAGTCCATTGTGCAAGCAGTCAGCTTACCGACAGCGTCGATTCCAAGGAACCAGATGATTGCGTGTCTCGGCTGCATCGACTTTTGGAGCGAAGCTGTGGCGATGAGGACGGAGAGCCGGTGAGGGACAGAGCATCGGGACAAGATTGCTCTTCTGAGTGTTCCATTTCATAATTAAATGATGGAGGGGCCTCATTGTCTGTCAGAAATAAAAACAAACAAACAAACAAACGTAAGCCATGTAGCAATAACAGCAACAATGACATGTTTTAAAAAGTACCGGAAAAGATATTAAGAAAATTGCCTTGGTATGTCTGCCCTTCGGTATAATTGTTCATTTTAATGTTAATATTTATATTATATAAGTAGACACAAGCCGTAATGTAACACTGGTCAATGTGAATGTTTTGTGTCTAGGCTGATTTTATAGCTGGTAAAATTGCTTCACCAACATATCCAGAGAAAAAACACAGTAACTATCCAAAATAGCCAAATCATGTCTCATTATAATGTAAATTATTAAACTGTACTCCAAAAGAAGCAGCATATCACCTCTTTAGACCTTCACAACCCCGTGCCCTGCACAAATCTACCCAAAACCTGTGCCAGGCAATTAAAGCTTGTGCCAGGTGAGTGGATAAACAGACAATACACAAAGGTCTTATTTGCCTTGGATTGCAGTACTTCATCAGATCAAGGGCCACCAAATACAAAATTTGCATACAACATATTGTTGCTATGGTCCCTCAGTATACTTTACTGTAGAAATAGAGAAACAGTCACGCAGGAAAATCCCAAATCCCAACGTTAATGTACCCTAGGATTTGAAGATCAACGGGTATTGCAGCCTGTAATCACTACCACCCGTCCTTGAGTCACCAAGTCACCATCACTTATCTGAATTATCAGCATTATTTATGTCTTATGTCTGAGAGAGGGGGGGAAAAAAATCACAGCATGCATCCAGCAAAAGTAGTGGCAGGCTTGTAAAGAGAAGCTAATAAAAAGCTTGAAAACAGGAAAGAGAGGATTCCGGAAATCGAGGTAGGACAAAGTGTAGTCACCCGGGAGAGGCCAGGGAAACCGAACACATTTAACACAGTGACATCTCCAGAGACCTTGAGACAAAAGACTCCAACAAACAGCGGGAACCCAATAGAGAGGGAGAGAGATGTATTGACTGTGTGAGGAAGAAATGAGTACCGGCCAAGCCGCTAGCTTTAGTACACAGGGGAAGTCCTGTGTGAAAGGCCACTCTGTGTTCCAGCGAGATTATACATCAGCTCTGCCAATGGATGAATAACACAGCAGCCTCAGAGCCAAAAACGATCTCCTCCTATCTCTTATACATACCACACTAAGCACGAGGGGATATTCAATCATCCCCAAACAGAGTACTTTGAGGCTGATTTTCAAAACTTCAGAATCACTCGAATGTGAGAATAGGGGCACATCAAATAAATATATTTTTATTTGCAGTCATGATAACAAGAATTGCTACTGAGGAAGTGTCCAGGCAGCTCTGTCCGGGAAATTCAGCCATTCATCTTCAACATCAAAGCGGAAACAGGCCTTCTGCTCAAGGGCATCTTTTCATAAACACGTTCCACTCCCACCTACGGAGTAGCACGTATCGCATAGGTATAATGTACAATATTTACAGTACAGCTAACTGTGATTAAAAAAAAAAAGCTACCCGGTATGTTAAGCCAATCCCTTGCATGATTACTTGAGAAATGTGTTTCAATAATTTCATCCACAGAGTAGTCCAAAACACAGAAATGTAATTGTTTAGTGTCGGAAATTACCCACAGCATCAGTTCAGTTTTGTTTTCCGTAATACATTTCTCACTGCCATCATTTTTTCTATTATAAGTCACTTATCTGTTCTCCTTTTGTGAACTTTTCCAAAGGAGGAAAAACTCTTTTATTGCTTAACGTAGATACTTACTCATCCCTGAGGAATTTTGTTTACAATCTGTAAAAAGTCTTGACTACCATTACATATTTCAATGTTGATTGATGTGTAGATACCACAGCGAAGATATTACAGTTTTCACTCCCCTGCTATAAAAACAAATGCTTTTGCTGTTTTTATCTTGAAGGGTTCCAATGAGACCAGAACAGCAAAATCAACATACACTCTGAGAACCTATGTTGGTCTGTACTTTTTTTTTTTCCCCACAAACCATCCTGAAGCTGGACAGACATGTCCATGTCATCCCCGTCTCTTCCTACAGAAGCTCATAATGGTTTCAACCGTGCAATAAAACTGTAATAAATACTCTGTAATGACCTTACATAAGCGCTGAGCCCACCAGCTGTGGATCACAGCGAAGCTGTATTTGCTTCGGGCTTTGCCTGAACTCTGTAATTTTGTGTTTTTCAAGAATTTCATTGGCCGGCAATTTGGTTGAAATTATTCCTGGCCTTTCTGTGCTAAATACACAGACTTTGCTGTTTTTCCTTCACTTCCACCTTAAGTAGGCTACGAATAATACACCAAGGCAAAAAAACAGTGACTCAAGTTTCCACTCCCCCGTCTGGATATTGATCAGTCATGAGAAAACAGGGTTGTTTGCTTTATTTTGTGAAAAAGAGAAATGAACGGTGGAATTTTGGGTTATGCTATTGATGACAAAGCAAAGACATAGTCAAATCCCTAATCCTAATCCACGGAGATAAACTATGGTAGCGGCCAGCGACAGATGTACAACTGAGACTGTTACAAAACCAGAGATTAGGTCTCACACAGATAATCATTGGGTCTTATTTTGCCATGCCAACATCATCCTACAGCATTTAGATCCAAAGTGAACATTAGTGCTGATAAATATACAGATAATGCAGGCATCATACTACATACACATTGTTGAGCTAAACCTAAGTAAAAACATCATAATCAGCTATTTTGGATGAAAGCAAAATACATAAAATAGGACTCAACCAGTATGAAACTCAGCAATGAGGTTCATTGATTCAGTTTAGCAGCGAGAATATTGGCCTCCATAAACCCAGCACCAGGACACTGCACTGACAATTAATTGATCAGTGTGTTTATACCTCAGGCAGGGGCTTCTCTTGCATGCATTCAAAAATAAACATTAACTAGACAACATATCGATGGATTCAGCTAAGAACGTACGTACATTTGAATTTTGCGCAGAATTAAAAGAAATTTTAAAAAATTGAAGAAAAAGAATGACAGATGTTATGATTTTGTGTAAAGATCGTTATGATGAGAAAGGTTAAAACTCTGGAAAAAGTCATGTGTGGGTGTGTGATGTTAAAAGCTCAACAACACATTAAGGTCTGAGCTAATGGAGGCGCCACTGCACTTTGTGATCACTCGGAAATCTGTAGCGACTAGAAGAGCAAATGCACAAGCGGGGAAGTGAAGGCACGGAATACAAACGGTATTCTTTGTACTGTAGCTTTACCCACTTCATGGCACGTCCAATCCAAGTGAAGAAAAAGACATATTAAAAAGATCGATTTATGGTTTTATGAATTGTTATCAGGCTATGAAAAGGAAAATCGATTCAAAATGAGTAGCGGTAATCATATTTTCAGCCTTAACTGTGGGTGAGATTATCTCAGGTCATTTTTAGGACACAAGGCTCCACACACAATCATTACTCAAAAGCATTAGTGATCGACCGCTATGTTTTTTTTTCCAAGGCCGATATGACACAGATTATCCGTAATCAAGGAGACCATATAACCGATATTCAAAGTCATCACCATTTTTTTTAGAAGGTAAAAGATTTCAACAAATTCATAAATGAAAAGTTCCCTGTATCTCTGTGAGTGACAAATGCATACAAATGTACCGGTAGCTAATTTGGGGATTTCGTCAGGGTTTGTAAAAGGTATCAAAAGATCTTCACAGACAGTGAAAAATTGTCTGAATATGTTTCAAATGTCTTTGCGACAAGTAAAAACTGTCTGTGAACATCTTACAAATCCTAATGAAAACTCTAAATTCGTGGAAATAGTCGTTTTACGCTCCAGCTCGCTCCTGATCCAAATGAGGAGAGACAGTATCGGAAATGAATTGATGGATTGCTAAAAATTCTAAAGAATTTGTGGAATTTGAGCATTACTGATGCCTTGGATGACTGGTTAGCACGTCTGCCTCCCTGTGCTGGGGGTCAGAACATTGTTAAAAATAAAGATAGAGATACCATTTCGGCCCAAGTTGAGAGCTCACTAATAAACACAAATTTGATCCAAATAAAGCGTGATTAGAAAACAAAATTTCCGTGGTGGAAATAGCAGAGAATTGACTATGAATCCAAAGCATCCCCTGATCATGTGATACAATTACTTGACACTAGTGACAGGGCGGACACAGTCTGAGAAGACATTCGAGATCAACTGTTTTACAAGCTGCGCAAGGCATGCCAAGAGAGTAGTAAAATGGAATCTGACAGAAACTAATTGGAAGGTGCTTGTAACGTCATGTGGCTGGATCTGTAAATGCAATAGTCCCCTTTATGCTGTGGCAAACTGTTAAAATAATAGCCAAAACATCAGTCTGAGGCCTTAAAGCCACATGGCCTGTGGAGGCAAGCTAGGGCCACCCGCACATGCCTCTCATCTGCTGTTATAGGCCTGCCTAAAATTAGTGCCAGTCAGTCAGCGAACAGTATCGGTTAGAAGTAGGCCGCCCAGCCCAGCGCACCTACTAATCAGTATATAGAAATAGCTCAGAGTGGTGAGACCACTGCCTGTAATGTGCTTCATAGGAGAAATAATCAAAACCTGGAAGTTCCAATCTGTAAAAAGGAGGTCTACTAAGTATGACAAGAGGGTTAATGTGACATTAACTAGACAACATTAGAGATGTGGAGTTGATTTTGAAAAGAAAACAAATCTAGTGAAATACAGTCTTCCTTTTAATTGTTCGCTCATTTTCTTCATCCATGACGGACGCTGGTGAGGAGCATATCGTAGCTGACATTGAGTGAGAGGTGGAAAAAAAATTAAATTGAACTGAATTCTTGTGAATCGAAATCGAATCGATACCCAGCCCTAATTAAATAAGACGATAATTAACATTATCATTATCAAACAATCCTACTATTTAATACAAAATTGTCATAGTTGGCTCACGGCAATGGAATCACAAAAGTAGATATAACAGTGTTTTTAGCAACATAACATACTTTCAGGTCAGGGGGGTAAGATCAGGGGATTTAATTGTCAACTGAGGGCTTGGTATGTTCTTCACAAGACTCTTTTGTGATTGAGTGCTATATAAATAAACTGGACTATTCCATCTGACTTACTGCTCATTTTTTGCTAGTTCCCACTATAGTTAAGTTTGTTAGCTGTGAACAATTAGAGTTTCCCTTTTGCTTGTTTCTCAGGCATGCGTTTCCCCATTGCCTCACAGCCTCACATTTGCCTAAAACAAACTCTGTTGACTAGTAAAGCAACAAGCTTCACAGGTCAGGCTGTCGTGAGAGAGGTGAACTCATAGCACACTTAACATTTCATTATCCGTTCCCCGACCCCCCAACACACCCTGGAAGCAGCTGAGACATTCCATTAGCACTTGCCTGCCAGCCCGCAGCACAGAGGGCCCTTTGAGTGTGACCAAGGAGGGGAGCTGAGACGGCAGGACGAGAAACGCTGAGGCTGAGCACGAGGGACGACCACTGAGCCAGGGGACACAGGTCCACACGCTCATAAACATGCCAAAGATTTTTTTCCAATTATCTATGGCGTAAGTGTTTGAGTAAACAAGCTAACTGGGGGAGCTAGCGAGCATTGAGCACCACCTGGCTTAGTTTTTTTTTTCTGCAGTTTTTTTTTTTTTTTTTCAGATGAAGCAACACAAGGTGCCCATTCATATACTTTTGCTGTGAGAGCAGCTGGCAATGCCAGACCTGCTGTCATGATTGCCTGCCAGCTTTTGACTACTGTGCACTGTACTCTGCACAGAGGAACAGGTGTATCGTACTTACACACAGAAGCAGGACTGCCTTAACGTGACTGCTAATGACAGCACTTCCTCCGGTGGGCCAGCGTTTACCCGAGGAAAGGGAGCGGCTGCATTCTTCAACTTCCATGACTACTACTACACTTAAGATGCATGTGTCCTGGTACAATGATGGGTCTGTCTGGATTACTTTATGGGACCTCAAATATGAATGATTCTGTTATTGACTGAAAATAAGGACTTAGTCTAAAACCAGCTGATGGTATTGCTGGAGGGGGCCACATAGGACCACACACTTCCTAACCAGAAGTATGACAAAAATGCTAGGGTGTACCCCGCCTATTGCCCAAAGCCAGCTGAGATAGGCTCCAGCACCCCCCGCGACCCTTGTGAGGAATAAGCGGTCAAGAAAATGGATGGATGGATTTCAAATTTGCAAAACAAAAAATAAAAAATTCAATGTATTAGGCGTACTCATGTAGTATAGGGCAGTATATGAGCCAAAGTAAATGCAACTAAGAAATGTCCAGCATCTAGTGGCTAAAAGTGATATTACAACTTAAAACTAAAGTCAACACAAAAAAAAAAAAAAAGCGTAACAACTTAAACGGCTTAATTCAATGACTAACAGGACCTTGTAATCAGCTGAGTGACTTGGCCCAAGTGTCCAGTGCATGAGCGAAGCACAGAATAAAGACAAGGGAATCCCCAATGCTCGTCATCCCACATCATTTGGAAACAATCCGTTGTAAATTCCTACATTGACAGGAGCTTCTTTGATGCAAACTGAGGCCAAACGTCTGCCCTTGGTCTGCTACTCTACTATAACAGATGCACAAGTCCATGATAATGATCTCCCTTGTAATTTTAGGTATGCAAACACATGGAACTGGAACTGGCACACATCATTTAGTTTCCTCAGTGTATGACTCAGTAATTTATGTTTGTAATGTGCAACCACCTGACCTATGTTAAGACTTCCGCCAAGGTTGACCTGTTGACTGAAGATTAAAAATAAATAAATAAAATACCATGTATTTGTTGATTCTACTACAAACTATTGCAATTCACAAAAACGAGACATCTACTGCTGGCATTGAAAGAACTTGTGAAGTTCTGCATGAAGGAGTGATCTCTGTGACTTTAAATGAGACACAGGGTACACCATCCCTGGACTGGTGACCAGTTGTAGGCAAACACACCTATGGAGGTTTTTGTTTTGTTGTCGGTCCGGATAGAGGGAACGCCCACTTTTCATGTGGATAGAGACTGAGCTCTGCTGGGAGCGGGTAGTAACTGACACACCCACTAAAATGTTTTACATATAGCAAGATGCCAGAAGATGGCGGCAAAGCACGAGCAGAGTCTAAATGAAACTCCTCAACTCACATCAACATAGTTCAATGGCACCAAAATGTTGGCAGTAAAGCAATCATTTTGTCTAAAGAAGCACCTCAATTTACTTCACCATATGGTACCAAAGTAATAGATTACTGTTATTGCTTTTACACGAGTACAAAAACAGCAAATAGGTGACTTTTTCAGCAAATAATAGAGGATAGGATCCAAGGAAAATATGTCAATATGAAGAACTGCAAATATATAATATATATTTATATTCATTATTAGGGGTGTGAATTGCCTAGTACCTGACGATTCGATTCGTATCACGATTCACAGGTCACGATTCGATTCGATACCGATTAATCCCGATACGAATTTATAAGTCGATTGTTGCGATTTTTTTTCATTCAAATTTAGAAAATACTAATACTAATACAGTAAGCTTGTAGAGTGTAATATTTATATGAAAATGTATTATTTATTTATCTGAAATTTCAGTCTTATAGAGGTTGTAATCTGTTTCATGTTTGAACAGCATTAAAATAAAATATTAAGGCTTAATGTTCCGTTCATATAACATTCTTCCATGCTCAAGGTGTGAATCCTAACCCGAAGTCAGACATTTTGTTGAATATTTTTCCATTAAAAATGGAAGTTTAAAAATCGATTCACACACACACACACACACACACAAAAAAGGCAATGATGATAAGACGTTGAATCGGTAAGACTACCGAATGAACAATTCTGAGCTCTTAAAAAAAAAAAAAAAAAAAAAAAAAAAATCGATTTTTTTTTTTTTTATTGAATCGATTCGAGAATCGCGCGATGTAGTATCGCGATATATCGCCGAATCGATTTTTTTTTAACACCCCTATTCATTATGGTTTCTTATTCATATGCTAACCATCCGCAAAGTCTCATGGAAATCGACTGTAATCCCATTAAATAAAAAACAAACAACAAACAATACCTCTTGCATTTGTACATTTGCACTTGGCAGTGCAAGTTATTGTCATTGCCACAAGCTGTGACTATTTCACTTCAAACCTAAAATCGTCCACACGCCCAGACGCTTCTTCAAGCCGCTATACATAAAGCTTTTGCCACCGGCATTTAAGAGTCATGATGATGATGATTAATTATGGCAAAATAGACCCACCCGAAAGCTGGCCTCCTTAAAAGGACTAATAGCTAATCAGAAACGCTGTCTATATCGTAGCTTGACAATTGCCCCACATAACAACAACCCTAAAATCCCCAAAGTAAAATAGCACCAAAACTCTTCCCAACAAACAAATATAATGAATTTGCATGCTATTTTAGTGGGGAAAGAAAATACAATCCAATCAGGTCAAACATCAGCACAAACCAGCAAATCACAATATGATGCAACATTTAAAATCACCCAAGAATAATTCAATTTCCATGACAGAATTTGATACAGTGGATCAAAAACAAATCTACTAACTGTCTTGAATCAATACCATCTGAGTTCATCACAATTCACAACTATGACAAAATTTGTGCTACCGGTAACAACAGCAAACAATCAAAATTCTGTTTCTGCTCTATGAATCAATGAATGGCTTGGGTCCTGAATACACTAAGAAAATGAAAAGTGAATATAAACCCAATATGGCTCTGAGATCTGCAGACTTGGGTCAAATATTGCCACAAATGGAATTAGTTGATAATAGTAGTAGTAGAAGAAGAAGAAGAAGAAGAAGAAGAAGAAGAAGAAGAAGAAGAAGAAGAACTTTATTTCTCATACATTTTATTAAGGCCTTTTAAGCATTTTTAAAAGTCTTTGTTTACATCTTATTTTTGTGAAAATGTGTTATTTTAATAACTTTACTAAGCTACTAAATGTTACTAAATGTTTTAGGTGTTGTGCTTTTTGCTGTGTGAAGCATATTTTGAGTTGCCTTGTATATGAGAAGTACTGCTATATCATAAATCAAGATTCCTAAGAAGCCTGGCATGATGCAGAAAGTGTACATGTACACACAAAACATCCTGGACAGCCGCGTCAAGTAGGCAAACATCAGAAACACAGTGCATTTTATTAGGCTTTACCTAATACTTTCACCATGCTCAACTAAGCAGGGTACAAAACTTCTTTACAACAATGAGATCAAGGAAATATTTTTTTTTGCAGGGTGAAAACCACAATTATTTTTAATAAACAAAACAACACTTAACACTTTGTGACTGCTTTCTACATGTCCATAACCACATCAAAGGCCAGTTTATTGGAAACGTGCTTCAACCAACTCCCTGCCCAAATCTTAATCCAGCAACGTGTGCACAAATGTTATTACAACATCAGAAAGTGAATCCAGACATGTGGTAACTCATTATACAAGACACATGAAACAGCTGTGCCTTTATGTCAGCACTTAAGTCGCCTCTAGAGACAACAAGGGCGCCCACTGAGCCAGTAGCGTGAACATTTTCAACAGTTACTGTCAAACAAGCTGATGTGCATAAGCAGGGAAACTCCACTGATTCTACAGTCACATTATGGTCAAGTAAGTTGCAAGTCACAAGAAGTTCTCTGCCCATGAAAAAACATCTTTGATGAGTGAACAAGCACTCAGTTATACTGTCGCTCTCATGGAAATTGTTTCCGGACAAATAAAACACTCAAATGTCCACTGGAACTTTCAACCACATCGCCACAAGACCAGAGACAACACTCAAGGGAAGGCAGCAGAAAACTTTTAGAAAAGGCAAGAAGGTGGGCCCTTCTGTAATATGCCAATTAAAAACAACACAAATGATGTCTCAGTGATGTAATCAGAGCTGCCCAGACTTGCAGGCTACACATTTAGAAAAGAAACGAACTGAGGGCATGGCTGTAAAAGACTGTTTTCCAGGTGGGGTGGCACATAAGCCACATGGCGCCTTAAGAACATTGTAAAACGTAATGCATTTAAACCACAGATTACAATATTTAATGCTTTTTCTCAAAGAGCCGTGCGAGAAACTGGAAATGTTTTTGAGGGCCCCACCATCATACTAAACTCAATTGCGTTCAATATAAATTGACAGTATCTTTATAAAGGCAGTAAATGGCATTGTTTTGAAAAACTGTTAATTGTGGAGAACTTTATAAAGGGTATATACTGTGATTTGTTACAATTAGAACACAGGAATGTGTTAAATGTTTCAATTGTGAGAATAAAACAAGTATGTCAAATTTAAATTATACATACCGTTCTGTATGTGTATATACTGTATAGGAAAAAAAAACCAAACAAACCATCATTTAAAATTACATGCTTCATGTGTGTGTCGGTTTTTCCACATTTTTAAAATATCCTGACGTTCAGAGCAACAACTACTAACTCATAATCACCATTAATAGATGGGAGGAGTCTCAAATGATTATCATGGCAAATGTCTCTCTTCCCTCACCAATACCGGAAAAAAATGTTGCTAACGTGAGGACACAAGTCATTGCTTCCAAACACACTTTGCTTGCTCATGCTTGCTATTCAAGCTCACACACGGGAACCCTACAAACACACTGAACAAACCTCACGTTACAGCAAGAGAAGAAAACTTTCAAAATAAAAGCACCAAGATCATTTCACACTTCATTTTGACTTAATAACCTTTCAAGAGCCAGTCAGAGATTGGGGGCAGACTGGATGAGACCAAATCTGGGCTATGCTGATGCAAAGTTCCCTCATTATGCAATAATATGTCAATTTAAGATATTACGACTCATTTTGAAGTATTAATTCAAATGGTTTTGCCATCATGAAATTAAAATCATGTTTACAGCACAGACTGACAAATGAGAACGAAGGGAGATATAGAACCAGATTGAATAGATTGCACATTGCAGTCATGCCGGACGCGTGCTCTGCAATCTTACACTTCATACCGATTATATCATGCACGATCTGCCTGTTTGTCACATGCTTTGTGTCCGAAGAGCTTTGGACAGAATCACTTTACATAACACATTCTGTGCATCTGCCTAATCCAACTTGCAATGGATGATTTTGATGAGACAGAGGCAAACAGTTTCCTGTATCCCAATCCATCTTGCAGAATGTTCGACTTTGACTCTGATATACAGTACGGGGAATTACAAAACCACAACAATCAAAGTCTTTAACTATCTCCTGTCCATGACATCCCCAACTTGGTCAAACCACTCTGCTTATCCCACTTAACATTGTTATATTGTTACCATGTCAATACTTGGTCACAATGACAGATTCTACTATAGTGTTCACGCATAACAACAGGAAGCACTGATGGGAAGCATTTCGATCGGAAGCCGCGTGACACGTTTTAAGCCATTCAATCCTCTTTTTTTTTGAGTGAGTAGTCAAGGCTTTTCTCTACCCACCTCCTATGACAAAAGAGACTCTCTAAATTTATCACGCTAGACAAACCCCTTTAGGTTAATTACTCGGCACCAAGGACAACAACACTGATGGTGTGCTGACAGACACAAAAACATTCAGAGTGGACAAGCCGAAGTGACTGGGAAGCCGGGGGGCAGGAGCTGCCTCCGTCGTAGCCTTGCTGTGAGAGCATTCAGGCACTCACTGGGCCATGAGCAGAAGGGGCCGAAAAAGAGTGGAGGTCAGATTAAAAATAAAAATACTGTCAATCGCCATCAGTGATCAATGCATGACAATCCACGCACCTTTTTTTTTGTCCAAGCTATAACAAAGTAAAAAAAAAAAAAAAATCATTTCCCAGTGTTGTGTTGTGTTTAGCAAAAGCTGATTAAAGCTGCAAAGAATTAACATTCATGACCAGGCTTTGGGGAGAATGTGTCTTAATGCTCATTATTGTGTGAAGAATATGCAATTCATTAAACCGAGCCGAGCTTTTGTAGGTCACATCAGTCATCTCATTATATTTCCCTCCTCCGCAGGTTCACAGCATCAAGTGTTAAAAATAAACGGCATAATAATCCTGGCCAGAAAACATTTAGGTCTGGAGTTAGTGTGGTGGAGAGTTTGCAGATGGGTTTTAGACAACATTGTACTGCAACTTATTCTAGTGTAAGGTCATTTGGTGAAAACAGATTTCTTTCATTAGTGTAACTTTAATGTACTCTATCGTCACATTCTTGCCAGTAGCTCTGTTTCCATCCCTGCAGGGCCCCAGGTTAGTTGCTCCACCTTTTATCCTGGATACTTTGAGCACAAGATGACTTGCTCATCATTTGGTTAATTGATAATATACACAGATTTATTGGTGTCAACTAACATGTGATGTGTAAATGTTGCTTCTGTCTGCTTTCTTTTGAACAATTTGTGTTCAAGTTCAAAAACAAAATGAAGAAAAAAACACAAAATGTCTATTTGCCTTTGCCATTATTATTATCATCATCATCATCATTATTATCACGTGTTCTATTACTAGGCTCAGTAAGTTAAGGATTTTATTGAGTAATGTAAGTTTATTGCTTTTTTTCCAGCTTTTGTAGTCCTATTTTAGCAATTTTTCAGACACACTAACGTGTTTAATTCCTGCAAAGTAAAAGACAACATCACTTTCACAATTTGATTTGTAGCCCAGAGGAAGAAATTCGCAGTTAATCATCAAACAATGCCAAATTATAGTACCCATTCATATCTAGTAAAACCTTGCAAAACCAATAATATAGCAGCATGCTAGAAAAAAAAAATCACCTGAATTAGCTTACATTAGCTCTGTCAAAAGTGAACAAAAAAAAAAAAGAATGATTATATTTGCTGTTTTGTTTATTTTAAACGCGTTAACATATGACAACATAAGCAAAGAATAATAGGCTGGAAAAAAAAAGTTATTGTTATTCTATTCTGCAAAATATCAGAATATCACTGGCCTGAAATAACTTTCATTCAAAAAATACTAAATAAACCAGTGCAAGTACTGTGCAACACGTAAGGAGAAAAAAACAAAACAAGTAACATGGGGGAAAAAAATGCATACTTGATGATATACGTCTGTCTACGTATGATAAATGTTTTATTACTATAATGTTTAGAGAAGGGCTTTTGTCTAATGGGGAGGTATTAAGTGCTCCATATTGAACAAACACCCAATTAAGATTATTCACAAATATCTGAATTAGAAACTATATGTTTTACAAGCGAGAGTTTGCTTTGCAGACTTACCCAGATCACCTTGAACACTGTTGTCATGGGAGGTCCTGCTGGATGTGGTGGACTCCCCATCACTGGGCCAAGGTTGGCTTGCTTTATGTACTCTGCTCAGGTCACTCACTCCCACCTGCTGCTTCAGACGCTTTTGGGAGAGAGGCGTGGGTGGGCTGCTGCTGTCAAACGACTGCTGGGAAGGTGAGCGACTTTTGCCCCTGAACATTTGATCGGTTGTGGGACTGGGGGAAACATGGCTGGACTGGCTTGAGGAGAAGTCCTCTTCGCTGGATGTCAAGTTTTCATTGGAGCTGCAGTCTGGTGTGTACCCTCCTCCTTGTTCGTCATCAAAGCTGCCGGGAGAACCGGAGCGGCGAGGCCATGTCAGATGCATGTTCTCCTCGATGCTGTGGTCTCTAATGTGGATCACGCGAGTGTCCCCCTCAGTCATCATTCCACCGACATACACGCTGGTGTATGGTTGACACTCAGCTGGATGTGTCTCAGACTTTCCTCCCGTGGAATGGATCACACTGTCTTTCAGGAAGTGATGGGTGACCTCTGGTTCGTCATACGACCCGTTATAACCGCAGTTCCCCTCAGTGGATCGGCCCCGCTGAACACACTTGTTCATGTCTCCTGCGGTAGCTGATAGGTTACCTGGTACGGAATAAAGAGTCCTCTTGCGTTCCATCTGCATGGCCTGACAGCCAAGCGTGCTGATCTTGTCTGACACCTCCCTGTCGTTAACTTTGACCAGTCCTCGCTCGTAGTGGTACTCCATGTTCACGTAGAAGGGTTTGTCTGGTCCTCCCGTCACCGACAATCCTCTTCCATCTCCGGCTGTGTTTGAGTTGGCTCTCCTGATGCGCTCAAAGTTGGATCTGAGAGCCGCCACCGAACCCGGTCCCACTGGGAATTCGGAAATGTCGGCCTCTCGGCGGACAGGTGTCTCCCCATCCTTCTGTTTAGCACCCTCAACCCCTTCCTCTGAATGTGGTGTCCATTTTTCTCTCTTGTCAGGTGCTGTCAGTGGCTGCACTACTGATACGTCCTCTTTGTGAGGCATCTGGCTGTCTGGACCACTGGAAAGGGTTCCATCGCTTTCCTGAGGAAACCTTTTAAACCCCCATCGCTGGCCATCATAAGACTTTCTCTCTTTTGCAAGAAGAGTCTGCAGGTAAATCATCCTAAAGCGCTCTTTGTTTACTTCCTTCTCCAAGTGTTTGATGGATGTCTTACATTTGTCCAGCTCCTGTTCAATATCACACATAGAGTTCAGCTCCATGCATGGCGGATCAGAATTAGGGAACTGGGCTCTCCAAGCTTCCACAAATCCAACTGGTTCAACCATTGTTATTCTAGACAAATAATATTCACAAAAAAATTACAAGGAAAAATCCCTGCAAATATGCTGACCCTAACTCAGTATTGCCTGCAATCTCCATGGTGCAGTGAAAAGAAGAGGAAATGTGTGGGTCCACCTGATAATGAAGAAAAGCTTAGTTTTTACTTACAGACTCGTGGAAAACAACAAAACAAAAACAGTAATGGTCCAGTTTCTTTACTCCTTAGTGACAAGTCCCCTCCAAAAAAAGTGTATTGTTATCCTCGTGCTCTTTGCTTTAAACGTTTATTCTCCAGAGATCCTCTGTCATCGGTGTTTGCTGTCAAACTGACTCACAACACTGTTGGTATTTTGGCTCCTCGTCGAAAAGCAGCCACAGCAGAAGAGGCGGGGCATCCATGTGTGATTACTGTACCGTGCACACAATCACAATTATCACAGAGCAAATTCAAAAATGTAGATAATGCTAAACTTACTTTTTTTTTTTTTTTTTTAAACAACAGAGACTATTAAGAGAACAGTGAAAACGTCACACAAGTTTCGGAGCAATGGTGGAAGCAAAGAGAGTTGGTTTTGCGGTTGCTTTTGTTACCAGCCGAGGTAGAAAAATAACTTTTCACCTACCGTTTCTCTTCCATAAATTCCTCCCGCGGCTTTCCAAACAATTTGGAAACAACAGCACGTTATGCACGGAGCGGATTACGCTTGGCACTTCAAAGATCATTGTATTGTGTAAAGCTGGACTGAAGGAGGGGGGAAAAAAATCTCCAACATCGCCACCTGACGGTTCAAATTAAAGTTCAGACGGACACGACATGAGTGCTCAAGTACTACTCGTTTAGCGGGGCTAGCTGCCCTACGCAGAAGTGGTAGTTAGCTGTTCTGTGCTACAGTGAACGCGTGGGCGATTTGTTCTTAACTGACAGTTTTAAAAATATAGATACTTTGAGCATTTAAAGCATTTTTAAACTTTTATCCGATTGGCTACCAACCCGGAACACATTTCCTGTATCCAGGGCAACTGCACCAACGCGAAGAGATAGTGATGGATTCACGTTTTACTTAAAAGTCTGGAATTTTAAAAACTACTACCCAGAAAAGGAAACAAGTGCCCGTTCGTTAGCGCATCTGATTTTTTTTAAGAGCTACATATCTTGTATGGAACGTGGCATGTTGTATGCGTATTTTAACGAGCTTATTGGCGTGTTTGTGGATCTGATTAATTGCTCTGCATTTCATGCACCATTGTTTTGGAACAGAAAATAATTTATAAAGAAAAGGAACGCGTACTTTCAACGTATGGTGTTAAGCATGAAAGAAATCTGTGAGGCTTGGTTTAATTTAGCTAAGACAGCTACGGTTAAAAAAAGAAAAGAAAAGAAAAAAAGACTTGAAGTTCCGACGTATTCACTACATTTAAACGCACCATTAGTCTTTGGAGCCTGGTGTTGCATGCTAGCTCGGGTTAGCCAACGAACGAGACATAAATTGTCAGAGGTTTGTAGTAATTATATAGGCTACCTAAGAATCGAGGGACGATGAGTGAGCAACTAAAGTTTATTGTCGAACAACTGAACAAAGATCCGTTTAGGAAAAACTTTAATCTAATCACGTTCGACTCCCTCGAACCGATGCCGCTGCTGCAGATTTTAAATGACGTTTTAGCTGCAATAGACCCAAAGGTAAGCAATGTAACAAAACATTTGTCGTGCCATGCCAGTTAGAAATTTATAAATCGACGTTATTTATTTCAGCAAGCTATTGATATTCGCGAAGAAATGCCGGAACAAACCGCGAAGAGAATGTGTGCTCTGCTTGGAATGCTGAAATACAAACCACCTGGCAACCAATCTGAGCTGTAAGTTGTTGTGTTTACGGTTAAATGAAACAAGTTCAAACAACTAATATAAAAGCACACTTGTGTCTGTGTGGGACATTTTCCGACTCAATGTTTCTCCTCAGGAGCAGCTTCAGACAGGGACTTGTGGTTGGCAGCAAACCTGCAGTCCATCCCATCTTGCACTGGCTTCTGCAGCGGGTCCCAGAACTAAAGAAGAGGGCTTATTTGGCTCGTTTTCTTGTGAAACTTGATGTTCCTTCAGAGTTCATGGCTGATGAAGTCATCAGTGACACATACCATCAGGTTTTCATGCACCAAAATTCACTTCACTTATGAAAGAGGTCAGTGATTGCCTCAACAGCAAATGAGCTAAAGCGTATACATATGTTCTTAGTATGAAGAACTGGTGGAAGGATTTAAGACCAGTCACAAGGAATGCGAGCAGCTCAGGACATCAGGGTTTTCAACAGCAGAAATCAGAAGGGTAAATAACTTTTTCAATTAAATTTGTCTGTAAAAATTATCACCCTCAAATAAATTAATGTATCCTTATTTTCAATTAAAGACAATGAGGAAATAAATTTGCTTTTAGTTTTATGTAATTAGAACACTGTATCTGTTAAACTTTTTTTTTTTTTTTTTTCTAAACAGCATTTTTGTTTTTTCCCAACAGGACATTAGTGCAATGGAGGAGGAGAAGGGCCCACTAATTAAACGTGTGGAAAGGTTGAAGAAGAGGGTGAGTCAATTCCCCCAAGGGGCTATTTGCTCTTGTAATGTTCAGAGGGCTTTAGGCTTTGCAGAGGAATGAAAATATAACCCTTCTCATATATTATCAGCTTCTTAGTAGACGTGACAGGGATGTGACAGCTTATAAAGTTGTTTTGATAAGACAGCAAAGTAATGGGCTGTTGATCTGACACTCAAGTCATTCCAAAAGGTGAAACTTGACTCCGTATGTCGCATGGTTAAATTTGGAAGGTGGTGTCCATATCCAGATACTGTACAATCTTAAAGTGTGCACTCGTCTTTCCACTAGGTGGAGTCAATGTCCAACCATCAACAGATGCTGGAGCAGGCCAGGCAGCTGAGAGTTGAGAAGAAGAGAGAAGAGCATTTGGCCCACCAGAAGCAAGAACAAAAGAACCAAGTAAAGCTTTCTCAGTTATCATCACTATTTTGTCACTTTGGAATCATGCATCAATTAATAGGGGCGATCATCTGCATTTGCTTTATTTCCCTTGAGATTTATACAAAACAAGCACAACAATGTTTGGTATAAATTACATTACAACAACAGCTAAACACTTGACTCACTCGACATTAGTGTTGTAATAAAGCAGGGGTTCTGTGGACTCAGAAAAGTCACTGGTTTTCTGGAATGGATTATCTCGGCAAAAGAGAAGTGCTCACTATCACAGATTTAGACTGATTTGTGAACAATATTCGAGAGAAATTGTGATATTGTGTATGCGGAAGAAGTTTTCTATCTTTGCGTTCATCTCATAAAAAGATAGGAGCAAAAAGAAAAGTATTGCAATTATATTTTTGTTGGGTATATTTTATTGTCCAATGAAACAGCACCTTACATTTTTTCTTCTTCATTTTGTCTCAAAAACAATATTTCTCGGTTACTAGATATGCCTCAATATAATAGAGTGCAGGTTTGCTCCTTCTACTATGATGACTCCACTCATATCAAGAGACATTGGCTAAACCAATTTAAACGGGTGCATACAGTGTTTTTTTTTTTCTTTTTTTTTTTAACAGTGTTGTTTTATATCATTCATTCTTGCTTGGACCTTTAGCACACAAATATTCTTTAAATCCCATTAAATCATGCATGAAATAATATATTTTAGGGTAATTTGTAACAAACTTTGGATAAGAGTTTGATTGTACAATTTTGTCACTGGCCTTTGCTAATAATCACGCACTTGTTTTTAGTTGTTTCAGGCAGAGCAGAGGCTGCAGAGGTTGCAGCAACAGGTAAAAGACATGCGACAGGCTGCAGCTGATGCCAGTCCAGATAGTAAGTATTGTTCTCTGCGTCAGCAGGACAGAGAAGAAATTCACAGAATCATTCATAGAATTGCTATTAAAAAAAAAAAAGATGATCTGGTGCTGAAACGTCTTGTTTTATTCTTGTCCTTGTCACAGTATTTGTTGTGTGTGTATCCGAGTGCCAAAAGTAGCTACTTTCCAATTTGATAAATTGTCCATTTGAAATGCAATCACTTTCCAAACGTATTAAGCGTCATCTTCCCCAGGCTTAATGAAAAGGCTTGAAGAGGAGATCAAGTTCAACTCATACATGGTCACTGAAAAGCTCCCCAAAGAATCAGAGGCCCTCAGGCGTACAGTGCAGTACCTTCAGAAAGTGACATCAGAGCCCGCCATGGGTCACGGTGATCTCCAGGAGCTGCGGGACAAGGTCAGGCACAGGATGCCACTGAAATTAAGTCTGTATTCTTTTAACTTTGCTTAGCACATTTTTTTTTTAAAGTTGCTCTTTGCTTTTGCAGATTAAAGAAGTTGACTCTCAGATAAATCAGCTGATTGAGAAAAAAATGATGAGAAGCGACCCTATAGATGACAAGCTGACCCTCTACAGACAGCAGGTTTGGGACATTTTTGCTGTCTGGAATCTTTTACTCTTTTTGTGTAGTGTGCTGATCCCGGTATGCCAGGTTCTTAATATGTAATTCCAAATATGTGTACGCCAGTTTTGTAGCTGCTCTTTTTATTCATTTAAACATACAGTTGAATTTCAGTGGAGCCTGAAACCTTTCAGAAGCTCAGTGACTCACTTTCACTACAGGGCCCAACTTAAAATCTCTGTTTATGTCAAGGATCGCAAATTATTCTATATTACACCAAACATATCCAGGTGTGACTTAATGGCCCTCAATTTGTACACTGGGGCACAGTCGTGCATGAGTTGCTTTAAATTGCGACATTGATATCTCCAACATATCTTGTTACATGAAAAATTAAGATTCCGAGAAAATCCCTGAATCATTTTAATGATTATGAGATGTCATTACTCCCAATTTCATTCCCCCTGAGTTTTCAAATCAACTTGAAAGCCGCACATTTGATTATATTTCCATTGTAATCTGACTCTCACAGGCCTCCATTATCATCCGTAAGAAGGAAGCAAAAGCTGAAGAGCTGCAGGAAGCGAGGGAGGAGTTAGCGGCTGCGGAGCGGGAGCTGAAACATAGGACCGACGAGGCACTAGCCTCAAACGGAGAAGAGATCGTCCGGAGTGATGAGGTACACTTCTGCGTGTGTTTGCAGCAGGCACAGATTAATATATTTATTTTCTCAAACGAATCCTAATGTTGTGGGGCCTTTTCATGGACACATTTGAGAAGAGTTGGGAGTGAAGAGTTGCACAAGCAGTGGCCAGGAAACAATTACATGTAACTCTTATTTTGTATTTGCAATGACTGATAAGATCACTCATTTCCTTGTACTTTTGTGTATATATATTCAAACCACAGAAAACACAAAGTGCTATTTCTGGTCCTATCCAAACACGGACTGTTCACAGTCTTAACAGTACCCATCCCTTCTCCCCACTCACCCCCACATTCCCATAAAACTCTATTAATAGAATCCAACTGAGAAGAACCAGCACAAGAAACGGGACTGACCAAAATGCCTGGAAGTCACCTTTTCCCTAAATCTTTTGTGTACTCACTTTAAGTCAACAGAACTTTTTAAATAGACGTGGAGGCCAATAAAGTTTGGTCTTTATTTTATCGCACGGCAAGAGACTTCCAAACACGATGTGATGTCCTCTTGATGTTCTGTAAGATTACACAGAAAGGAAGGTACAATATAATTTGGCACATCCACAGCATAAAGCCAAATGTGTTCTCTGCATTGGACCCACACGCATGGTACATACCCATAACGGTGCGGCGGGTCGGCAAGTGGATCCCGACCATGTCAGTACTGTGGTCAAGGGAACTGGCTGGTAATCAAACAAAGATAACGGGGTTTATACACTGTGACAGCTTTGACAGGTCTATCAACTTTATTTATAACACTGTTTATAAATATATATAGAGAGCCACCAACGGATGAAGATTATAGATAATTTTACAGCCTAAAGTCTACAATTGCAGCAACTGTTTCCTGGTCGTCGTGTGCTCTACGCAGGGGAGCCGTAAGGAGGGAGAAAAGGGTCCATGACTAACGGGCCCTCGAATATAGCATTTTCAATTTGCCGCATTGTAGTAGTACGTCCCAAAGTGTTGTTTCTTCAGGTCGCCACAAATCCTTGGCTGTGGCCCTGCCTGAGAGGATGATGTCATTACTTGATGATTGTGCACATATTGTATGTACACTCTTCTGACTCTTGACATCTCTGACCTGCGACTGTGTAGAAGTGGGTGTTTTGTTTTTTGTTTTCCTCTTTCTCTCTCTCTCTGATCAAATCTGCATCACAGATATCTAAATGTAGCATCTAGCATAAGTTCACAAACACATTTGCCTTGGCCTCAACTATGCATTTTTGCAATTTCTGAGACATTACACCACTCAAATTGGATCAAATCAGATGTTTTGGCATTCGGATAAAAACATCTCTGCGTCTGAAAAATAAACAAATACAATTTAAATATCACTGTAACATATCTCCCAGCAGATTTATTCTCCATTCTATGTAAGCAATCATTTGAACAATACGGTGGAGACAATGTCTTTGTGGCCAATTTGATGAACTTATTCATGTACTGTAGTTTCATTTTGAGAGGAGAAATTTATTTACTGGGAAAATATGAATATTTTAATTTTAATTGATTACTCACATTACTTTTCAAGTATGCACGAGTTATTTGTAAACTTCCTTTTTTTGTCTGAAATGCTGAAAAGCAATCTGTTGTCGTAAGGGTCCGTTGGTCCTCTGCATAGGTAAAGTTAATGAAAAATGTGTTGTCCGGCACTGCTTACCAGACTCCCCCATAGTCGGGGCCATCGGCCACAGTGGAGATGATCACTTTATCAGCGGCATTTTCCATTCTGCTTGTTGTGTCATCACCTGCAAGGCTGCCATCCACAAACTGCAGTGAGATGCCTGCATCTGGTCAGCACTGGTTGGCCAGTAGCGTGTAAAGTTTATCAACTGACCACATCACACTGTTTAAATATAGTGGTGTTGTAGTTAAGAGGCGATTACCATTTTGTGTTTGGAATGCGTTCCTGATCTCCGTGTTGCTGGTCGCTTGTACTTTTGTACGATCGTGTACTTCATTATAGAGTGGTGAGCTGCTTCTTTGGTAACAGGATTCCTTTTGGGAACATACTGTCAGGAACACTATGGAGTATTATTCTGCTCTGTTAAGTCCTCTCTCAGCCACGACTGCCCTTGATGTCCTAAAATACACATAGAATATACTCTCTGAACCGTCCCTCCACCCCACTCTATGTCGAGCTTCTCGGGTCCCCAAAGGACATGAAGCACATTCTGTGTTTTCTGGGACTGTTCTCCCGTGTCCTTGTTCATTTATAGCTGCTCTTCATTGTGGAGGAGCTTCACTGTGTCCCGATGGACGGACAGACAGACAGATACTCTGGGTGGGGCCCAACTCCACTTGCAGCGGAGATTCTGCCAGATGGAGCTATTTGTTGGACGTAGCTTGGCTGAACAGATCGAGTGACCATGCCAGATCAGGCACGGGCCCCAGGGGCCCCCCGTCTGCTGTTTACTAAATCCTTTACTCTCCTGACCTTTATCTGGGTATTGGGCAGTATGCATCTACACTATGCGAGAAGTTACCAGGATCCTTTTTGACTAGTACAAAAGTTTGTTGTGTAGCTGCAGTCTGTTGTCTGATTAAAATCAGCCATGGGCAGGGTTTTTCCTGGCTCAAAATGAGGCAGAGGTGGTATCATCGTGACTATGATGGGTGACTAGTAACTACCGATACCAGGTATCAGTGCCAATACCAATCTCATTTTTCAGTTATTGGTACTCGCGGCGGTATCGGCCGTCCTCCTGCAGCCATTTTACAATCAAGGATAGAAATTATAAATTAGATGAATACAAAGTTGCTATTAATTTTAGCTTTTTTTTTAAACTGCAATAATTAAAAAGTCATCCACTAGTACATATTAAATTGTAAATATAGTTCTGCGTTGTTGTAAAACACTATTATGTTCATTGTATATACCAGGGTTCCCCAATTCCGGTCCTCGAGGTTCGGAGTCCTGTAGGTTTTCTATTTTTCCGCCTACCAACACACCTCATTCATATAATGAGCTCATCAGCGTGCCTGATAATGATCCTTAGCTTTAGTATCAGGTGTGTTGGTAGGCGGAAAAATGGAAAGACCTGCAGGACTCCGGCCCTCGAGGACCGGAATTGGGGAAACCTGGTGTATACTGTGTTTTTATGACTTTGGCGGTGGCTGGAGCGCGCCACCTCTGCCTCACAACCAGGAAATGGGCGTGTGCAACGGTTGCTCTATGATCTGTTTCTTCTTCGGTACATTAAAGTTTTTAAAAAAAAAAAGAAAGCTGTTTCTTTTTTGGTTTCAATCTTTAGGACTTTCCTGTGCACTGCTGTTGATATTGCGCCTCCAAAATGCGTTGCTGCCGTGCTCAATCAACACAGCTAGAGCGCTGTGTTGAGTGATATCAGTGGCTCAGGCTGGAGGTGGCCGCCTCCTGAATTTTGTAAACAGGAAAACCCTGGCTATGGGAATAATTAAAAAAAATCAAATCAAAACAATAAAATTCAATACACTCAACTTTTTGACCTCTTGACATTTTCTTGTATCATTCCCAACTAAAAGATGAATTCACAATTACTTTGTGTAATGTTAGCTGTAAAATCAAACAAGTTGACACTTGGCTGGCATCAACTCTACCGACTTGAATTGTCTTTTGTTTCCTTAAAGATGAAACGTTTGGTGGCGAAGCTGCGAAGCAGGGGTACAGTATACAAGAAGAAGCGTCAAGAAATTGCAGAGCTGAAGGCAGAGTATGGAGTTCTACAACGGACAGAGGAGATTCTCAAGCAAAGACATGAGGCTGTCCAAGAGAAACTGGTAAATACAAATTATCTCACGGGGATAAGGAAAATCTAAGCAACTTTTTATTGATAACATCCATCATTTGCTACTGATTAGCCAGTTCGGCACACAGCCTTAGTGGGGAGAAACATTGGGAAAAATGTGAAAGGGGCAGTGCGGGAAATGCTATTTCCCTTGCCCCAATGGCTGAATTGCCCTTGAGCAAGGCACTCAACCCCTAACTGTGGGCTGCCCATTGGCTGCCTCGCTCCAAATGTTCTGCTTGCATTTGATCTCCCCATTCACACTGGCCGTGTTAACACTAGCGTGCTGGAAGCTTCCTGGAAATTGCTTCACACCTCTTTGTGGTCCCAGCGCCTGACTTGTTGATAGGCTGTCTGAAAGAAGCCATGGAGAGTTGCTATTTCTGACAGCTGCATCTGCTGCCCCTGCTCTTTCTGCATCTCTCACTGGGAGTTGAGTTAAGCTAGGACAGTTTTCAATATCATCCTTTGGATCTGACGAGTTAGTAGCTCTGCAAAAGGAAACTGTTCTCTCCTTAAAGAAGACAATCGGGCTGATTTGCTAATGGTTTGCACGTGCAAAAATGGGCACATACTTGATTGCGCATGTAAACAGATGTAGACGCTGGTCTACTAACTGGATGCGCCATGCAACCAGGATCGCATCTGCAAAATGTGTTAAAATGCTGCGCAGTTCGTTTTGCTTTCACTACCAGCCATTTTAGAAAATTTCACAATTTTCAATACCCACGCGGTATTACGCTCAATAATTATATATAAGCCGAATCTACCAAATGACAAAATACTATAGAATGCTTTTTGCCCCGTCCCGTTCTTTTATAATTGACAGTAGAAAAATGTAGGTTTGCCAAAATGCCATTTCTCCCATGGACTCTGAAACTGTGTTTATTTCGTATAAAATGGGGCAATGATGTCATCTACCGGTGGTTGGGCATCAGTAAAGTTGTTTCCAAGTTTGACATTTGCAGTGGAGCATAATCAGATTCTTCCCATCTATCCCCACTCTGAAAAATTACAATTGACAAGTATACTTGTCACCGGGAGTGCATGAGTAATATAATGGATCTACTACTGTACTTGTTTGTTTAATTTCACACCTGGAGGTATTCCAGAGACCTATTTAATGTATTTGAATAGAAGTAATTTAAGTCTGTCAGCTTTTTTTGATATGTCCCCCTTTAATGCCTCCTGTACAATTATTTGTTAAACTGTGCACAGATCACGTAACATTTGCATAATAGTTGATGAGGAATGAAGGAAAGATAATGGACAATCTAGAATTTCACTCAGTAGAAAGCAGACTCCAAAGAAAAAAATTGTTTGTGACCAGTGTACAGTACCTTTTTATTGATTGATTGATTGATTGATTAATGGTTTCATATACTGTATGTTGTATGTATGTATGTATGTTGATTCAAACTATTAAATTAATCACTGTACCTTTTATCCACACATCATACCTTGATCAAAATGTATTATAGTCTTTGACAAAGTTTCAGGAAATTAGAGTGGCGTCATCATGCTACCTAAAAAAAAAAAAATCTACCCAAGAAATCAAAGCTGTTTGGTAATTGCCTTGGGTGATTTTTTCTCTCTCTCTCTCTCTCTCTCTCTCTCTCTCTCTCTCTCTCTCCCTCTCTCTCTCCCTCTCCCTCTCCCTCTCCCTCTCCCTCTCCCTCTCCCTCTCCCTCTCCCTCTCCCTCTCTCTCTCTCTCTCTCTCTCTCTCTCTCTCTCTCTCTCTCTCTCTCTCTCTCTCTCTCTCTCTCTCTCTCTCTCTCCTCTCCCTCTCCCTCTCCCTCTCTCTCTCTCTCAACACTGAGCACTTTATATTTTATCGAGGTTGAATCTTGTAATTAATTCCAAAACCTGCATGGGATGTTCTTTCATGTGGTATTTCTGCTGCCCAGCATGCTTATTCTCATGTCAAATTGACACTAAACAAACGGTAATGAAAATAATGATAATTCTGTCATAGCTGACAGTTGTAAATTATGCGGTCTCTGCCTTTGCTGCCTTGTTTTGTGTCATTAACTTAACTGGCCGCATTTCTCTGCCTTGTGTTTTTGAAGCAAACTCTGGAAGCCGAGAAGGGTATCTCCGGCTACAGCAACACTCAGGAGGAACTAGAGAGGGTGTCTACCATCAAGAGTGAGCTAGATGAAAAGAAGGGCCGCACGCTGGATGACATGTCTGAAATGGTAACATGACTATCGTGGCAACATCAGGATATTTTAGCAGTTTTTACTGCTTTAATGTACTGTATTAATGATGAAAGAACTTTAATTAATATTATATAGTCGGGGTGTCAAAATTAGTTTGTTAATTTGAATCCATTTGTTGATGTTCTCAGTCCAAAGCCATCTCTTAGAAATTTAATATCTCTTTTTTTTTTTTTACCCTGGTTTTGCTGTAATTGTATATTTATTATATACTGTATATTTATATATATATATATATAAAGAGGAGAAAAAAATCCTCTTTGTATTGTCGTCTCTGTTTTCATAGGTGAAGCAATTAAATTCAATGATAGTGGAGAAGAAGTCCACTCTCGCTCCAATTATCAAAGAACTGAGGTCACTGAGGCAGCAGTGCCAGGTGAGCATAAACATTTTAAATGCAACTATATGATGTACACTGTAATTCTTCATAATTATTATGATTGAGAACTTTCATTAAAGGATTTTATACATACAGTATGGTAAATTGCATGTGAAATAAACATTTAACATCAATGAAGCCACTGTGCTAAGCCATGAATCCATCTTAAATTTGGGATCAAATGGCTAAATGTATTAATCTATTACTGATTCCTCCTGGACTTCTGTATCATCTATTATCATGACAGGGTATTTTAACAATCGTTTACATGCTCCAGAAATAAAATGCTTGGTGGGAAAGCCCCCCACATTGCTCCGCTAAAGGCAGAGGATTAATTTTTCCTACACAGCGTTCCATCTTCCTCTTCAGTGGCTAAGGTCTACCAATGAAACACTGCAACCAAAGGACAGAAATAGACTTTGTAAGAGGCCATTGTTAGTTAAGTTGTTAGCTGTGTTTTGAGTGTGCTATAATTGGAAAGTGTTGAAATTGGTGTCTTGCTACGATTTTGTACAGAAAAATGATCTCTTTGTTTGTTTTGTGGGTGGAATAATGATTTCTGTTTGCATAATCATACCAGGTGTTAAATCAGGAATATGAAGAAAAGAAATCCCAGTACGAAAATTGTGCTGCTGGTCTGGAGAGCAACCGATCCAAATTGGAGCAGGTATAATTTCTGTTCTTCTGTACTTAAAAAGTGCCATTCTATTGTTTTTCTTTGTTCAAAAGTCATACTTGTGTTTCTTTGATGGGTGTGATATAGTGAATAATAGTTTGTAGTTGTTTCATATATATACGTTTTTCTATTTACATTAAATTCCTTATTTGTCTTACAGATTATTTTTATTAGATTATTGCAAATAACATTCTGATTCTTCACAGGAGGTGAAAGCATTGAGAGAGGAGACAGCACAGGAGGAAAACCGATATCATTACATCAACTGCAAGTCAGAGGCAAGAATAAGGAGCAAGCAGACACATGAGGCTGAAACCAAGTCAAACATTGCCAATGTAGACTTAAACATTTGATGCTTTTTTTTTGTATGAGGGCTTACCTCACTAGGCCGGGGCATAACCAAATGGTTTAGAAGGAAACCAGCTGTTATTTCTAAATTTTATAAACTTAAATACTGATGCTGACGTATTTGATAATCCTCTGAAGCCTCCCAAAACCTCAAAACAAAAGGACGACAAGTAGGATTAATAATTGTCAAATATATAGTTTTGATAACCAGAGTAAGCGTATGTGAACATGGGGTTTTATCCATCAATCCTTTTTCTATACCGCCTCTGGCCTATCCGGCAACGTAAATATATTACAAAAATGATAGATTTGATATGCAGTATTGCAACCACTCACAACTTTTATTCCTTTTCATTTTTTTATACATAGGAAATATGTGCAAAGCACAAGTGCACTTTATATTGTTGTAGTCTGAAAAAATATGTGCAAAGTTGTGAACACAAATTCCAAGCTGAAACTACAGTACGTAATGGGTTTATTGTTGGCATTAAAATAGCCAGCAAGCAAGCTAAAATACTGTCGATAACAATATAGTACTGCTGCATTAGTCAAGAATCACACTCCTATATTGTTTTCTCACAAGTAGAACAAAAAGTGAGTGATAGCTGCCTCACAGATGAGTTTTTATACATTTACACATACAATGCAGTGGAAAAAGTAAATCGTCCTCTTCTCAAATTCTTACTTTTTTGGCATAGTTTCTCCACTTTTGCATGATTTGCTGTGATCAATGGAATCATGAATTCAGATCTTTACCAGGAAATCCTTAGGGAGAATGTTCAGACATCAGTTCTTGACCTCCAGCTGAACTGCACTTGGATTCTGTAACAGGACTACAATCCAAAACACACCTCCAAGTCAATCTCTGAATGGCTTTAAAACAACGGAAGGTTTGGGAGTAGCATAGTCAATTTCTGGGCCAGAATCTTTTTGAAATGCTGTGGCATAGCCTTTTAAAAAAGTCAGTCCATCCTGAAAACCTTCCATTGTTGCTGAATGAAAGCAATTGTGCACAGAAGATTTTTGCTAAAATATCTCCACATATATGTGAAAGACTCATTGCTGGTTATATTAACACTTGATTTCACTTTCAGTTATTAGGGTTTGGGGTCAAGTACTTTTTCACACAGAGCCAGGTAGCTTTAACTAGTTTTCCCCCTTGATAAATAAAATCATTAATCAACATGTAAAAACTTGCCCTTTGACACTGTAGTGTATTAAAATGGCTGTTAATGATACTCTGCTGGACATCTGAGTCCACTAATATCTGTAGGTGGTCATTTGACCGAATCACTCCACACTATCCCTTATTTGTGTTACCTCTTAATTTGTCATAAAATTTTTACATTAATGAGTAATAGTTAACTTAAATAGATCTTTAGGGGAAAATATCTTGCAAGGTTATTGTCTCTTGGTTTGCTCAAACATTTTAGTTTACTGTGTCTGTGATTGGCCATCTGTGCAGAGACTGTTTACGATGCCTTCAAGGCTAGCTCGGAAAAACATGTTACAACAAGTTAAAAAGGTGTTGAATTGTTTGTGGGTGCGTGGGAATGACAAAGGGGACAGATTCGAAAAGTGTGTCCCCACCCTTCAGATACTGTCCTGCCAGTAAACATGAGCCTCCCATCTCTCTTTCACAGATCATTGAGATGCAAATACAGCGGGCGGCTGAGGAAAAGAAGGCATACGTGTCCTCTGATGTCCAGGAGAAGAAAAAAGCGATCAGGTGAGCGCGCTCAGTCAGGCCAACCAGCTGCTTGCAAGATGAATAACCTTTTATACCCTCCGGGAGCTCCTCTTACATCACAGTTGCGCTGCTGCCCCCTCATTATTTCATTACGCAAAGAGTCATCAGAAATGTCTTATCGCACATGATGGAACCGCTTGTATGGATTAAGGGTGCATGAGAAACCACATTGAAAACAGTGGGTGAGCTCTTTTGAATTTGCTATGGCCTGCATGTGAATTATACCTTTGTTTGTAGGGAAGTATACATGAAGAACATTGCAGATCAGGAGCTTCTTGGCAAGGTGAGATGTTTCACAATTTCTTAGGAAAATCATTTTCAGTAGATTCGTGACGATGTTTGGAAAAGATTAATATGCCATTTTATCTTTTTTTTTTTTTTCCCATGTGAACTGCAGAAGTTACGTGAGAAGCAGAAGCTGGTAAGAGAGAGCCACAGTGCTAACATGGAGCAGATGAAGATGTGGCAAGACTTGGAGCAGCTAATGGAGTGCAAGAGACAGTGCTTCATAAGAGTGCAGAATGAAGCATCTGTTGGTCAGGTCATCCAAGAAGGAGGAGGGGATAGGCTGGTGCTGTGAGGGCTAACATGCTTCCAAATGCATGTAAATCTACTTCCTTTTAAATCCTACTGTGCTATTGTTTATTTAATTTAATTGCTTTATGAAAATGCATTATGAGTGCTGTTTCACTATGAATGGGATATCGAAACCGTAACATTGGATTATTATAGCTTTCTGACATGATGAGCACAATACTCCATTTTATAATATGGTTTAAGATTTGCAGTGTTTTAACTCTCTGTGACCCAGCAGACTTTTTGACACATGCTGCTTATCCTTAATGTACTTTGGATCCAAGTATCCGGCGATAACACCACGCGTAGTGGCGTACCAGTGGCCGTCAACTATTTTTAGCAGGAATAACATGACCTTGGACTGTGTTTCTCGCCAATTTTGGAGATAAATGTTGTCATGTATACAATTAGCTAGTTATTCTTATTTGTAGAAATGGTTTTAAAAAAAAACACACATTTTGGATATACCTGTTGTGTTTTATTGAATGGTATGGGAATGTCATGACTCATGTTTCTTTTGACTGATTTTACATGATTTAAAAATGAATACACAATGTGCAAGAATGTAAACAAATGTTAGATTTTGACTATTGTAATGAGCATATATAATAATGATTTTACAATTAAAATATTAGAAATGGATTAAAAACGGTTTCATGTATTCATCCAGATTATCCGAGCGAGCAAGAACTGAGGTACACCGACACCGAATGATCACCTCATATCGACAAACAGCCATTCACACTGACATTCACTGATTCACAACATGCCACCTATCATTTTAAAGTACTTGCTGGACAAAGATCAGGTGCCCAGCGTTGATATGATTTATTTTTCTTATGCTTCATGTTCCAAGTATTGTCTTGAGCGAGGTTGCACTGCAGGGTATCTTTTTCTAATCTGCTGATGACAGTCTACGGATCAGGCTCTTGTGCCAAACAGACTGCTTGCATGTTGACGTCCAACTGTGGAGTATCATGTTATTTTTAAAGCATCTTCTTCTAAAGGGCCTTATTGAGCTGTGATAACAGGTGATGCACGCCATCCCTGTCAAGTTACATACAATGGTCGCTCCTGAAGAGCACGGCTAGGGCAAAGGGTTATGTAAATGTTCACCAACAAAATGACTGTGTTTTCAGTTTGAATGTATTTATGTTAGAAAAGTGACGTTATGTTTAGCAACACGTCCCATTGCGAATGAAATCGTTAAATGTTTTTAGAAGCTACGTGTTACTTCCGGGGTTTTGTGTTTCCCTGATTTGAGGTCAGGTGACTGCAGCCGTCCAATCAGGCGAGTCCACATGCAGACCCGCGGAGCAGCGCTTTGATAAAGGCAGGCTGTCAGCGACGCAATGGCTCACTCACAGGAAGCTGCGCCAAGCTGAGGCGGGATACAGCCCCGAAACATTCAGGAACAGTCTGGGCGAATGCAGTGCCATACGCAGGACACTCTAGTAGAAAGCCTCCCACCTTTTTTGGACATAACCGGACTCTCAGACTAATCTTCATCCCACCGGGGCAACGAGAATTTCGCTCACCGTAACAATTTTTTTTGTGACAGACTCATACAAGGGCGAAGGGGACGAATACGTTCACACGCTGTCGGTTGCTTCTCACGCGCTCAGTTGATAAACTCGTTATTCCATTATTTCCCAATTGGCTCTATTAGAGACTCCGGGGCACCTTACAGCGGTGTGAAGTGTGAATCTGCACGGGAAGGAGCCGCCAATCCGCCATGGAGAACGCTCACACCAAGAGTGTGGAGGAAGTTTACAGTTATTTCTGCGTCAATGAGAGCACAGGACTCTCTCTGGACGAGGTGAAACGACAGCGGGAGAAATGGGGCCTGAACGGTACGACACTCTAAACTTGTAATGTCACGCTGGTGCTGTGAATGAATGAATTAGCCACGTTAAACACGCGGACTCTCGAGTACGTATGTGGGCTAAAAGTCAACATCAGCCGGTCGGGTTACCGGAGCGACGTCAGCACAGGTGAACCTGAGGGCTTCCCATTTACTTACTTGGTAATGACCGCATTGTGACTTGTGGCCAAGGCCAACGTGTGTCACTGGCCACCGGATGAAAAAGTCCCAATATTCTGGAAGATTTGTTTTAGGTTTGTCATGGCCACATGGAACTATTCGCATACTGTGTGTGATGGTGAAAGATAGTGAATTGCCCACGTGCGTGGGCCCCCAACATGCATCTGAAAGTATTACACTGGTCAAACCATCATTACACTTTAATCTGTCTCATCTAATTCATTTTTTTTTTGTCTCTTTTGGTAATACCTGGTCCAAATCACTTTAGATCCCTGCTTGTCCACAATTTCCATTGTTACAACAGCTGTTATATCATATTTAGAAGTTCATGTAAAAAAGTATGATGTTTTTGTATTGTTTAAAATGTACTGTAGTCTAATTTAATGCATGCCCATGAGATACGATTGAGTAAGTAGTTGGGCTAAATGAGTTTTGACAGCTCACTTTCATTACTCATCGCTGCTGTTTGCCATAATGTCCTGAACTGTACTTGAAGTTCCTGTTTTTTAAGCGGAAGTAAAAGTCACGTGTCCATCTGCCTAAATATTTGACATATTTCTATTTCTTTTTTTTTGTATGTTCTATTCCATTCTTGGCATGCTCCCCTTGACAAATAGAATTACCAGCAGAAGAAGGTAATTTCATTGATATGCTACACTCTCAAGTCGTATTACAAATACCTCACTTTGAATGATTGTTTAATTATGCTGTCTTCCCTGTAGGGAAATCTTTATGGGAGCTTGTCCTTGAACAGTTTGAAGACTTGCTCGTACGAATTCTTCTGTTGGCTGCCTGTATTTCTTTTGTAAGTATATCAGTTCTTTTCCTCATCTCTTTGGGGTTTGAGTCCCATTCATGACCTTCTGGTGTTTATCATCGTAACCCTTGCCTGTTGTTCACACATTTGTGGTCTTAAGCACTTACAGGAGCCAGCCTTATATCCTGAAAATAGCCCCCTCTTTCCATGTCTTACTGAACAGTGTCGATGCGCAAGTGAAAATTGCAGACGGTATTAGCGTTGAGCCCTGTGTGTGATGAATGGCTGGGATATGGTGTAGGCAATGCATGGTGCTGACATGTGAACGTCTTCAGTTTGTGGAACTCGTCTGAAGTTACTTGCACATGTCGGGGAGTTAAAAACACTTGAAGGTTTTGTGATCCTTCTGAGGCAGAGTGACAACAGCTGAGTTGTGTCTGAGCTAACTTGGCAATAGAAAACGTCAAGCTCGAGATGTAATAACAACAATAATGTTAACACATTTAAAAATAATAAATACACAAACGTGAGATCACTGCGATTGGTTTGAAATATCGGGTGTTGGACTGATTTGGGAAGGCCAGTTTCTATTGTAGCATGACTGCTATGAATATGTGTGACCAACTTCACTTGACTCTATTAATATAATAACCTTTTTTAAGATCTACGTATGTGTACCTTGCGATTGGCTGACAACCAGTTCAACGTGTACGCCACCTATTGCCCGTAGACAGGTGGGATAGGCTGTAGCACGCCTGTGACGCTCATGAGGATAAGAGGTTTGGATAATGGATGAATGGTTCATAATTAGCCAAGGTGTTTTTAATTTAACTTTTTAGCTAGCACGTCTTGGGAAACCTGCTTTGAAATAATCCAGAATCCCTCGCCTCTAATGCCATTTCAAATCATTCATAAATGCTCATAGCAACCAATAAAAGTTAAAATACACTCTAACGTGACCCTTCGGCACGAAATTGACCAGAAAACATGTGTCATAACAACAACAACAACAGGGAAACTGGAAAAAAAAACACTGCGAAAAGGTAAGATGGGTTAACCGTCTTACCTTTTTGCAGTTCAGGAGTAGCGACCCGCCATTCCTGATTCCTAATGAAAGCAGTTGGATATAACCGTAGGTCAAGTAATCACTGATTATTTTACATGGCTGTAGTCTCATTATACTAGAAGTTGCCATGTTTCGCCACCATCTTTCTGCTACGGGTGCCCAAAGGACAACTTCGCGAACGTATTTAGCCCTGGTGGTACTTGCATCAAGTGTCGGGCCCAATGGGTCAGCCGCTGCTTACCTTCCACAGCTGGGGCCTGTAGGTGGCCATCGCTGGCTCCAGTGATTCTGGCTCCCTTCTCCCCCACCCTTACTAGCTTCTCCCGCTACCCACTCGTTAGCCACTCCAGCCTATGGCTCAGGCTAACTCCCGCTAGCCGCTCTCGTTTGCCGCGCCGGCTAAATCCGGCTAGCTCTGTCTTTTGGCGTCACTCGCCAGTTTGTCACAAATGTTCTCATGATTAATTCAGCTTTGTTAAACATTACAACCCTACCTGATATTTCTTATAACATGTCGGAACTGTAAATGAAACTGTCACTACGTTATTGTATACAGTGCCAAGGCATCATTTGATTCACTTTAAACTGAAATATAAACAAATATGGTGTCAGTATTTTGTCACTGGAAACTAAAATAAAGACAATACTATATAATGAAATTACTAATTGTTTGTCTGTTGTTTTGGCGGAGACACATGTTCCCGACAAAATATCCAGAATGTTCTTGAGGCAATAATAGGGGTTGGGCATCTATTTGTGAGGAACATGCATTGGTGGGAACAGGGAAGCAGACCTGAGTATGTGGGTTGCACTCTTGAACAATTTGCCAAATCCTCTCTGCAAATGGCAAACATTTATTTTGCTGATTCCATTGATTCTTGTTTGGCATTTGGTGGATTGAATGATTGAAGTTTGAAGAAACTATATTGGTAATTTTAATCATGCATGTATTTAACAGTCAGGAGCCTCAGTAGCATATGGACGAACTCACATACACACTGTGACACACAACAGCCTAGTACTTCTTACTCATGCTGTTCACCCGTGGACACAGTGCTGCGGGATGCCATTCCATTCTTTAACCAGCATTTGTCAAAGTGTTCAGTGGGTTTGAGGTCCTCTCATTTCCCAAATTCTGGTGGTAGTGGCTGCTAAATCCTGCTCCGTGTGGGCTACAGTCACCTTGGAAGATGGACTTCAGTCTCAGACTGTGGTGGCATTGCCACTGGATGCAGAAATTAGTCATCTGGATAGCTCTCTGCATTAAGATTATCTGGAATAAGAAGCCTGGTTTTCCAGTGAGACAGAAGCCACCCCACATCTTACTCTATCGGTCAGAAATCAGCATAGCGCCCTCCACATCTTCACTGTCATCGGTACAATCTGTACTCGTCACTAAACATTACATCGCTCGATATGTAAAGGGCAGATATGGCAGGCTTCGCTGTGTGCAGTCTGTTCTGGCTTGTCTGGCCAGAGAGACTTCGGCCATAGAGTATCCTGTGTGTATATTTAACCAGGGGTGCTCATAACAATTGTGGTACGGTTTTCACATGAGCACCAGAGGTTGTTATCTAGTGCTCAAGTTTTTTGGGGGGGTTTTCCCGACCCATCAACCCATCAACCTTATGGATGAACTTCTGGGAATCGATTGCGGAAATTAGAATCGATAGCCAGCCCTAGTTTTTCCAGGTTTATGTCAATGGAAATTGTCGTGTAAATATAAGCATTATAAACAAGAATATAACAATACCTCATTCATAGGATGGTGTCTATTAGGGAACTCTCAGCTGGTGTGTGTACAGCAGCCAGTCAGGTGATATGGAGGTATCAGTGGTTGCCCTGTGACAAGGGAACAGAGCCCTACTCAAGACCAAATTTGGGCCCTTACTGCTCAGTGTGTTCAGACCTAATATTTAACCTGTCGAGAAGTCAAATTCAAGCTGTAAAACATGAAATTTGCTTAAATAAACTGTTTCTCAAAATAACTAGCTACATTGAACCGAGAGATTGTTCAAGATTTAATGACTGCTTATCGATTCGAGACAATGACATACCGTTTGCAACCCACACAGCTACATGATTGATCAGTCATGCTTGGTTTGCTTGTTACTTTTCAACTTTTAAAACACATGTTGAGACAAGTGATGCCTCTTGGCTCACATTTACACAGCAACGCACTTGATTCCAATATTTTTTTAAATAATCGTGCCATCCATGAGTCAAATCTGGGATAATTTTATTTATGATAGCAATTTGGGTCACTGAATAAAGAGTAGACATTTAATGTTGAATTTCAGGTATTTATAATGTTGGCTGGCAACCAGTTCAGGGTGTACCCCGCCTACTACCGGAAGCCGCCTGGGATAGGCGCCAGCACCCCTCAGAACCTTGTGAAGAGTAAGCGGTTTAAATTAAGAGCATCAGTGATCTTGATACAGCAGAACTGCTTCCATTTACATGGAGTGAAATAATGCGGTCACATTTTCCACCAAAACCTGTTTTTCGAATGTGCTTATCACCTGTTTATGTTTAAAGCTTTTTTTCTTTTTCTTTTTTTCATGTGCTGGTTTTAGGTCCTGGCCTGGTTTGAGGAGGGAGAAGAAACTATTACTGCCTTTGTGGAACCTTTTGTAATTTTACTCATTCTTATTGCCAATGCGATCGTAGGGGTGTGGCAGGTGAGTAGTTTTCACACATTCACTTTTTGAACACGATGCAGTTTGTCCTCACACATCACTAGTGCTGTCACTAATGAATTTATTTTATTTTTTTTTTAGAAACAGTCTCTCCCATCTATGATTCCATCGATTAATTGACTAATCGCTCTCCCCCTATCCCCCCCCCCCAAAAAAAAGTTTTTTTTTTTAAACATTTTTTTTCGAAATTTTAAGTTAGTTTTTTATTTTATTTATCATTATTATTATTATTATTATTGAGTCCACTAAGGTTGAACGTGAGTTCAACGCACTGTATATAAAAAAATATATATAATTGTTAGGGGTGTGCCAAAAAATTGATTCATAAAAGAATCGAAATTCTCAATTATTAATCGAATCGATATTAATATCCAAGAATCGATTTTATTTAAATTAGAAATGAAGAAGAAGGGGAAAAGGCAGTTGTAGCCCACATGCTATTTTTGTGGGGGAAAAAAGTCACTTAGAATACAAAATTAATTAAATGTTTAAACAAAAACAAAAAAGACACTTTAATGTCTCTATTTTGTCTTGCAAAGCAGACTGGAGTCGATCATGACAATGTTGTGCATATCTGTAAATTGAAGCACAAATCATTTGTCAATCAAATAATTTTGAATCGAAAATCGTTTGACTCGAGAATCGAAAATCGATTCTGAATCGAATCGTAGACCCAAAAATCATAATCGAGTCGAATCATGAGACAGTCAAAGATTCCCAGCCCTAATAATTGTTTATTTTAACTCTTTCCAAATTAATTCTTGATTACAATGAAACATAAATATTTGAATAAATTATTGGCAGTGTTCAACGAAATACTTACTTTGTGCCACAGAGTGACAACCACTCACATAAACTGTCTCCACCAACGAAGTCCTTCCTATAACCTCTCCTTATAAGACTAACTTAACATTGCAATGCACTTTGAATGAGTGAAAATGTATGTGCTGGACTCATCACTCACCATTTTGTGAATGAATAAGTGTGTTCGCTAAATTGAGTTCATGCTGATTTTTAGGAACGTAATGCTGAGGATGCCATCGAGGCGCTGAAGGAGTATGAGCCTGAGATGGGCAAAGTTTACCGGCAGGACCGAAAGACAGTCCAGAGGATCAAGGCCAGAGACATCGTTCCTGGAGACATTGTGGAAGTTGCTGGTAGGAAAACCCGCCTTTTCCATGTTCATGTAAATATGGCAAAAGTGCATGCGTTATTAGTTATGTTACAAAGCATTTTCAGACGATCTTACAAGGTATCATGCACATTGTATTAAGGTACACTTTTACTCGTCTGTTTGGGTATAAGCATTCACATCGCATGTTGATGCTGCATGCTCAGTTGTGCTCATGCATGCTGATGTCCAGGCAACCCTCCCACACTTCTTACAAAAGGATCAATTGACTGACGTGTCTGTGGAATGCGGCTGCATTTGAGCGCTGGCATTATCTTGAAACGGTTTAACCCTTCGCCTCTGAAGTGATGCAAAATCTTTGTGTAGTGCTTGCTTTTATTTATAGCTAGTCATAGATGGTTTGGATTATGGAATGCTGTATTTATAGCAGGCACTGGTGAAGATGACAGGTGTCTGGTCTCAACTACGTACTATATGCCCCCTTTGTTTAGTTTTTGGCACACATGGTGGGTTACATGAATCTGTAGTAACCTTGAGAAGGGCAAATGTTTTGTACATTATTGTGCGGTACATGCATACAGTTCATTTGATTTTGTGGTGGCAGTTGTAGTTGCATGTAGAATCTCTTTGCTTTGATGTCAGCCGCTTGAGGTGTGTAAAAAAAAAAAAAAAGAAGAGCTCAACTCACTTCAAGATCTTTACAATATTCATTTTCATTAATTATGACGAATAGTGTTTTCCTGAACCTTCTGATGTGCTTAAGTTTGCTTCTGAGCCGAGGTAGAGGACATTGATGATTGCAGACTAGTTCACACAATGCCAACAATCAAGGATTTTTCCTAATTCGTGAGGATAAGCAGTTCAGATGATGGATGGATGGATTTGTTTCACCAGAGATAAATACTTACTGTCAGTATTTCATCCATATGAGTATTGAAGAAGTAATTTCTCAAGCAATTACAAATTGAAGCCCAATATAAGATAAGCACGCACGCGCACACGCACACTTTATCCAGTTTAGGGTCATGGGTGAGCCAGAGCCTATACCAGCTAAAGATGGTGTACACCCTGGATTATGGTTGAACATTTTTTTAAATATAATCAAATTTTTCAATTTGAATATCGCTGACGTCAGGCTGAAACTTTGTAAAAATAACACGGACACGTACAGAGCTGGTGGGTGAGTGGTTAGCACGTCCGCCTCCCAGTTCTGGGGACTCGGGTTCGAGTCCAGGCTCCGGCCTTCCTGGGTGGAGTTTGCATGTTCTCCCCGTGCCTGCGTGGGTCTTCTCCGGGTACTCCGGTCTCCTCCCACATTCTAAAGAAATGCATGGCAGGTTAATTGGGCGCCCCGAATTCTCCCTCGGTGTGCTTGTGAGTGTGGGTGGTTATTCGTCTGTGTGCCCTGCGATTGGCTGGCAATCAGTTCGGGGCGTACCCCGCCTACTGCCTGAAGCCAGCTGGGATAGGCTGCCTGAAGCCAGCTGGGATAGGCTCCAGCACCCCCGTGATCCTTGTGAGGAATAAGCGGTCAAGAAAATGGATAGATGGATGGACAAGCTCCTTTCCCATGTATTTTTTTTAATCAAACACAATAAAGTGATCTGTATTACCATTAACAAAATCAGATGCATTATACATAAATGTTTTGCTCATGTAGGTTAGATGAAAAAAAAAAACAACCCTGATTAAAACAGAGGTTTTATGCGTAGTTCATGTTTTTGGAGTGTGGGAGGAAACACGAGTACCTGGAGAGAAAATAGTTGATAAATGTTTCTCACTGATTTTAGTCCTGTGTATGTTTCCAGGTTACGCTTTGGTCGCTGGTGGCTTTCTGTCCTTTCCCAGATCTCAGTGGGTTGGTTCTGAGCTGGCTTTGAGGCTGTTGGGCTGGTGGGTGGCACAGCGCTGTGAGGAGGGGGGGCAAGGGGGGAGGCTCTCATCTGCTCCTATTGTGTCCAAGAGAGATGGCCTTATAGGGAAGCACTTTGTGGTGAAGCTCACCCCTCCATGCTCAATGCACAGTGACCCTACCCATCAGCGCTGCACCCTCCACTAGGATTCCAGACACCGTGGATAGTATTTGGCATTTAATGTGGTCTGCCAAGCGTCCAGTGTCACCGAGGGACTGCCTTTTTGGCAAACGTTCATGACTTGTCAGCAAGACTGAGATAAATGGCCTCATCTTGCTGACAGGCGCTGCCGGTTGGCGTTACATGCTCAACTTTTTATGTGTAGGTTTCGTCCAAAACAAGTATATGGAAAGAGAGAGATCACTTTAACGACGTTTGTGCCATAAATGTCATTTGTATATTTCTATTGTTGCCGTATTTTGTGGTTTTGTGTGTAGTCACTTCATTTAAATGTACAGCAGTCCCTCGCTACTTCGCGCTTCACTCATTGCGGATTTACTTTATCACAGATTTTTATTTGGGCTAACATAACGTAGTAAATCAATTCGTCTCTGTGTGGCCTGCGATTGGCTGGCAACCAGTTCAGGGTTTAAGAAAATGGATGGATAACTCTCTCTACTTTGTGGAAATTCACCTATTGAGGGCAGGCGTGGAACGTACATCACCCGCTTCTCCGTAATAGAGTAAATCAAATGTCTGTAGTGCAAATTTCTGAACATTTCTGATACTGGATTACACTTTTCTGTCTGTGAAAAGTGCTATACAAATAAAGCTTACTTACTTAGCACCCTGTTAATTTTGACAAAAGCTTCTGTGGTCTTAGTTTTTTTTTTTTTGCCATGGGAACCACAACACAGTTGCATGCTATGTGAAGGCTGAGCTGGCGGCTGCTTAAGATTCATAACGGCAAAAGGCAAAGCTGAGATCTCAAGGAGACCTTGCTGTTATTGCATAACACAAGTCAGATCAGTCCCAAATGGTTTTGCATCCAAGTCAACACGAGATGGAATTCAGTCATATTCTCAGTTGTACATAAACACTGGATTTTACTGATGAGATTTTTATTTTATTTTTTGGCTTTTTTTTTATTTTTTTTTTATTGCTGTTAGGTTGCTAGAATGATGCCGTTGCTTTGGCAATGAGTGAATCATTCTGCTTACGCTTTCTCATTGCGCACTCTTTATTTCCTGGACACTTGAGTGGAGGCAGGGTCCTGCTTATTCCATGTTGCTCAGTATAACATGAAGCAAAATGTTTGGTGTGCATGAGTTGCCTGGAAGTCCACATTTTTGTGGAGCAGTTAAACGGATCTGCTTATCCTTCATGGTCTTTCAAGGCTGTGAGTCAAAAATTGCTATTTTCACTTGATATAAATTAGAGGTTAATCGATTTATCAAATTCATCAACAATTATAAATTATATTTATAATAGACTACCAGTAGTTGTTTAGAGCCATGTTTTAAGATAAAAAAAAATAAATAAGTGTCCAAATAATGTGACTTTGGCTTCTTAACATTATTTATATTTTGCTTTCTGTAGTCATTCATGAAAGGCGGCTGATTATAATGGTTATGTAATACACTTCAAAACAAATACTCTAAAAACACAATGAAAAACAAAACAGGCGTTTAAGTGGCAACGCGCTTACGTCCCTTACACAGAGGAAGTTGGAGGCGGAAGCGAAGCTATTTGCATTTCAATGGGTGGACTGACACAACACAAGGCAAGCAGCATGACGTGCAATTGTTTTAACATGGACCTTGCTGTCCGCCAAGTTAACCAGGATGAAACTGTGTCGGATCCGCAACAAAGTAAAATTAACTTACTTTAATTAATTAATTTACTTTACTAACATATAGAATGGTCTCAGTCAATTATACCTACCGTCAATTTGTATGTTGTTTGTTTATTACCATGGCCAGAATTACCTTATACAGGCAGGGTGCTTGTAAGTTTTGCTTGTGTAGGGCACTTGGCACTGTGAGACATATGGCCAGTGTAGTACTGTAAGGGTCACATTTTGAGTCATGTGGATGAAGAATGTGACCAACGAACCTAACAGATGAATGGACGCTGCAATTAAATCTGTTCTTGCAGAATTACTCACGTTCCCTTGTTGAAGTTGAACCGCGAAAGAGGCACTTCTTGTAAGGATGTTTGTGTCCCTAAAACGAGACGGAAGATGACATTTTCATCTGTTGTTTTGATTGGTCAAAAAAAAAAAAAAGTGCAAAGATGCCGCATCGTCCAATCAGCTCGAAGTATTATACAGCAACTCCTTCCTTACCCGAACACATCTGCTAAGCTGAGTGAAGTCCCAGATTGATAATGTGAAGAACTCCCTTGAGTGAATCACAATTATCAGTCTGGCTTGTGAGGTTAGTTGATATAGGTCAACCTGCAAAAAAATTACTCCTCAAAATCATGAAGTTACTCCTTTGAGCCACAGATTCCCAGAATGTGTCAAAATGTGTGTTTGTTGCACATGTAAAAGTGAAATTAAAGAAATTGCAGTTAGCTGCCAATGCCAACGTGCATTTTCATTTGGAGAGCAAATTTTCATTGAGGTTGTTGTTGAAGGAAGGCTGCTTCGGAGAGCTGTCATGTCGACTGCTGTGTAATGGCCCTCTTGACTTGACAGAATGTCAACCTTTTGTCCTGCTGCCATCAGCACATGGACCTCAGCGGACCCTCCTGGCTGGCCCTGAGGAAGCCCGGCCGGCTCAACCTCATGCTGCGCCCGAACACACGGCAAGGGCAGGTGACAGTCAAAGCTGCCAGCTTACGTCGTGCCACCGCCTCGCTTGCTGTTGAAAGGTCTATTTAAAAGGCACCTCTGTGAGTCATACTTGGTGCAATGTTTCACCGAGCCTGAACTCTGTGGACCTCATCACCTGTTGGCAAACACAGAGGTGCAAAAGTGTGGATGGCTGATGAGATGCTTGGACCTCTACCAAGCAGGATGTTGACACAAAACGACAGCTGATTTACACACGCACTTACTCAGAGCAGGCCTGCAGTGTAACAAAGACCCGGGACAATCCCAGTGTTTCTTAAAAAACCCAAAACTCAGCTGCAGGAACCGTTATTGCAAAGTCCGTCTAAGCAGTCTTTCGTCAAAAGTCATGACTTGAAGACAGGAAGTGTTGCATAACCACAAGGATAGGCAAAAAAATGGCACGTAAGGTTAGGTCCTGTAACGAACTAAGAAACATTCAGTTTACATTATGGCGACGCCATATGGACAAAAGCAGTAATGCTATGCCTGAAGCAAGACGACATTTCCCATGAGGACAAGCACATTGCGTCGTTTTTGAGGTCACTCCAGCGAGCGTTGACATTCAAATTGACTTCTGTCTTTGTTATGAATGGGGAAAGGGGAAAGTGGCGTACACCATAAAATAAAATAAAAATTGTAGTTTTTTGTGTGGCAGTGTTCCTACCATTCTCCTCAAAGTTGCTTAGTGCCCGTAAAAATGATACAGACCCCCTCAGGCCATAGCAAAGGTACCATTTAACTAGTTGTAAGTCTGTTTCATCAAAGATGTTTTATTAAGGTGGAAATGTTCCTTAGTGCTACTTTAAGGTAACATAAATCAAATTTTAAAGTGGAACTTTGCAACTGACATTGATTGCAACAGTATCCATGCGTGCGTATATATATTATACCCATCCCAACGTGGAGTGTTGGTACAGTAGGCTGACCTATCCATGAGCCAGGATTAGTGACCTTCTCAGAAGTGAGGCTTTTATTGTTCTAGTGGTTCCGTGTTTGGATGCTACTGTGTTAGACGTCAGTCCTTCTGAGAAATGTTGTCTGTCTGGATTGGACAATGGCTGCTGACAGACTAACCTTTCTGGCACCACTGTGAGGACACTTAATGAGTTGCTAGTCGTCTACTTTCTCCAAGGGTCATATGTGGAAGCACCAATCCCTATGTGTTCAAGCGCACGGAACTGTAAAAAGGCTGAAAACAGACAGTGACAACAGTGAAAACAGACACTGGAATGTATTATGATGGTTTGTATTCTAAGTACAGTATCGAGTAAAGGGGCATGTCCTTTTGTCTCTTCTTGTGTTGTCGCATTGATGTGGAGACAGCTGCCATCATACGCCAGCATTTAAACCTGATCAGCGCATTGGGGAAGATATTGGAATACTTTTTCCATTTTTGGCTTTGTACATTGTTGGGCCCTTCCCTTCTCTAAAGGTCACATTGGTTTTATATTACAATAGTGCTTCCCTTGTATAGGCTCAGCGTATACAGTGGGATGAAAAAGTATTTGCCCCCTTTCCGGGGGTTTGTTTGCATTGTTGCATTTTTAGCACATTTTTTTTTTAATCCAAAATGTATATCTCTAATGTAATGTATATCTGTCAGTTAGGTTTGGATTTTTCCAACATTAATGGATTGAATAGTAATTTAAAAATGACATTTTATATTAAGTTGGATTTTTTTTTAGCGGTTGGAATTGATTTCCTGAAAAACCAAAGCATAATAAATGTTGACCCCCACCCCCAAAAAAAGTCTAACGGCAAATAGTTTTTCACTGCACTGTAGGTACTGTCTTGATGTCTACATGCTTACAAGGCATTCCTACAAATGTTTAGGTCTTATATTTGTTGTTGGACCATGGGGTGAGTATAGCCTTACACAGTATATCGTTTGAACTTAAGCCATTTCCCCAGTTTGTTATGCAGCGTTAGGAAGCCAAATTGGGTCGCCACAATCCCAAATTGGTCTTTTCCTTTGAGACAAGCCATTTATGGCTCACAAGTCCTCCATTTCCTCCTTCCTTTGGCTCTCTTTTGCCTTTCCTGCAGTGAAGTCGGCACTGCCCAAGGCCTTGTGACAAGCCCTCTGCAATTAGCTTCCACTTCCTCCATTTAGATTACATGACCACCAAATTACCACCTGCAGATTCTCGCTCATATCTGTTCAATTGGTTCATTTTGTTAGTAAAGACCAGGGGCTGGACTCGCTCCTACAAATTGTGCCAACGGTCAGCCAACGAATTCCGGCTGGATTCGTAACTTTATATGATGTATTTCCAGGGGGAAAGGGATGTTTTGTTTTGTTTTCTGGAAAATAAATGAAATGTGGCCTAAATGGTAAATGGAGACTTGAATTTGTAACTACGGAAAAGTGTTTTGTTTTGTTTTTTTTCTCTCTTTTCTTTTTTTCTCTTCAAATGGTTTAAGTTTCAAGTTTCTACCTTAAGTAGAATCTCACGTGGTATTATGGCCTTCCTGGGTGGAGTTTGCATGTTCTCCCTGTGCCAGCATGGGTCTTCTCCGGGTAAGATTTATATTACCCCCCCTGACCCCTGTGTACAAAGTTGGAGTAGGGTGGATCATTATCAGCAGGTACTGAACTCAAGGTGTCAGTATCAGTGGAAAAAGACAGATCGGAGCATCCCTCGTGGTTTTTATGTTACAGGAAAGTTGTTTTTGCACTCACATTTTATGGTATGATACGTTTTGCTTTCAGTTGGGGACAAAGTGCCTGCTGACATTCGTATATGTTCAATCAAATCAACAACTTTGAGAGTGGACCAGTCCATTTTAACTGGTAAGTGGATCTACTACTTTGATCAAGCCTATTGAAGACCCCTGTCTGAAATGTCCTTGCACATTTTGCAGTCTGAATATCTTCCCTGACTAAAATAGTTATACAATAATAAATACATCTAAAATGATCCCTGTCTTGCCTTTGCAGGAGAGTCCGTCTCTGTCATCAAACATACAGATCCTGTTCCTGACCCTCGTGCTGTCAATCAAGACAAGAAGAACATGCTATTCTCTGTTAGTATACTGCTCCACCAATTATAGAACATCCCGTTGACATTGTTTTGTCAGTCAATGTCAAGGTTGCTGTAGTTGACCCAATATGACTTTGTTTTTTCAGGGTACCAACATTGCGGCCGGGAAGGCTGTGGGTGTGGTGGTGGCCACGGGTGTTAACACAGAGATTGGCAAGATCCGTGATGAGATGGCAGCAACTGAGCAGGAGAAGACCCCCCTGCAACAGAAGCTGGATGAGTTTGGCGAACAACTTTCCAAGGTCATTTCCCTCATCTGCATTGCGGTGTGGATAATCAACATCGGCCATTTCAACGACCCTGTGCACGGGGGCTCCTGGATCCGCGGGGCTGTCTACTACTTCAAGATTGCCGTGGCACTGGCCGTGGCCGCCATCCCGGAAGGCTTGCCTGCCGTCATTACCACGTGTTTGGCTCTGGGCACCCGCCGCATGGCCAAGAAGAACGCCATCGTCCGCAGCTTGCCATCAGTGGAAACTCTAGGCTGCACCTCTGTCATTTGCTCGGACAAGACAGGAACTCTGACCACCAATCAGATGTCTGTCTGCAGAGTAAGTCTCATTACGAGCCGGTGTTTTGTCCTCTGATGCTTGAACAAGATGCTAAGTTGCCTGACCGACCGTTACGGCATGCTCAAGTTACGCTGTGCAAATAAATACTGTTCCGCTTGTGATCATGCTGCAGGTTATTTAGCCATAAGGTGACATGCAGGCACTTGCCTTGCCTCCATTAAACAGTTGGATGACTTTCTTCTCTTATGTAACTGACCTTGCGTCATCAAGCTGAAAAGCAGCCAAACAGTGCTTCCGTTGTCTCTTTGTGATAAGATTGATTTGATATTGTAAAGAACACTTCACTTGCCTGCTCAAGTCATTCATTTGAGCTTAAATGTTGTCATTAGAACTTGTTTTGCGTATTTGATAAAAAACGAAAAAGCCGTTGAAGTGTGCAAATATTTAATAACGTGTTACTGGAAATTATTCATAATGAACGTAATATGAAGGCACTGGAGATGAAATGATATGCCCACACGCACACAACAATCACTCTAAAAGTGTTTTTGCTTATGTACTAGGGCTGGGTTTAAAAAAACAAATCAATTTTCCTTTTCAAGCCCAATATCGACTCTTCTAAAACTATTAATCGATTATTTTAAGATCATATTTCCCCATAATTTCTGAAGAAAATGTAATTTTTAAAGGTCAATGTTTTTCTGTCGTACTGTTTTCTTTAAATTTACTGTTCACTTGAATTTAAGTATATTCTTACACTTATGAAAGACCCGACTTATTGCACTTTAAGATGATTCAGAATCTTTTTAATTTATATTTTAATTGACTTAGAATTATGAAAATGTTTTCATCTCACCCTTGCTAATGTCAATGTTGGTGAAACATTTAAGTGATTTGAACATGCGTTACTTTCATTAATTAACCAGTTACTTTTAAATTTTACATTTGTGGAATTTTTATCATGTCCTTGACATTTAAGAAGAATTGATGTGCCCTAATTAATCTATCAGATTGAGTTGAAGTGAATTGAATCAAACTGGGAAACAATTCGAATCGAATCGAATTGATTGAGGAAATTAGAATCGATACCCAGCCCTATTACATACTACTATTTAATTGGAATATTCTGTTTTACTATTAACCAACCAGAAGTGAGACCAAATTACCTGATGTTGTATTCAAATCTGATTGGAACCTCCCTAAATTTATTTTCCTTTAATTTTAGTGGGTGATTTCCCAGTAGTCATGGTAGATTTTAACTTGACAATCGGGATTAATAGTCAGGCTTGTGCTGCCACCTGCTGTGTGTTCGATGGTGTCTCCCACGTATGTTTATGCGACGTTAATGCAGTCTTTTGAATTTGCAGATGTTCGTTCTCAACAAAGCTGAAGGTGAGAGCTGCTCTTTGTCTGAGTTTACCATCACAGGTTCTACGTATGCACCGGAGGGGAACGTGTGAGTATTTTAAACAAACTGACAATTGATTTCCAGCGATGATTGATTGAATGTGATGCTGACTGAGGTGCATGTACTGCACTTTGCCACAGATACCAGGACGGCAAACAAGTGAAATCCTCTCAGTATGATGCTCTGGTGGAACTGGCCACCATCTGTGCCCTTTGTAATGACTCATCGCTCGACTTCAATGAGGTTTGGACTGCAACAAGCTCACCTAAAAAACGAGACACATGATTTTATTGTTGGGGGACGAGCAAAAAAAAAAAAATTGTTTCCCATTATTGTTCCCGAACTGCAATCTAAGTGTGTGATGTGAGTCGTGACATTCCCTCCCTCCACAGCGACGCTCTTGGTGCAGCAATCAGCTGTCTGCTGATGCGAAACGTGAAGCTGATTGGATGTAAATGAATATGCCACACCTCTACATTTGCATCACTTCTGCCTTTGTCACGACTGTTGCTGCCGGCAATGCAAATTGTTCCCGGATGTTTGTGTAACTGAGCACTTTGGCACACTGCGCCTTGAATTGTCAACGTGATCACACCGAGCGCAACCCTGTACAAAATACAAATAGCAGGGTTAAATTGGCTGTGAGTAAGATTAACAGAGTTCCACATGGACTGCAGTGAGAGCAGTGGTAATTATGGCAACATCTGGAAGTCAAAAAGCTAAACAGTCTTCAATAAGGGTGACATCTAGTGTTCAATTTTCTACACTGCTTATCTTCATGTGGGTCTGAGTTGAGCTCGTTGTGAGTGTGAGCGGGGTACTGGAGAATAATCTGAACCTTATTATATCTTGTCGTGTACCAGACGCGCTCGTGTTGGTTTGTGTGAACATGCTGTGGGTTGCTTAATGCACTACCTGTTGTGAAAGCTCTCATTATATTCAGTATACAGGTATATGTCTGTAATGGAGTTCTGCAGGCCTCTGTCCTAGACCCACTACAATTCTCTCTATATTGTAATTAGCAGAAGTGGGCATAGTCATTGACTGGACTTGATGATTGATGGAAGTGCCCACCTTTTGGCATGTGCTTCAGTACTTTCACAAAAATACACGTATTGAGAAGGGAGCGTGTGTACTCACCGCGATCGACAGAAGTAATCCTGCTTCAGTCAGTTTTTCAAGGCTTTGCATTATCAAGCATATGCTGAAAGTGACACGCCAAAAAGTGGGCACTTCCATCAATCATCAATTCCAGACAATGTCTGGTAATTAGGTTATAGTGCAGATAGGGCCACTTTTCAATTTTATGCAAATGATATTTAAAGTTGAAATTTAGAATTTTATTTCACATATACCATAAGTTGTGTTTTTCTTTCCGACCAGAAGATATCAGGTTACTGCTAAGTTTTTCGCTCTCCTTGATTATGGTAACTTTTTAATGCACTGACCCGTTATCTGGACGTTAGACACTGCATATCGCAGCATGCTTAGTTTACGACAAACTGTAAAACCTAAGCACATCGCGGTTTGTTATAAATCAACATAAGGCAGAAACGGTTCCTAATATTTTGTATGCTCTCTTGGGTAACTGAGGTAATCAAACAACATGTTAGAATTAGACAGAGCTCTAGGATTGTGTGATGCAATACGGTAATTATTGACGTTCTTGGTATAGTTTTTGATTTTTATATACTGGAACATTGAAAAAACTCAATCTGAATATTTTATCCGTTTTAGGTGAAAGGAGTATATGAAAAGGTGGGCGAGGCGACGGAGACTGCACTGACATGTCTGGTGGAGAAGATGAACGTCTTTGACACTGAAGTTCACAACTTGTCTAAGATTGATCGAGCCAATGCCTGCAACTCAGTCAGTGACACCAACTTCCTCCCTGCTCACATGGCACGCCGACGGTTTTCTGACTATCTTTATGGGGGCTTCAGGTGATCAAACAGCTGATGAAGAAAGAGTGCACGCTGGAGTTCTCTCGAGACAGGAAGTCCATGTCCGTCTACTGCACCCCCAACAAGTCTCGTTCTTCCTTGGGGAAAATGTTTGTCAAGGTAAACTTTGACATAGCACACAAGTTAACCGCATTTGTCTTCTTTTGTACGGCAAACATTTGAACCTCTCTTTCAGGGAGCACCCGAGGGTGTTATCGAGAGATGCACCCATGTCAGAGTGGGGAACAGCAAGGTCCCGTTAAGCAAAGCCATCAAGGAAAAGATCATGTCTGTGATTCGTGAATACGGGACCGGTCGGGACACGCTGAGGTGTCTGGCTTTGGCTACACGAGACAGCCCGCCCAAGATGGACGACATGATACTCTCCGAACCCACCAAATTCTCCGAGTATGAGGTGACTGCTACATACATAGCAACTAGGGATGGGCATTGACAACATTGACTGTGGACTAGTGTTTAAGGTGTTTGCCTCAATGTTTGGAGGTTCAGGGTTTGAATCTCTGCACCATTCTTAGCCACGACTGTTAACTCATTTGCTCCCAATAACGTGTAAATACGTTTTTTTTTAATGTTCTAAGTGTCCCAAAGACATATTTATACGTTGTTGTTTTTTTGGGTTTTTATGCTACAGAAGGCTTTGATGCATCTCTCAACTGCAAAGAACGGTTGCAAAAATGGTAGTTATTACACAAACGGCCAGCAGGTGGCAGCAGAGCAAAGGAGATCAACCAGGGCCATCTAGCAAAAAAGCTCAATTCCTTAGAATTTTGAATAGATTTGTGAAAACGGATGAAACTTAGCTCTCTTCTAATGCTAATTGCTGCAAAACGGAAACGGATAGAAACATACTTTTTTTTCCTGATGAAAGAAGAGACTTTAATCTTTCTTTTGATAGGTTCCATGCTTTTATAGCAATAGAACACAATATTCTGTGGGCCTTGCAAAATCTGTCAAAATCCAGTAAAACAGCCGGGAGCGAACGGGATTGCTTCTGTGAAAATGGCTGGGAGTTAATGAGGAATAGTTTCCAAATTATGATAATTATGCCCATCCCTAAGGAAAAATTGGAGTTATTTATTTTTGCTGCATAGTGAAAACATTGTGGTCACCCTGTGTCCAGTCGGACCTGACCTTTGTCGGCTGCGTGGGCATGCTGGACCCTCCCAGACAAGAGGTGGCGGCGTCCATCAAGCTGTGCCGTCAGGCCGGCATCCGCGTCATCATGATCACCGGCGACAACAAAGGCACAGCCGTGGCAATCTGCCGGCGGATCGGCATCTTCTCCGAGGACGACGACGTGGAGCAGATGGCCTTCACCGGGCGAGAGTTTGACGACCTGGCGCCCAACGCCCAGCGGGAGGCCGTCACCCACGCTCGCTGCTTTGCACGCGTGGAGCCTTCGCACAAGTCCAAGATTGTCGAGTTCCTGCAAGGATTTGATGAGATCACGGCTATGGTGTGTCCTCTCAAACGTGTCCGTAGCATGATTTTGTTAGGTTGCCTGCTATAATTGCTTTTAAATTTTTGCCACTAGTTTCTTGTCCGAATGTCCAGAGAGTGAAAATGTAAGGCGCTCAAAATTACCCACAATGCACTCTAAAAAGTAGTGAACATCGATGCTCACTCAACCGGGTTGATATAGACCACAATGCATTGCGAGTATGAAAAAAAAAAAAAAAACATGGGGCGAGCGACAGCACAAGCGCAACAATCAAAACGACGCAATATACTATGGAAACAATATGTTTTGGTTGAAAATATTTCCAACAAAAGAACTAAAGCACAGTTTTAAAACATTTTTAGTCATGATAACTAGTTGGAGATTTGTGCGTCGTAACAGTTACGGTGGTTACGTGCTATACGACGAGGAGAAACTAGTGAGTTGGCTGTCCGGATCTCCAAACAGAATGAGAGCACTTCATATTAAGCCACTATATAGTGCGGGGCTATGTAGTGAATGATGGGTTAAGGGATGAGGGTGGACATTCGAACACAGCCACTGTGATTCTGCCGTACATAAGCTGTTTAATAACACTCTAGTTGGAGTTAACTGTAAAACCAAAACAAAACATGCTTCGCTTTAAACGCATCGCTAGCCTAGCGTTAATGCTAATCCAAGTTAGCATCAACGTCGGGATTAATAATCCTTAAAATAACAAATATTCACACACAAATGCTGTGGAAACACATGCCTACAGGTAAGATAAAAAGACATACATTCTTCCCAATTTGTGAAAAATGAATTATTTTAATCGAATTCGATCACAAGTTTCTTCCGTTCTCATTGTAAGCATGTGCACAAAGGATGCGCGGCACCACACTGCCCCAAAGAGGCCAAAAGTATTTGTTTTACAGTTAGTTTTAGTCTACAGTAGTTTATTTAACTTTTTTAATTGTAACTTTTTTTAATTTAGTTTTTTTAGTTTAAGAATTGACAGAATTTTCTTTTCCTCAAAATTCAACAATAGAAATATCTTTTGTTTTTGGTTTTTCCTGCATACCAACAGTCTTGGTATGTCATGTGAAAATGTGTGTTGGTCCAACACATTTTCACATGACATAGCAGAAAATAGAATCTCTGAGGTGACAGCTTAGCCCACTAAGTACCCAGACATGTGAAAATAGCATAAGATAAGGTAAATATGATAAAGAGGGTAGTGTAATTAATGCTTTAGTTTGAAAACGAAGAACGAAAATGCAAGAAGCTTGAATTTTAATATATTTATATGGTTATACTTGACAAAAAGAATAAAGCATTCATCGTGAAGGGATGAATGGGCGTAAGGCTATGATCATAATTTTGACTAGTTGAGTTTTAGTAGTTAAGTTTCAATCAATAAACTGTTTTATTAATCGTGATTTCATTCTCAATCAAAAATAATCGATTATTATTATCATCCAACCCTAAGTCAATCTAAATGGCGAGTAATGAAACGACGCCGTCTTTGTCCGCAGACAGGAGATGGTGTGAACGATGCCCCCGCCTTAAAGAAGGCGGAGATTGGCATCGCCATGGGCTCTGGCACTGCCGTGGCCAAGTCAGCCTCCGAGATGGTCCTCGCCGATGACAACTTCTCTTCTATTGTGGCAGCTGTTGAGGAAGGCCGCGCCATATACAACAACATGAAGCAGTTCATCCGCTACCTTATATCCTCCAATGTCGGCGAGGTCGTCTGGTAAGTTGCCAGCATCCTATTTCAATTCCGTCATTCAGCCATGTTGACGTTGCCTTCCCTTTCCGCTAGCATCTTCCTGACTGCAGCGCTGGGCTTCCCCGAGGCGCTGATCCCAGTTCAGTTGCTGTGGGTCAACCTGGTGACCGACGGCCTCCCCGCGACCGCCCTCGGCTTCAACCCTCCGGACCTCGACATCATGGAGAAGCCTCCCCGCAACGCCAAAGAGCCGCTCATTTCCGGATGGCTCTTCTTCCGATATCTGGCCATCGGCGGTGAGTGTCGCGACCGGAAGTCTTCCTTTTTGTTTTGGGATGTCGTTTGAGGTTCACGCGAGCGCCTTTGCCGTCTCGGCTCGCAGGCTACGTCGGCGCCGCCACGGTGGGAGCCGCGGCTTGGTGGTTTGCGCTCTCGGATGACGGGCCTCAGGTCACGCTGTACCAGCTGGTAGGCGAGCGCCATCGTCAACAGATGTACCCCCCCCCCCCCCCCCCCCGAACCCGAAGTGTTCATCGTCCTCATCTTTGTCTGCAGAGTCACTTCCTCCAGTGTAGCCCGGACAACCCGGACTTCGACGGCCTGGACTGCGAAGTGTTTGAGTCCCCCTACCCCATGACCATGGCGCTGTCTGTCCTCGTCACCATTGAAATGTGCAACGCTCTCAACAGGTACAGAAGCTTCCAAGGGAGGGTGCAAAAGCAACATTTGCACACAATGACCACCACCTTCTTCGACTTCTTCTTCTACTTTTTACTTCTTTCCAAAGTCTGTCAGAAAACCAGTCCTTGCTGCGGATGCCTCCTTGGGAAAACGTTTGGCTGCTGGGGGCCATCTGCCTCTCCATGTCCCTGCACTTCTTAATCCTCTACGTGGAGCCTCTGCCAGTAAGTGTGAAGTTTAAAAAAAAAAAAAAAAAAAAAAGTTTGAAGATGTTTAACTCATTTGCTCCCAATAACATGTAAATACATATTTTTTTTTATGTTGTAAGTGTCCCAAAGACATATTTATACGTTTTTTTGTTTGTTTGTTTTTTATGCTAGAGCAGATAGAAGGTTTTGATGCAGTCTCTCAACTGCAAAGAACGGTTGCAGAAATGGTAGTTATTACACAAACGGCCAGCAGGTGGCAGCAGAGCAAAGGAGATCAACCAGGGCCATCTAGAAAAAAAGCTAAATTACTCACAAGTTTAAATAGATTTGGGAAAACTGGTGAAACTTAGCTCTCTTCTAATGCTAATTGCTGCAAAACGGAAACAGATAGAAACATACTTTTTTTTTTTTTCTGGTGAAAGAATAGACTTTAATCTTTCTTTTGGTAGTTTCCAGGCTTTTATAGCAATTGAACACAATGTTCTGTGGGCCTTGCAAAATCAGTCAAAATGCAGTAAAATAGGCGGGAGCGAACGGGATTGCGAAATGTGAAAATGGCTGGGAGTGAATGAGTTAAGTGTTCCATATCATCCTCCCAAAAGTGATGTGTTGACGCGGGCGTCCGCGCTCCTCAGGTCATCTTCCAGATCACCCCTCTGGACGTCACCCAGTGGCTGATGGTGCTGAAGATCTCCATGCCCGTCATCCTGCTGGACGAGCTGCTCAAGTTTACGGCCAGGCACCACTTGGACTTGGGTAAAGAGTGGGAGAAGCCGGCGGCGGGCCACAAAGGGCGGCGCGCCCTGTCGGCATGCGCCGAGGGCATCTCGTGGCCCTTTGTGGCCATCTCGCTGCCTCTGGTGCTGTGGATCTACAGCGCTGACACTAACGTGGCTGCCGTGTTGTGGCCCTGACTGACCTCCCGGGCACGGCTGTGGAGTGGACATTAACACGCACACATCTAACGGAAACGTTTAACTTTCCAGTCAACGCTCGCTCCTGCCCTGATGACAGATGCATGTTTGATATTTAGGACATTCTTAGCAATGCGTTTTTTTGGGGGGGAGGGGCTGAAGATCAGAGTTCCATGTTCTTACTTTAACACAAGTTTTTATAATATTATTGTTCTACATATGTGTGTTGATCTAAAGAGAGAATTTAGACGATTTTTATAAAAATGGACGAAAGGGTGTCTGGGGACAAGAAGAATGCTAATTTAGGACTTAGGTGTCTGCGTTTTATTATTTTCTGCGTTAGGCAGAGCACAGCTACCTCACCGCTGTTCTATAACCGTTACTACTCTTATTTGTCTCCATCACCATCCAACACATGATTTGGAGCACCCAAAGTCTTCATACACTGTTTTGTTTTTTCTCATCTTAGTGAAGTGAGGACTTTCTGTGCATTTCATTTGTTGATGATTTTGAAACTATTTATACGTAATGCACATGCTGTACTTGAAAACACTGTATTATGTTACGTCACATGAACAGCCTGGTTTTCACCTCTGCGGGGCTGACGTGTGAATACGTGTACATAGCGCACAAAGTAGAACCTCTAGATTTTATTGTTGCTGTTGAAATATTTGACAAGAGTGCTTTTTTTTTTTTTTTTTTTTTTTGCCACCGAGTGCCATTGAGCTTTTTCCTTGAAGGCCTTCCATGCATTTGCCTGCAGCGTGAGTACACTTTTTGACCTGCATGCCAATAAACGCTTGCCCATTTTTTGCGTGACGGCTTGTACAACAGCTCCTCAGATTTTTTGTTATTTTATTTTAGGTTTTAAAACGGATGTTTTTGAGATGAGAGAGGCAATGAACATGCGTGGGTCTGATTCAACCTGCCTTCAGTGTCACAAAGTGCCAAGTGGATGTTAAATTCGTTCACATTTCAAACTGGCACAGAATGTTTTTGTTTGAAGTCTCGGCCATGATGGAGGACCAAAACTAAAAATAAATAAATGAATAAAAGTGAAAATAAAAATGCATATAAAAAAGAAATATAATTCAAAAATTAAATGGAAAAGTAGATATAAATGGAAATAAAAAAGCAACTATATCTCATTAAATAAATAAACGAGATTCAAAGAAATAATATATACAAAAATAAATATAGAAATGGAATTAAATATCAATCAAATAAAAATGCTCTGCTATCACATTTATTTGATGCTGCAGACGCTCTGTCGAGTGTCGGGTCAAAGTGTCATTCAAATGAGGGGGCGGTCCTAAGCGTGTCTTGGGTTGGGCTCCGCCCTTGCAAACTGGCGTTTATTTCGGCACGTGACGTCTGCAGTATGAAATAAATAAATGTGAGAGCAAAGTGTTTTTATTGATTGATTTGTAATTATATTTTTTTTTATATCGACATTTTTAGATTTTTTTATATTTTTTGAATCTCGTTTTTTATTTTTACTTGTATTTATTTAGGGATAGGTATATATTTTTTTATTTCCATTTATATTAATTTTGTATTTCATTTTTAAATTATATTTTTATATCAGTTTTTATTTTCACTTTTATTCATTTATATTTTATTTTGGCAATTTTGGTCCTCCATACCCCACGCCGTTACAAATATTGTTATTTTGCTTTTTTTTTAAGTACCGGTACTCACAGTGCAGCTTGCCTACATGTTGTTGTATATTAAAATATGTTAACACTTGGAGTGGTAAGCTGATAATATTGACTTAAGCGTGCAATGATTTAATGGTTCTCCTGCCTCTCTTTTTTTCTTCCCAGCAAAAGCCATATAGGCTCAACTCGTCTCCAAATTCCTTGGCTTTGTTTTGTGTTGTGCATGTGTTTTGGGCAGCACACGTACAGTCGAAGAGCTGCGTGTCCTAAAAAGTTGAGTGAAGACAGCGCAGCTCGTTCATTTGTTTTGACAAGAATGGCCATGAATCAAAGTCCTCATCGCTCCTTCCGTCCTTGTGCACGAAGAGCCAAGAATGACAACATCTCTCATGCCATATACTTTACCTGAAGATCTTAGTACTGTTGTGTACATTCAGTTGCATAATATTTCTCGGTGCATGTCTGCTACAGCTGCTGACTTGTGTAATAGAGAACGTCAAGAACTGCTTCAAGGTCATTCAAGTGTTAGATCAGCTTAAAATCAGTTTGTTTTTCCTAAGGAAATGCTTTTTATGGGATGATTACAAATCAAAAGAATTTGGAGCAGGTGTAGTGATGTACGTACAACAGGAGCGTCGGCAAGTGAGTCATTTTGCTTCTGTGCCTGTTTTTTGTTGTTGTCAGATTGTTCAATTTGTCACATGAACTTTGGATTCAGGTAAATAAAAGTAGATTTAATGAATACTCTCTACCTTAAGTGTCTGTCAGTGAACCTTACAAAAACTGGATTGCATCCACATCAAACTTTTATTGAATTTAACTGTCCATTTTTAAAAAATATTTACAAAACAATATAAACATTTTTTTGTAATGTTTGTATTATGCATTCCAACATAACACTGATACAAACGAGCTTTATAGACATCAAAATAAAAACAAACAATGCTTGACACCACACTATATGTGTACAATAATGGCAATGTGTTAATATAGTACATAACATACTCAAATATTTCCACATCTTTCTTCCTCAGCCAAGTCACCAATTACAACAACAAATCTGAGCCCTGTAGTAAAGCAGATTCTAGCTATTCTGACCGCATTTTCAACATTTTTTTTCCCATTTAAATGTTAATTTTCCAGAACAAAATTAAACCCACCAATCTCGCCATGGTGGGAAATATAGACTCATGTCAAAAGAGACGTGAAGGATGAGCAAACAAAACCGAAAACGTGAGGTCAGTGTAATAGTTTAGGCTGATGTGATCTCGACTGGATCAGTCTCGAGCAGCACAACGAGGCGGTTCGGGTACTCGACATGTTGGCCCGGCTACTGCATCCCGAACCACTGCTCCTGGTCAGCCCACTGGGCGGCCTCGCTGTCGCTGCCCTCCAGGTCGCCGTCTTCGCCGCTGCCCTCCATGTCGTCGCCATCCAGCTCCACTGTGGCGTCGGTGGGACTTTCTTCCTTCTCCATCTTCTGCATGCCTTCTAAGGACTTCTGATCATTGGGGTCAAGACTGGGGAGGGATATGACAGGAATACTCTGTGTAACGTGACCAATTTAATATGAAAATATGATTTTGAAACTGCAATTCTGAAACAATATGTCACGTACCGTATGGTCAGACTCTAGGATGCCTTCAAGCATCGGCCAAAATTTTCCCCTTTAAACTTTTTTCGAGAAAAACAAAGTTTCCGACGCAGTGAAAGTACCCTGAATGTACCATTTTGCTTGCATAGCATTAGCAACTAGCAAGTGTGTAGCGTATGTTATTCTGTTGTCCCGAAGCGTCATTTAAGCTTTTTAATGACACCGCAGTTGGTGTTAACTGTAAAATTAGATACACTACGTTAATAATTGCATCCAGTGCATATTTAAATCCAAAACATGCTTCGTTTTTAAAACATTGCTAGCCTAGCGCTAACAGGAAGTTTAGCAGATGCTACTGGGACATTAGCATTGACTTCGGGAGTGTTTTTCCTTCAAACAACGAATATTCACACACAAGTCTTGTGGGAACACCTACCCACACATGATATAACACTACACAAAGGCACAAATTCTTCCCAATGTGTGAAAAACTAGTTATTTTAATAGAATTGAATCGCAACTTTCTTCTGTACTCACTTTAAGTGTGCACGCCGTTGATGTAAGGCACCACACTGCCCCCAAGAGGCCATCAGTTGCTATTATTTTAGTTTATTCTATTATTCCTCTTTCTTATTGTTTTTTTTGTCATTGTCCTTTCAAGTTATTTTATAAAGTTGATATTTCAAGGATTCTAAGACTTTCTTTTCTCAAAATTCAAGGATGCAAACATCCAAGGATTTTTTTTTATTTTAACACGCATTTCCACGACATGGCACAAAATACAATCCCCGAGATCCCAGGTTAGCTCAGTAAGACTTGTGAAAATAACAAGATAAAAACATATAAAAGGTTAATGCTTTACAGCAGTTGTAAACAAATAAGAATGGTTTTATTATTGACACAAAAATCTATGCAATAACCTTGTACACTTCATGATTTTTTTTTTTTGTTATGGACTTGTCATTCAAAGCAGAGAATTTTAATAGCGAAAGTTTGTGCGTAGGTGGCACCCATTGAAAAGGAATTGGGGAAGGGGTGCATATGCATTATATATATATTTGTAAATAATTAGCAGATTAATCGGTATTTTTTTTCTGTCAAAAATCGGCCTAAAAAAAATGCATATTGGTCGGGCCCTAATAAAATGAAAAAAATAAAATAAAATGGGAAGAATGTATCGCTATGCTGCTGGTGTGTTACCTGAGCGCAATGCTGTACTGATCCATGGCCTCCTGGTAGTCGTTGACGGCCACCAGGAAATCTCCCAGCATCCTGTGCAGCACGCAATCGCTCTGATTGGCCAGGGCGTTTCGAAGCAGCGCGATCCCTTCTTCGTGTTTCTGTTCCCGACCTTCACAAAAACGGTTACACGTCACCTTGCGACATCGCCGTCCCGAACGTCTGACTGTTGTGAACGCTGCACGTACTGAGCAGTTCCGCCTTTTTGACCACGGCCTTCGTGTAGTCGGGCCTCTGAGCCAGCGCTTTGTCCAGCAAGGTTTTGGCTTTCTCTTGCGTCACGGGGTCCTCCAGGCACACGGTGGCGAGAATGGTCAGAGTCTGCGCGTTGGCCCCCAGGGTCTTGTAGATGTTATTGGCCATGCCCATTGCCTCTCTGATCCCATTGGATGCCAGGTAGCAGTCAATAAGACCTGTGATGGAAGCGGCTATTAACTCATTCAATCCCAAAAACGTGTAAAAACGTTTTTAAATACTTAGTCCTTGCATCCCAAAAACGTGTTTACACGTTTTTTTTTTTGTTTTTTTTAAATGCAAGAGCATGCAGAGGGCTTTGATGCAGCTTCTGACATGAAGAGGTGGCTTAGAGCAATGGTATTATCAAAAAACGGCCAGCAGGTGGCAGCAGAGTATAAGAGATCAGCCAGAGTCATGCTGCAACAAACCTTTTTTTTGTTTCAGTGTTTTTTTGCCAGCAATGTGAATATTGACGAGACTTAACTATATTCTAATGCTAATTGCTGCAAAATGGAAACGGATAGAAATATACTTTTTTTTTTTCCTGATGGAAAAAAAAAAAGACTAATCTTTCTTTTGGTAGGTTTTATAGCAATACACACAATATTGTGTGGACCTCACAAAATCAGTAAAAATCCAGTAAAACGAAGGAGGTTCTTCAGTCAAAATGGCTGACAATTAATGAGTTAATAACTACCTAATTGAGGAGGTGAGCGGCGGCGGAAAGCGAGCATACCTTCGTAGCAGTCGAGGCGACAGGGCGCCAGACGCATGGCCTCTCGGAAATGGATGATGGCCTCCTGGACCCGGCCCATGTTTCTCAACGCCGCCCCCTTCAGGAGGAGAGCCTGCACACTGTTGCTGTTCAACTGGATGGCCTTGGCTCCCAGGTACAACGCTCTGGAGTAGCGCTTACTGTAGAAGCTGTGACAACTAACGGTGCAAACATGCAGGATGGGTCGTCAACAGTCGAGCACAAACTAGCTTTATCGGGGGGGTTTTGTAAACACTTATTGAGGTGCAATCTTTGCTTAATTTGCCAACAGTGCCACTATAATTTGTTAGTCATTATGGTGGTACTTCTAGTCTATTAAACACTCGGGTGCTCGTCTGGTCACGCACATACTCACCCCGAAATGACCCAAGGTTCCGCGTGCTGGTCTGAGATGTTGAACAGTCGCCCACCCAGGACCTCCACATCCTCCAGGTGTCCTTCTCGGGCCCACAGGTACCCGTACACATCCATCCCTGGCAGGATGCAGAACAGCACTCGCATATTAGCACGAAGGAGAGGGTTGACCAATCTTGTTTAAATAAATAATTATTTTGTTCAACAGTAAATATTTTGTTAGCTGCATCGTTATGAAAATTAAAGTGGAAGTCAACCGAATTTTTTTTTTTTTTACTGACAATAATATGTTCTATGCAGCCCCAATAGTCGAAATATGGTATTTTGATGAGTTAAGCAGCAAAATCCAGCAGTTTTTAATCAATATCAGAAGGCGGCCATTTTGCCACTTGCTGTCAACTGAAGATGACATCAATGTTGCTCGGGTCTCGGGTAACAACCAATCACAGTGCAGCTTCAGAAAACAGGTGAGCTCTGATTGGTCGTTGCCTGAGCCCTGAGCAACATTGATGTCATCTTCAGTGGCAAGTGGCAAAATGGCCGCACCCTGAGATGGATAAAAACAGCTGGATTTTGTTTCATAACTCATATTCCACAAATGTAATTCTAATCAGAAAGTCACGTTTATTAGACTAGTGATGTGACATATAGGATATTATTGTCAAGAAAAACCGAAAAGGTAAACGCAGCCACGGCGCTAGCGCAGATTAGCAGTAGCTGTTACCAAGATGACTGGAATGCTCTGCAAAGTTGTTGACATATGCGAGGAGACGACTTGTGTTTGGCGATGTGTCCACTGCAAGCGCAACAAACGCAGATCGATGACACTAATTGACTAAATGTTAGTTGGTGGCGTGCTGATGTTTGTGCTGCAGTTGGTGAGCGTTTTACTAAAGAGGTCGACGTGTTGTCATATCAAAGGTAGCCTCATCACAAATCGTGCGAATGTACCTTTAATGAGATACGGGTCCAGCATCTGGGCTTGTTCAAATTTGAGGATGGCATTCTTGGTGTCACCTGCCCTGAAGTAGACGTCTGCCAGGCTCACCAGGAGGTCCACGTTGTCCCGCAACAGAGATTTCTTCTCCAGAGAACTGACAGCAGGGCAGCGAGTATTAGAAGGTTATCGAATGAGAGGACAAAGTGAAAAAAGATTCACATGCACAATAGTGTCTCTATATCTGTTTATCTTAGCTGCTGTTGTTAATGGGGACACATTATGGAAAAATGACTTTTGAATTAATTATATACAAATAGTTGTGTGTCAGGAGGGCCTGCCCACCCATCAAGCATTAAAATATTTTCTCTGTCTACAGTTAAGTTCTGTAGAGTAAATTATTTAAAAGGTCACACAAGGTTTGAGGAACAAACCCACAACTTCAGGTTTGGAGACAGCCAATCTACTCCTTGAGCCACGCAGCTCATGCTGTGTCTTTATATATTGGCCATGTCAGCGGATGTGGCATAGCTCAGGTGGTAGAGCGGCAGTCTCCCAAGCTGAAGGCCGCGAGTTTGTTCCTCAAACCTTATGTAACTTTTTTTTTTTTTTTTTTTTAAATAAACAAGTCAAATTTAGTCAAAATCTCTCCTTGCAAAATTTACTTAGAATTTCTGAGTGAAAAATCTTTAAATGGTTTTTTTCATGCGATAGGCAAATTCTCTCATACACTAAAAATACTTTGAATAAAATTTACTCTGAATATTTTACTGTCTTCCAAGTCTAAATTTGACCCAGTTTAGAGTAAAATGTACTCAAAAGAATTTACTGTGTATTTCTGAACATTTACAGTACACAGGAAAACGAGCACTTGAAAAGATTTTGAGTTCTGTGAATGACATGAAATCCTGTCCGCGATGAAACGATATTTGCTTACCAAATGGTGTTGATGGCCCTTTGGTTGTCACCTGCATGTATGAAGGCATACGCCTTTATCCAAACAGAAAGCCAGTCCAGGTTGGGGACGCTTTGGATAACATCCATGGTCATGGATGCCACTTCAGCTCCTTTGACTGATAAAGACAGAAGGCCTGTGGAGACAAACATATCGATTTACACAAACCAAACTTTTGGGATTGGGTGAGCACATGCAGGACGGCAGGTGAAAGCGTCCTGCATACCAATGATTGCATCTAAGGCGAGCGGGCACTGTCGAAGGACTTCTTTGTAGCTCGTCACCGCAGAACGTTCCTGGCCTGCTTTCCTGTACAGGTTCGCTAGCATCATGTTGATCTAGGGTCGAACAAACACGGACAACAATATGAAAAGACTATCCAGAATTAAACTTTTAAAACCTCATCTGCACCACAATTCTTGGCACCATTTTGTCAGGTTAACTGCAGTATTATGGGATGATCATCTCTGTTTACTATATCACGTGTCTCTTTTAAAAAAATTACATGTGTTCTACTTAACACAATCAAGTGCTTCTAACTATCTTACCTTAGGAGTCCTCTGTCGAGATGGAATCCCATCAAGCACTGCAATGGCATCTTTATCCAGTTTCAAAATAGTGTAACATTCAGCTATCTTGTACTTGACTTCAATCTCGGAAGGTAGACTCTGAAAAAGAAAAAGAAATACAAACGGACTGGGTCAGAACCGGAGTGCAGAATTGGAGTTACTGCTGTCTACAAATAATGTTTTTAAATGTCCATACCTGTGCCTGAAGGTTTGCTGCAGCTCCGCCGGCAGAGGTCCGAACTTTGGATGTTTTGCTGAGCACTTTCTTCTGCTGCAGTGCCATGCTGTACTTACAGGCAGCATTACGATACTCTTTATCGTGGAAGATGGCATCGGCGTGGTAAACCAACAGCTGGTACTTTTGAGCAGGTGAAAAAAGCTCCCTTGACGTCAAACAGATACAAATTGAGGTGAACGATCTGAGACTGTAACATTTCTATCTTTCACAACAACAGTGCAAGATGTAAGACAAATGAGTGAAATTTTACTTTAAAGAATACCGACCAACTAACCATAAATGACATTTTCAGGTGAAAATGCATTACTAGTACAAAATAGAAAAGATAGAAATAAGTCACGTGTTGTTCCATGAGACATCAGGCTAATGGTTAAAAAAATAAAAGATAAACTGCGAATTATTACTACTATTATACCCAACAGAGATCACAATAGCCATTTGAAATGAAAACACAGTATTTCATATTGCAGTCAGCGAAAACGCTAAATGGTGTCCCGTAGCACGTTCGTAATGTTTACATTCTAACGCATGTCGTCCATGACATTACATTAAGTACATCGTGTGCCGTTTAACATAATAAGCCAAAATTTGAGTGGATGTCTTATGCACATGTATGTTTACATTTCGCCCCACTGTTATGATACTTCTGTAATTGGCTTCAACCAAAACCGTGAACAATTTTAGAGCATGACCGTATGTTGTTTGATGCTAACCAAAGGGCAACGCACAATAATTTTGGAGACTGAATCGAGGATGCGAAAGCGGAATAATCAGCAAATAGACGGATCCCGATTTTATATACTTACGGGTTGTTATTGCTCATCGTCAACAACAAGCTGCTCAATATACGGACGTTGGAGTGGAGACCAGCGGTGGCCATATCCCGCACATGATCCACTACATTCATTTTCGGGTAGATGAATGTTTGATTTGGGGTAACGACTCGTATTTAAAAGTTTCCGCTTACAAACGGCTAATGCTACCTTGCTAGCTTCAGTTCTTGTGTATTAAAAATGGCGCCCGATGACCCCTCTTCCGGATAATGGCAATGCTGCATTTACGTCCGCTTAAAGTATTCGACTTTCTTTGACTCGAGTAAAACAATTCTACAGAGGTGACATTCACTGAGGTTGCATAATGTTATGATTGATGCGTTTTGATTATTTTGGGTAAAATTAAATACTCGTAAACGATGGCTAAAAATGTATACAGTAGCCTACAGTTACATTCATATTATACTGTGCTGTCTACATAAATTAAGTGCAGTGAATGTCACACGCTCGCGCCAAAGAATTTCGAATCAAATCCAAACAAACTTTATTTATATAGCGCCTTTCATACATAAAATGCAACTCAAGGTTATAAACAATAAAAACATACATAATACAATAAAAAGGAAAATCATCCGTCCATCCCCACCCAACATCCCCCTCCACGCACACCTATACATGGCGGTGCACAGAGAAACTCAGGAAACTCAGGGAACACTTGAGCTAAAAACTAAAAGACGACAAAATAAATACAATTAGAAGCTAAAAGAAAACAGAATAAAAGGCAAAAGCAAAGCTGAAACACAATATGATAGCTGTGAACTAAGAAAACAAATAAAGGGGGTTAAAAAGATCATTTAAATGCCAAATTTTTAAAAAGTGTATCTTAATCTTAAGCATCCTCTTAAAAATATCAATAATCAGTGCGAACCTGATGCCCTCCGGCAGGTGTTCCATAGGTGATGACCATAGTGGCTAAATTTGGGGTTACTTATTTATTAGTGTTCTTACTCCATGTAAACATAATGAGGTTGTCAATGAACAGTTGTTCATCGAGGAAAAAATAATATGGAGCTAGATTCAGTTTATTATTATATTAGTAGTAGTAGTAGTAGTAGTAGTTACAGAGCCAGACATAGTTTTTATTGCTTCGTGATGCCATATTTTCTGAAGAAAATATAGATGACTAACAACGTGCCTTCTTGTATCCTATTTAATTTCATAGCTCTTTTATCCACTCTTTTATTGAGGAAAGCGAATGTACTTGTATTTATGTCATGGGTGATTTTAATGCGGATATCTCTGATTTCAAGTCCATGTTTGGTCAGCACTTGATGCAGTTTTGTCAAGATAGTAAGTTAAATCTATCAAGTCAGGATTTTTTTTTTTGTCAAGTGACAGTTATACATATGTGAGTGAAGCTTGGAGTACAATTTCATGGTTAGATCATTGTTTGAGCTCTGTGGACGCACATGAGGGTATCGAGGATTTTTGAGATCTTGTATGGAATGGCAACAACAGATCATATGCCAGTTTCCATGACGCTAAATGCAGAGAATCTCCCTGATCTAACACACAACAACAATCATACTAGTGATGAAAAAGTGGAATGGTCTAAGCTCACTGATGATGATCCCAGTCATAATGAAAATCTGTGCAAAATGTATGACTTAGTTGTGGCTGGACTAAAGGACTCAAGTGTACCATTTTGTTTGTCTCTTTCATGTTATTTTATGGACCTTTTTTGTGTCTGAAATAAAATGTGATTGATTGATATGTGCAGTATTCACACCGTGATATTAATTCTGTGACTTTGTCCGCTCAGACAGCCAATGTTTGTTGTTGAGTGAATTTCTGAACACGGTCGCATGACTAGCATCTGTAATGTGGAAATGGGCGAAGCTGAAGGTCGAAAGCACCGTTGTCATCTTTTGTGAATGCGATGCGGACTCCCCGTCACAGACGCACTCGCAAGCTGTCGATAATATGCACGCATGCGCACAACTAAAGGCAGCAGCTGAACCTTATGTCAAAACACAGAGGGAAATCGGCAGCAGGCAGCAAATCTGGGCGAGCTTTCATTTTCCTGGGTGTATTTAGGAAAACCGGATTTTTCAATAACGTACACATACCATGACCGAACAATCAGCGTTACTTCTTCGAAAACAACTTGCAGGTAAATGATTCTCACTGTGCAACGGGGGGAAAGTAGTCAAATGTAAAGTTTACGTAGCTATGAGCTACGTTCGTGACTTAGCCACGCAATGCTATCACGTTAAGCCCACAAATGTCAAATTAACACGGTGGCTTCTGGTTGCAGGAACAGATACAGTTGCGGCTAACTGTCGTCTAGTGAGAAACCGAATTTCATCGTTAACATGGGTTGACTAACCATTTAAGAAACTAAAATAGAATCGCCAACGTAGCGTGGCTAACGGGTTAGCGAGTTCCTCACTAGTTAGCTGACAGAACAAAGGAATTATCAGTACATGGACCCAAAACCAGATTTAATCACTTTTCGCTAATGACGGAGCGTTACAAATCACAGCGATTTTCAATGTGAAACTTTGTAGAGTCAAATTACAAACGAACCAAGTGTTTATGGGATTATCTTCAATGTTACTCGTCCGAGTTTTGCTTTTTTTGTGTTGTGTGCGTGGACAAACGCAGGTCGTTGTTGCTGACTCCAAATCGCAAACTAATTGTTGTCCAGGTGGCGTTTTCTGACAGCCATTGACTGTATTGACAGCATTCATCGTGCTGCTCCAACAAATGCACGTCCCACTCATCTATGATGATACAGTGCGGGCACACGATGCCTTCTGCTTACACAATGACTTTCCAGCTCGATCTGATTTTTTTTCCCCAATCCAAAATTATGAGAAATCTGTTATTTGTTTCAAATGCGAATGGTAAAGTAATACAGCATTCTCGAATTAATATTATTTACCATATAATTTAGTATGTTTACGTGCATATGCAGGGTCAATGTTGACTATTTTTAGAATCGATTATGCTATTTTTCTATCGCTGAATCAAATAAGGTAAGAATTTTATTTTGCAAAACCCTTTTTCCTTGATCATTCTTTATTGATCACTTTGTTGTATATTTGGATTAAAAAACTAAACAAACATTACACACATAATAATGATAATAATAATAATAATAACTATTATTATTATTATTATTGTTATTATTATTATTATTTCTGGTATTTCCACAATGCAACTCAATGCAAATGTTTCGGCCACCGAAGACGTATTGGATTGATTTTGCTTGTGACTACTAGCATAATACAAACAAACCAGACGCAAACGGCAGTTCATCACATTTTGAAGTCAAAATAATCCCCACAAATGAAATTAGAATGATCAAGTCTGATGCTTTTCAATGCACGGACCACAGAGAGGTTCTTTTCGCCATCATTACAAGTAGTTGTACCCTGTGGTGGTCATCACGTTATCTATTATTGATTTAGCGTATAGCATTAAACTAGCTAATTAGGTGGCCATTCGGCTAATTTATGCTCAGTTGTTTGTGCTGTATGAGAGCGCTACTACACAACAAAATGATTATAGGTCAGGAATAGAGGACAAACAACACAATTTTACTGGATTCATAACTTTACCTCGCTGTGGAAGTTCATTTTAGTGTGTGTTTGTGAGCAACATTTATTTGCCAACTGTCATAAACGTGCGGCTTAAGGGCCATCAAAGTCTTGAATGTTGTGCTTTCTCATTTAAACCAGCCCTTGTCTCTTCTTTCAGAGCTCAACAAGAACCCTGTGGAGGGATTTTCAGCAGGTCTAATAGATGATGACGACATCTATAAATGGGAAGTTGTGATCATTGGTCCCCAAGATACCCTTTTGTGAGTCAGCACAGTTTCCTATCTTTTTTTTTTTTCTTTCTCCGGTGCAAACTTGGTTAAACTTGGTCATATTTTCTCTTCCAGTGAAGGAGGTTTCTTTAAAGCCTATCTAACCTTCCCATATGATTATCCTCTTCGACCTCCAAAGATGAAGTTCATTACTGAAATCTGGCACCCGAATGGTAAATGCTCAGGAGTCACAAATGCACACTAAGCTTGGATGATATGCAGAAGATCAGATTTTTTATTTTTTTTTATGTCCATCCTTTAATCCGATGTAGTTAACCCTAAAGTTGTTTGAGGAGGTCGGGGCAGTCAAGTTTACGCAAACGCATCCATGCATCCCCCTACAGTAGATGAAGCTTTACACACTCGGCAGAGTCATGCTGAAGCAGATGATAAAAGCATTCTTCAAACTCTTACCTCAAAGCCCGGCGCATATACTTGACCAATAATAATGAAGGAATGAAATTATGGGATTAAATTATTCAGGAATAACAAGAGTAGCGGTTAATTGATAGGCACTCTCAAGAATTTTCTTCATAGTGAGTGAAACTGAATACATTTTTTAATATCTATCAATTATCTGAATTCCGAACCACTTATTGTTCACAAAAAAATTATTTGAGTGGTATTCTTAATTTAGAGTTACAAAATATTTCATGCCATGACCTGTCAATCACCTGAAAAAGACTTTTGCTTTTGCACATGTCTCCAAACAGTTGCAAAAAACGGGGATGTGTGCATCTCCATCCTACACGAGCCCGGAGAGGATAAGTTTGGCTACGAGAAGCCCGAAGAGCGCTGGCTGCCCATCCACACGGTGGAGACAATCATGATTAGCGTTATCTCCATGTTGGCTGACCCCAACAGTGATTCACCAGCTAACGTCGACGCCGCGGTGAGTTCAAGCCATCCTCGTGATGTTGGCGCGTGCGGTGTCATTAAAATCTGCACGTTTCCTTCACAGAAAGAGTGGCGGGAGGACCCGAACGGTGAATTCAAGAGAAAAGTGGCACGTTGTGTAAGAAAAAGTCAAGAGATGGCCTTTGACTAGGAGTGGGTTGCGAGTTCCAGGGTAAGAACGCACACATTTTTATGAAGTTACTTTTTAATGACTTGTTAAATGATTTTTTTTCTGTGATGGTGCCATTTAAAACTAATCAAAATTGTCGTTGTTCGATTGAAAACCACCTGGTCATGCCTCAGGTTTTGTAAAAACATGGTAAAACAATTTTTATTTGACTGACGAAGCACCAGAAGCATGTTCTCACAACAATTTCTATGTGTTGTGCTGTACACGTGTACGTTTTCAAATTTTGATATTTATAACTTCTTAATCAGCTCAAGAACGGCCCTCTATAAAGAAAAAAACAGATTTGTAGACAAGCCAGTTGTGTACCATTTAGTTTCTAATGATGGGTAACTTGCAACACAAAGGAGCATGTTTTCTGGTGCTGGTCTGCAAGGGAAAAAAAACAAAGCAAGGAAAACATTCAATATTTGTATCTGTTTCCGTTTCACAGCAATTAGCATTAGAATATAGCTAAGTTTCATCAATAGTATGAGTCACATTCCTGGTAAAAACATGGACAAAAAGAGCTTGTTGCAACATGGCCCTGGCTGATCTCTTATACTCTGCTGCCACCTGCTAGCCATTTTTTGTAATAACTAGCATTGCTTTAAGAAACCCTTTCATGTTATAAGCTGCATCCAAGCCTTCTGTATGCTTTTGCATGAAAAAAAACAAACATTAATAATAAAACGTGTAAATACGCTTTTAGGCGTGAAGGACAAAGTACTAAAAAAAACGTGTTTACACGTTTTTGGGTTTGAATGAGTTAAAATATTGCATGTAAATTTGTGATGTAATGTAACTTGATGACCCGCTTGTAATAAATAAAACTTTTTATTATTATTTTTTTTTCTCCCCCCAGTTTAGGGAAATGCCTCCAGAGGGAAACATTTCGACTTCCGTGCCCCTTGTTTTGCAAGACGAAAGGAATTGGTTGGCTTGCAACCAGGTTTGCGCAAGCCGTTGTCGTCTGTCACGAGAACAGCAAATTTGAGAACACTACCAGCGAAATTAATTTACTTCCTACCTGGAATTGTATATTTAATTTTATTTATTTTGGAAAACTGATGTAAAATATGTCACTACTGTAAATTAACTTGCTTTTTTTATCTGCTGCTGAACAGTTTCTACTTTATACTACCAGGTTTCTTATGCAATTGAGTGGTCAAGATTGAGTGGAATAAATGGAAGCCTGTTACTTTGACATCATCCGCTGTCGTCTCCACCACATTCTGTACACGTCAGCCCGGCAAATATCCATCAGTGATCAATGATCCCTTCAAACTCTCTCGTGTCTCGTCATTGTGAACGGAATGGCTTCCTGTGCTCAGAGCCATGATCTCCCCGCACACGCATGGCTAACATTAACACTAGGTTTGTGCCAACTTCTCAGGATTCAACTCTTAATGTTGCAATTCGCACTCGGTGGGATAGACTTACCGGTAATATTGCTTATATGACCTTTCTTGATCAATGAAGATTTCTTTCAACTGCCACCACCAAAAAGGATCCGTAGGGGGAGAATTCGACAAGCTGTAATAATTCTGGCTGTGTAGTATGTTACTGCTGTGGCATCTGATGTTACCTCAGTCTGGTTGAGTTCTCAATGTGGGGACGTTTGGGCCTCCATTAGCTGGTTAGTACGTTGTTGCACGTCGGGCTTTCTCTGTGGGTCATACGTTTCACGTTTGCTTGGGTTTAGTTGCTGAAGACTGTCGCGACAGGTCAAACTTTCACCTTCGGTTTTTCCTGGTGCACGTTTAGCCAACATGTATAATGTTAAGGTCAGAATTTGGGTTTTATTTTTGCGCATGAAGTTGACACAAACACTCATTGTTGTTGGAGAAAGAAACAATCCTGCATAAACATTTTTTTGATTTTGTTTTAAAGTACACTGGTTAAAATATAATAATTTCCTCCTTACTAATGACTAAGCCATGGCATGAATACCAATACAGACTGATGACAAAAACAAACCATCTTATGGCACATGCAATCAGGTGTGAGTGAGTTGAACATGTGAAAGACACCGTTTACAATGTACATCCTGGGTGAATGTGATGTGTAGTCTGAGACTTGTCTTGGCTTGACGATCATGTCACTGCTGTCAATGTTTTACGTCACAATTTTCTAACCTACCACGACCTCCTCTGACCGGTGTTCACTGTATTTGCACAGATTCGATGCGATTTTCAAATATCATCAAGCAATATGCTCTGAAAATGGTGTCCAGGTATCCACACTGTAACGTTGCAACTTGTTTTGTTTTCCATTTTGTGTCAATACAATGTATATTGGACATGATGCTCAATAAAGTGTGTAAAATGAGTTTTCTTTGAATATTTAGGTGAGGCTTTGTTCTGCATTCACACATTAGATCTGTTGTTCCACAACCCTCAAGTTTAATAAATTTTGGAAATTGTGTAAAACTTATAACTAAAACAATACAGTGATTTCTGATTTGCAAATCCTTGCATAAGATTACGATTTAATGATGGCACAAAACTTTTAGTGCAAAAAATTCATTATATACATTTGCACAAAAAAACCCCTCAAATTTCTAAAGGTGCAGTGTGAATTTTTTTGTATTTTTCAGTGTTTAAAAAAAAAAAAAAAAAAATGTCAAAGTAATTGCACAAACTTCCATAATCACATTTTTTTTTTTTTTACTTTTACTTCTACTTTTTTTCTTCAAAGTATATTTACAATCAATGACTGTTCTAATAGAATTATTTGAGCCTTAAATAGAATACTTCTGTAAAATACAACTGTTAAAACGATTAAAATGGACTAAAAAATTCTCAGAAATTTTCACTTACATGTTTAGTTCTTCTCACGAGCACTACACTCCAGCAGCATTGGTTTTTGCGAGGCTCCGTGGAAGTAACTTGAGCAGGGAATTTTGCTTAGCGATAATAGCGCTTACAATTAATATACTATTTGAATTTGGCTCTGCAAAGAGTTCTCCAACAAGCTTCAAGCAAGTAAATAAGAAAGTAAAACTGTCTTTATAGTCCATGGGCATGTTCATTCGTCTTCCCGCCCGTGACTCCGCAAAGATTAGCTAGCTAAAAAAAAATAAAAAAATAAAAAATAGCTAGCTGCACTTAATTATTTTTGTTGAGCGCTTTAATGAATTTAAATTACTCTCCAGACTTAACGCTTTAATTTTGACAGCCCTAAAAACAAAATGTATATATTGTTAATTAGTCCTCAAGCAAGCCTTTTTCAAAACTTTAGGTTGGTTAAAGATTGATAAAACAGTACACGTGTGGACGGAAATAATTTCTCATTTATAATAATATAATAAATAGTCCAAGTGTCTTAACTTAGATCATTTAAAAAGTGTTGAATGTGGTTTGTTTTACTAACTTGGATGCCATTGTCTCGGGGCTAAAATATTTGTCTGATTTTGCTAATGCTAATAAATGCTGAAATTGATTTCACAACTGCGTTTAAATAGCAAAATTACATTTTAAAAAATTATATCACAAAATATGTTTAAATGTATTTTCAAATTGTTAATATAAAAGATTATTAAGTAAAACCCTGTAACATATAGACATTAAATTTAGCATGCTTTTACGGTTGTTTTATATTAGCATGCACTTTTGATTGCCGAGTGAGTCTGCAAGCAGCCATTCTATGAAAATGAACTGTACTCTTGAAGGAAACTCTATAAAAGGTAATATTTTGTCAAAAGTAGGAAAATATTAGACTACAGTTGCCAAATGTCGGTTTAATTTAGTTTAACTAATGTTGTACCCACTCACTTTTAAGTACTGTTGTCATGCTAACTTGAACGCTAACTTGCTAACTATCGCTATCCTCAAGTTAGCAAGCTAACACTTTGCTATTAAAAAAAAAAGAAAGAATGAAAGAAAAAAAATACTTTGCTAGTCTTTACATGCTATCATGACACCAATTACTACAAGCTAGCCTTTTCATTCCAATATATGGTGTAAAGCTAGCTACTTAGTAACACACAGAAAATGTGATAAAACCCATCCCTTTATGTATGTATGCTACAGCTTTCGGAAAGGCCATTCATGCACTTTCACGAATTGGTGATGACCTGTGGTTGGATCCCATGGTCAAAGGGGTGAGTGAGGTTCTAGAATAGCTAGCTTGTCTGATTAGTTTCTCCAACTATGAACACTGATTTTCCTTTTCTTCTTTTCAGCTGGCTCTGAGATCAGTTAATTCATCTCAGTCTGCTTATGCCTGCTTCTTCTTCTCACCAATGTTTTTCCACAACTACAACCTGACATCAGGACAGGCCAGTGAATCCATTAAATGCAAGCTGCTCATGAAGGTAACACAAATGTTGATTGAAGATGAATTTTATATAACTACAGTATTCCCACAAAGACTGATAAAAATGTTGTTCTTTTTGCTTTTTTAGTCTTTGCTACCACTTTTCCGATGTTTGGCTTCTATTGAGCGGAATGTGGAGCGATGTCATATATCATTCAGCACTCCCAATGACAGAGTCATGATACAGTTTGCCTGTAGGCACGGTAGGATATCCTCTCTTTGATGCAGTTTGTACACGTTTTCACCACAGGGTGGCAGCGTTTTCTCCAACAATACAACCTACAGTATCTCTTATCCCCCCACCCAGGCATCACAAAAACCCACAAACTGTTTTACCAGGAGAGTGCAGCTTTGCAGGCTGTGTTTGATTCACATCTCTGTCCCAATGTGCTAAAGGGTCCCGCCAGGCAAGCATTTATGTGTTTTACTTTGTATGTGCTAAACAGATCTATCTATCTATCTATCTATCTATCTATCTATCTATCTATCTGTCTATCAGCTAGCTAGATAGATAGCTAGCTAGCTGTACATACACACATATGGAAAAATCACTTCTTTGACTCCAATTTTTACTTAAGTGGAACACACCCTAGTCTCTGTTGCTAATAGGATAAGTCTAATTCACAGTCAATATTTTTTATTAGGGATGTATCATGTACAGTATCTTATACCAGTACGAGTCTTGAAAAATTGGCCTCCAGGTTACGTTTTGGGAAGCGTATATGCAAATAAAGATTAATTAAAGAGATACTCATTTAGCCATTTTCAGGAATAAAAAAATAATTGTAATTGTAAAAAAATGTGATCCCATCTTTTCAATCATTTACAATATTACAATAATAAAGAAATCACACGACGTACCATCACAACAAGTCACAAGTCGACGACTGAGCGAGCCAAATTCCCTGCAGCACAGATAGGCCAAGCAATGTAGCGTGATCACCTGCAGCCAATGATGGCTAAGCGGGCCGTATCATCACAAATCATGAGTTGTCGATCGAACCCAGGTTAAGAACCACTGTTAAAATTAGTATGTAACATGTGTGTGGGTCTCGAAAAATGGCTGAATTTCTAAAATGTTGTAGTGCAGCTCTAAAGCTAACTGAAAATAATTTCTTTGGCCTAAAAATAACAACAACAAAGTGGTAATAATCTCATTATCTGTGGCAGTCAATCGCATCATTCAACAAACTACCCTAAGCTTGTTTTAGCAAGCATTTGTAATAAACTGCTTGCACTCTTCTTTGCAGGCTTCTTGCGAATATGGTGATGCATTTCCAAAGATCTCAGGAGGAAGTCACCCTCTCCATAACTCCTGTGCGAGTCAGTTTGCGGAATTACCACGATGGAAGAAATGGTGAGCTACTGTTACATTGTGGCCTATCTGCGGCCCTCCTTGTCTTTTTGTAAAACGATCGCTTTCTGACGACCTCACGTGAGCGATCAGATTGACGCAAAGCGGCTGGCTGTGCTTTGTGTCACAGATCACGTGAAGATGACGCACACCCAGATGTCCTTACACCCCGACGAGTTTGACTATTTTCTGTCCGGCGGAGGGGACTCGGCCATAACCTTCTGTCTGAAGGAGCTGAGGGTATTTGTGGACGGCCGTCACATGAGAGTCGAATGTTTGGGTGCGGGTGCTGTGTGCTGTGTGCGCATGTGATTGGCTCGCTGCATTTCAGGTTGGCTTCGGGAAATCTGGACACTGTGCTGCCTGCTCGCTTCGACATTGAAGTTATTGTAGCCTGAGTCATATCATTGCACGCGTTCATCCATTTTCTATACTGCTTGACCTCATTCGCTGAGCTGATTTTGGGTGAGACTGGATGCAGGGCACATGCATTGTAGAGCAGTGAATCCCAAAAATATTTTGCACCACTATAAAAAAAAAAAAAAAAAAGAACACTAGTGTCCACCAAGGTTATTTTAGTTAACTAAAACTAAAATCCAAAAAACAATTTTGTCAACGGAATAACCTAAAAACGAAAATGCTTTTTAAAAATAAATAAATAAAAAAAAATTAAAAAAAAAAACTGAAAATACATTTTATGTTTAATTAATTAATTTAATTAATGTAACTAATTACAACTAACACATGTCCTAATGCATGAGCCTTCGGGGTTGATTTCAAATGTGATTTTAAGTAGATTTATTTTTATATTAACCGAAATAAGGACGTTTGAAAGTGTGTCACACAGAAGTGATGTCATCTACCAGCAGCCAATAGAAAAGCACCTTCAAATGACACCACTCCCAAGGTGTTTTTTGAATATTGCGCACAAGTAATACGCAAAAAACTAAAACCAATACTGAAACTAAACTAAAACTAAGCATTTATTCAATAAAAACACAAGACAAAATAAAAAACAACTAAAATGAAAAATGGCTTTGAAAATACAAAAGCGCTTGATTGGCCTTGTGGAAATTTAGATAAACGACCACAGCGTTAGTCCAATTAGATGGCCTTGACCTGCATTAGCGCCCACAAACTTTCCTTGGAACGTGTCGGCGGTGGCCAGCCCGCCACTGCCAGCCTTTGTAACCGGGCGCTCTTCAATGACATTTATCGCTTGTCTTTTGAAGGGTTTGCTGTCCTTTGCGGAAATGCACTGCTTACCAGTTTCAGTCCAGTTTGGTGCTGCGGGAACGTGAGTGCGATTTGGTGACATTTTGGTTTGACCGACAACCCAAGTCAAAATAATGATTATGATGATGTTTCTAGGCCCGTGTGCTTTTCTGTGGAGGACCCGGCCCTGGAGGCCACTGTGGTGCTGGCGACTCTGACTGACAGCGGAGCCGCCTCCCAACCAACAAATACACCAGACCCACCGTCACTTGGGTATGACGCTTCCAGCATCACGCCGCCATGAAAATCGGTAGCGATGACGCGCTTGTCACGTCAAGCTCGGTCCGGCTCTTGCTGTGCTTGCGTATTATAGCAGGTTTTAGCCAACCTGAGCCTCTCTGCTGGCACTCGGTCTGGCTACTTGGCTCTCATTGGCTGCTTTTAGATTCTTAAGCGGGTGTAGCGTTACAGCCAGTCTGTGACGGAGACAAGTAGGGCACATTGAGGGAGCTGCGTGGGTGCAAGGTTCACTGCATGTCATCCGCTTTCAGATGGATTCCCATCCAGAAGTATTGGAATAGCAAGCTCACGTCTTTTGTTTGAATATCAGACAAAAAAAAAAAGTTGTTGGGGGAATGTTGAAAGCATCCCACGTTTTTCGGATTTTTATTCTTACTGACTTTTTTTTTTGCCGAGAAAGAACTCCCACATAATACGTCTGATTTACACCGTTCAAATTCCAACTTGCTTAAAAAATGTGCGCATTCCGGGTTATATATATCGTCTGATTCCACATTACTTACAGTACTCGCACAATTTGATGTTAAATATCAACTTTTCCCCATTCATTTTCAATGGGACTGACATATAACTTTTTCTAAGTCCCACTTTTCATGCCCACTTCCATACACACAACTGATCATCATTACCAGCTCTGTGATACTGCTCAGTTCTTTGTATTTATTTATTTATTATTCAACTTCAATTAAAACTTTCTAATTTTCACATATTTTATCTTTCAATTGACTTCATAAGCATTCCGTTTAGCCTTCAACTCGCATTCAGCTTTCAGCATTCCCACGCAATTTCTCCAGAAATCGCACTTAGTCGAGTTTAAGAAGAAACCCGTTTGAGTTGACAGGTGTCCAGATGCCGCAGCCAGAGATCAACCCGCCAGTCGTGGTGGTGGTGGTGGCATGGAAGTGGTCGCATCCAGCCAGGGCAGCCCCACCTGCCCGTCAACCTCTCTGCAGGAGCTTCACAATCGCAGCCTTCTTTTGCTTGGCATCCCCGCTGTGACTGCGAGTGGCGCCTCCTCCACGGTAAACAGTACATTTTACTTGGAAAAACAGTCTACTTGGTCCTGCGTTAAACACTTGGATAAAATATTCAGTAAATTTTACTTGTAGTATTTTTACTGTGTACCAAAGGATTGGCTTATTCCATGACAAAAACCTAGTAATTATTTTTTTTTCACTCAGAAATTCAAAGTAAATTTTAGAAGGGATTTTTTTTTTTTTAGTCCATTTTGGTTACACAAGACTTGAGGAACAAACTCCCGACATCAGCTTGGTAGCCGGGCTGATTAGGGATGTAACGATAAGCGCAATATCGTGATATCATGATATTAAAACTGCCGCGATATCGTCGTCGTCATGTTCATGATATAAATGCAACATCTGTTAAAAAAAAAAAAAAAAAAAAAAGTCAGGTTGATTTCCATTTGTGCAGTTCTAGCACCCTCTGGTGGCTATTTTTTTTTTTAGTGCAACTTAATTTTTATTAGGGATGTTTTGGCCCTTCTGTTTTTAAAATCTACACTAATTGTCAGATGAAGCAAGTCAATATGTGGAGGACCTCAATGTGCGCATGCATTAAAATAACATTAATAAAATAATATTAATAATAACATAACGATGTTATGGACAAAAGCACAATATTGTGCTTTTTTTTTTTTTTTTTTTTTTTTTTTTTTTTTTTTTTAGCGCTGATATCCAAAAGGAGACCAAAAACATTCTGTTGTATAAAAAATATTTTTACTCTCATACAAGTGTAAATTTTACTTTAAGAGTGGGACCATATACACTTTTTTTTTTTTTTGAAGAAGAAGAAAACTCTACAAAATTTACTGCAAATGTTCCAAAAATCACATGAGGAAATGTGCAGCAAATTTCATCACCCACTAAAAATCAAATGTAAACCAGTCAAGTGAGTCACATCCAGTTTTGACTCACGTCATGATTAGTGAATGACATGTCACATATGAATTCATTTTGTTCCAAACCAAATTAGATTTGAATCCTTACATCGAGATGTGAGACAAATTAAGACACACTTTGTTTCCAAAGGTCTGCTCCCTCCTGTTCCGGGCTGTGTCGTCAGAGCAGGATGACGCTGCAACTATTTTGGCTTATGACACTGATATAGAGGACGATGAAGATTCTGGAAAATGCCCCCAGTACTGAAAAGTGTTTATACATTTAAATGAATTTCTCTTATTTATGCATGTTGTTCACATCACCTTGTTCACTCAATTAAGATGATGTATTTATTAACGTTTGCGTGGGTTATTTATTGCATTATTATAATTCAAATTACTTGACACTAAAATGAGCCATTTGATCTTTAAGCGTACGTGTTGGCCTGCGATTGAAATCACATCACAGTCATGTCTTACAAGAGAATAATAAATAGCATAATCTTTATTTAAACATTGTACAGCAGATCAGCATTGACACGTACACCCAAAATATACAGACATACTCGAGTTTGTCTGGAGGATGAAGTTTGAAGTTCTTCTGGGCGGGAGGCGCCAACTGTTGCAGAGGCCGGAACAGCCACACCACCCAACCGGGAAAATTGCTGAGTCAGTTTGTTAAGGCTGCTTAAGATTGCCCTCAGACTTGTCAGAATGCTTTAAACGTGGAATTTACTGCTTGACTTTAATCTGCCTCCCTTTCTTGTCTTCCAATGTCATCTCAATAATAATAAAACAGTACTTGTACTAGTGCACTCTTAATCGGGATGGCTTTTATCATTCTTCCTCATAGCTTGTGACTGAATTGAGCTAAATTCATTTCAAGAGTACATATACAGGTAAGACCTCGGTGTTTTTTGACAGTGGGGCAAGATGAGGACAATTGAACTTGATGGCTACTTGCAGCTTGAGGCTTTGTGCTCACTAACTGGCACATCGTCGGGACTTTAAGGAATTATGTTTGCCAGTATCAACGTCTGATACAAGGCACGTCATCATCACACTACACAAAATTAACTAGACTAAAAAGGTGCAGTAATGCTGCATTCGAGGATGGTCGGAAGTCGGATATATCAGAGTTGTTTTTTCCCAGTTGCGACCTGAAAGCGTTCGAGGCGAACGTAAACAACCAAAATGGTGGACAGTGATAAATTGTTTATTTTGGTCCTCAAAACTCATTTTGACCTCTAGGAAACTTACTTTTTTGCAGTTTTGCTTCATTTATAGTTTTAATCTTATTTCATACGCATTCCATACAGTTTAGTAGTTGACCGTATAATTTCATGCAGGGAGACAGCGGCAATACTATCACGTACGTTGCGTTACGTGGAGTTATGTCGAATATTTATGAATGAAGAAAGCTATCTAGTTTTATACTCGAGTAAATTGTGTTTTGCCATTCTGAGTGACGTCACATTGTAGTCCGCCGGTGAAGTCGGGGTCCATTTTTTTTCCCCCCCGACTTCGCAAGTGAAATTTCCGAGTTCCCTTACACACTTCCGGGTTTGAACTCGGAATAGTCCGACTTCCGACCATCCTCGAATGCAGCAAAAATTCATGATGCAAAATATGTAACATTTAAAACCAAACTAGCAACTTATGGTGCCCCGGAAACAAAAAAAGCAAACACAGATTGATGTTTTGAGTCTGCTTAAGGTCAACTATCCGCTTAAAAAAAAAAAATATATATATATATATATATATATATATATATATATATATATATATATATATATATATATATACTTGCTCTTTCCCATTTCAGTCTTGTGCGTTTAAAGCCACCACACCGTTTCAGCCCAGTGTGGCACCTTCACGGTTCACATCCTCTTCATTACACATTTGTCACAATTTCTCCTCATACAAACAATCACAGCAGCAAGTGAGATTAAAGGGAGACCACCTGTTTGATGGAATAGAACCTCGCAGTATTAAATATTACGTCCATCTACAAATGGCAGCTGCTTCTTCACAAAATCAGATTGTTTCAACCACACCCGGGAAGGTTCCGCCCACCCCTCACCCAAACATTTACAAGAACAACCAACTATAAAAACACCTGCTCCCTGCATCCAGACACAAAGTTTGCTAATAACCACTATTAAAAAAACAAAACATATTCATTCATCCAGTCTGAAGAGCGCCACATCCTGTGCAAGCTCCTTTCTCAACACGACCAATGAAGTGTCTCCTTCCCTTTGGCAGCCCGGTATGGGTTGCTCTAACCTTTACAAGAGTCCAGCAACACTTGCCTGAGTGGACACGTGTCCTCCCTGTCTGCCCAAACACTCAAAGATGCTTCATCATGGGACTGCTTTTACCACTGGTGCAAGGATTACCCGGGGAGCATTTTTATTTTTTATTTTTTATTTTTTTTTGGGGGGGTGTGCTGTTTTGACATCCATCAGGGGGAAAAAAAAACAAAACATCCAACACCATCCTGAGTCCTTCATCCTGTCCAGCAGGAGTCAAAGCAGTCCATCCATTCACAGCCTCGTGTTGAACCTAGTCAGTGTATTCTGCTACTATGGACAACAGCACTGTGATGTCATCTGGCTTCCCTCCTGGATAGATGCAAAACAAAAACAGTCACATGAAAAACTAATGGCGGAGAAATTTCATAATAACTCAAAATTGAGTTAAAACTAAAAAAAAAAAAGTTGTACTGTACTGTAAAAACAAAAAAACGAGTGATACTGATTTATGTTGAGGTCATTTTGTGCCACTAGATGGCATAACTGCATTTGTGAAACGGTTACAGCGAAGTCTATTCTTGAATTCTTCTTCTTTAACACACTAATTTTGACACCCCAACTTCACATACTCCATTTTGTGCCGTGATACGAGTATGACCATTCTGTTTTTGGAAGCACCCACCTCGAACATTGAGTCCGTTGTCACAGGCGAACTGCGCAAAAGGTGACATGTAGTTGGGGTCATAGGCCAGGTCGTGGGCCTGCTCTGCAATACTGCGGGCAGTCTTCTGAATGCTCTCGTAGTTGGCGCTCTGAACACGGAAAGGAAAACCGTCAAAAAAAAAAAAAAAAGGAGCGCGGCCTCTTATCGCGACCCCGCGCGTTTGTTTATGCTTCTCCACCTTGAGCTTCTTCAGCTCCTGCAGGATCATGTAGTCGGGCATGTTGTCAAACAGGCCGTCGGTGGCGGTGAGGATGATGTCACCCAGTTGGACGTCAAAGGAAGAGCTGTCGGCTGCGTCCGGGCTGCGGGTGTGCAAACGGACAAACATAATACATTCGTGTCAATCAGCCTGCCGTAAGACTGGATTGGCTGTGGACAGACTTTGACCCCGTGAGAGGGAAAGCTTTGGCACGCCACCAAAGCCTGCTCTGACGTGCAGCACAGTGCAGCGCCGCTGCTGCTGCTGCTTGGCACGCCAAGTGCACCCGATACATTGACTAAACACTGCGTGAGGAACAAATTGTTTTGCTAAGTAACACAGCAACCAGAATGGAATGCATTTCTTCGGTTCAGTCTGAACCTGGCGCAAACTTTAATGGCGTTTGCTCAGATTAGAAATCAATCAGCAAAAAAAATAATCTCAGACGTACTAGTTCGGCTAGTTTTGACTGACTATGGTATAGTACTAAGTTAGCCTTAAGCCTGCAGATCGCGTTTATTTCGGCTTCCTGAATGAATTGAGATTGACGATTGTCATGGTGATTTGTCACGCGAGTGCATCTCTGTGTGCGTTATCAAAAAAAAAAAAACATCCCTGACAGTGCCAGTCCATTCCCAGCAGCTTCACTCATCTTTCAAGGCATTATTGTGTGCTATGACCACATAAACATGGTGGATACCATATGAAAGATTGGATTCCATTTTTTCTAAGGATGGAACGATATTCAAACATTACGATTCGATATCACAGTATGAAGGTCACGAGACGATAATTATCATGATATTGTGGGGAGGTTGGCAAAAAAAAAAAAAAAAAAAAAAAAAGGTCACAATATTGTAAAAATGAACTCATACTTAAAAAAAAAAAAGAAAAAAAAAAAGAAAAAAGAACATAATATTGTGCATCAATGCATATAAGCAACCTACAATCTAATAAGGGCCAAAACATGCCTTGTGAAAATTAAATACACTAAAAAGCTACCCACCAGAGGGTGCTAGAACTGCACAAATGGTAATCAACCTGACTTTTTTTTTTTTATTTTTTTTTTTTTTTAACAGATGTGCTGCGTTTAATATTGTGACTTAACAACAATGATATTGTGGCAGTTTAAAATCGCAATATCACAATATAGCCATTGTTGTTGTATCCCCAATTCTTTCATTCGGAAAAAAAAAGTAAGATTCTACGTTATTCCATTCTTTAGTTAGTAATCACCATTTGAAAAGAGGTAATTTGAGTGACACCAAGCGAAAATGGATAACATAAGGAGAAAACAAGCTTTTCGTGAAACGATAGATTTTCTGCGCAACAGAGACTGACACTAATTTTTTGTTTAGTGACACTCTGTGACAAAGGCTTTAATCATCATCCTAAAAACGTATTTCCTAAAATCCGCCATGTTTTCATGCAATTTAATACACGGGATCCCATTGAAAAAAAGATACAATGTGACCATATGCTGGCCATAGCTAGTGGCTGTTTTTTTTTTTTTTTTCCTACCCCATTCACAAACCAGAGCTGCACAAGACGTTGCACTGCCCATTGAGAAAAAACAAAACAAAGTTGACGTCAATTAAAAGAGTTACCTGTCACTGAGGACAGCCCCCTCGGCCTCAGGAGGAGCAATGGAGAGTTGGAAGGGCGTGTTGAAGTAATGCTGCTGCTCATCCGAGCGGTGGACCACCTCGCCCCCGCGGACCACCAGGAAGCCCGAGTCGCCCAAGTTGGCCGTGTGCAGCTGGTGACTCTGGCGGTCCAGCACCACGATGCAAGCCGTGCTGCTGCCTGCAGGCATGCACAGCAACAAAACGCAAATATGAAAAACAATCAACATCATGGGCTGTATGAAGACGTCATTTTGATCCTTTTTAGATGATTTTTTTTTTATTGCTACCACCAGCGAGCTCTCTCATTTGTCAGCCAAACACTGCTTGGCAGTTGCCCTTTTCTTAGGAGCCATTCTGACTGTTCAGTGGGTTGTTTACTTGTTTAACAGAAGTTCAACATGTCAACATGACGGGACACACATCCGCATTCATTCTTAACACAGCTGCTCCTGGCATTGCGTGAATGTATTGTACAAATTGCCTTAATTACAAGAGAGGCTATATAGTTCAATATAGCGCTGTCACTATCGAATATATTTTAAATCAATTTAACAATTAATCGACTAATCAGATTATTTTTAATTTTGCATTAAAGGGACAGAAACATTAAAAAAAAGCTACTTTTTAGAGCTTTTGGCCGTGTTAAATACTCTCCAAGCACCAGCCCCACCCAACCTGAGAAAACGAGCGAGTTCTCACTTTATGACATCATAAAGTGCGGACCCACCCCCGCAGCGTCTGTGCGGACTAAACGCACGCCCACTTTCTCTGAGACCTCCATGCGATAGCGACAAAAGTAGCCTTTATCGGTAAACATTCTGTTCAAATGAATTCAAAGCAATCAATTATCCTTCACATTTGCAACGCCAAAGTACAATGACAATTGGCTGTCTTAAAATCCCACAGGTTCTGGCCGACACTTGTGTAAACTACAAGTGAAACATTTCCACTTTTGAACCTAACTGACTCTCTGATTACCAGTTCAGCCCCAACGTAATCATTAAACATTTTGTTTTGGAAACAAAAGTACGCGTCGAGAATGAACTTTCCACGCGCTACTCCGCAATGTGTGAGATGTTGTTGTTCCGCCTTCCTTAAGTCCAACGCAACGCGAGTCTGCGGCGGGGCCAGCGGACCACACCCACCTGGTGACTCATTGGCAGCCACACCGAAATGTGTTCTCTGGGACCAACTTTGAAAAAGTCCCGCTTATGACTCACTCGCTCACTTCTGCATTCTCAGTCTAACCACAACAGAACGCATACTGTCACCCAAAAAATGTCCAGTCAATTAGCTGGGAAGGAACAGCACAACGCTGTACGGTGTTGTTTGCCTGCTGCACATGTGAGATAGTTCTGCTCCTCAGCATCTGATATTGCATGTTTTAGCACGAATATATTTGTCAAGAAGAGCTGATTATGATCTAAATATTTAGTTTGGTGAGGTTTTTTTTTTTTTTTTTTTTTTTTTGTCTCACAAGACCAAAATCATGAGAAAAATATCACGGTAAGAAAATTCAGAGATAGACCGAAATGTGAATTTCAGGGCTGATTAGGACAGATTAGTAGTCAAGGATGCAGAAAACCAATATTTGGAGCAGATATTCATTTTTACTAAAAAAGGGAAAATATTGGCATCAAAAATGAAAAAAAACAAAAAACAACTCCAGCTCTTAAAAATAGATAAATAAACAAATAAATAAATAAATAAATATTATATAAATATTAGAGTTTAAGAAAAACAATTTTTGTCAATAGACATCCCTTTTTTTGCAAATACAACAAAAAGTGCAAGGATCCTCCAGGGGCAGGAGCATCTGTCTTCAAAAGTTAAATAAAAACTTAACTCATTGACTGCCATTGACGGAAAAAAAGACGTCAAATAATGCATTTTTGCTGGGCTGGCAGTGACTGTGTTAAACACAATGTGCCAATATATTTTGTGATTATATTGCAGCATCCTTTTTTCAAGGCAAATTTTGCTTAAAAATCCATCAATTCTGGTTACATCTCATCTTAACTCATTGACTGCCATTGACGGAAAAAGACGTCAAATAATGCATTTTTGCTGGGCTGGCAGTGAATGTGTTAAGTAAATAGCTCCCTATTGTTTGCTACAGTAATTATATATTTTTTTTAGATTTCAAAATATCTGAATTATTAACATTTTATTTACCTTAGTTTTACTTTTAAACAAAGACAGAAAGGTGCAGAGAGTTCCCAGGGTCAATAGTATCTATGAAAATTTAAATAATTTGTAATGCTGCTCGCTCACCCAGCAGCGGCACTTTGTTCTGCAGCAGCTCATAGTAGCTGGTGGTGAGGACACCAACGGGGTTGCTGGGAACGAAGCGGCCCTCCTTCACCAGGCGCTCGCACGTCTTCATCAGGGTGCCGGAAAATTGGGACGGGTCCACGCCGTAGTCTCGCCAGCCTCCTACTCCGTCTGCCACGCCTGCAGTCAACACAGCGAGGTCAAAGACGCCATCATGGCGTCGCGCAAGATTGGATTGTTTGATACCTCATCATCCTTTCACTTTTATCACAAATAATCCTTAGCGGGATACTTCACTTATTTAGCCCATTATCGCAATAAGAAGTTCATATTTTGTCTGTAAATAATTTGATACTTTCATTATTTTTCACGTACAATGAGTACCTTTAAAAACACATTTTGCTACTTGCTGTCGACTGAGAAAATGACATCACAAAGGCTCAGGTAACCAATCACAGCTCAGCTTGTGAATGTCACATGACCAAACCTAGAAAACAGGCCTTGTGATGTCATTTTCAGTCGACAGCAAGTTGCAAAATGTATTTTTAAAGTTACTAATTGTACATGAAAAATAATGAAAATATCAAATTTATGATAGGCAAAATATTCATGTTTGACTGCCAAAAATGGCTCAATAAATCCCTTTAAACTATCACCGGAATGATTAATAGGGAAGTAACGATAAGGGCAATATCGTGATATTAAAACTGCCACAATATCGTCGTCATCATGTTCACATTATTTAAAAGGACCACATGTTTAAAAAGTCAGGTTGATTTCCATGTGTGCAGTTCTATCACCCTCTAGTGGTTAGTTTATTAGTGCAATTTAATTTTCACGAGGGATCTTTTGGCCTTCTATGTTTAAAATCTATGCTAATTGTCAGATGAAGGAGAACCTAATTTGCTTGTGAAGCGATCAATGTGTGCTTGCGTTAGCAAGTAAGTGCCTCAATATTGTTATTAGAGCTTGTAGGTGGTTTTATTATATTTGAACCTGGAACAGATCAATTGAGTTTCCATTTCTTATAAATTAATCCAAAATTTGAACAAAGGAACAGCATCACGCAACAAATTGAACTTCAGAGGCGCCAATGTATTGTGATTCCTAAAACGGACTTCTCGGACCATACATGGAAGACCCTCGAGACTGCTCAGCCTTTGCCAGAAACAAAAATAAATAAAATAACATCTTGCTGAGCGGCTCTACTCATTCCCAACTTCCCTTGTGTAGCGAACAACTGATTGTTTAACGCAAGACGACCGATTTTGCAGGCTGGAGCCGCCGTACTTTCAGATTAAAGCCAAGGTTCACAAAAGGTGGTTATCCATTTACATCTGTCAGGTTGTAGACACGCTCAGTATCAAGACGGAATAATCCTTTGACCGAGCGAGCGCACTAATCTTTTTTTTTTTTTTTTTTAAACAATCTGCGGCGGCTTCAAGTGCAAATCTCCCATTGCACGACTGTTTAGTGTGAAACTAGGTCCAATGTACACAATATAGTTGGCACTTTTTTTTTTTAACTATATACCTGGATTTTTGTTCCAAATGGTTATACCCGTTTGTTGAGAATCCACACAATAAGATGTGATAAACAACAGGAAAACAACTCACAAATGTTTTAAAAGTTTTTACGTACAACTGTTGAAGGTCACTACAGTTGTTGGTGTGGCCATTGTTCTCTCTGCCCTCCCCTACAAGTTCAAACCCTTTATGCTGTTTACTCCATCCACCTCATCCCTCAACTCATTTTTTCATCTCAACCCAACCAGCCGAGAGAGCGTTCTGTTGGAGGTTTCTTCCTTAAAGGGAATTTTTCTTTGCCTCAGTGCTTGTGGGGGGTCAGTTTTTTTTTTTTTTTTTAAATACACACACAGTTCAGAAGAGTATATCTGGGGGGAAAATGGTTCTTGACCTAACTTTCATCTTTAGCTTTCATCGAGAATTGGTGCTACATTAATAAAACTAAAAATATGCTAATTAAATTCGAATATAACCATTATTATTATCATTATTATTTCACGTCATTGGGTTGAATAGTATTACTCTAATACCAATAATGTATCTTTATCAATCTATAACAGAGGCGTATAGTGACAGGAGGATCAATTATTGTCCTTCTACTATAAACACATATTTTGGTATATGGACTTTTTTTGTGACATTTCTATTTGGCGGACTGACATGAGTCTTTTAACTAATCTGAATTGTAATTGCAATTTCAAAGTCACAAGCAAGGTGACAAATGCTCAGTGGGTGAGTGCTCTTGTTTTTCCACGTGGATTTTGACAACTTCAACATTCAACATTCATGTGGCTCACCCAAAACATCGGCCGATTTGTGTCGGGCGATGAAGCACGCGTCGTCCCCATAGCACATTCCTTTCTTCAGGATGCCTTTACGGAAATCCTTGCCGAAGCCGCAGCTCGCGGTCACCAGGCTGTAGTCGCGGCCGTCCGTCTGAGAGAGTCCGCCGATGACAGCTCTGGCAACCAGTCTCCCGTACGACAGCACGGACAACATTCCCCACCAAGCAGCTGCCAAACCTCCAAGGCGGGAGGCGGCCAAGCTAGCGGTCGCGCTAGCTTAGCTTCGACGTTAGCTCACTAATGTTGACTTGCCGCGCGCGTTATGTTAACAAAACGGAGCCGGAAGGTGTTGGCGGCGCTGTCCTCCCGCGACGAAGGGCGAACGGAATCACAGGCAAGCGCTGTCCTTTCCGCCCCAGGAGTGCTATCCGTGTCGGTCGTCGTCCACCGCGGCCATGGTGCTGCTCGTGCCTTTGAAGACGTTCTGTTTGAGCAGCTGCTTTGTGGCCTCGCGCGCAGCACACAGCTCAGCTCGCGCGGTCTTGTGACTTCTTTGACGTCATCAGTCCTTACGCAACCATCCATGCCATATAAGGAGTCATTACTAGCTTAGCCCATCCTGGGATGTCCAAAGGGGGACATGTGCAGCACGCGGCACATTCCAATAATATAATTAAACGCTGTTGAGATTCTTTTAAAATTTTATCTTTTAGAAAAACTAAAATTGTAATTTATTTTAAATATAAAAGAAAAGGTCAGCTAAAGTAAGAGTTGTTCCATTTTATTAAATTATAAATGTGAGTTTAATATTACCATGTCACACTTAAATTTGATATTTTTTAATGTACAAATAAGTTTAATGAAAATATGATTTTTCTTTAATGTTGCAATATATCACACTTCATTCTCTGTACCGTTCGTCGCTCACATGCATGTTTTTGGATTGTGGGAAGAAACTGGAGTGTTTGGACAACATGCAAACTCCACACAAGGTCATAAAAAGATGTTTCATAAACACTGTGTAAAGGGGAAAATTGGGAGTGGTCTGAATTTACCACATCACTCGATGTGTCCGTTGTAGGTCCGCTTGAAGTGTAATGTTCTATTGCTGCTTTATCAGTTGTCAGATCAGGGCAAGCACATAAACATGATCAGAAGCACTAACTTCCATTTACAAACTAAATTCTAATATTTGTTTCTTGAAATTATACATTCCCAACTATCTACTCCCCTCATTTCATAGCGTTTCTCTTGGCTTGCACTGCTTCAGTACTATTGTGGATTGTTGTTTTTGCCCAATCAGGTTCAAGTTCATCATTTATGTGTTGCCATGGCAATCTAATCTGTCCAGAGCCTTGAGAATCAGTAGTGGAGGCTGATGTAACCTAAATTATACATTATTATTAATGGCACTGTTTCTTTAACCAATAAAATTTCCTACTTGAATTCCATTTTACCATCCTCTGACTGGTTGATCAGAATAATAGTACATAATAGTTTAATTAACTAGCAAAACACACCTATTAACATTTAACAATCAGCATCTCTGGTGAATATTAAGTTTTAAAATGTTTATTAAATATTGATTTTGAGCTGCTCCACATGGCATATGAGGCGCTTGTCTGTGTATTGCATTTTGTAACGTGACAGTAATAACATAATAACAGCAGATGCAAAAAAAAAATCACTAAAACATCCTCTTTCATACACTCAAAGTTTATCAGAAAGATTTAGACATTAAAAGAGAGATTGTTTAGTCATTTCAATGAGCACAAGACTTGAATAAAAATGTGAAGAGCGGATACAATGAGTCAGTTCCAAGACACTGACTTTAAATGAACTTAGTATTGAACAGTAAAGTGGTATTTGTGACTGTCTCTATTGTTTGTGGTCATTAATGTCCATTACTGGAAAGGAATGGAAAAACATGACATGAAAAAAGAAGAAAAAAAAAAAAACTACTGAAATTGTGCACAGCTCTAAACAAGGCATTCCTGTGCATAAGTAGCATTATTGTTACGATTTTTATGGTTAAACAGTCATATGTGGCAAAGAGTAGCTGCAAAATGGAGTGCAAAACACCTGAGGTCTTTATGGTGACATAGCAATTTACCCCTGTGGACAAAACAACATATTTTGCTTTCAAAGGGTGGGAGTGGACATCTTTACAGTACTGGCAACATTAAGGTCAACCGATCCCTCAAATGCAAAGGACAAAAGACGTGGTGACAATAGTGACTGGCCCACGCCCAGCCCGCACTTTTATTTCTTTGCTTGCTTGGTGACCATATTGCGAGGAGGAGTGACCGGACGGCTGCCGTTGGGCTTCTTCTTCTCAGCCGGTTTCAAAATCTACGAGTTAAATACAGAAATATGAGGCCAAGTGAAATACCGCATGGTACGGCAGTTAAAAGAGCACTACTTAAGTTGTTGACGGATGTACATTCATAGATTAACTCTTTTACTGCCACACGTTATCAAAAAGAAAAACAACCCCGACAGTGCCAGCTGATTTTGAGCATTTGCCCTCATCTTTCAAGGCAAACAGAATATTACCAAATAGTACCCAATGAAAGATCGCATTCCATTCTTTCATTAGCAAAAAAGTATGTTTCTACCTTATTCCGTTCTTTAGTAACCATTTGAAAATAATAAACTGAAAAGATAACAAGCTTTTTGCGAAAAGATATATTTTCTCCACAACAGTGACTTTGACACTAAATTTTTTTGTTTAGTGACGCTCTGTGAATTAGGTTTAATGTGACATAGGCTTTGATCATTCAAGTCATCCTTGAAAACGTCCTATTTCATTAGATTCCGCCATGTTTCATAATTGTAATTCCAGACATCGGCAGCCCATTGAAAAGAGATAAAATGGTGCCATCTGCTGGCCATAGTTAGTGGGTATTTTTGATTCCACAACCCATGGACCAGGCAGCACTGCACTTAGATGTTAAAGGCGACATACATTGTGATTTTACTAATCGTTTTAAACGTTTTTTGGTGGTCAAAGAGTTAAGCGTCAGTATCACTGACATCATCAATGATGAATAATCATCTGATTTAAGTTGAAATATAGAGTGTGCTCGGCCTATAAAATGCTGCTCTATATATATATATATATATATATATATATATATATATATATATATACACACATTAATTCTAATATATATATATATATATATATATATATATATTATAATATATATATATATATATATATATGTATGTTCAACATCTAAAACGGTACCTTGACTTATGAATTTAATTCATTCCGAGACATAGCTCGTTACTCAATTTGTCTGTATATCAAATTGGTATTCACCACTGATATGAATTTAAATTCCATTCATCCTCTCCAGCCCACCGAAAACACCACAACTGGAGCAAGAACCCCACTGCTGCTTCCAAGTAAATTAATCAAATGAATCAACCAAGTGAAAGCCCCTAACTCATACTTTGAGATACTCATAAGTCAAGGTACCACTGCACACGTGGTATTTGTGAACAATTTGGCTGAACAACAATAAATGAATAAAATACAAAATGCCAAAGGACCTTACCTGAAAAGAACACATGAGGGTCTCATCCACACTCATCATTGCGCCAGCATTGTCAAATTCCCCACAATAATTTGGTGCAGAGAACAGAGTGACAAGCTGCCTTTTGGCAAAAAACTCATAGCCATCCTCCACAACCTGCAGCATGGACAGACAGAAATTGCAAACTATTCAGAGTTCTATACAGTATGCAAATCCCTTTTAAATCCATATTAGGGAATATCTATAGACAAAACACTGAAGCAAAAGAAGTGCAGTATTTACCAGGCGATATAACAGTGAATACTCATCCCTAGGAAATGTAAACACAGTCTCAGTTATATGGTGCTAAAATTACCTGATGGGCACGACAGATCAGATCCAGGTCATGCTTATGCAGAAACTTGGCCACCACCTCTGAGCCAAAGGTGAATGAGACACCTCGGTCATTCTCCCCCCAACCTAACACATCCTTGTCTGGATCAGACCAGAGCAAGTCGCAGAGCAGGCCCTGGTCGGGGACGTCAGTGGGGCGCATGATGCGTCTGATCTGCTCCATGGACTGCAGGTCAGGAGAAAGTCCTGTACAAAAAGTACAAATAAACATTGCGATACGAGTGATGTTCGCTTCACTTCAGTTGACAAACTGCACAGAGCTCTGTCAAGGACAAATGGGAAAAGACTGACGTCAAAGTCACTACTGAGTATGCTTGTTTTAAAACCAAACTTTTTTTTATTTTTATATCCGAATCTTGCTTTAAACTTTTCTACAACTTTATCACTTGCCTGATGTGTCCTTTGGGCTTAACGATTGTTTTTTTTTGCTCAACATTATTTTAACAGACCTCTGTAACCATTACAGAGCAGGTGCATTTATACTAATATACCTTAATCGAACAGAGAAGCCTGTTTTTTTTACAGTATTTGTTCAAATAACATTTTGTTGATAACTACCGTTTGTTGCTGTGCGTCTGACGGAGTTGGAGTGCTCCCAACGCACAAAATAAAAGTACTAGTATTTGTAAATGAACACATTATTTTTGCTAACTGTCACAAGATGGAAAAAATTTTTTATTATATATTTTTTTTAAATAAAAATAATCCTAGTCTCTGAATATTTTCTTATGGTCCCGACAACAAAAGCTCACCTCCATGACAGCAAAAGATTTTCTCATCAACAATGGCGGCAATCGGGAGGCAGTTAAAACAATCTGTAAAAGTCTTCCAGAGCTTGATGTTGTACCTTCTTTTACCTACAACATGTACAAAAACCAAGCAAACTCAATTAAGTTATAGCAGTAAATCAGAAGGCAAACTTTCACTGAGCATGACATTCCACATTGAGGAAAGACAGGTTCACCAAACATATACAAGATTGACTCACACTCATCATAAAAGCCGTATATTCTGTTGATTGAAGCACACTCATGGTTCCCCCTCAACAGGAAGAAGTTCTCAGGGTATTTGATTTTGTAGGCAAGCAGAAGACAGATGGTTTCCAGAGACTGCTTGCCCCTGTCCACATAGTCTCCCAAAAATAGGTAGTTGCTTTCTGGAGGGAAGCCCCCATACTCAAACAGCCTCAGCAAATCATAATATTGCCCGTGGATGTCACCTGCCATAGAAATAGAGAGTGATTAGTTAATAGTCATACACAACATGTTGAAACAAATAAATTTGCTCATCTTACCGCAGATCTTAAGAGGGGCCTCAAGTTCCAGAAGAATGGGTTGACTCAGGAAGATTTCCCTAGATTTCAGGCACAATCCACGAATCTCATTCTCCTGCAGTTGAACATTCTTACCAGGTTTAGCACCTCTCACTGCAAAACACAAAATATACCACAAACGTCATGTAACGCGCTTAACTTTAAAAATCGGACGCATCAAAAGTTAGAAAAAAAAAAGTGTGTGGCACTGGCAGTTTACATTTGAACGTCGCAAATCAACATCGGCCCGTTTTGGAAGGCTCCTAAAAACTGTTGACAAACAGCTAGCCGAATGTGCGCCTCCATTGTCGAGTAGGTTAAATACATTTGGTATAAAAATGTCTTACCTTCTAAGAGACGTTGAATTATGCTGTCTATGTTGAGTTTGTCAACATCAGCCATCGTGGCGTTGCTGTTAAAAATATCAACGAAGTCGAATGTCGGTGTCAGCGGTAACTGCTAGCTCTTCTAGCATTAGCACCCAACGTTAGCCGTCTGTGTGTTTTCCGGAGTAGGACAAATATGTAGGTTGGAGCCTGTATCAATGTAGCCACTCGGTTGCCCTCGAACAACCTAATACATTTCAGATGTACGTACCATAAAAAATAAAAAAAAAGGCTACATGTAAATATTAGATTTTACTGTACTCGGAAAGGTGGAATAAAGTGTACGGTCATTCGATTACACAAAGATCCCTTCACTGTTTTTCACTGCCGCACCTTGGCTTGAGAAATGAAATGGCAGTTGATTCGGCAGACACTAGAGAGCGGTTTTCGGGAATCAGCCTTGCTACTGCCCCCTACTGTATGGAGGCCATAAAACAAAGACATGATTATGCAATGACGGACCACTGCTTCTCACATATGCCAATCAAGATTGGCTGAAGGTTAGAACACAAACAGCTGGCAGAGAAATCAGAAATGATAGTTTTATGACTACTTGGGTGAAACGGATGTTATAGGTTTTATATTTCTCTGGTTGTGAACTTGTGACCTTCCAACACTTCAACAATTCTATTGTGTTCATTGCGCTAACCACAGACAGTAAATGCAGTTCACATAAATAAATATTTTTTGTTAAAGTATTAAAGTATTTTTTATTTTATTTTACAGAGAACAGAACAGAGTCAGTATGTGAACTTTTTATTATTTTATTTACAGGCAGAATTTCATTTTTTTTTTTTTTTTGCAAATGAATGCATTTACTTATAGTGTCCACTAGATAGCGCCAGCCAATATATATTCAACACCAGCTGAGAAAGAGCTCAAAACTACACACGCTTTCTACATCATTCCTTTATTTGGCAAGAAATAAATGCTGTTTTTTTTAAATGTACTTTTTTTTATATATATATATCCCGTTGCATTAAATTATTTGGATATAATTGTATAGTTATATGTGAACAAATCTGTGAGACGTAGAGAATTACATTTCCCCCCTCAGCACGTCATAAAGTACTACCGGGTAAACAAGCAACAATTGCTTCTCTAGAACAGACATGGACAAACATTTACAAATAGGAAGCTCATGTTATTGTATATCTTGCTGGTACAAATAAATAAATAAATAAATAAATAAATAAATAAATACATAAATAAATACAGAAATAAAGAAATAAAGAAATAAAGAAATAAAGAAATAAAGAAATAAAGAAATAAAGAAATAAAGAAATAAAGAAATAAATTCTTATGCAATTCAAACCAGAGTAGATTGAAACCATACCGTGCCGTGGGGTCCTTAGCAGACAACAGAAAACTTCAACAAGTGCATAGAACAATACAACAATTATGTGTGGCTGCAGTGCTTTTTAATTAATGGCGGTAGAGGTTGGAAGAATTTTAATGATGCTGAATGTGGTGTTGTGTCCTCTACAAACAGATAAAGTTGAACTTGAATTTGCTCTATGCTCCACTTCAGAACAGAACGTTCCTAAGAGGTGTGCGTCCATGTTGTTGACAACAGCCACTTTGCTGAAGAGGGTGTTTTTGGTGCGTTCCAAACAGAGACAGCGAGAGGAGTCAAAGGAGACAGTACGGAATGTCCTAGAATAGCGTGTTCTTGTGCGCTTCACTCTCATCTGACATGAACCCTTCACTCCTCTGATGAACTGATGTTTTGCACAACGCTTCTATACAGGAAACACTACGCGTGTTTCTGTTTACACAAATTATTTCATGTCATTTTCTGAAGAAGACAAATACTATTCATGCTTAATTCTGAATGACAGCTGTTTCCTGGAGAACCAAAGCAAGCTACTGGACTGTGAGCATCGATAATTCTAGTCTTCTTTGGCAAATTGCTGACAGTCATTTATAGTGCAACTATTCAGCTTCCCAGATGCATCAATTCCTTATTTGTTTTAAGCAATATACTCTAGCTTCACCCCGGAGTCATAAATAATAATAATAATAATAATAATAATAATAATAATAATAATAATAATAATAATAATAATAATAATAATAATAATAATAATAATGACAATTCCCATTACTTTTGCCTTCGATGTTGTCTGAAGCAGAATGTGCCCTGAGGACGAAGTACTTCAAAGGTTTTCAAATGGCATATCAAGCAGAAGGGTTAAAGGTGAGGCTAGTGATCACAACATGGGCAGGAAGTGTAAATCATTAAAACTAACTTTACTATGGTCTCTAGAAGTTATAATGAAAGTAATGGCACTAAACATGGGTGATCGCCTTGCCCACCAGGGGGAGCACCTGTCACCTGATTTGTGCAGCGCATGTCCAGAGCAATATTTTATTTGAAGGAAGAACATCCCTGTGCTTGAATAATTTGACACAACGCTAGCTGTCCGGCAATATGCTAATAAAACAACATAATCCGAAATGCAAGCATTTTATCCATTAATATTAATACACATAAAATAAGTGATCAATAAAACAGCAAACATCACAACCTTCGACATACGAGATGTTTATTTTATTTTATTTTGCAAGAAACATTCTCTGCTATATTTTACATGATATTCGAATAAGACGATTTTAAGAATGAAAACTCACAGTAAAGTGCTTACTTGAAAATGTGTTATGTGTCAGTTTATATTGGGAGGGGTGTAATATTGGGGACGATAGGTGTAATTAAATTTATGTGTAAAGTAAAAACTTTTTTGAGGGAGTTATACTCTAAATATAGGCTATTACTTAAGACAACGGGCCAGTAATGTATTTTATTGGCTACTCCCTGATAGAAAGTGAGCTCCTCAAGAAACAAGTAAGTGGGCTTGGCTAAATTCCCTGAACTGCACTGATCTACTCATCATCTCCTTCTCTCCTTTTTTTTTTTTTCCCAGACACGATCGATTAGCCACGAGTTTCACGTCAATATTGATAACTTTGCCAAAAAAAATAAAATAATCAAGTGCAATTGTCCAGTTAATGTGGACGTAAGCTCGGACCCAATCAGTCGGCGTTTACTTTTAAAGTGGTGTTGCCAAACCTACTTTTTTTTTTTTTTTTTTTTTTTAAATCTTTTTTCTTTTTTTTGTACTTCTACCAAACATCCGAATCAGACGTGATGACAAACATATCGGCGGAGCCGTGTTGTAAGTGTGTTTTTGTCAAAGTGGCATCCCTGCCCATAAATGCGCTTTAACTGGGGGGAATCCAGCCCACATATTTATTGCAGCCACTGAAAAAAAAATCTCCTCAATATCCCCCAAGATGGCCGCCGATGTAGGATCGATGTTTCAATATTGGAAGAAATTTGATCTACGGCGGCTTCAGGTTAGTGCTTTTCTCCTCATTTTGGCTTTATTTTTCTAGCGGCAAGTGTTCTGTTTGTGCTCGGAGTGTTTCGGGTCTTTTTTGGGTGACCGTGAGAGTGAAAGCGGCGTGCTTTGCATCGCTACTTATTAGAAATTGATCCGTGTTCTGCCTTTGTTCGGTTCAATCATTGATCAGCGTGGAGCGACCGCGGAGCAGCACAAGCCTCCACGAGCCACACCGATCTGGGATCAGCACCGCGGACAGCACTGTTATTTTGTGCTTTTTTTTTTTTTTTTGCTCAAATCTCCACCGCGAACAACTCGCGCCGCTGTGCTCACATGCACGGAAACTTTTAATGCGCCGTCGAGTCGCTCGTCTTGCATGGTAACTTTTCACGCAGCTTCGTGTTTTTATGCGGTTTGTGTCGACGGACGTCGTGATGCTACTGGCTGCACCGGGGCTTTAGCTTGAAACCCAATTTTAATGTCGTTTTAGATGTTTGCGGCATACAAGCTGACAAGTTTGTGCAAGTTTTTTTTTTTTTTTTTTTTTTTTTTTTAAACGAACGTATTTGCTAGTGTTTGTACGTTTGACGGAAGCTCGTTGGTCGCAACGAGTGGACTGGACAAGCGAGCTCGTCGCCTTTGAAGCCTCCAAACGATCATCTGGTGGACTTTTGTGGTACAGAAATGTGTCTTAACGGCTAGCGTGAGGAATGTGGCAGGTGAGCGCTTTGGTTTTTTTTTTTTTTTTTTTTTTTTGCACACGAACATTACACATGCAGTATCGTTTCTTGTAGCTTGACCACACCGTTAGCCACAAAGTTGAATTGGTGAATCACACTACAAGGCGTTTTTGTTATTTTATGCTGTATATTTTTTTTTTTCAAGAAAGCAGTGTTGGTTGAAATCATCTGTGGTTTCCGCTCCCCTCCCTCTCGAGCCCCTCTCCCCCCCCTGAAGCCGCATAGGGCTGCTCGACCGGGGGAGGCGGTGGGGGCTTGTGTAATTGTATTCCCCGCTAATGTTTGTAAATCAGCCTCGGCCGGCGCAAGGGCACCATCTCCGCCGTCTGACTGATGTCGCGCATCATGACAAATGACAGGAGCATGGCAAGCCCGCCCCCCTCGCCAAAGCCAACCGAGCAGGAACAATCACATCTGGTGTCGAGTGTTATTGCAGCTCCTGGCCGCTGGACCGCCCTGTCATCCGGGCCACCGGCACACGGTTGGAGCTGGCTCTCTCACGGAACGCGACCTAGAAATAGTCTTGAGCATTCAATGAGCTTTTTCGTCCATTTGCACCGGGTAGCCTCGTCGAGACATTCCCAGCTGCCCCCAAGCCATCAACCCATCGTTACAGCCTGCAAAATAAGTGTGACCTTATCTTAGGGTATTGGGATCCAATACAGGAACTACATCTGTCTTATAATCATTTGCACGTGACCCATCTAATTAGATTCAGTAGAAAACCGCATAAGAAATCTGCCTTGCCTATGCTAATAATGCTCATTTATTTTATATTGTGTTATTCTTGGTGTAGTTTGCCGTAACTGCACTGCATCATACTGAGAGATGTGTTAAATGTTTTGTCTCATGTGGCGAAACCAAAATTAGAAACACTGCACTGTAAACCACAATAATTAACATTGATAAATACTTCTCCAACTCTGGAAAAAATGGCATAGTTCTTGCAAAAGCAATTTTTGATGCAAGTCTACTAATATGTATGTGCACCTAATGTGCTTATACATATTAAAAAAAAAAAAAAAAAAGTCTGATAGCATTGCACTGTATATATTTAAGATGCAAATTACTGAAGCAGGTTGTTTCAGTGGTAGAGCTATGTTGCATGGTAGATACTGTGACACGCTTGTCATTTCTCCCTTCAATCATATGTCAGTTTTGGTGCTGATGTGCTTCACAAAATATCTACTAAAGCGGTAACTTAGAGTGCAAAAGAATCACAGTATATAATGTCCTTATAAAATTTGGTAAAAAAAAAAAAATCACCCTTGTAAAACTAGTTGTATCCAGATTTACTAATATTTCTGATGTCATTGTTGCCAAATAAGAAAATATAATAATTAATATGGTTAATGCAATACTACAATATACCACCGTAGTCACTTTTAATGAGTGACATTAAATGTAACACTGAATTGTGCAGTTTCACTGTTGTTGACATTTATTAGTCATCTTTTGATTCAGTAAAGTTTCAAATTTAGATTGTAGTCCATGTTTGGATGTATAGTATAAGCTTTAGTACAATGCATACAAACACTCTTTGCTAATGGCTGCCCTTGCCACAATAATGTTCATAAGGTTTGTTAAAGTCAAATTCATGGCTGAGCTGTTGTCTTGCATTTAAAACAATTTGAGTACTTTATACTCACAAATGTGTTTGTGAACAAGATGCAATTTTTCAGACACATAGCTTTAATATAGCTCAGGTGATTACGATTTGAGAACATTGTTTTATTGCTGCTAAATTTTAGTCTAACATTATTATTTTTCCCCACCACATGCCTGACACTTGCAGCGTGGCTTAAAGTGACACCCATAGCGGCAAGTGATTTCACTTTGAGAGAATGAATAATCATTACAGCAGACGCGCGACCCAAAATGCCATTCTAGCGTTTATCGTGTGACAGTGGGGGCTATTTATAACGGCAGTTAACACCGCAACATTTATTTTCTCATTACACACTATTATGAGTATATGAAGTGTTGGCGCAGTCGAGTTGTGCCTCTGAGTTGTCTAAGGATGAATAATTCACCTGCAGGCTGATGAAAAGAGGGCACGGAGAGTGTGAAGCGCTGAGGTGGGGTGACCTTGGTTCCTGCTGGCTGCAGGTCACCCGGCCGTTGCTGTGGTAATCATTCACACCGGCCAGATGGCATTTCTGTGGGCGGGCGTGAAAAGGACGGGTCAGGGTCTCTCCTGCCAGGCCCAGTGAAGAACCCCGGGCCGGTGCGGTGCCAGCCAGGGGAAGCGACTAGTTTCTGTAGATGACTTTTGATTACGCTTTGCTTTCATGTTCACTTCAGTATGTACCTTTTCCCTGTTTGTGATAGTAAAAAAGATTTGTAATGAAACAAATTGTATCTGGTCGGACTTGTAAAGCTTGCGCTCGGTTGTCTGTCCGCATGGTCACTCAAATCCGGCAGTCTGTTGTTTCGTCTGTTGTTTTCTTGTGATGTTGCAACGCTGTGCTCATTTGGCGAAATAATGCCTCAGTGATTTGTTAGGATTCCTTGACCCTGTTTTCCGCTCTTCTCTTCCACGAATTTAAGAGGCGGTGGGGTTTTTAGATCACAAACAAAAGCGGCACTACATTCAGCATGACTCAGTTGCTCTGGTGTCAGCTCTAATCCACACACATAGACAACAGTATTGCCAAACAGTGAAATTGCTTTGCAGCCTGTGAGCCGGGATGCCTCGGCTGCCAGCCCGCTCTGTGTGCTGTTTGCCAGCAGAATCCACACACACACACGCACGCACACACACGCACGCTAACCTCCCAATCTCAAATTGGCTGTGAAAATCGCTGTCTGTCTCTCATTCATTCACGCTTTAAATGTTTGTTTGCTGATACTGTTAATGTCACATGTCTCAGTGTAATCTCATTGTAGTGGGGAGTAAGTCTGTCTGAGCGCCTCCAATCTCGTATTATTTATCCTAATGACTGTATCGTTTCATTCCAAAGCCGCGCTGGCTCGAAAAGGCTTCAAAGTTGCCCTTCACTGTGGGTACTGACTGCACTCTGTGTTGTTCATTATTCCATCTTTCGCAACTCGTCTCATGTTGGCAGCTCTTTTTAAATGTGTTGCAGATTAAGCGCTGCGTTGAAATGTAAAAGCGCTGGCTCGAGTCGTCATATAAACGTATGCCCCCTCTAACGCTACCTGTTTGACTCCAAGGGAGGGCCGTGCCTGTCACAATCTGGCATCCTTTGGGCTGGCCCTCTTTTTTTTCATTTGACAGTAGCAACAAAGAAAAACGAGGAAGTGGAGTTTTACACAACCATCTGGGGCAAATTGAGATGTGAAATCCAGGAGCAATAACCCAAGTATATATAACCAGGGAACATTAGAGCGTGAGAGGAGTGAAACAGACTTTAGCGTTAAGCTGTTTAACCTCACTGTGTAGCATTAGTGGTAGAGACTTCAAAGCAGATGCTTGAGCGTTGGAAGACGAATGACAAATGGGTTTAGAGAGAGCTACGTTCAGCATTCACACTTGAAGACTAGGCCTGTCATTAATGTCAGCTTAATCACTCTGACCTTCCTTCAAGTAGATTTCCATACCTATCCATTTTTTTTTTTTGCCGTGCTTGTGCTCCCGTCTTCACGCTGCCGCATGTGCGGTGTTTTGATAAGCGCTGCTGTGATGACATTGTTTCTAAAGTCGTACTTGCCACATTTCGAAGATGTACTGTCGTATGCTCATTTGTCATTTTTAGACACAAGACCTCAGTGGAGCAGATGGTAAAACATGTCGTTACCTCGTTGTAATACAGTATAAAATACTGTACAGTGAATTTCATGAATTCATCTACAGCGGGTTCCGCAAATACGGGGCACTGTCTGGGGCCCTGCCTGACTACGAGTGGTGAATTTGCGCAAATAATTGACACTCCCCTAAAAGCGAGAAACTGCGGTGCGCCGATCGCGATTAGCCAATTTGTGTGGAAAAGTGCGTTAGCAGCACACGTCGATCACTGCTGATCACAAAACACGATCACCCGCAACTTGTACTTGGACCAGCCTGTGTGTCTCCTCTAGGGCTGTGTCTAAATCGTCGATTAACACTGAGTACTCAATTACCAAATTATTTTGAAATTATTTTTACACTTGAACTGTTATGTTCTGGATTTGGATCACAAACACTTTATTCGCATAACATCAAGAGGCGTAGAACAAACTTGACAATGAGAAGGTATCGAGAATCACGAGAAGCTAAGCTAACTTGGGCGGTGGAGTTGCACAGAGGAACAGAGGTAATAATCGGACAAAAACACACACTCATCAGACAGGCTTATATAGAATCGATCTGATTGGCTGTGGCTAGCACATGTTGGTCACAGGACTGACATGGAATTATCTGATTGGCTGTTGACCAGATAAAGAGATTAAAGATCCCTGACATCACATAGCTTCTGACATCACATAGCGTCTTACTTACTGGTTACATCAGTTCAAAACAGACACTTGACCACACGGTCATGACCCAAACATAACCCTTGCATGACCCAGTCATGACATGAACAGCCTTCACTACCTTCATACAAAGATATTCAGTTGAGAAATATATCACAAATGTCCAATTATACGTAGAAAATTACCTCTGAATGGTGAATAGATGGAAACAATGGCTGTCATGTACAGTCGTTGCTTTCAAGGATCATGGTGGACACGTCAACTGATCAGCTGTTTTTTTATTTTTTATTTCCTAAATTCCGAAATGCCTGGATCTGAGCCCTGTCAAATCGTGCTCACTCGCGCTCAAGAATGCCCACAAAAAAAAAAAAAAAAAATGCAGGCCACTAGCGTGAAAATAATGTATCCATCTATTTTATTGTACAGTCACTTATAATCAAACAGGCCACCATGCTCGACAGTAAACTACTCTGCCGTCGCGGAATAAATACAAATTTGGAAAGTTGGTAGCATCATATTTTAATGTTAACACAATTCTAAAACTTCCGGTTTTAGTTTCTCCGGTATTTCCAACGGATAATATTAACCTTTTATGTTATTAATCGTCACAGCTTACCTTGTGGACTCAAAATGAAATGACCGTCACAGAATTATTTTCTGCTGAGGTACTGTGAAATTATCGACAGCGTGGAAGTCAGTTAAATAGTGTTGTGTTGTAATTTCATTCTGCCAGCTTATTGGGAACAACTGTTTTTGAATTGGATGCATTTTGAGGCTATAAAGGGCTCGAGTTTACATGCGGCTGTCGGCATCTCAAGGACCGAAATGCATTCACGCACAAACGGCACAAATCTCAGTAAGGTTTGTTTATTTTATTTCTGCAATATATATATGCAATATTGGAAACAGTCAAATCGAGTGATTGATTTTAAAGGGGAAAAAAAAATATTGACTCTCAAACTGGGTCACCATATGCAGACCACCATTTCTGAGGACAGACCACCACCACACACTGAAAATTTAATTTTTGTTGCATTCACAAATGTTAGGGACAATGTGGCTTAACAGTGTTTTGTAGGATTCATAAAGATTGTGAAAGTTTTTTGGCGATTCCTTAACTCTTTGACCGCCAAAAACGTTTAATGACGTATTCTAAAATCCTAATGAATGCCGCTAAAAACGTTAATTTACATTTATTACGTTTTTTTTTTTTCTCTCTCAATGGGCAGCGCAACGTCTTGCGCAGTGCTGCCTTGTCACTAAACAAAAAATATTAGTGTCAAAGTCACTGTTGTGCAAAAAAATGTGTCTTTTCCCAAAAAGCTTGTTTTTCTCTTAATATTTTTGTATTTTCGCTTATGTCACTCAAATGACCTAATTTCAAATGGTGATTACTAAAGAACGGAATAAGGTACAAACATACTTTTTCTTTCTCATGAAAGAATGGAATCCAATCTTTCATATGGTATCCACCATATTTATGTCGTTATACCGCGCAATATTCTGTTTGCTTTGAAAGATGAGTGAAAACGCTCCAAATCGACTGGCACCGTTTGGCAGTCAAAGAGTTAAAAAGTCCTACTGGCAAATAGCCAAATCTGCATGACTTAAAACCACCAATAGGTTTATATTTCAGTCATTAAAGTGTAAATATATATTTCTAGGCATGCTCTCGTCTCACATACCATATTATTGATTTGAATATATTGATGATCTGCTTTGAATGGTGTGCTATATTTCCCCCTGTCTCAAAGCTGTAGCTCAATTTTTTTTTATTTTTTTTTCCAGCTCAAGCGCACCCTCGGTACATGACGGTGCTTCACAGAGATGCCTAATTTTTTATAGCAGTCTTCTGCTGCCCTGAGGCTGAAGCAATTGCTCTACAGGAGTAAATAACCAGCTTTAACAAAACTTAGGGGACACATTAGTCTGCAGGAGGACTGCTTCGTAGTGGTAGGGGCGGCCTCTTCTTCCCTCACACACGGCCAGTACGAAGCATCAGCAGAGAGGTAATGGCTCATCGGCATGAGTATAAAGCTGTGGCCTCTCTCCCTGTTGACAGCCGGCCCCCCCCTGCCCGGCGAGTTCATATCGAGCTGTGTTTCTCCGCCGCGGCCTTGGCTTTATTTGTTTTTACCAGCTGACGCCACTGCACACATATTGAGCACCGGTCCTTTCTTGTTCATATCACAGGCTTTTCACCAAAAAAAAAAAAAAAAAAAGACCCCCCACCCCCACCCCCCCCCTCCCCGCCCGCATTATGTCGCTGCATCACGGCCTACCGTGCCTCATCTGACCGGAGCCATGTTCCACTTTATTCTCATTTCGGCCATTTCATTCTTCATGACTTAAAAACGGGAGCAGTGTGCGCCGTGTGTTCTTGTGTTGCTTGTCATGTAGCGCATGATAGCATAGTGTGATGGGGACTCCTGGGCCCAGTTGCACTCATGAGATCAATGCTTCTCTAACCCTCTCCCGGTTGTCTTTGGGGACCTCGGCTGCTCTCATTATGTGCCGGTGCTTGGAGTGCGTTTTCCCATACGGGAGAAGTAGACCGGTGCATGCCAGCCATTTATGGAAGATGCATGGTGGTCTTTTGAGTGTAGTCCACTTTTTTTATTAGCGCTACAAAGCTGCATTTCTACAGTATAATAAAGAAAGCGTGCCGTGGCGAGAAACTGATGGATGGGTCTGGTTGTGTCAGTTTTTTTTTCTCCCACCGCCACACTGCTAATTACTCTTTTATTTATCCCCAACAATGGGAGGGCATAGAATAAATCTGAGTCATGCACTCGTGCTGCTTCACCAGAAAGGTGTAGACTAGGGCTCTAAAGCGAGCGAGTGGCTTCAAGAGGTATAGTTTATCATTTTTAATGGAGAGGAAGAGGAAGTAAAGACGTGAAGCGGTGCTTTGTGATTTATATGTCGACGCATTCGGTGGAGAAAAGAGCAAGTCCACACTATCTCCCTTGTCCTTGCAGTCTGTTCTGAGGCACTCCCACTCACATCCGAGCCCTTTCCACATTCTTGGCTCCTCTTTACCAAAGCACACCTTCCTTTCGTCTCAAAACCTCCAGGGAAGAATGTGAGGATTTACCATGTAGGATTGAGCAAAAATGCTCACATATATTATGCAGCAATTCTGTTGGTGATCACTTGAAACTAGGGTGACCACATTTGAAAATTAAAAACTGGGATACTACAATTGATCTGAAAATCAAGTACACGTTAAATTCTCACCAAATTTAATCACTTACCAATCTTCGTCAGGGAGTTGAGTGGGGATTAGGGCACATTCTATCGTCAATGCACTCACCATTACAATGGCAGCTATTGGAAGCTGGCTGTGCCGTTTGCCACACCCCGGTCCCGCATTGTAACTCAGTAGAAATATGCCACCAGAAAAGCTCAGCTTGCTTTGGCTCTCTCCAGCGACCGCAGCAGTATGACTACATTTCCCATGATTCTTAGGATACAGAAACAGGAAGTAGTTCCAGTTCCGGTGTCGGTGTCAGATGTGATTGGGCTGCCAGATTGTATCGGGGTCGCACGCAGATGGCGTCACGCTACAGGATTGTCTGGATATTGTCTGTTTACAATTGTTCAAAATAACAAAATTGATGGACTAAAATTGTAAAAACGTAAAAAAAGCAAAAAATATAAAAGCATGATACTTTAAGAGTGAAAAGAAAAATAGATTGAAGCGTCTTCGCGCTTGCCGGTGACGTCAGTACAGCAGCGCTAACGAAGTTAGCTTCGGTTTCTTTTTTTTGCTCTGTTCACAAATCAATCACAATAACAAAAACAGTCTTAATGATAATAGGAACATTAATAATCTAAACTGACAATATTTGTCACATCTGAGTCAATTATTTTATGTATTTATCATTTATTCAATCTATTTGATTGTTTATTCAATATATTTTGTGGTTATATCCTTAGCTTTATTTACGTTTTTACAATTTCAGTCTGGATATTTTGTTATTTAAATTGCTTCTTTAATATTTTCTTTCCAATGTTTGACGTCAATCCTGTAGCGGGACGTGTTCGTTAACTGATTCGTAACTCACCTGTTACCGATTCGATGAGAATGTGGAAGTAAATTGGAAGGAATTTAACAGTGAAATTCCCTTTGGGTTTATCGTATGAATTTTTTAAATTTTTTTTGTATCAATCAATCAATCAATCAATCAACTTTATTTGTATAGCACATTTAAAAATCCACAATGGAACCAAAGTGCTGCACATAAAATAAGATAATAAAACCAGATAAAATATAAAAACATACTTAGAAATCACAAAACACATAAAATAATATAAACAAATTAATGCCAGTCTACTGCTTGTAAATATCAGTAATACTATGTGTAATTTATTTATTTATTTTATTGTTACATGGCAAAACACGGGATGCCGGGACGACACCGCCATAATATCGAGACAAAACAAGAAGGTTGGCAAAATACACCAAGAATCAATCGGGACATCTGGTCACCCTATTGTAGACAAATAACACGGTATGCAAGGAGCATAAAGCATAAATCTCCTCCCCTGCCTTTCAGCTGAATGAATTTTGTTGTTTTTTTCAAATCTGCCAATGTCATGTCTCCATTTTCAACTGTACGCTTAGTTCGGAAGTGGATGGCATTGGAGTATTGACGAGGGTTTGAAACGGTTAGCTTTGCCGGTGTGTAATATAGACCTCGAGGCTATTCTTTATTTCCGCTCAGTCTCATGAGTGCTTTCTAGACCTTGTAAGCTTAATTAAATATGCAGCTGAAGACTGTAAGCGGGTCACTGTTTTTGTCTTTTAAGTGTGGTAATAGAGGCTCGCATCAACATAGACAAAATAACGACTGTTAAGGCATTTTATGTTATATCTTTATGTCAAAAGGTGAAGAGGGAACAAAGAACTGAATTCAAGGAGCTTCCACCCCCCCACAATTTCCCTCGTTAGCCTCCTACTGCAATCCTCCTGTAGTGTCTTTTCCAGATGAATTTTATGATATTTTCTCCGCTCTCCCATTTCTTCGCTCTCTCTCACTCCTCAGCAGTTTTCCCCAGACAGGTTCCACAGTGTTTTAGAGGGGATGGATTTAATTGCTCTGTGGGGATTGGTTGGCTGTGCCGGGCTCGGCTGTTTAATTAGTGTACCCTGCCGGGATTGGTTTAATGCTTCATGATCTTGAAATTGTCTGATTGTTCAGCCCTCTGGGGACTCTGCCTGCCTACATAGACAGCAGGTTTAGCTAAACATTGCTTCAGGCTTGCGGCAGTGTGCCTGAGGACCTAAACAGCTGAAATTTGGGAGAGGGTCAACTTTTAAGACAAACCACAGGTCATACATTTGTAGTAGAAAGTCTTGCACATTCACCAGAATTGAATATATCTCACTGGAATGCTTCCTGTATTTAATTCAAACGTGATATTATATAGGGAAATACTCAATTTACTATTTCCAATATTTAGACTATGATACAGTGTTTTTGTATGATAAGTAGACACTTTTGCTCCATCCAGCAAAAGTAATATTCATGTGAATTTATGCTTCCTCACAACTTTCTGAACATTTTTTTTTTTTTTTACTTGGCGGTCTGAATGGATGTCGTCGCTTGTGCCGTCTTTTTAAACATGGGCGGCATCGCCTCATGACGATCTGTGAATTATGTGCGTGGTCACCTTGAGTTAGGGGAGCTGCGGAGATTACATTTCTGTAAAAGGTTTGGGGCGTGTCTGTGTCCCTTCAGTGGCCTTCCGCGGGGATGCCCTTGATTTTGTTCAATCACGGCAGTGTTTTTGACCTTAAGAGTAAATGCGCTTGGCATCAGATCACACGGATAAGGAAGAGTGTGGCAGTTCAGTCCAGCACAGATAGTACTTATTGAAGGCTAAACTCATTCCGCTTCATCAAACTTATCGAGCCTTCGCTTTCAAAGAAGTCAACCTTGAAGTGCATAAATCTCCATTGGCTGGTAATAAGAATATGGTGCTTCCTCTGCCGCTATTTGTCCTCTTGGACAATGATGACTGGATGTTCTTGTACAGTTAAGCCCTGGTATACGCGCACAATGATTCTTCAAATCTTAAAAGACTGTTCATCAGTGAGAGATCCCACACACGAAGAATAGATAAAAAGTCAGGAATTTAACTGTTTGGCCATATTGTGTGTGTGGTGTGCTCTGATAATCTCAACAGAGTACTACACACATTAAGATTCTCTTCCAACACCGATCTAGAAAGAGGCAAAAGTATCGCATGGCCACGCGGGATCTTTCAAAAACAGTCGGTCCGGGATATGCGCCGATATTACCCGAGTGTTTCCAAAATGGACCGGAGGTGAGAGAGCGTTGTAAAATGTCCAGGCATTCTGATTAATATTGCTTTTGCGGAATATGAATTAAGAAGCAAAAGCCCACTACTTTTTATCCATCTCGTGGGACGGCCATTTTGCCACTTGCTGTCAACTGAAAACGACATCACAGTTGCTCAGGGCTCAGGTCACAACCAATCACAGCTCAGCTTCAGAAAACAGTTGATTATATTCCACAAATGCAGTATTAATCATAATGTAGTGTTAGTGCTTAATTGTGTGGTTGCATAGCACATAATACAGGGAGTCCTCGAGTTAAGGCGCACTTGACATAAGATGTCTTGACTTCACAACGGTTATGCCTGGGCCGCCATTTTGGCTCCTCGTCCGCCATATAGCCCGCAGTTTTTTCCCCTCGCCCGCTATTTAGAAGATTTTTGGTTGCAAATATTAAAAGCTAAAGTACCAATATCGGTGCCGTTAGCAGCCTGATAATAGAAAATTGCCATTGATTCCATTTAATTTTAAGGAAAAATGCTATCTTGGGATATATAGGTGTCATTGTGTTTTTTGGGTAATTTTATGTGAGAATAATATCAGTATTTGGTATCAGTATCAAAGTGTTGAGCACTTGAGTTTTACAGCCAAATTGTCATACGTCTGTAAACGGCAAAAGTGTGATTTATTTCAATATGAGTTTACTCTATGAGGAGTCCTTCAGGTAGACATCCAAGTCTGTGCATTCTGCTTCTGTTGACTAAATCGCGCTAAACCCTGGGGGTACATTTTTATTTTCCCCCTCTTCTGTGTTTCCTATGGTGTTTACATCATTAGAGACCTCGGGCGGATGCGCATGATCACCAAGGCGATTGAACACATGGTAACTGAGCTGCTCCCAAATGAGTCCCACCCTGATTTCCATCCCCTCTCTCTCTCTCTCTCTCTCTCTCTCTGGGGGAGATGCCCTGATTACTGAGTGACTTTGTGCTGGAGTTGAGGGCCCTCTCCAGCTGTTTGGATTATTGTTGTGCGATGGTGATGAGGAATCAAAGTTGTTCTGAATAGACAATCTTGTTCCTATGAATGTTGCTTAGCTATGTTAGAGCTTTTTTTTTATTCGGCCGTCAGAGTATAAAGCTGTAGCACTGGCTATTTATGTATTTATTTTAGGGAGGATTGTCAGGTCAATTTCGGATCACGACCAAAGGCAATACTGTTGGTCTTTGATAAAGCCTTCAAACGTAATAACACAGAGCTGGTTCTCATTCAAAAAATGATATTGCTCTCCCCCCACTGCCTCTTGGCCACGGCTGTGTGTCCAGCGCCAGTCTAGACGTGCGGCATCATTAACCCGCTGCGACCTCGACCACTGTTGAATTGGCTGTCGCATCCCCCTGCAGTCTAGCCTCAGAAGCTTCTCCTGTCCCACAGGGAGCTGGGGGCTCCTCTGGACCGTCCATTAGAGCCACTAGCCTCGACTGCAGGCTGTAATAGGCCAAGTGGCCGGAGCGTCTCTCAGACTGCTGAATAATTCAGAACGTCTGGGCGGTGTCTAGTCCCAGGGCACAAGGGTGTGTGGGGGGGGGGGGGGGGGGGGGGTGAACTGGGGTGCAGGGGCTGCGTCGAGGCACAGGGGTTAATAACAGGTCCGTCGGTAGCTTCTCAACCCCCCCCCGACAATACACCCAACCCCTCCCCACGTACGAAACAATCCTATTCAGTTGATTAGATTTTTCAAAATGGATCAATTTTTAATCAGCGGAGCATCTGACTATGGTCAATACGAACGTGGCTGGGAAGACAGTTGCTGGACAGCTGTCTTTATTTGTTGGAATGTTTGCTCTTTTTTTTTTTTTTTTTTAACACTACACAAGGGCATGGTAAGAAACTATTGGCTCAGACCATGGAAGTCATACCTTCGTCCTATTATGTAATTTGCATGTTATTGCTACTTAGCTTTATTTGACATCACATCCACCAATTCCAGTCATGATATCATGATATTTATAAGTCAAGTCATGGTATTTTCCTGCGCAATTGTGCAAGAGATATGCTTGAGCGCTATCTAAATAAAGATGACTTGACTTGACTTCTCCATTTGCATCCACATCTGTAGTATGAATAAAGCGCTAAACCAGCTGTAGTCCAAACGTTACATTTTCATTCTGCTGTGGGAATGAATACCCTTTCGCTGTTAATAGAGACGGGCACCTGAATTTATCTACACATTTTCTGTAATAGCAGATGTGCCCAGTTAGGAAGACATTTGTGCAGTACATTCTCCCATTGTAATGAACAATTCCAAGTAATGTGTTTGTGTGGTACTACATTATCAACTCTAAATTGTCACACTCTCACATATATCATTTTCTATGTATTTGCATATATATCTATATACTACACATAGGCCTATCTAAAGAAATATGTTGCCCTTTTAAGCAATAATATGTTTTAGTAAGCAAGGTCAAATAATGCAACATGGTGTAAAATCAATACTGTTCTGTCCTGATGGGAGTAAATCATTTATCAAAGTCAAAAGGATAGATCAATAACATCACAACACGTAACACAAACACATTACGTAAATAATAAAATAAAAAAACAAGCCATGCTATTTAAAAATATTACCACGTTACCCACACGTCAAATCAGTCCAAAAATGTTATTGTTAGACTCAACATGACAACTAAGTTGGGTTTTGGTTGACCAAAATTGCAATACAACCACATTGTGTTGCAATAAAAAGGCATTATACATGACATTTTGCATAACAGTTGCTATAGCTTTCACGGAATGTTAATACTCACCCATAAATGCTATTTTTAACTTTTAACTTTGACGTTGTTGTACAGAAGTCCAGAACTACATTTGATCATTTAAATTTGTCTGCTACTTGGAGGACCTTCCTTCAATTAAGACAAGTTTTAGTGAAAAATATCCACAAATAAATCCACGGGAAGAAATTCCTAGTGTGTGCCAAGTGGGCTTCTTAAAATTGTGACGGTTCAATCTGTGTCACTTGCCCTTAAAAAACACGATTTATTAAATAGTACAACTTTAAACATTATTCCTGTTATTAGCTGGTAACCAGTTCAGGGTGTACCCCGCTTACTGGGCGAAGCCAGCTTGGATAGGCTCCAGCAACCCCCACGAACCTTGTGAGGAGCAAGCGGTAAAGAAAATGGATGGATGAATAAACATTATTCATGAGAAGAGCAAAGTAGGCCGCAGTATAGACCCCTTCAAAGTTTGTAAACAATGTGACGCAATTTAAAGGGCGGGGCTTAGCTGGAGGCAAAAACACCTCAGTGGCGTGTGGTTCTAACACCGGTCAGCATATTTTCACAGAAAGTTCACGTCGGAAAGGACGCGGAAAATGGCCATTTGAGTTAATATCTGAGTAAACTGATGAAAATAGAATAGAATAAACAGACAACCAGCGTTGTTTACTTCTAGCCGCACTTCGCTGCCTCCAGCGGTTGTTTTTGCCTCCAGTAAACACCGTGACGTCATTGTGACGTAGGCCATGAAGCGGTCCATCGGTCATATATTTTACTGAAAAATTGTTTATTCGTGAATTTCGTATAGATTTTAGAAGCTTTTGAAGAGCAGACAATTCCACCAAGATGGCGACCCCTTGTCAGTTGGCTAGTAATCGTACTAAGTACAGTTCTATGGACACAAATTATACCCAAAATGATAACTATGCTAAATTAAGACCCCTTTGACAGACAAATGAGCTTTATTATGCACGTAAAGACACTTTGATATGCTCTTGGATGTCATTTGATCATGTAAGTGGTCATAATTAATCGTGGATTGAGCACTGGTCCTTCTATTTACAAGTTCCTCAGTGCAAGCGAGGTTTTCACTATGAGCTATCACGACACTGCTGGTGTGTCACTGCTCTTACGTCCTCTAACCTTGTGTGCCCCGATTTGTCTGTTGGTCTATTCATTATGCAAAGGTGGTCATTCAGGGAGTCATTCTGGACCAGTGTAAACGAATCAGCCGCAATGATTAGCTGCCGCTTCTGCGAAAGTGTCCATCATTTTGTCAGTACAGATTTGAAGAACGGAGGATACGCCCCCCCCCACCCCTCCACACACCCACGGCCCAAGTCTTGCTCACATCTTGTCGATGAGTGACTCTGAACAGCGCCCAAAACAACAACCGGAGTAAATACACTGTAAGTGGAGTTACTTAATGGGAGGGTTTTGCATGCTTAATTGCAAGTATGGATTGAAGGTCCATTAAAAGACATCAGCGTCTTGGAGTACAGCATACAGTTTGAAGATATGTGAGATGGATTGATCTGATAACTTCTTGGCTTTCCTGTCTGGATGAAGTAATTGGAAACACGGAGAGCACCAAAGTTTAAAAAAAACAACTACAATATTGTTTCTAACCTGACTTTCCTCTTCCTATAATTCTGTACAATTTTGTTTGATCGGTTGATGCAAGCATGACTCTGGGTGGCACCGTATCTGCCCTGAGGGAAATATTAGAGTTATTTATGAGAACCTTTTTAACCCTAGCTCAATAGCAGCAGTCTGATGGTCAGTGTACAGAGGGACTCTCTGGCAGAGGAGGGGGTGGACCTGGCGTCAGCCACACTGACAAGCTCTTATTTACCGTCTAGATCTATGAGTCATTTTATGTACCTAATCGTAAAGCACTGAGATTTATCGAAGGTAACGGGACAGTGGGGAATACCCCATGAGACTGGCAGATTCACTCCACACCCACCCCGGAGCCTGGGTTCACTTCACCTGGCCCTCGACATATTTCTGAGTGGAGGGAAGGCTTGGGGTCCAGGTCCAGATGAAGAAGTATATATTTCAGGCTGGTATAGACAGCTGATTCGTTTCTCTCATAAAATAAGCACAATAAAAAAAATTGCACGGGCTAATGGATGACTCTGTAAGGATTAATAGCAGCTTATTGGTCAGCTGCTGTGACCTTCTGCGGGCTAAAAGAACACCAGCTGGGGTCTCCTGCTAGTCGCAGTAGATTTGTACAGCCACCAATAAGCAGCATCAGTAACTCATCTTCAAAACCTTCATGTCAAATACTGTTGAATTTTGCTTGGATTAGAATATAATGTTGGGGGTGGGAGGGATGTTGACATGCTCAGTGAGCATTATGTATGCCCTGTCCCATTAATATCAATGGGAAGCGCAAAAACAAAAAGGTATTGTAATGCTCCCTTTGTTCTTGACAGGATTGCTATCAGCCACCGCTGAATATTAGAATTAAACTTTCATTGTTGTGGAAACAGTTTAATCCAATCATGATCTGATGTAACAAAGTGCCATAATATCTCTCCGCATACATAATTGTAGCCGACTTAGCCCTGTCACTTTAAATTAACCTCTGCTGCAACAGGAGACGGGCTTCACTAATCTGCCATTGTTAGGTTTGGCAGTGTGTAGCAAGTGCAAAACAGATCTGGCAGTTAGTGGCAAAGTAAAGAGTTTAGAATGACAGCGGGACTTGTATGCTGCTTGAGCTAATATTGTCTAAATGTAATGATGCCGTGGTTCTTGGAATTAGTCGGAGGCCAATGGGTGGCACGAGTGGATGTGTGGATAAGGGATTTTTTCGGCATGGACTTCTCATTATGTCGCTTACTTTTTCAACTCCAAATTGGCAAACGGTTTAATCCCGAAAGACTTGACGTGACTGTGCCCATATGCCCACACTATGGCTTGTTGTTTAGTCTTGTGTTGCGGGCTGTTAAAATGTGTAGCGGTCCGGCAGCAAGCGTCGAAGGAGGCGACCTGAGAGGAAACTCTGCCAAGCGACTGACCCCACACAGCTCACTCAGCATGGCAGCATCAAAGCACTTGAGTCCTGCCCCCCCCCCCCCCCCATCCCCCGCTGAACGCACGTTTGTAACTTAAAACAAAAAGCTGATTGGTCCTTCTGTCAACTTCGCCTCATCCCCGCCGCTGTGGATGAGGTCTCAGCCCGGGAGATAAAATAGCTCAAATTTCTCATGTGCTATGCCATTTTGTCAGTTTGCCTGTTCCACTTATTCAGTGTTTTTTGACTTGCTGAGCTTGAGGGGATGTGAGTGCCATTTCGCACCCAGATCTGAGTTGTGTTGATTGAATTAGACAAAGTCGGGAGATAATTAAGAACCGCAAGGCACTGCAAAACTGTCTGCTTGGTGAAAATGAGATGCTGCCACATCAATGAGCTAGCTGGCTCTGCTTGATGTCAGTGGTGGGTTATATCAGTTGACACCCTTTACCTCCCTTTCCCTTTAATGTTTCTCCAAATATGATTAATCACACACCGTAAAACCATTGCTTCTGACACAGTACCGCATTTCCACAGCTTTGTTTGTTTCAATCATGATTCAAAGCTGCCAAGTGCAGTTTATGGTATAAGCACAACCTCAAAAGAGGTATGTCTGAGATACACGTTAAATAAAATAAAACGGAGTGTCGTAGCAACAGTTTTCTTCTAAGTTACTTGAATAGGACAAAGGTATAATTCCTGACCCAGTCCAAGGTTCTTATATTTTTAATGGGCTCAGCTCAACTACTTCCTGAACTGAATACTACGTTTTTGTTTCCTGTCTTTCATGAGTGGACAAACTGATTAATCCAGGTGTGTCTGGCCAATGTTGTTGTAGTTACTGAGATCAGGCACACCTGGATTCATCAGCTTGTCCACTCATGAAAGACAGGAAATGAAGGACTGGTGTTGAGTTCAGCAAGTAGTGGATTTGTGCAAAGAGTCCATTACACCCAATCAGTAAGACATGCCATCCATCCCTCCATTTACTTCCGGTTATCCGAGGTCGGGTCGCGGGGGCAGCAGCTTTACGAGGGAAACCCAGACCTCCCTCTCCCCAGCCACTTCAACCAGCTCCACCGGCGGGATCCCAAGGCGTTCCCAGGCCAACCGAGAGACATAGTCTCTCCAGCGTGTCCTGGGTCGTCCCCGGGGCCTCCCGCCGGTGGGACATGCCCGGAACACCTCCCCAGGGAGGCGTCCAGGAGGCATCCGAACCAGATGCCCGAGCCACCTCAGCTGGCTCCTCTCAACGCGGAGGAGCAGCGGCTCGACTTTTGAGTCCCTCCCGGATGACCGAGCTTCTCACCCTATCTCTAAGGGAGAGCCCCGACACCCTTGCAGAGGTAACTCATTTCGGTCGCTTGTATCTGGGATCTCGTTCTTTCGGTCACGAGCTGTGGATCGTGACCGAAAGAACGAGATCCCAGATACCAGACAATCCCGTAGATCGACCGGTAAATCGAGAGCTTCGCCTTTTGGCTCAGCTCTTTCTTCACCACGACGGACCGATACAGAGTCCGCATCAGTGCAGAAGCTGCACCGATCCGCCTGTCGATCTCCCGCTCCATCCTGCCCTCACTCGTGACCAAGACACCAAGATACTTGAACTCCTCCAGTAAGACGTGAAGAACTGAATATAACGTAAAGTCCTTGTTCCTTCCTTATTCTATTTTGCCAATATGTGTGGGCCATGAGCGAGTCTCCTCTGCCAGTGTCGGATAGGTAACATTTCTGTGAGATTGATGTTGAGATGAGGCCCAATAAATTTGACACTCCGGGACTCAGAAAGATATTTTTATGCAATAGTCTGGCTGTGTGTCTGCCTTTGTGTTTGTGTAGGCCAGAATGTGAAACAGGGCTGTGAATGTTCTGAGGGCCCCCAAAGGGGCTGGACTGTAGGCAAGGAGGGTGGAAGAGCATAGGAACAGTGTGTCAAAGGCTAATTTTCAAAGCCACTCACGGCGCTCATCTCTCACTGTGAAGTGGCAAGCGTGGCAAGTGGCTTGCACGTTGTCATGGATACTAAAGCATGGGACCCCGGAGATTGGGAGCGGGGGGGACGAATGGCTGCCCTGCCTATAGGATTCCTGTCAGCTCTGACCTGATAGATGGCAATGACGGATCATTTGTCATATTGTAATTGTTCTCAGCAAACATACAATACCTGCTGGCATAAACTGTAATGTGCCGTTAGGCTAATTAAGTGGGGAAAAGGAAGGAATTCACTGATCCACTACTTCTTCCGCTTACAGAGACAATGGCTCTGTTGTCCAAGCTCGGCGCTCTGATTAGAGCTATGAGAGGAGAAGAAGCGCGGAGAATAAACCAAGACAATCATAAAGCAAACGGCAGCCACTTCTATGTATCTATGTGACCGGGTTTAAGTCTGTAAGGAGTGTTGACAGCAGACAGAACAGCGGGAGTGTAGGACTAGCAGTGAGTGAATTTTCCCGTATCGCATCTGTGGCCTATGAAATGGCGAAGGTGAATGCTTGTCCATGATATTAAATACAGAAGATGCATAGCTGGGATTAGGACTTTTATCTGCCGGGTTCTGAGATGGCCAGAAGAGTCTGAGCTGAGTACAAATGACTCTGGGTACACAAAGGTGGCATTTGTTCTCTCTTGTTTTGGTATGGGCTCTGTATCCTTGCCATTACTACCGGGATTGGCTCCCATACTATACACGCTTTTCACTGTGGATTTTTTTTTATTTTTTATGTGCAAGTCGTTGAGACGTGTGTGACTGTCAGGATACATAGGAAATGACCCAAGGATTTACTTGTGTACCCACTTTTAGTGTACCTATGAGTTAGGGATACCATTAACTCATTCACCGCCAGCCCAGTAAAAATGGATTTTTGACGTGTATAGCCGTCAATGGCACTGAATGAGTTAATCCCATCTTAGAATTTTGATTTATTACCTAATCAAAAAGGCTCTTTCAACATTTTTTTGAAAAACACCTGTTGTGTGTCCATTCTTTCTACATCTATGAGCACATCTTGAACATTTTTTGATCCACTGCACACTTGCCCATCTCCTCTTATTTTAATCAAGTAATTACTTTAATTTTTTTTATACATTTCCTCCATAAAACAATAATAGATCATTTTAAATGAAAACATATATCCCAATATAGTATTTTACCTTAAAATTGCATGAACTTAATAGCAATTTTCTGCTTCTAATTCATATTTCCTGTAAAACGGCCACAAGGGGGGGTAAGAGTACATATACTTAGATTTTTTTTTATTTTTTTTTTACAAAAATTAGAGCTGTCCAGTGATTATTTTTTTTATAACCATTAACTCACTCACTGCCAGCCCAGTAAAAATGGATCTTTGACGTGTATAGCCGTTAATGGCACTGAATGAGTTAATGGCCGAGTGCCAGCCATGAATATGCAGAATTCTCAGCAGAGTTTCATCGTTCAGTCATCTCATAGTTGCCATTTTGTCAAATTGGATCAAACTCATCCACTGCCCATATTCTCTCTATTGTGGCCTATTATTAACTCATTCAATCCCAAAAACGTATAAATACGTTTTTAATACTTTCTCATTCACAACCAAAAATATATTTATACGGTTTTGTTTTGTTTTTAATGATTTTTATGCTATAGCAAACAGTAGGCTTTAATATAGCTTCTGACCTGAAGAAGTCGCTTAAAGCAATGGTAGTATTACAAAAAACGGCTATCAAGTGACAGAAGAGTATAAGAGATCAGCCATGTTCCAACAAGCTTTTTTTTCCCCCAATATTTTTTTTTCCCTGATGACAATCTAATCTTTCTTTTAGTAGGTGTCCATGTTTTTATAGCACTAGAACATAATATTCTGTGGGCCTTGCAAAATCAGTCCAAATCCAGTCAAACAGCCAGTATTGTTTCAGTCAAAATGGCTGGGAGTGAAAGAGTTAAAGAGAAAGAAGCGGATAGATATTGTCTATTGCATTGTTTCTCAGTGTCTGTAACTTAGTGACTGGCATTTTTCATTACGTGAACTGAAGGTTGCTCAGTAAAATAATAAATACAAATACATAAAGTGGTTATTTGTTTCAACACATGCCATTGCCACATGAGCTGCGATACAATTCAAGGATGGTTTAGATTTAAAATTTGAGCAATTCGGTTTGATTAAGTGGGATTACGATTCTATTCTATGTGGTACGGCTCAGTTTGAGAGGATATGGTGCAATGAGTTTCTTGTTATTTAAATCTTACAATATGAACGGCCCTCGGATAATGGATGGATGGCTGAATGAACTTGCCAGTAGGTTGCTGTGTGGCATTTCATTCAAAGATGTATCTTTCCTATTTAAAAAACAAAACAAAACTGACTCGATAAATTTGTCTCTATATTTTAATATAGAACAATTCTATTCAGTTTGATTCAATGCGCTCATATCTTTTAAATCACAACACATTTTCACATTCAAATCCCTTTTTTTACATGCCTAGTTTTACCAGTTGATATGTTGACAAAAAGCTTCTGAAAGTTCAGAATTGTTTCGAACTAGTGAAGTTTTGATGTTATTTTTTTAATGATTAAGTGATACTTTTGCTGAAAAAGTTTGACATTTTTGTAACATAGTCCGTGTCCTGCAGCCTGCTTACATTGAGTGCTGAAGTACTGATGCAACTTTTTACCCTCCTGACTGGATGCTTACAAACTGCAATGCCTTTAGGCTGACTTGAGTTCTCACCTCCACAACTGATGGACAGATTAAGAGACGGTTAAGTATAATTGCTGTTTCAGTTGGAAAGGCCAACTCTCCCTGTCAGAAATTGTTAGAAATAACTATACTTACAGTTGGAATATTATTGTGTGTGTATTTTCCTTTCACATACGATTTAACACCACTGAAAAATCAAGTGTAAAAAAAATGTTGGAATTGGGCAGTAAGTTTTAATTTTATTTTGTTTGTTTTTCTGAAGCGGTGTCTCGAAGCCAGTCAGAGTTCAGTTTGATGGCTGTGCAAAGGACTGTGACAGGTAGTTGAAGTGTTCTGTATGTGTATCAGTTTTACATGTGAATATGCAGCAATGCAATATAATATTCTCATCTCTGTATCCATAAGAAATCCCCCACGGCTCCTCTTGGGAAAATGTTCAATACCATCAACTCAGCTGGAGCCTCAAACAGCAGATGGAGTTTTGATGCTTTTACGTCAACACCAATGTGTAACGCGTGATGATCTGTTTTTACCGTAACCTGCCCCTCTCGTGCCGTGCTCCTCATTTGGCCAATTATTGCACCCAGGGTGAGAACAAACAGTTTCTCTACTTAATAATTCACATCACATTCATCTGATACTCGGTTACCATGGGCAATTTAGTAGTTGAATAATTTTCTGAAAAATTATTTTATTATCGCCATGTGTTAGGAATCTGGAGCGATGGAGAGTGGAGTGGAGGATTTTTAAATTGCATCTGCGGAGTGAGGGAACCAAGGGTAGGTAATGTGTTCTAATGTTCTCAGCCATATGCATTGTTTTCAGGGCTCATCGGTTTTACATCGATTCCCACTGAAGTGTTTAATTGCATCATGAATATGATCTAATTCCGCACTTTTTCTCTAAAAGTGGAGCATGCTCTGCAAATGATGTACAGCCTTGACAGCCCCACATCAGGATGCATTTTATATGGAATGTAAATTATAGTGTTAAATTAGCCTGGAAAGATAACTAGCTGGCACGGGGGAATGGACTCAACAGTTTAATTTAGTGTCAAAAGGCCGTGAAGGGATAAATCACCTCTCTCCCCTCTTGCTATACTATGCCATATTAGGCTTTAATCATTCTCTTTTTTTCTAGTAATATCACTTTCTTTTCTCACCACTGCTCAAGGAGTTCTTTAGAAGTACAGTGCATTTCTTGCGGCATCAGTTTGACTGATTATGAATGTTTCAGTTCGAACATATGTGAGATATTATTCACCTGTTTCACGTTGGCACTCTTTCACTTTTCTCTCTTTCTCCAAATGGAGACTTCACTTAATTCACCTTTTGGTAGCTTTAAAAGGGTAAAAGTAGACAAAGTTGTACAGTCTGATGTAGGGGCGTTAAAAAAAAAAAATCGATTCGGCAATATATCGCGATACTACAGCACGCAATTCTTGAATCGATTCAATAGGCAGCCGAATCGATGGAAAACATCCATTTTTGATGGAAAAATATTCAACAAAACGTCTAACTTTCACACCTTAAGTATGGAAGAATGTTATATTAATGGAACATTAAGCCTTAATATTTTATTTCAATGCTGTTCTAACATGAAAAAAAGGTTACAACCTGTTTGTTAAATACAGTGGCTCAGTTATAAAACTGAAGTTTCAGATCAATAAATAATGCATTTTCATACAAATCTTACAGTGTACATTGTACAAGTTTACTGAATGGTATTTTCTAAATTTGAGTAAAAAAAATCGTAACAATCGACTTGTGAATTCATACCGGGATTAATCGGTATCGAATCGAATTGTGACCTATGAATCGTAGGGGCGTGCTCAAAAAATCGATACGGAAATATATCGTTGCGGGCCTCATTACAATACACGTATCGATACGCAGGCGTCAGAATCGATATTGCTCGTTAACTTTAAATAGGCAGTTAACGTTTGCCTTTGCAGGTTGCATTGCACCTAAAAAATAAAAACCAGCAGCGTCTTTGAAGTTAATTGCCTCCAATTAATGCAAAAATAGCTCACCAGTGATTGGACACTGTGCCTTACTAAGAAAAATTAAAGCAGAGGAAGAATATCAACATTTATGTACTTATAAACTTAACATGGCACGTGTCTTAATGTACCAATTTTCCTACATTTTGTTAAAAAAACAACTACAAATAAATAAATAAAATGTCTTATGTGGGATACATATGTATCGCAATACGTATCGTATCGTGGCCCCTGTATCGTGATACGTATCGTATCGTGAGGTTGGCGGCACTACCCAGCCCTAATGAATGGTGATACGGATCGAATCGTCAGGTACGAGGCAATTCACACCCCTAGTCTGATGGACGAAATACACTTCATACACTTTTTCGTAGACTGAGCCAATGATACTATTGTTTGTCTGTCTGTCCGTCCATCTATTCCACTGTTCACCGCTCGAGCTGGTCACCACTCAATCCCCAGGGCAAGTGACCACACCAGTACTGGGAATTAACCTCTATGACCCCCGAAAGGCAACATTACCCCAGATGAAGCCCACTCTCGCCTCTCATGTGTAGTTTTTGTCTTTGAATTGACATGCAATTTGATTGGATGACTGAAAGGCTAAATGCTATTTATTTGTTTTTGTGCACGTCATACTGTAGCTGGATAGTGATATTTGGACTGAAACTCACCACTTAACACATTCACTGCCAGCCCAGCAAAAATGCATTATTTGACGTCTTTTTCCGTCAATGGCAGTCAATGAGTTAAGATGAGATGTAACCAAAATTGACGGATTTTTAAGCAAAATTTGCCTTAAAAAAAGAAAAAAGGAAAAAAGGATGCTGCAATATAATCACAAAATATATTGGCACATTGTGTTAAACACATTCACTGCCCGCCCAGCAAAAATGCATTATTTGACGTCTTTTTCCGTCAATGGCAGTCAATGAGTTAACTACTACACAAACTCCTCGTTCTTTGAATTCTTCCCACTGTACTACCGATTTTGACACCTCTCTGGAGGAAAAAGGCCCTTAAATCATCAAGTGAGACTGTAGTTGTTTTCCTTGCTGTTTTCGTCTCCCAGGGTAAGCTTTTGGGAGGAATTGGTATGTTAAATGAGCTAGGGGAGGTCTGCTAAGGATTTTTTTTTTTTTTTTTTTTGGAGGGGCGAGTCAGTCAGTCGAGAATCGCGCTGCTCGGCGTTTTGAGGCAGCTGTGTGAAGTCATTTTCCGGGAGTGCAAGCGGGAGAGGGGTGCGGATTAGGCAGCGCCTCTGAGCCGGAACAAGTCTGTCTGGGAAGGGATGAAGGCTGCAAACCATAGATCTAATTCCCGCTCACACTGCTCGACAGCAGAGACACTCGCAACACCGCCCGTGTGAATTAGGCCCATTTGCTCGCCTCAGTCTGAAACACACGAGCAGAAAGGGAGATGTTGACAAGCCCGCGCACATCTTTACCCATCTCCCGACTCGCAAGCTGTTTATAGCCCTTCTCCAAATGCTGTCTTAAAACTTCTCTTTGTTCCTCCCATTGTTTTTGTGCTGCTGGTCTTTATTTTTGTTGACATTTACTTGAACGCAGTTCAAAAACAGGTCCCCGTGTAATCGCGGAAAGGGAATTCTTCGTGCTGAGCAAGAAAAATCAGCACCTGTGGCCTTCATGATTGCGTTCCCTCCTTCCTCTCTTTAGTTTTTCCTCTGGTCTCTTGAGATCTCGCTAAATTTGCTGGAATTTAGAGGCTTCCGGGGTTGGCGTAAGACTTTGATTTTGTAATCATGGGGAAGGCAGGAAGTGTTTGGTCGGTGCTGGATTTCACTTTGATTTATCTTTCTTTTCTCTTTATTTTTTTCTGACCTTTTCTCTGGTCTCCTGACCATTTAAACTTCACGACTCTGGCAAGATTCTGAAGTACCTGGTTAAGGCGAAGGGTAATGGGATATTTATAAGGCTTTAGGTGAATTAATGAGTATAAATTTATACGTATTTGCACGCGCACGCACGCACGCACGCAAACGCACGCACGCAAACGCACGCACACACACGCACAAAAAAAAAAAAAGCAATGATGATATGACGTTGAATCGGTAAACTACCGAATTCTGAGCTCTTTAAAAAAAAAAAAAAATGATTGCGTGCTTGAAACTCAAGTTCATGTCTTTTTAATGTGTGAAATGCTTTGCCTTTAGCAATGTGATTGCCCTACAGTTAAGGAAGGGTTCGTAAGGCCACTTGCGGCGGCCGGTTAGCTTGATTTTTCTGTCCCTGTTTCCTCCCCTAAAATACAAACACAGAACCCCCACCCACTCTTTTCTCCAGAACCAAACAGAACCCAGTGGTCAATGTCAATACATAAAACATGTGACCTCAGAGCGACGCTGTACAGGTCAGGAACCAAGATCAATGTGAGTGACCCAGATACATTCGCCTCCCTCGCTTCAGTGATTTAGCCACAGTTTGCTAGTGGGCCGACAACAATTTCTAGAACAGCAGGAGGAGAAATTTCAGGGAAGACATCAATTAGTTTCTGAATGCTATCAATCATAAGTAGTGATATCGTTGGGAAGATTCAAGGCCGTTTCAGATCAATGTGTTAATGGTGTGTTTTGTTTTCTCTTCAATTCTACCATAAGAGGATTTATAAGGGAACCCTCAAAAATCAATTGCTTTGCTTTAGTTTTAAGGCTGGTTTTAGAGCGCTGCTGGTTGGAAGGGATGATTGAGATGTTTGTGTAGTACCCCCCCCACACCCCACCCCCCCTTATGCTCGGTCTGTTGTGCTTGTCACTCCTATCGCAGCCCTCTGCACCCTCCAAGCCCAGTAATGAGTTGTATTACACGCTCTGTGGTGGGAACGTCTTGTGTTCGGAGGCTGTGTTCAATCTTTGTGCTATGAATAGAGGGAAAGGGGGAATGCACTTTGTGTGTCTTGAAAGGCACTGAACTGAAACGGGGTGCACAGAGTGAAGCTGATGAGAGGAGCGAGCCGAGCCGCCAGACAAACTTGTTGACGGTACGTTTGCAGGTTCTCATGCGGACGTGTACTTTCGCTGCAAATGGGTGAGCTTCGAGGAAATATTTCACTGAGCTCGGACAGAATTGGCTTCGCTTGTTCACTGAAATTGAAGCAATTATTCACAGTATTCAGTATTACACAGTAACAGTATTCAGAAGCTATTTGAAATTAGACACAATCCTTATGCAATAAGGCAAGGCAAGGCAAGTTTATTTGTATAGCACTTTCCATACACAAGGCAACTCAATGTGCTTTACACAAGGAAAGACAACACATAAGCATCAAGAAACAGTGGTTAACATTCAGAGGAAGAAAAATAAATGAAAATAGGTTACAAAATTTACTAAAAAAAAAACATACAATAACAATCTTAAAACATTATTCAACAAACTTTAAAACATTTAACATAAGGAAGTTTAAAATAATTAAAAAAAAAACTTGATTAAAGCTGTTTAAAAGTCCCTAATCAAAGGTATAAGAAAAAAGCAAAGTTTTTAACCTGGATTTGAAAGCATTTACACTCGGGGCTGACTTCACTTCTGTTGGCAGCCTATTCCATCTGTGTGCAGCATAATAGCTAAATGCAGCGTCACCATGTTTGCTTCGAACTCTGGGTTCCACTAGTTGGCCCAAGTCTGTGGATCTCAGAACCCTGCTGGGTTTGTACTCAATCACCATTTCTTGGATATATTCAGGACTCAAACCATTTAGTGATTTATAGACGAATAGCAGAACTTTAAAATCGATTCTACAGCTGACTGGGAGCCAGTGTAAATCCTTAAGTACTGCAGTAATATGTTCTGATCTTTTTGTTTTGGTCAAAACTCGAGCTGCAGCGTTCTGAATGAGCTGCAATTGTCTCATGTTCTTTTGAGAGAGTCCAGTCAGAAGACCGTTACAGTAATCTAGTCTGCTAGAGATAAAAGCATGGATAAACTTCTCTTGGTCTGCTTGAAGCATGCAGTCCTTCTGTCTGGATATGTTTTTAAGGGGTACAAGTGTCTATAAAAAACCCAAAACAAGACCAAATATGAAGCAAAGGTGTGTTTCTGTAAGAGGTGTTCATTTGTGGAATAGTTTTGGTAATGACCTGAAAGGATGCAAGTCAATCGTTGAGTTTAAAAAAAAAATGTTCAAAAATAAAGTTGAAGAGTATTATTTGGATGATCAGACGTGAATCGGTACAATTGCAGAAATGAAATGAAATGTTGTTTTGATTCCACTGTGAGGGTGATGATGGTTGAACGTGCGAGTACGATGATGTATTGTTGCGGTGTGCGCCGAGGGGGTTCATGCACACGCGCTATTGGCAATTGTGCGTGTGTTGAAGTGGGGTTGTCCACATGAGTATAATTGTACGTTTTCTTTTGTCGTGATGTGTTAATTTACTGTTGAAATAAGATGTAAAGAATAAGGGGTAGGATTAGATAAGTTTTTAACTTCTTCCTACTCCCTTTGGACATGTAAACTATTCCTAATGATTGTTATGAGTTTTTTTTTCTTTTTCTTTCTCTCAATTTTTTACTTTCTATTTGTTTATGTTTATATGTTGTGTTTACATGTTCAATAAACTTCAAACTTCAACTTCCAAAACTTCAATTAATCAAAATTCAATTGTGATTTTGGCTTCTCACAATCATAAAGACATTTGAATGTACCGAATGATGGTAATTTTGAGTAGTTTGAGTTTTGGTAATTTGAATAAATATTAAGTTTTGAAATCAGTGAATAATAGTTTTTAACTAATGATTCTAAGATCAATAAAAAAATAATTGTGATTATTATTTTTTTTCCATTATCGCCCAGGCCTACAAGATGCTGTATGAATGAAAATCAATTTTGGTCAGCTCATTCATCACTTGAGCTTCTCATTGTGACCCTTCATAAAACCTTGCAAGGTGCATAGCTATGGGCCAAGTGATTTTAGGAGGCTCAGGTCTTATTCCCAAAAATGTTGGAATGTATTTTGCACTAAAATGGCAACAAACTCCATTTGCTCTTAAAACAAAGTCTGTAATCTTCTGTTATTTTACATACAAATTGCATTCTGGGCGATGCATTCATCATTGCTCATATTCAGCCCACTCTTAAATGAAAAATGTTTCTGAGATGAATAATGGATCCCCTCCATGGTATAATTGTGTGTGTCTTGAATGTAGTTGAGTCCCTCCTCTGCTCTTCTCTGAATTTCTTTTTGCTTGCTTGGATGGCGTTTGAGAGAAGGAAATTTTCTTGTTTACCTTGGAGCACCGTACTACACTTTAGGTTGTACAGTATGTGCGGTAGTCACTTTGCATAGCAGGAAAAGTACAAGTCCTTTAACCGTCTGCATTATCTAATGGCCTACTTTTAAGTTCAAATCCAGTTTAAACGTAGAGTATTGCAAATGATTGTTGTTGTCTGCACGATTTATTGATTAGGCCTAAACTTCACAACTGAAATGTACAATTCTAGTTAGCAATTGAAATATTACGGTTCTGTTGCTGTGTGAATGGTCGTCTGTGTCTATCTGAACCCTGTGACTGACGGCCGTTTGATCCAGGGTAGAGTCTACCTTTTGCAGGTATAGAAAATGAATGGATCGTTAATCTCGCTGATTCTTTTTTGGGTCGTCACATTTTCTGGGTGGTTCATGCTCCCGTGTTGTACCTTTTAAGGGTACAAAGTAGGGGTGTGAATTGCCTCGTGCCTGACGATTCGATTCTTATCACGATTCATAGGTCATGATTTGATTCGATACCGATTAATCCCAATACAAATTTACAAATCGATTGTTGCGATTTTTTTATTTTTTTTTATTTTTTTTTACTCAAATTTAGAAAATACCATTCAGTAAACTTGTACATGTACACTGTAAGATTTGTATGAAATTATTTATTTATCTGAAACTTCAGTCATAACTGTGAGGCACTGAATTTAACAAACAGGTTGTAATCAGTTACATGTTTGAACAGCATTGAAATGAAATATTCGGGCTTAATGTTCCATTCTTCCATACTTAAGGTGTGAATTCTAACCCAAAGTAAGACATTTTGTTGAATATTTTTCCATCAAAAATGGATCTTTAAAAATCGATTCGGCTGCCTATTGAATTGATTCAAGAATTGCAAGCTGTAATATTGCGATATATTGCCGAATCAATTTTGTGTTTATTTATTTTTATTTTTATTATTATTATTTTTTTACAAAGATGGAGCAGGGAGCAGATGAACGATGGATGACGGATTAGCAAAATTTTGTAAATTGCCCACCTCTGCGTATTTTTGCTCAAGGCATAGCAGGGAAACACCGTAGTACAGTCAAACCTCGGTTTTCGAACGCTTCTGTTCTCGACCAAATCGGTTTTCGACCAGAAAATTTCAGAATTTTATGTCTCAGAACTCGTCCAAAAAAATCGGCTCTCGAACTGAAAAAAGCCAAGCGTACCGGAATGCGACTCACTCGCAGAGTGTAGAAAAGGCTCCAAAGCTGTCTATTCCTCAAGTCTGGTATGTCTGGTCAACTTTAACTGCGTAACTGAGACGAATCCTAATTTGCTTTGTTTATTAATGTGAGTGCCTTAACTTACGTTTATACATTTACTTATTGTCTCATTTTCTGTCTTTCTTTAGGACACCACACACTCACACTCACACACACACACGCATACAGACACAAACAACTTAAACCAAAAGCTGCAAACAATGAACATATGTATGAAGATTGAAGAAATACGTTAAGTGCAGTTTTTTTTCATCATTTTAGATAGGATATCTTCTATTAAAATAAAACTGTCTATTTCTACCCTTTTCTATTTATGGTAAAAAGTATACAGTGCATTTTATGGTGTAAAATAGTAAAAAAAAAAAACAACTTAGAAACATTTTTTTTTTTAGACTTGGAACGGATTAAAATTATTTACATTAATCATAATGGGAAAAATTGTTTTGGATTTCGAACAATTCGCTTTTGGAACAGGCTTCTGGAACGGATTATGTTCGAAAACCGAGGTTTGACTGTACATTAAAGTAATAATAACACAAAAGGGCCTGAAGGTTTTAAAACAAACACGGGTTTCTCCCTCGGAAACCCTGCATGTTCATTCCAGTGCATGGCTGCAATGCAATCTGCCACACTCCAACCTGCTGCTGGGGTAAAGCGTGCAGTCGTGCTCTACTTGCTCCTGACGGTTTTTGTCGTCCCTGCGGTTTCCAAAGCTTGTCCTGGGAGACACCCTGACACCAGAGTTACAGATGGGAGGCATTGGACCGAGGAAACCAGTGTCACAACATGGATTGGAATTCACAGTTGGGATGAAAAATGAAACAAATATGCCATCGTTCGTATGCTTTTCACACTTTGTTCACCCAGCTGTTTCCGAGCTTAGTCCCCCTTGTCTCGTCATGAAAGGCTGGCTGGGGGTTGGCTCGTAATAATCTGCGATTTTTTTCCGTGTGACTCCATGTTTCTCTGACTGGGTGCTCTTCCTTAGAAGATTTTTTCTGCGCTTCCCAGCCTTGGATCCAAATATTTATGTACTGTTTTGTTTTTGATGATACGAGGCAGCACTATCAAAGAGAGCACAGGATGTACTTCTCTACAAATGAAGAAGGCAGAATTATTCCCAGTCAGTTAAGTGTCCTTTGATTCCTCTGCAAGTTTAATCTGCAGAAATCGATAAAAGGATGCTTGTTGGGACTGAGACTCAACAGCGGCCCTGTTTGATGGGTAAACGGACAATCAAATGAATGATGCGGGGGAGCATTCATCTTTCTTTAGGCAAATTGGGCTGCGAGGTCTCGACTAATTGATTGATCGCCCGACTTGCTGATACAATCAAAGCCCGGCCTGATTTATGGCGATAAATCGATTGATTGATACGGTTTTCTGCAGCAGGCTAGGTGGGCGATTGTGGCGCGAGGTGGGGGGAAGGACACCTCCTAGTCACTCATCCATCTCGGTGCCGTCACCCTTGTTGGTTTAGTGCGGTATTAAGGGATGCCTGCACGTCCCTTTGCTGACATTTCCGATGAGCGGACCGGCAATGACCTGCTCCAGATTAACCTCCACTTGTTCTCATAAGCACCACTGATAGTAAAAAAATGGGGAGCGGCGGCGGTCGGGGGACGAAAAGATGAAGTGTGACTTTTCTGCTCTGCCGTTTGCATAGGTCATTAAGGAGGAATAACAAAAATCAATGGCACATTCCGGAGTGAATCAAAACAAATATCTTTGAAGCAGCGTGAAGCGAGGCGGCTTGTTGACTCTTCACCAGATTGCATTTCGCCGAGTGTTTAAATGCTGATTTACAGTACGATGGACTCCAATCCCTCCGCCCGTTTGCCCGTCCGCCTGCCTGTTCAGAATATGAAATGAAAGTTAAACACCGACTCTCCAGCATGGGGAGGAGGCTTGTGAACGCGTGGGCAGTGTAGCATCAAATAGATTTTGTTTCCTCTTGTGTAAACGCCTAATGTGCGCCGAGTGCCCTGACACAGATGAATGTAAGGAATTTGCTGTAAAGACTTAACGGCCCTTTTGAGAGACAAGGATATGAATCGGTAGTGTGGAACGTGCACGAGTAACACCGTCCTCTCTATTTGTTTGTCTTAAATACACACACACACACACACATTTGCACATGCGTCGAAATTAGGGATGTAACGATAAGGGCAATATCGTTATATCGTGATATTAAAACTGCCACAATATCGGCGTCGTCATGTTCACAATATTTAAAAGGAACACATCTGTTAAAAAAAAGTCAGGTTGATTTCCATTTGTGCAGTTCTGGCACACTAGTGGCTAGTTTATTAATGCAGTTTAATTTTTATTAGGGATGTTTTGGCCTTCTATGTTTCAAATCTATGCTAATTATCAGATGAAGGGGAACCTAATTTGCTTGTGAAGCGATCAATGTGTGTTTGCGTTAGCAAGTAAGTGCCTCAATATTGTTATTAGAGATTGTAGGTGCTTTATATGAATTATGTACAAAAGCACAATATTGTGCTTTTTTTAGTGTGAGCTCTTTTTTTTTTTTTTTTTTTTTTTAATTTTATTTTTTTACAATATTGTGATCTCATTTAGTTTTTAGCTCCGGTGTTTCCTCATTGGCTCCGTACTGGGAGCGGTGGCTGTTGTTCTCCTGTGGGCTCGCCCTGGGGGGGGCGGTGACGCTCCTCCCACACTCTGTATTGGGTCAATCTGGGCGGGTGTCTCTGGGGTGAAGCCACTCCCTCTGGTTGTGGACCGTCATCACCTCTCAGTGTGTATGAGCTCCTCCCGGGTGCTTTTCCTTACATGGTTTCTCTGTGCCTCTCCTATTGTTGTTGTGTTGGGGTGTGTGTGGGTGTGTGTGTGTGTGTGTGTGTGGGTGGGGGGGGGGGGTGGGGGGGGGGGGTCATGGGGACGTTGGGGGATAGGTGAGTTTTCTTTTTATTATACTATGGATGTTTTAATTGTTCATCACCTTGAGTTGCATTTAAATTAGTGTTGTTCCGATACTGATACTGGTATCGGCAGAGGTGCCGATACTGCATTAAAACAGCGGTATCGGATTAAAACAGTGGTATCGGTGAGTACTCACAAGTACCATGCCGATACCATTAATGACCTTGTCGGAGTATCCTTGAGCAATATACTGAACCCCCAGTTGCTCCTGATGCTGTGTCATCAGTAGGTGAATGGGTAGTCAAAAATGTAAAGTGCTTTGAGGGCCTAGCAAGGTGGAAAAGCGCTATATAAATTGCCATTACCGTTTGCCATTCATTGCTGTAATCCCTTCACACTAACCGTCAAGCAAAAAAAGAAAGCGGTCGGACGAATATGTGCAATATGAATTCATCTGTGTAATCATCATGGATGGTATGGTGTTCCATAGGGTTCAATTTTGGGGCCTCTGCTGTTTTCTTGTATGTGCGGCCCCGGGGTTCAATTTATGAAAAACAGCGCTTTTAAAGTGCTTAATAAATAATGAGTTGAGTTGAGTGATGGGAGTCAGAATCCCAACTGCATGATTTGCAATAAATTCTAGTCGAGCATAACTAGCTACCGAGCAAAACTGAAGGAACACTTGCATAAGCTGCATGTAGATGGGGAATGCAAGAACACAACACTTTCTGAATTCAAGGTGAAGAGAGCCAGAGTGGATGCAAAGGTTATTCGCCCTGTTCATTTTGTTCACCAGTAAACCCCTTGCCTGTGTCTTGACTTTGAAAAAGATCATATTTTATTTTTCAATAAAGAAGCCAGGGTTCTGTGAATGCACATTGGAAACTGGTGGTGTTCATTTCCGCCAACAAGGTTACAAACCACTGCGCTAGTACTTTTAATACATTAAAAAAAAGAAATTCAATGTTGAATTTTTTTTCTTAAAATGACATGAAATGAATGACAATTTTTTATATATTTTTTTCCGTTTGTTCATAAAATCCATATTTTGTATAGAATGCACAATTATATATATTTTTTTAATTAATAAGTGAAATTAATAATCCAATAGCCAGAAAAAGTCCCAATCAAAATACAGTATCTGGTTGAAGATATTAATGGGCGTCTGTCAGACATGTATGCCTTAACTTAAGTTCCTAAATTGTAAAACAGGCGCAAGAGAGCGGTCGATACTAGTATTGGCAAAGTACTGATACTTTGAAATAAATATGTATACCTGGTATCTAGACTAACCCATCCTTAATTTTTACAAATCTTTACTGCCCACTTTTGTCAAATATTATAACGTATTCTCTGACCGGGCCCCATTTCTGAAATATAACGAAACCGAGTGCCGCAGAACAGCGTTCCAAAATGATTCATGTATAAACTGCCCTTTTAAGTGTCTGCTCCCATTCTGCTGCACTAGTACAGATCTTGGAGTCTTTGTGACAGGACTCCAAAGCGCCGAGCTGCTTGTTGTCAGCACTAGTTTTATTCCCACTCTCACCGCTCTATTTAGATTCATTTTATTTTTGGTTCAAATGCTGTAAAATGAAAGCACCGCAGAGAGTTTCAGGGTAAAGTAGCATTCCCTCTCTCTCAGACAGGTGGCCTCGGTTTTATGTCGCCGGGCCCCAAGGGCCCTATAACCGAGTCTGAGTGAGAGGAGGGACCTCTCTCGGCGCTACACAGGTGGTGCGAAACGTGGCCGCCTCTCCATACCTGAAATATTCAGATTCTTCCAGCAGTGGAGCTTTGATCTCGCTGCAATCAACAGGGGAAAAGCCAGAGTACGGGGGGGGGGGGGGAAACAACAAAAACAAGAGGAAGAGCAGCACACCTGAGAGTGAACAGATTGACATTTCTTAAGAGAGAATAAACAATTGCAGGTTAGTTGCGTCGCAGTGCTCCAAGCTCACCGTTTCTGCTGAAAGTGGGCCATCGCAGTGACAACAGCGTTTGCGGGGCCTCCTGCCGCTCTTACCAACTGACCTGAATGGTGCCGCTTTACCCCAATTTACTGTTCTACACTTTAACTCATTCACTGCCAATGACGACTATAGACGTCAAAAATCCAAGCAAACAGCCAGTGCAAATTTTGACAAGAAATTTGAATTTAGTTTTAGTTATACATTGTTTTCATTCAGAGTTATTAACCCCAATTGTTATTTATAACAACAATGACAACAATTTCATTACTAAGTGCGACCATCGTGCATAGTGATTGGTCTTGGTCTTACTGAGACCACAAACTGGGTCTCGACCTCCAGAAGTCAATTTAGTCGACTAAAATTGCTCTTTATTTTTTTCGACTAAAGTTGGATTAAAACTCAAATACAATCAGGTAACTAAGTTATGACTAAGGCTTTAATTATATTTAGTCAGAAGACTATAACTAAAACTAAATTGAAATTTCTTTTTTTTGAATTAAAATTTTTATTTAATTTTATTTAATTTTATTTTTGACGTCTATAGTCGTCATTGGCAGTGAATGAGTTAAAAGGAAATAGGAAAACAAACCTTGTCTTTAGTTTAATTGTTCAAGTTGATCACCATCCACGCACTTTCTTTCAACTGTCCCCTTAAGCGACCAGCTTTACAAAATTTTATTGGTGCAGGAAATAATATGGTGAGTCAATAGTGTTTGACCTACAATAAGGTGGTGTGTTGCATCACGGTGGCTTGGTGTTTAGTGAACCGCCCCCTGGGTATTTCTCTGCTGTCTCTTGCTTCGCTCCCATCAACAGAAGAAAAGAAACAAAAACAAAAAACAAAGTGGCGTTAATGCAAGTTTTGCAATGTGTGCTCATGCGATGGAAGCGCGAACTGGAGCAGCTCGAGCCAAATTGACAGAGACTGAAATTGAAGGAACAGCAGCGCGGGCTAAACAGATGGAGGGAGATGCCGGGTGATAGCAGCGCCCCAGTCCTTCCCTATCAGAAGCCGCATGCTCAGCTCGCGTCGTGAGCACGAGGTCACGGAGGTCAGAGACTCCTCCTCCCTGTCTGCACACACACCCACGCACACTGTTGACCTTTTTTTTTTCCTCAAAATGGGCGTGCGTCCCCAACAGGACTGATAAGAGTTAATTATGGTTCTGTCATACAGCCGCAAATGTATGCACTTTTTCCACAAAGCCCTGACAACAAAAAATGCGGGGAGGGGTGGCGAGATGCTGCGTTTGCCTGCAATAACGTCGAGGCCGGGCTAGACTGCAGTGATTGGGCCCATCGATTTTGGCAATTTGATTTATTGATCAGTCCTCCTTCTAAAATTGGCGCCCGAGATGCACGGCTAATCTCGTTCAGCTATGGACAATCTTGTCTGACAGAGGATGGCTGGCGATAAGGCTCATATGAAAAGAAAGGACACTTATCTAAATCACGTACTGGCAACCCCCCAATGTGCTGCGCGCGCAGATGCCGGCGCACGAATTCTCGTTTGCTCGCCACTGTTTTTGAAGCGAGACCTTCCGTGCAAGTTGCGCGCGCGTTTCTGTGTTCAGTCTGGGTGCGGTGGGGGGTGGGGGGGGTGGGGGGTGGGGGGGGTGGGGGGGGTGGGGGGGGGGGGGCGGTGAAGCGGTACAGTCGCCAGGCAGAACAGAGTGGATCTATAAATTGATGGAATTCAAAGCCTCCAGCATCGATTACCATTATAACAAACAGCGCCACACAGAATGTCTGATTATTTTTAGACAAAGATTCTGTGCTCTCAGCAGCAATTCTGCTGATGCTGTCACACTTTCCAACATCTGCCTATGATTGCAATTAGATGGGATACAAAAAGAAAAATAATACCCCCATCTGCGCTTTCCTCTCTTCTCCTCCTCCTCCCCTTTTTCTTTCTTTAATTTGTGCTGTCCAAGCCGTGCATACAATAGTGATTTTTAACTCAGCCCACCTCAGCGCAGTACCTTGGTAGTTTTTTTTTCTTCTTTTTTCTTTTTCTCACTTGTCAACATTTTCCACCATGCTTTTGTCTCTGTGAGAGGCCCAAAAAAAAAAAAAAAAAGCTTACGACTACAGATGTAATCAAGGCGAACCTACTTTAATGAATCAATGTCAAACCCTCTCTATGCAATTCATTAGTGAATCCCCTAATTTGACTAAAACTCTTCCACTTACAGAAAACAAAACTGTCCTGTGCCTTATTTTAAATTGGATTATTACCGGAAATAAAACCTATATCCTTATACCAGGTGAAAGCTACTACTAAGGATGCTCGATGACGCTTTTTTTTTTTTTTTTTTTCCCCCCCAGACCAATACCAGTCACTTATACCGATTGGGGATGTAACGGCAATATCGTGATATCACGATATTAAAACTGCCACAATATATCGTCGTCATGTCACGATATTAAAAGCAGAACATCTGTTAAAAAAGCTGGGATGATTTCAATTTCTGCATTTCTTGGTGGCTAGTTTTTTTTTTTAGTGCATTTAATTTTCACAAGGCATGTTTTGGCTCTTCTATGTTTAAAATCCACACTTATGGTCAGATGAAGAGGAACGTAATATGCTCGTGAACAGAGTCAATATGTGTAGGAAGTCAATGTGTGCCTCAATATATATATATATTATCTTTATATATTTTTTATTATCTTTATTTGTTATATATAATATTTATATATATATATTTTCATTGCTGCAATGTACAAATGCACAATATTTTTTTTTTAGTGTAACTTTATTTATTTTTACAATATTGTGACCTTTTTTTGTTTCATCAACCTCCCCACAATATTGTGATAATTATCGTATGATGACCTTAATATCATGATATCATATCATGAAGTTTTGATATCGTTACATCCCTAATACTGATATCAAGTACTGTATTTTCCGCACTATAAGGCGCACCTAAAAGCCTTCAATTTTTTCAAAAGCTGACCATGCGCCTTATAATCCGGTGCGCCTTATATATGGATCAATATTGAGCCGCAACAGGTCTCGCTGTCAAGACGCTATCGGTGACGCGCACGCGCAGAAGATCCCGCCATCTTGGATCGCTAGCTAATACTAATACTTTACCTCAGAGAAAATAATAAAACGGCTGTTTATTCATTTTGGGAGTGAATGGAGTTGTCAGAAAGCTGCTTTGTAATCTATTAATAAAATTTGACTGACCTATCTGACTGTTTTGTTGACATTCCCTTTAGCGCAGCACCATCTAATGGATGCATAACGTAATCCCAGCCTCTACTGTAGCGCCTTATATATGGAAAAAGTATTAAAATATGTCATTCATCGAAGGTGCGCCTTATAATCCGGTGCGCCTTATATATGGATCAGTATTGAGTCGCAACGGGTCTCGCTGTCAAGACGCTATCGGTGAACCTGCACGATCGGTGACCCTGCTCATGCGCAGAAGATCCCGCCATCTTGGATCGCTAGCTAATACTAATACTTTACCTCAGAGAAAATATTAAAACAGCTGTTTATTCATTTTGGGAGTGAATGGAGTTGTCAGAAAGCTGGTTTGTAATCTATTAATAAAGTTTGACTGACCTATCTGACTGTTTTGTTGACATTCCCTTTAGCGCAGCACCATCTAGTGGATGCATAACGTAACCCCAGCCTCTATTGTAGCGCCTTATATATGGAAAAAGTTTTAAAATGTGTCATACATTGAATGTGCGCCTCATGGATTTTCTAAACTTGCGCTCCCTTAATGCAGCTCTGTCAGTTCGTGCTGGTTGGTGCAGATTGCGTCCATATTTGTGCAGTCTTCGAGGAACACCTTCCTTTTTAAGGCAAAGGACACATGGCTCATAGTTAAACGTAATAGTTTGCTACATGGCACGCAGCGACACATTGCTCTTCAAGACCATTTCCGGACTTGCAATGGGTTCCAGGTCAATCTTACTAAAGCCAATAAGCTTCTGGCTTCTTGGTCTTTGTTTCGGAGTCAGAAGTCACTGAAGCTATCCCCCTCACAGATTGACTTGAGGACACAAGCACTGAATCCGTGCACAAACTCCCTCTTTCCTTCCTGTCCCTTCAAGCCCTGATGACAGCTTTTCCTCTCCCAGGGGGACATTCATCAATTATGGCTGGTTGTTTGACTGGCACAGGCTTAATGACAGGATCTCTGTATTGACCCAAATGTCACACGCTCCAAATTTGGTCCCTCGTGCCCTTTTTTTTCTTTAAAAAAAAAGCTGTCAAATGATTAAAGAGAAACTCTTAATTTTTTGGCAAGTTGAATTTCTGTTTTCATCCTAAAAGTCATTGGAAGCATGCGTGTATCTTTTCAAACTGCAAGTGTTTGAGTTGCTCTATATAAGTCGAAGCTATTATTCTTATTAAGTGTTTTTTCTCAACAATTATTGTTAATGTCTTAACTTTTAATCTTTGTGTTTTCTTTGTGTTTGTTACTTGTATGTGCCAATAATAATCATGGACAATGACTGAAAAGTTCTGACCAGATTTTGTGACATATTATCATCTGAAATTGTAATGTACTGTAATACATTATTCTTGTTTCTTTTAATGTATTTTTATTATTTATTTATATTACAGTATCCAATTACTCAGTGGTAATCAATAAAGACATAATTTAAAGGGTTTTCTTAATTAAAACATAATATGATAAGAATATGATAATATGCAGGTAACATAACTACTAGGGGTGTTAAAAAAAATCGATTCGGCGATATATCGCGATACTACATCGCGCGATTCTCGAATCGATTCAATAAGGGCAGAATCGATTTTTATTTTATTTTTTTTTATTTTTATTTTTTTATTTTTTTTAGGATTCACACCTTGAGCATGGAAGAATGTTATATGAACGGAACATTAAGCCTTAATATTTTATTTTAATGATGTTCAAACATGAAACAGATTACAACCTCTATAAGACTGAAATTTCAGATAAATAAATAATAAATTTTCATATAAATCTTACACTCTACAAGCTTACTGATTAGTATTTTCTAAATTTGAATGAAAAAAATCGCAACAATCGACTTATAAATTCGTATCGGGATTAATCGGTATCGAATCGAATCGTGACCTGTGAATCGTGATACGAATCGAATCGTCAGGTACTAGGCAATTCACACCCCTAATAACTACTATTGTTGCATATTTATTATTATTATTTGTGATTCCTGACTTAGACTGCTCTCTTGAATAGAAAGTAGAGTAAGAAACAGTTCTGCTTCTTCTTTTATTTGATTGGCTCCCTTTCTTTTTTTTTTTATGATTAACAAAACTATACTCAGCTTCCCAAAAAGTCATACTATTGTCATTGCTCACATTTTTTTTTTTGACAATTCATTGTGACTATCATCATAAACTTCAATACAGCAAAGCCATTGAACTAAAATACTAATGAGGCCACTGAAGCACTGGTGAACTAAAATCATCAGAATATTCTATCTAAAGTGCTTTATAAAATCCACTCAGTCATTTTCTCGAGGAATTTACATTTGGCAAGATTAGTTGGTCTGGGGGCACTTGAATCCAGAGGAGGTTGGCTACTTTCTGAAAGACTCTAATCTTCAGTCAAGCTCATCCCCGATGGGCCGCAAGCTTGGGGAGTAACAAATACATGCACCAGCGTTACGTACTAATAATACAAATAAAGTAACTGCATTCCATTAGTTACAGAAAAAAAAAACATTTAATCAGATTACAGGTACATTTATTAAAAAAATGGAGATTCCCCCCACAGGATTACAACTTCCATGCGGTCAGACAGATGCTATTGTTTATTTGAATTCTGAGTGCAACAAGTGGCTAAATTGTAAATAAACTGACTCCGCTCATTCGGGTTGGGCGGTATTAAGATTTTGACACCGTTTCACCGTCTCCTCATTAGACCGCGGTATACGGTAATATTGTCACATTTTTCCTCTTTAGTTTTCTGGGGTTTACATTTTCTTGGGATTTGGGTGCTCCAATTATTTTTTTTCCCCGTTTTGTAAGCTTTACTTTACCACACAAACAACACAAAACCCCCCAAAATATATATTAGTGACAGTAATTAGTGAACTATCCGGATGTTCGGACTTGTCAATACTGATAGTTTCAACGAATATGACAAACGCTTTTTTATGTTTTTTATTTATTTTTATTTTGTATTTATTTTTTATTTTTTTTAAGCAACATTAAACTGTCCAACAAGTGTAAAACGATGTCAGTCAACATGTTAAAACATCACAGAACTTCCAGTTATTGGCTTTATCGTCCTGAACTCGACCACTTCAGGCTCAATGATCCAGCAATAAAATCATCCTTTAATTCTGACCACTCATGACCATGTGGCTATAATATTGCACAACACTAATGGATAGTTAGGTTGTTAATTGCATTATTGATGGCTGTTGAACTTCAATGTGTATATTTGTGTAAAAAAAAAAAAAAAAAAAATCAGAGTCCAGACATTCTACATGTTGCTTTTTAAATCTTGTATAATTTTGTCTCTTAAAATATGTAAATTATTGGATTGGCAGCAAATTTAGCATGTTGGAAAACATAGCACTATGCTCAATACTACATCAGAAGTTATTTACCAGCAAAAAAAATAAAAAATAAAAATCCACAAAATGGCATCGTACACTGTGCTTGCTTGAGGCCTCAAAAAACTCTCTTGACAAGTTGTAAAAAGTGACAACTTGAGTTAAATGCTGCAGTGATATATAGTAGTGCAGACTGTAGTCCTCCCGGTTTGCTCAATGACTTTTCAGTCCAGGGACTTGAACCAGTAGCCCTTCAATTAACAGCTCTGACCGACAGTCTGCCATCATCCCACGAGGCAGCGGAGGTTCAAGTCTCATCCCGTCCTTTTCTTCCCCTTTTCCTTGTGTGATGATTTATTAAATTGCCTTTTAAGTAAGACTGCAGATTTATTAATTAAAATACAGTCAATTTATTACCCTGGCTTTATATATACATTCAATGTTAATCCCTTACTTCACTTTTCTATTGTACCCAAGCAGTCACAAGAAAAGTTCCTCATCAAGTTATAATGAATTGCAGTCATAAATGAAGAAAAGGCGAACGGACATACAGCTGTCTGTAGTGTTCACTCGATACTCAGTATAGGAGAGTAGACTTTAGAATCCCCCCTTTTTTTTCTTTTCTTTCTTTTTATACTTTACTGAAAGAGCCGGGAATTGGATGAGCGATCGATAATATTGGATTTGCGGCTGGCGTGTGGGGCAGCCGAGTCCAGCATGAATGCAAGGTTCTGATGAAGGGCCTGCTGCACAGACGGCGCTGAATAGTGGATCAGACGCGTTGCCCGGGTGGAGCGCTCATTTCCTATCACACTGACGTGTAAACAAGGAATGTGCGGAGGCAATAATGAAATATCTACTGTATTGCATATCTATCGTAGCTAAAGGGTAAGCTGGTAGAGCAAATGGGAGGGGCTACCGGGTATAGGTCGCTTGCACATGTCGTCACTTCCGCCTCGGATTTCTCGTAGTCGCCATGCTGGGTGGCCTCCATTTACGTAGCGATTCGGTCTAACACGTATCTATCACGTTTGTTTTCTGCGTTTAAAATGGTACATTGTTGCTGCATCGTTGGCTGTTCGAACAAAGCCAAGGGGGAAAATGGTCGGTCTTTTTTCCGAATTCCGAAAATAATTAGGAACCAGGGCCTGGAGACAGAGGAGTGCGGACTCCGGAGGGAAGTCGTTACTTTGGGCTCGTGTGTGCAGCGATCACTTTGTGAGCGGTAAGCTTGTTTACCTTTATTTAATGCATGAGGATTAATAACGTTTCGACCGCCCATATATGGGCAAGTTGCTTATGTTTTGGATTCATGAGCAAGCAAGTTCGGTAGTACAAGCTGGCTAGCGGACGTTAGCCGAAAGCTAACATCGAACATTTTCACCCAAGTAGTGCCAGTGCAAAGTGTTTACTGCTGAAATTGGATTGATTAGTCTTGGGCTTTTAATGCCGATAACATGTTTTTTGGTGGCAAAATGTAAACTTGGAAAAAAAAGAGACAGAAGGGGCTGATGCAAGAAAACAGACCCCCGGGGGTGATGCAAGAAAAGACCCCCGGTAGCCTACACATCATGCTAAAGAACTTATTCACGGCCACCCTACTGCGGTAAAATAACCAGTCTTTCCATATTTTATTTGTTTATATATTTGTTTATTTTAACAGGTCGCCCTGCGCCCGTTTTTCTGTCCAATCATCCCGACTGGGCTCCAACATTAAAGTTGGGTCCCAAGTTACAACATCTATGTCTCAGCCCAGTCGGTGCCAAGATATGAACGTGCACAGGAGAGACAAGCAAAGAAAAGACAACTCGAAGTGGCAGAGATTGTTGCAGTTATGCAGCCAGATGGCTCCAGTAACCTGTACCCTCAAGTACTGCTGACATCATTGACTCTGGTATGCCACTCAGAATTCATTACATGATATATTGTATGCATGAGTGAATGTATGTGTTTGTTTGTGTGTGTACACGCACCTTATATTTTTGAGACATTTGGAAGTGTTTATAGAAATAAGTATTTGCCTGTAGCAATGTTCATACATTAAAACATGCAACAAAATGTGTACATTTCTTTTACACTGACAAAAAAACTATACTACTTTACTATATTAAACCTATTACTGGTACCGTATTTTTTTGTGATTTTTTTCTTTATTTTTTTCTTTAGGGATCTCATGCCACACCGACTTGATTGCCAATGACATGATGGTAACGAAGGCGAGCATCAAAGCATTGGAGGAGGACAACATGCGACTGTTTGTTTGGCGCTAATAAAGGCAGCGTTTATACAAATTCTATTGTTGGGTTTGTTTACAAAGCTATACATAATACAAATGACAGGATTTGACTCAATGTGCAATATGGTCCCTCTTAAAGTAATGGCATAAATCTCTATTATTTCTAAAAGCACAAAAAATGAAGTGAATAATGATTAGATGTAGTAATTTCAGGGTTAAAAATTGAACTGTTAATTAATGTAGTTTATTTTAGCACAGGTGCCTACCATCCTGAGATGACGGTATGATGTAATGTTGATGGGGTACGCAATGACTTTCATTATGCTATGTACAGAGGAAAAAGTTGCTCTCTTTTAAATTTGTTTAATGTAAGACAAGTACCAGTACTGTGTTACAGTTTTCCCAATAATCCTTGTTTCACACTTGTCACAAAACCACTGTCCTTTTGGCAGTCTAGATTGGCACACTTCAAGTGATATCATTTGATTTTACAATCTGCTGCAGCACAAAAAACTACTTTATTCCGCATCTTTGAAGTACATGAGCAAGTGGTAGGTGACAGCGGCTGAGCAGGAACACTGGAAGTCCACTGCTGATCTAGTAAATGCTCTCCCGAGCAGTTCAGGTAAGGAGGGGATTTTGGGGGGAAAAAAACTCTGGCTTTTCCAACTGGCCAAAACGAGCGATCTGGGTGGACTCGCTCAATCACACTTTGTCCACACCACAAAGTCGCAGAAGTCCGTCCAGTTAAACTCATCTGTGCCTGAATCTGAAAATATTACAAACATTGTAATGAAAATATGAAACATAGAATTAAATAAGAAACTACAAAAAGTAAAGCCATACATACCTGGTAATACTATTGGTGTTGTCGTGACAAGTGATGGGAATTGTTGCCATCTGGCACCAGACAGAAATTGGGTGTTGTGACAGCCTCCTTAACCGTGAGATCATAAGAAAAGCTGTCAGTATGCTCAGTAGTTACCATGAACACGTTTTATTGTACTGGAAACTGAAACTAAAAATACGTCCTCTGAGAGTGGTTAACCTTAACCATTTAGAATAAGTTGATTAAGTAACATGTAACTAGTGAAAGGGTAGCATTAAATTTAATTAAGCCACGGGGAGGCTGTGTAGTTACTTTTTATTCTTATACGCTCTGCCATATTTGCCTGTTATAAAATTATTAGAAAAACCACATCAGGTAAAGCCAGCTGTGCATGTAAACACAATGATAACAGGAAGCCTGAGAACAAATCAACATTTTTGTGTGCAGAATTACCAACACCACGTGGTTTACTTACGTGCAACAGCAACCGTTTCTTCTGATGCGATGTTAAAGTTTACACTCTGTATCCACCCGCTTACAAAATATTTGTAAGCCTCCAGGGATTTGTTGGCGTGTTATGGAGCATGTTGTCAACACGAGGTAGGGAAAGATGTCCAGAGATGTCACATTTGGCCAGCAAGCTTTCTCCGTCAAAAAAAAAAATCACCCTTGGTCAGGACGTAATTAGGATCAATCCCGCCACACAGAGACACCTTCTGCCTGTATCGTTGTTTTTGATCTTCCGGTAAATCGTGAAAATACTGCGAAAATTACATCAGGTTGATAAGCTCTACCGTGTAACTCGCGAGTGTACCTTGTGAACCGGCGGACACCCAATATGGCGCCCGAAGGAAAAACTCCCATGATGCATTACGATGTGCAAGCGACCTATTGAAAATCTGCTCACGATCAATATAAAGATTGATGGGTATGAGCTTTTTTTTTATTTATTTTTTTTTATTGGTATTTGAGTTGCGTTAGCATGTTGGTATATTGTGAATTCATTCTTGGTTGTGCTCCGAAACAGTCCTTCAGTTGAGGAGGAAGCTTTATTTCTTGATAAGCGTATTTTGTCAGGTTATTGGGTTTCTACACGTGACTCGACCAACCCTCCCCACTCTTTTTCTGCCCAACCCCTCCCACCCTGGCGCTTGCTCTGTAGTGGTTGCAAGTATATTGATTATTTCAAATACTGATTATCTAAAAGGCCTTGTGCTACAGTAGGCATTGGATTTATTTTGGTTAATTATTTATAGTCCAGGGCTGCCTGTAAGTATTCGTGCTGCTATACGATCATTATTACAATAGTAATATTCACTCTCTTTTCATATTGCATTGCAGATTTATGCACGCTCTTCACTGGGCGAGGGTTGGCGGGCTACATCGCCGTCTCGTTCCACTTTGTTCCGTCTCACCATTGCGCTTGTCTTTTTGTCTGTTTGCAGAGGGAGCTCAACTCTGTGGCGTCTGAGCTGGCGGGTCGACAAGAGGAGAGCGAACATTCTCATAAGCATCTGCTAGAACTGAGCAGGGAGTTCAGGAGAAATGTACCTGAGGTGAGATACACACAAAAAGTAGATGTCAGAGACACCCAGCCCCTTTTGTACAGGGAGCTTTTCTTTTGTAAAAGCTGCATTAATATAGTATATAGTGGCACTTAGCAGTGAGGGTCAAGCCAACCCCTACATCGCCTTCCTATTCCATGGCTACAATCATGTCTTCTACCAGGCAGCACTGACATTTAAACAAAGAACAAAGGATGCTAACATATAACATAAGTTTTTTGTTTACATAGTCCAATCCAGAGTTGCAGTTGTTTTATACATGGGTTTCTACATCACAATGAAAGCTGTGGAAGGTCACTTTAAACATTCACCTCAAACCTGAAACCTGACATTGGAGATGATGTCAGTAAGTTGGTCGCTCTGTTTTTATTGCTTAACTCATTCACTGGCAGCCATTTTCACATTTCGCAATCCCGTTCCCTCCCGGCTGTTTTACTGGATTTTGACTGATTTTGCAAGGCCCACAGAATATTGTGTTCAATTGCTATAAAAGCACGGAACCTATCAAAAGAAAGATTAAAGTCTCTTCTTTCATCAGGAAAAAAAAAAAGTCTGTTTTTATCTGTTTCCGTTTTGCAGCAATTAGCATTAGAAGAGAGCTAAGTTTAATCAGTTTTCACAAATCTATTTAAAATTGTGAATAATTGAGCTTTTTTTCAACATGGCCCTGGTTGATCTCCTTTGCTCTGCTGCCACCTGCTGGCCGTTTGTGTAATAACTACCATTTCTGCAACCGTTCTTCGCAGTTGAGAGGCTGCATCAAAGCCTTCTCTGTATGCTCTAGCATAACCCCCCCCCCCAAAAAACGTGATATATAGTAATATAGTGATCTTTTTTAAATATCGCCAACCCCCCACAATATTGTGATAATTATCGTATCGTGATATTTGGATATCGTTACATCCCTAGTTACCAGTTATAAGTAGTCAACTTGTCTGAATGTGAACATATTTTAGTTGTTCCCTCACCTTTTTCTTTCTCTCTTCTGAATGGCTTTTGATGGTAGAAGGTGGCATTTCATGTCTCCGTCTTTTGCATAAAAACACATCTATGGGGAACCAAAACAAGTCAAGTCAAGTCAAGTCATTTATATAAGCGCTTTCAAACAGGCTCACACCATCCCCCCATCGGTTTGGACAAAAACCAGCAATGCAACGAGACTGTATAATGCAAATTAATTTACAGAGGTGGGCATTCCGTCAATATTGACGGCCATTTTGTTGACGAAATTTCAAAAAATTGACAAACTAAGCATTGACGGAAGGGGTTTTTCAGCTATGATGGATTGATGGTTACAATGCGGTTCGGCTTGAAATATTGACGATGACAAAAAGGTGTCCTGACTGTTGACGATTGTCGAATGGTGGATGCTCAAAATTCATTGACATGCACACCTCTGTTAATTTAAAAATGAGACCAATCAGGAGGAGAAAAAAAAAAAAACACATGCACACAACACATACAGCTAGCAGGTAATAACATGACTCGGCTACGTCATATCCAGTTTCGCTGCTGTGATCGCCCTGCTAGAAAAGTTTTCTAACTCAAAAATCATGAAATACTCGGTTAATATGTATTAATTCGAGGAACCGTTCATTTTGGCGAATATCCTACAATGTTTAATAACAACATATAAAATGTGTCCCAACGTGTTTTTGTTTGTTGTTTTTATATAAATGGACCTTGCAGCCAAATGATGTGGCTCCGCTCAGCCGCATGTCCCTTTTTTCAGCCCAAATGCGCAGCGCTGTAATCTCGTCAGTAAAATACAGGCATTTAAGACGGGATCAGGCTGTCATCACTGGCAGCCCCAATCCCCTTACCTGGGGTAGTGGGAGCTCACACAGTCTGGATCCTGAGCTTTAACGCAAGCTACTGGAAAGCCCCGCTTTTGAAACATGCCTGCTGAAACCCTGTAGCTTTAGCCACAAATACACACTTGCACACTTGCACATGTAGTGAGGTGAAATATAGAGAACAACCAATATACCGTGACACCAAGTCTTGAATTTTTTTTTCTTCACGTAGGAAGTCCGGGAGATGGTGGCACCAGTTCTCAAGAGTTTCCAAGCCCAGGTGAGTCGACTTTTCCATTTTACAAAACAAATATTTAGGTTAAAAAAAAATGTGTTTAAACAGATTATCAATCTCCACTGAATGCCATCATCATCTTCACCAAGACAACTGTGCTCCTATCTAGAGTAGGAATGATTTCATAGATAGGATGGAGGAATCCACGGCATACTTTTCATGTTCCTGCTCATTGGGTGCTCTTATTGACTGATGCCTTTTCTGTCAAAGTGAAGTAGCATCTATCTGCCATTAGATGATCAGATAACTTGCTTCTCATATTTTCTGGCCGAGACAAGCCCTCATTTCCTGTTGTGATGGTGCATTCACTGTGCCCCCTGTCTGACGGTGCCATATTGAAAAAGTCATCTGATACCTACCATGTCTCTGCTCCAGCCATTAAACCAAGGTCATAAATCACATTTGTGTGCCGCGTTATGGTCCGCAAAGCAGACACTTATGGAAATGATACCACAAATATGCTTCCAGTCTTGTTCTACCCTGGAAACTCCAGCTGGTTGCTAAACCTGAGAGCCCCATCACCGAGAACGTTCTGCGCCGATTGTTCGCCTCTCTTGGAAGAGATTATTGGCAGTTTCTTTTTAATTCTTCATAATCGGCTATGTCCAATCAACCAGGTTTCCCTGGCGACAGCTAGGGATGTAACGATAAGGGCAATATCGTGATATCCTGATATTAAAACTGCCACAATATCGTCGTCGTCATGTTCACAATTTTTAAAAGGAACACATCTGTTAAAAAAAAAAAAGTCAGGTTGATTTACATTTCTGCAGTTGTAGCACCATCTAGTGGCTAGTTTATTAGTGCAATTAAATTTTTATTAGGGATGTTTTGGCCTTCTATGTTAAAAATCTATGCTAATTGCCAGATGAAGGGGAACCTAATTTGCTTGTGAAGCGATCAATATGTGCTTGCATTAGCAAGTAAGTGCCTCAATATTGTTATTAGAGATTGTAGGTGGTTTATATGCGTTGCTGTTATGTACAAAAGCACACATGTACTATTTTATTTTTTTTTTTAATATGAGCTCTTTTTTTTTCAATATTGTGATCTTTTTTAAATATCGCCAGCCCCCCCACAATATTGTGATAATTATCGTATCGTGACTTTCATATCGTGATAATATCGTATCGTGCTGTTTGGATATCGTTACATCCCTAGCGACAGCTAACACGTTCAATACTGAACTTTTCGATGTTGGCTGGTTCGCGTGCTAATTCAATTACCACAACTGTAAAGTTGCACAAATATCAGAAGCAGCCTTCCATATCTTTTTTTTTTTTTTTTTTTTTTTGTGCAAACAGGAACCCATAGGATTAATTTAAGCACCATTGATGTCTGACAACTGGGACCCTAGTGATGTTCCATAGTAGATAAAGTAGATGGCTGATAATGAGCCACGATTCCCCCTACGCCAGCCCCCACCCCACCCCTCTCTTTTTTTGTGCTTGTTCGCTGCAGGACTCTTTTCCTACCTTTCTACATCTGTTTAACTCTTTGCAATCCGCGGACGAAAAAGTTCGTCACGTGACACCCGGTGGGCGTCACCCGCAGACGAGAAAGTTCGTCAACTATGTTTTTTGTTTTTTTTAATGAATGGGTGGATGAGAGAGTTTATCAAATGTGAAAATGGAGCTGTTATTTCCATGTATAGTACGTAAATAGCGCACACACACGAGCACGCACGCACATACGAACACGCACGCCCACACACATGCACAAAAATTCCTGTAAATGATCAACATTTTGTAAATAGTTTGTGAAATGTGAAAATATCAGATATGTAAATAAATCCTTATTTTGCTATCAAAAACACATTTTCATATTTTTTTTTCATGTTTTATGGAAGGCAAGGACTGTTGAGATATTTGAGATGTCACTAAACCAAAAAATATTACTGTAAAAGTCACTGTTTTGCAGAAAATGCATCATTTCACAAAAAGCTTCATTTCTCCTTATTTTGCCAGAGATTCTTGAATTATGTCAAATCAAGCCATTTTCAAATGATGATTACTAAAGAACAGAATGAGGTAGAATCATACTTTTTTTTTCTAATGAAAGTGGAGAACCCAATCTTTCAAACAACACCCACCATGTCTATTCAGTCCTAGCACACAATATTCTAATAAGCATTGAAAATGGGTGAAAATATGCGAAAAATCTGGTGGGATTCTGGAGTTACCTTGTCAGAAAATGCGTGGGATTTAAAGAGTTAACTTCCACTGGCTTACATTCTGCTTGTTGACATCGGTGCCATGAGCTTCTCCGCTACCATAATAATATAATCCTCTCCTGTTGTCTGATACACTTTGACCTTCTTGCTAATGTCAAACAGCTTGCAGAGGCTTGTGAACTTTACCCAGCGGTAGTCTGCAACCTCGGCGTAAGCTCGGGGACCTCGACCTGCTGCTGCAGGGGCAGAGTGTGGCGACAGGGTGGAGCTGGATGGGCTTGTTTGGCTCTGCGGTTTGGGACCGACTGCAGCTGCACCGTGCAGGTGGTACAGGACATAAAAGTCCTGGAATGTTTGTGGAAATGGAATCTAGAACTGGGCCCTGGCTTCTACACCCTCTACCCTTCAACACATCCCAGTTGGGAGGCCCAGAAGGAGGCCTCGTGGTATTTGGACCCTCATCATGCCACATCTAAAGGAAAAGTCAACTCCTTTGAAGTGTTTGCGACATGACAGGTTTCGCTCTCTTTTCTTATTCATTTCAGCGTTCCCCACCCACTTTCTCTCTCTCTGCTCTCGTCCAATCTCGCCGTCTAATTATCGCTAACCAGGCGACTGATTAGAAACCCGACCTAGTTTTTCTGCGGAGGAGGAGAAAGGGTTAATCCCAGAGCTGGTGACTGTCATTGGTCGCTTCCCTCCTTTTTCTCCTCTTTTCATTCTGCTATTCTTTCTTTCCCTGGAAGTTTGCTAATGAGGTCCCGTCAGAGCTGAGGAGAGGTGTTAATTTGGCCTTGTGAAGTAGGAAGGAGATTAAGGACAGTGAGGAGCTGAGTTTACGGCTTAAAATACACCGCTGTCCTTATTAATCCACAGGGCCCTCAGAGGCCGGCGTTTTTTGGTTTTATATTGAACACTGTTTTATAATTAAGGTAAGTTTTAATACAAATTTACGGAGAAGAAGGAGTACATGGTGCTTGTCTCTCTAGTGTGAGGCATGTGGGATATGACAGTTACTGTACTTCTCAAATAGCTGATGGCGGGAGAGCGGAGCCTGCTGGACCCCTCCATGTTGACAACTTTCACGCGAGCTGCTGCCGTCGGAATGCACGAAGAGCCGTCTCGCACAAGACTCACCAAGAACATGTGGGCTTCTCAGTGCAATTTACACCTCCCTCTCACTTTAGAGTGTAAACTCCCCTCAGGAAAGATCTTCGTTAGGTGTAGAAACGGAACACTGACACATTTCTTATATGTGGATTTCATTTTTTTTTTTTTTTTTTGCCAACAATGTATGAGCCCCACACAAGTGTTTTTTGGTGCTGTTTGGTTTTCCAATACCAAGCTAAAAACTCCACAAGGTTTTGTTGATCACGATGGTGTATGTCAGACTACCGGATAAATTAATCTGTGCCTTTGATGGGGCAAGGTACCACACTACAAATCTGATTTGGCCCCAGACCCCGCTCGATCGTCACGTGCTGTTGCCAAGACGGTCTAACGCAAGTTGTCGGGGAAGCTGGCCATAAAGAAAAGAAGCAACAGGGAAACGCGCGCTCGTGGTTCTTGCGGAGCCAAACTCCTATGAGATATCTCGGGTACTATTAGTCAATGCAGAACGTAGAACGACGTATGACCTGCCACACAATATCTGGAAAGACAAACAAAATTCTCACTTACGAGACTTTCTGCATTGTGGTCGTGAACAATCCCAAACGACCAATCACTGAGTATTAGGGATGTCACGATAAGGGCAATATCTCGATATCGTTATATTAACTCTTTACAACCCGCAGATGAGAAAACTCGTCACGTGACACCCGGAAGTTGTCACCCGCAGACGAGAAGACTCGTCAGCTATGTTTTTTTTTTTTTTTTAATGAATGGGTGGATGAGACTCTTGGGCAACTTCCCTCTGAGTAGTGAGCCCGTGAAGCACTGCAGTGACGAACTGTGCCCTCTTGATGGCAGTGATGGTCTCTTTACATGAGAAGGACGTGATTTTCCTAGCAAAGAAGAAAAGCGGAGTGTTGTGGACTGGTGGAGGCTGGTGGGTGGGGGAGAAAAGACGAGTGCTAACGGCTAACCGGAGGCCGCTAAAGGCCTTGAAAATGGGTGAAAATTTGTGAAATCTGGTGGGATTCTGGAGTTATCTTGTCAGAAAATGTGTGGGATTTAAAGAGTTAAAACTGCTACAATATCGTCGTCGTCATGTTTACAATATTTAAAAGGAACACATTTGTTAAAAAAAAGTCAGGTTGATTTCCATTTGTGCAGTTGTAGCACCCTCTAGTGGCTAGTTTGTTAGTGCAATTTAATTTTCATGAGGGATGTTTTGGCCTTCTATGTTTAAAATCTATGCTAATTGTCAGATGAAGGGGAACCTAATTTGCTTGCATTAGCAAGTAAGTGCCTCAATATTGGTATTAGAGATTGTAGGTGGTTTATATGCATTGCTGTTATGTACAATATTGTGCTTTTTTTTTTCTTTTTTTTTTTTAGTATGAGCTCTTTTTCTTTTCTTTTTTTACAATAGTGTGATCTTTTTCTAAATATTGCCAACCCCCCACAATATCGTGATAATTATCATATTGTGATGTTTGGATATCGTTACATCCCGACTGAGTATATCACACTACACGGGGCTACGACGTGTCAAGACAACTCAAAAACAGCCACGACAGTGAACGTTTGTCAGCGACACATCTGTCGGGTCATTCTCGAGCTACATTCGTGTCGTCTGACCTCGGCATAAGAAAAACAGCCGTATATGGACCCGTCATTTCAGAAACCTGCTTTACAATGACAGCCCACGTGAAGTAATTTCGAGCTCGCAAAGAGAGTTGTGCAGATGGAGAGTCCGATAAATAGTTTGTAACATGTAATTAGCAGCTCTATTTGTTTCATGCCATTAACCCCTGAAGCTCCGGAATCATTATTGGCCCTCATTATCTACCAGCAAGGTACACTGGAGCTGAGTACACATCAAAAACATCAAAGCACTATTAAAGCTGAGCGACCAGAGGCGGTGGCCGGTGGACACCTGTTGATGCGTCTAACTGTGCCATTTCTTCCCCTGGGGTATGGAGAGGGATGGGGGGGGGGGGTGTTTTTCCGCATTTTGTTGTTGCTTGTCTTCCACGAGAGCCACTTAGTAACTTCACTAAATTACCTGTGTCCATCTTACGGTTGTGGTTAGAAAGACGAAAATTAGGTTAGCCAAACTTTTTTTTTTTTTTTTTTTTTTTGCTATTAGACTTTTTCAGACTATGGTGTGAAAGGACACTGGTCAGCAGTCGTAATCAGTCTTGAATATTTTGTGTAGGTTTGATATTAATAATTGATCAAGAACTATGCCTGTGTGTAACTGTATGTTGATCATTTGTGTCTAAAAACAGTTTAGGTCAAATGTACTGTATGTATCACTTGGTTGTCAGTGTCAGTCAATAAGCTACCTTAATGTTTGTTTTGAAAATGCCGTAAAATTAGTGCAAGAGTCCAGACACACTGTGTGCATATGTGCCATCTGTGTACCTTCGGATTAAAAAAAAATAAATAAAAAATGAAAAATATGTCCATATACAGTGTATAATGTACAATGTGTAATGAAGTATCAGGTTTAGTAGCCTTGTATGATTGTATGAATGCTGGTGAAGTCGGGCTGGACGATTAATTGAAATCTTATCAATTTCGATTTTAGCTTCTCTCGATCTTTAAAATGTAATAATCGAAGAAAAACAATTAATATGCAGAACAATGCAGTGCATTTACAAGTTTCCTATGTTGTGAAAGTACCCTGAATGCACCATGTTGCTTTTAGCAAGCCCGGAGCAATTCAATATGATTCTGCTATCCCGAAGTGTCTTTTAAGCTGTTTAAAGACACCCTAGTTGGAGTTAACTGTAAACCCTAAACACACGACAATAAGATTACACCTACTGTATATTTAAATACAAACTATGCTTCATTTTAAAAACATTGCTAGCTTAGCGCTATTGGTCAAGTGAATGGAGGATCCCATTCAAATGGTAACGGGAAGTTAGCATAGACTTCGAGATTGTCAAATAACGAATATTCATACAAAAATGTTGTGCTAACGCATATCCATGGCTGAGATACCCAAGGCACAAATTAGACTTAATTAGAATTCAATTGCCACTTTCTTCTGTTCTCATTGTAAGCGTGTACACCATGGATTGCAGTCGACACTGCCCCCAAGAGGCCAAAATGCGCAGGAACACCCAGTTTTTGTTTTCAATTGCTATTTTAATTTTAGTATACAGTAATCTTATTTTACTTTCTTAGTTATGTAATTCCCCGCTGTCCTTTTAAGTCATATTTAAAGCTGAGTTTTCAAGGATGCACAGATTATTCCTTTCCTCAAATTTCAAGGATACAAATATCCTAGTACTTTTTTTTTTTTTTTTGTCATACCACATTTCGACATAATATAGCACAAAATACAACCCCTGAGGTCCCAGGTTAGCCTATTAAGTCCCCAGACTTGTGAAAATAACATAAGATAAATAAAATAAATATGATATGAGGGTAATATAATGCTTAAGTTTGGAAAAAGAAGAACGGAAATGCAAGTGGCTTTAATTTAATATATTTACAAGGTTATGTTATGCTAGAGTGCTAGACAAAAAGAATAGTGTTTAAGAATAAAGCGTCCAACATGAAGGGGTGAATGGGCGTAAGGCTATGATCATAGTTTTGACTAGTTGAGTTTTAGTAGTTGAAAAAACATTACCGTATTTTCCGCACTATAAGGCGCACCTAAAAGCCTTCAATTTTTTCAAAAGCTGACCATGCGCCTTATATATGGATCAATGTTGAGCAACAGGTCTCGCTGTCAAGACGCTATCGGTGACCCTGCACGATCGGTGACGCGCATGCGCAGAAGATCCCGCCATCTTGGATCGCTAACTAATACTAATACTTTACCTCAGAGAAAATAATAAAACAGCTGTTTAGTCATTTTGGGAGTGAATGGAGTTGTCAGAAAGCTGGTTTGTAATCTATTAATAAAGTTTGACTGACCTATCTGACTGTTTTGTTGACATTCCCTTTAGCGCAGCACCATCTAATGGATGCATAACGTAACCCCAGCCTCTACCGTAGCGCCGTATATGTGGAAAAAGTTTTCAAATATGTCTTTCATTGAAGGTGCGCCTTATAATGCAGTGCGCCTTATATATGGAAAAAGTTTTCAGATATGTCATTCATTGAAGGTGCGCCTTATAATGCGGAAAATACGCAGTTTCAATCAATAAATAATCGTTTTATTAATCGTGATTTCAGTCTCAATCAAAATAATCGTGATTATTATTTTTCTCATTTTTCTCGTCAAACCCTATGGTGAATCATTATCACAAATGTCACGACATTGCTGTCCAAGGATCAGAATAATAATCGGGGGATTATTATTGCCCCTTAAACATGGAAATAACAATGCTGTGATTTTGAAAAAATTATAATTTGTGACCCGTTTTCATTATGCTTGGGGTTGGTTATGCTGCAAAATGCCGATGCCATCGGCTTTAAAAAAAAAAAAAAAAACAGCCAGTTTTCATTTCAAAAGGTATAGTGGGTGTGTGTGTTTGAGTTTTAGGCATGTAATGGCCTGATGATCAGGTCAGGGTGTACACCTGGGAAATGCTGCGGCTTCCCCATGACCCGGACCAGGATGAGCAGTGTAGGAAATGGATGGCTGATGGATGATTCCCGTTATGGAAAGTGCAGATTATTGACCTGACCTGAGTCTTGATGTCGGAAAGTGTTTCAGAGAACGGCCGTTGCATTGCCCCGAGCTTGCCCCACCGTGCGGAGCGGCGCGCTGAGCTAGACAAACACCATCTTTGATCATCCATCGAGAGATGAACATTTCGTCCTTCTTTTTTTGATTAATTCCTGAAGGAAATGATAATCCCTTCTTGAATGTATGAATACGTTATGAACGGTGGAATGAATCCAAGTGCGGAGGAATGATAATTAATTACAGCGCTATGATAAAAGGCTGTGGGTGTTATGACGCAAGCTTCCGCCGTGTCATTACGAGAGGCTCCGTAATTACCTTTCTGTACAAGCCGGCGCTCCTGGCGATGCTGGCGGTGAGAGTGGCGCTCACTGAGCGAGTCCAACGGTCATAAAGCTTTTTCCGTGCCTAATTGTCTGATGGGGGGGGGCTCTATGGCACTTTCATAGATGAGGGACTGCGCCGTTAGGTAAAACGCTTGGCGACGCACCAGCTTTTCCAGCTCAATGAAGACAGATCTTCATTATGGGCTAAACATTGCGCTTATTAGCTTCAGATTGCTCAAGTGGATGGCTAACTTGGGAAGGCGGGGTCGGAATGCGCGAGCATCAAAATCCATTTCAAAGCGGACGTTTCGCTGGATTCATCAGCATTTTAATGCCATATTTTTGCGCCACTAAACCACATCCTTGCCTTAATGCCCCTTTTATGTTTTTTTTTATGCATATCATATCATATCCTTATAAGGGCCATTTCCGCCACCTCTCCCATTCCTCTCTCAGGCGAAGACGGGTATGCTTCATACTGGGCTGACCAAGTAGAGCCAATGCTTGTGTCTTGACCGACTGTCTCGCGCTCGATGAGCAGCGAGCCACTTCCAGGTTCTTCAGCTCATTACGTAATCAAAGCACGCTCAGGCACCCCAGCCGATTGTGGGCAACATAATGGGCTCCTGGGCCATGTAAACCACCGTCTCTCCGCTTCAGCTTTATCATGAGCGCCCTCTTCGTAGTGTGGACGATGGAGAGGGAGAGAGCAGAGGAGGTTAATTGGACTTTAGGTAATACCTTCCTTGAGCCGTTTACATCTTCTCCAGAGGGTGAATGTCTTCATCTGTTATTAACTTGTACTGAAAGCTTAATGTTTCTTTCAGTTGTATTTATTCAAGAGATTGTAGCTAAACAAATATACATGCATGCAGTTAATGACTGAGAAGCTACACAGACACTTGCACGTACAGTCGTTGTCGCCAAAAGATTTGACAATCTGTCAATGCCTTGGTTACTTTCCTATTGAAGAATATCAATCCATTTATTTTCTCCAACACTTGTCCTCATTAGGCTAGTAGTGGGTGAGTTGTAGTCTTTCCCAACTGACTTAGGGCGATGGGCAGCGTGCACCCTGGACTGGTTGCCAGTCAGTCGCAGAGCACATACAAACGACCATTTATGCTCACATTCACACCTATTGGCAATTTTCAGTTTTCAATTAACTCATTTACTCCCAATAACGTATAAATACGTTTTTTTAATGTTCTAAGTGTCCCAAAGACGTATTTATACGTTTTTGTTATTTTTTTATTTTTTATGCTAGAGCATACAGAAGGCTTTGATGCAGCCTCTCAACTGCAAAGAACGGTTTGCCCGAAATGGTAGTTATTACACAAACGGCCAGCAGGTGGCAGCAGAGCAAAGGAGATCGACCAGGGCCATGTAGAAAAAAAGCTCAATTACTTACAATTTGAAATAGATTTGTGAAAACTGATGAAACTTAGCTCCCTTCTAATGCTAATTGCTGCAAAACGGAAACAGATAGAAACATGCTTTTTTTTCCTGATGAAAGAAGACTTTAATCTTTCTTTTGATAGATTCCATGCTTTTATAGCAATATAACACAATATTCTGTAGGCCTTGCAAAATCAGTCAAAATCCAGTAAAACAGCCGGGAGCGAACGGGATTGCGAAATGTGAAAATGGCGGCGAGTGAATGAGTTAATTAAATGCAATTTTTTGGAATTCGGAAGGAAAATCACAGGGGGAAAACCTAACTATTATTTAATTGTTATAATTAGGGATGTTCGATACCACTTTTTTTCAGACCGATACCGATACTCAGACCCTCAGTACTCACCGATACCGATACCAACTGCCTATACCAGTAGTACATTTTGACAAATAAAAAAAATCCACTAAAAGATATTTTTAAACAAATATATTTCCTATAATTTTGACAAAAAAAAAAAAACAGCACAGTCACTCTTCAATAGTCTTAACGCTCCAAATAAAACACAAAAATGCTGTTTTAGTTTAAGATTCACAATTTTGAAGTATTTCCAAACCGGTGAAGTTTTGGTGAAAAACTGCTGCAAGCTATAGCGCCACTTACAGGCAAGGAGGACTCACTTAATGTCTTCCCCCTCTGCCATCGGTCGCTTGTACTCGTCTGCGTCACGAGTACTCGAGTACTTGAAAAAAGGCTGGTATCGGTCCGATACCGATACCTGGTATCGGTACTCGCCCATCCCTACTAATTATTTTTCACTTTACAAGAGCGTCTCACGGGCCGTTTGACACGTCTGATGTAAACCAACACATTTGAGAAAAAGCCTTTCATTCATTTTTTTTTTTTGCTACAGATAAAGGACAACCCCAAAATGTAATGGCTTCATTCCCAGCCAATGCAGCACTAGTGGCAGTTGTGTGAAAATCAGATGACGCCAACGTTTTGTGTCATCCATCTGGCAGACTGATGCCAGTCATTTTTCACCTTCAGAATGGGCCTGATATGTCGTAGTTTATTATTTCAGATTGGCCTTTTTTTTTTTTCTTTTTTTTTTTCTTTTTTTTTTTTAACCTGTGGTGTCTGATTGTTGTCATTTGGATGGAGGTGGGGGTTGTGCTAGGATTTCTCAACCTTTACATCAGCTTTCCCAGTATTGTCTTATCCCCCCCCCCCATCTGCAGAGCTGTGATCTGATGGTGTGCGCGCGCGCATTTGTTTTCCTGTCCTGAGCGATGCCCCGTCGAAGCGTCCCAGTTTGGCGTGTTCATCATTACGGACGCATGTTTCGAGCCAGGTAAAGAAGAGTGGGGGTGTGTACCGTAAGGCAAACAATATTCTTTTTGCCTTTGAAAGATGAGTTAAAATGCTCAAAAGCGGCTGGCACTGTGGATTTTTTTGTTTTTTTTTATAACGCCTGGCAGTCAAAGAGTTAATGTTCTAAGTGTCCCAAAGACGTATTTATACGTTTTTTTTGTTTTTGTTTTTTATGCTAGAGCATACAGAAGGCTTTGATGCAGCCTCTCAACTGCAAAGAACGGTTGCAGAAATGGTAGTTATTACACAAACGGCCAGCAGGTGGCAGCAGAGCAAAGGAGATCAACCAGGGCCATGTAGAAAAAAAGCTCAATTACTTACAATTTTGAATAGATTTGTGAAAACTGATGAAACTTAGCTCTCTTCTAATGCTAATTGCTGCAAAACGGAAACAGATAGAAACATAGCCAGGTAAAGAAGAGTGGGGGTGTGTACCGTGGTATAAATAGGCATTTGGCTCTCAAGCCATGTGGAATTGATGAGTTTCAGCACTTTGTGCTCCGCAGTGCCAGGTTTAATTTCGACCGTCCTGACAGCACAAACCTCAGAGCCCGGAGACGTCACGCCTGACTGCCACTGCTGTGCAAATGTTAGCCGTGTTTGAGGACGGACGCACGCACGGCGCCGGCCGCCGATTGGCTCTCGGATTTGTTTTACATCTGCTTCCCTAAAGCCCCTGTCACCTTAAGAGACATGCAATCACGTCCCGCTTTCTGACCTCTCACCAAACACCTGCAGACATCAGACAGGAACTAATCTCAGAGGCGCTTTCGAGACGAGACGGAGCTCACCTCCGTCTACCGTTAGTCGACTGCTCGCTACGAGCCGCGGGAGAGTCGCCATCCGTGCAAGCGGCACTCGTCACTCGCGCTGTTCCTCACTTTCCACTGCTGGCAAGAGCGCAGTCAAATTACCCACTAAAAATGTGTGAAATCGGTGGCTGGGTGCCGGCGAAAGACATGCCAGAAGAAATAAACGTCAGCGCTCCTAAAATCAGGAAAAAACTCATGCGAGGAGGATGAGACGGGAGAGCTGATTGGTCAATTCTCCAGCGCTGTTGTCTGATTTCAAAGTAGAATACAGTGCTACCTCTACTTCTAATTAATTGGTTCTGGAAGAAAGTTCTTAAGTTGAAAATTTTGTAAGTAGAGACGCATTTTCCATGTAAATGCCCTAATCCGTTCCAAGCCTCCCAAAATTCGGGCATAAATGTATTATAAAGCATAAAAATGCATCAAAACATGTAACAAATACATGTTACAATTAGATTATTGCACATTAAATGAGAGTTGTGCATAATGTAAAAAACAAAGAAAAGAGTAAAGAATAAAAATGATGGTCATTTACCTTTTTAACTGCTGTCCTCGTCCTTTTTTTGCCCTCTTTGGTTCATGTTCTCTCTCAGACGTGTTTTATTTTTTTTGCCTGGTGTTTTGTAAAGAACTGAGCCAAGGATGTTTTTTTTTTTTTTTTTTCTTTTTTTTTCGAAAATGTCCAAGGCAAACATCATCTTAGTGAACAAACGGCCGACTGGTGAACACTTTTTTTGGGTGATTCTTTTAAACAAATACCAAAAGTTCATGGAAACTTCCGGTATGGCGAGGCATCTTTTTCCAAAAAAGGTCCGTCTCGTCGCAATTAAAAACTTACTGTGCCTTCATCTTTTTTTTTTTTTTTTTTTTTTATTATTTTTTATTTTATTTTTTTTATTGTATTTATTTTATTTTTTATTTTTTGTGCCTTCATCAATCACCAATTGTTTGAATTTTTGCACAAATTCGTCGGCCGTTAGTTAATACATTTACGGAAAAACTATCGGAACACCTCATGGGCCGCGGGATGAATGATGAGGATGCTGTATAGACACCAATCTATTATCTAGGCTCATAGATACCTATGGTAAGTAATAGCCATAGCTGAAAGTATGTTGAGTTCGGTAATGTATTTTTCCCTTTCGTATCTAGAAATTTCTTTCGTAACAAGAGGCAATATTTTCCCGTTGAGGCGTAACTCGAAAATTTCGTATGAAGAGACGTTCGTAAGTAGAGGTACCACTGTACAAAGAATTTTGGTGCTGAAGTCAGAGGATACGTAGTCCCTCATGCAGGGACGTAATTGGCGCCGTTCATCCAGCCGTAACCCGGGACTACTTCATTCTTGGCTATGAAGTTTTTCATTGTAGTGAAATCGAAACATGCTAATTAAATATCCAAACTTTCCGAAGAAAGCTCTCATAAAAATACCTGAAATTGTAATTTAGACTTCAATAGAGCGACTTTAAAGCAAATCTATTGTCTTTCATTGAGACTTGCAATTTTTTTTTTTTTTTTTTTTTTTCTGCTGAGCTGCAGTATGTGGTTATGATTGATCTGGTAATTAAAAATATGCAGCGAGTGAAATTAACTGCCCGCTTTCTCTTTCTTTTTGTTTTAGAAAACAGTCTGCTATTTTTCTCCTCTTTCCAGGATAGATAATTTAATTGTGCACATCTGTGTTTTTGCACCACATTCATCGGCCTCATTATTTTTCCATTTTCATCTTTCTTGTGGGTGATCGATGAATTGATAAAACGATGGAGCCTGTCTTAAATAATGCAAGGCAAAAAGTTACACTCGCTCCTGGCTAAGTCTCTGAACTTTTGTTCTTCTTTCAAATTGTATTTATTAGGCCGTGAAGGCAGGTCTTGCATCTTACATACGGCAGTAATTGTCAGATTTTGCTGTTCGCCCTGCAAAAAAAAAAAGAAAAAAAAAGATGCAGCTTCTCCCGTCTGTGAGTCTATGCTCTATGGGGAGGATGCTTGTCAAGGCTAATATCCTAAATAATAAAGAAACTGTGAATTCAAGTAAAGACAGCTTGAAATAGGCCAGCCTACCTAGGGAACATTTTGCTTGAAGAGATAGCGGCTCCAAATGTCACGCGCGCCAACATTAAGGGACGATTGTTTATAATTTGACCTGACAGTTTGGGTCTCTTCTAATATGGGATTAACTACAATATCTAATTAACACGCGCCGCCATTATAACAAGATGCCGCAAGAGCGAGAAAAAAAACTCACTGAAGTTTTACATTCTCTTTAAATCCTCTTGTTTTTTATTCTCGTTTTACACCGGACATATGATGCCCTAAATCACACCCGACCCTTTTAAGATCTAACGCCACTGATCAGAGTATGCTTTGCTTTTTAGTCACAAATGCGAGTGCCCACCGCTGAGCTCTGTTTTTATCAGAGCCATAAAGTGGCCACGGTGGCCTGAGGAGAGTGTTAAACACGTCCTCAATTAAAGCAGGAACTTTACATCTGTGCTCGTTGAAGTCCCTGTAATTGGGTCTCGCCGGATTTGGCGGGAGGACTGTGGCTCTGAATCGAAAGGGCCCAGTTCGGAAGAGGGAGTGGTGGGCACCCTGCAAGCTTAAAGGCGTCGAGTTGTGTGGATGCTAACAGTTAGCAGGAAGGTGCAAAGGTCAGCCGCAGCCAAACAGGACAATGAGGAGATAACAACATTGAATCTTGCTACAAAGTGCTTTGGGTCTATTAGTCTATTTGAACTGAGTCAAATGCCTTTTTTAGCATAGGTCGCGGGCCACTGAAAAATGGACGGCGGGCCGCACATGGCCCCCGGGCCGTAGTTTGGACACCACTGAGCTAAAGTGCTAATCTTTAAATGAGATGTTTCAATCGTAAATGGTCATATAAAAATGCTATTGTAAAGTTATTTTGGGCCAAATTGTCACAAAGAGCAGCTTTAAATTGTTTTCAAATTGGTATTTTGTCTGTTTTTTTTCACACTCTTGTTTTGATTCTCACCAATACATCAAACTGTATTCATTTTTTGGATAATAGGTATTTATGACTTTTATTAAAATAACAATGCTGGATTTTTCTTCAATCTTCAGTCCTCCTTGAGCTTTGCGCGTGCGCGTGTACGCAAGAATTTGTGAGCATGTGTCTCCCACTGGGTGACATATGAAGGACATCTGAAGGTGCGATGAGCTCCAGCGACGGGCTTGTTTTATTACATCTAATATTGAGACCAATCTCTGCCCATTCACCTGAAGGACAGGCAGCAATTCCCTAACTAAATCAGCCGGCGACGGCGGCAAGCATGCGCACAAAACCGCACCATCCCCAAAGGCGGTCACGCATTCATGTGTACTTTTTTGGCCTCTTCTCTCATACGCGCATCCGCCGTATGTGCAGTAGCGTGTTGGCCAACCACGATGTTTTTTTTTGCCCTAAAATTGCTAATGCGTTGGGTTTCGGGCCGCGATGCATTGTTCCTGGATGAACGTTCTTTCCATGCCTCGTAAATGAAATGTCGTTTGTTATTTTTTTTTTTTTTTTCCCCGGCTTTCTACAGCGGATGTTCTAACGAGGTAAAGCCTTTAAATAGCACAGGGGCTAACGCTGCAGAACCATGACATCCCATGTGAGACGTGGTTCAAACCACAGTGGCTGCAGCAGTGCGTCAGGTTTCTTTATTTATAACCCTCGCGGAATTGTCCTACACTCCGTGCATATGGTGGGTTATGTAACCGCCGGCAGCCAATAGATAAAGTCAGATCCTATATATAAAGTGTGCTGAAAAATTGTTTCTAAAGCCGCGTTGTATTGATTTAATAAAAAAAAAAAAGTGTTCTTCATGAGCTTGGCAGCATTGCATTTCTTAAAATAAAAAAAAGAGGAAATTTGCCAGTGAGTCTTACGTCGTTTCGATTATCAAATTTATCGATAATCATTTTTGATCATGATTAATTATTTTGATACCTTTTAGAATGTAACATTGTCCACATATTTTACGATTTCTGTGGTCCTCCATGTAGCTGGACTGTTTATATTTGTGTTGAATCAAAATTAACACTTGCTTTTACTTTGGAGAACAATTAACATTTTTTTTGGCCCATTTTCCACCATGTTACGGACCAAATCAGTAACTAAATCATAATTGTTTCTATTTTTAAATGAAGAGACATGGAAATTAAAAGGTGTTTTTTAAAATCCAATTATCAACAAAATTGACAAATTAATTGATGATTAAAATCATCAGTTTTAGTGCTAGTCTATATGTACAAGTATATGTACCGTATTTTCCACATTATAAGGCGCACCTTCAATGAATGACATATTTGAAAACTTTTTCCATATATAAGGCGCTACAGTAGAGGCTGGGGTTACGTTATGCATCCATTAGATGGTGCTGCGCTAAAGGGAATGTCAACAAAACAGTCAGATAGGTCAGTCAAACTTTATTAATAGATCTTTCTGACAACTCCATTCACTCCCAAAATGAATAAACAGCAATTTTATTATTTTCTCTGAGGTAAAGTATTAGCATTAGCTAGCGATCCAAGATGGCGGGATCTTCTGCGCGTGCGCGTCACCGATCGTGCAGGGTCACCGATAGCGTCTTGACAGCGAGACCTGTTGCGGCTCAATATTGATCCATATATAAGGCGCACTGGATTATAAGGCGCGTGGTTAGCTTTTGAAAAAATTGAAGGCTTTTAGGTGCGTCTTATAGTGCAGAAAATAAGGTATATAGTGTGCATGTGTGTAAATATATGTGTACAGTATTATGTACTATATATATACTATAAACTTCCTGAATCTCAACGTTTGAGGGCCGGAGTCCTGCAGTTTTGAGATGTTTCTGTCCTTCAACAGACCTGATTCCTATAATTAGCTAATCAGCAAGCTCTGCAGAAGCCTGATGATGATGATGATCTTGATCTTTAGAATCAGGTGCATTGGAGTACAGAAACATCTAAAACATGCAGGACTCCTGCACTCGAGGTCCAGGATTGAGGAAGCCAGGTATACACCTACATGTTAAAATGCAAGTGTTTTGTGAGGAAAAAACGTTTTCTAAATCAAATCTTTTGATTTATTTCCAACAACACAACTAGAAATTTTGAATTTCATACAAAAGACAAAGAAAATGTTCTATATTATCGGTCACATAGCATAATTGCCCAAGTCATTGAATACTGAAATATGACTTAGGCAATTATGCTATGTGGCTGTTAACTCATTTACTCACAATAACGTATAAATCCGTTTTTTTTATGTTCTAAGTGTCCCAAAGACGTATTTATACATTTTGTTTTGTTTTTTTTTTGGGGGGGGGGGGGTTATGCTCGAGCATACAGAAGGCTTTGATGCAGCCTCTCAACTGCAAAGAACGGTTGCAGAAATGGTAGTTATTACACAAACGGCCAGCAGGTGGCAGCAGAGCAAAGGAGATCAACCAGGGACATCTAGAAAAAAAAAGCGAAATTACTTACAATTTTAAATAGATTTGTGAAAACTGATCAAACTTAGCTCTGTTCTAATGCTCATTGCTGCAAAATGGAAACAGATAGAAACATGTTTTTTTTCCTGATGAAAGAAGATACTTTAATCTTTCTTTTGATAGGTTCCATGCTTTTATAGCAATAGAACACAATATTCTGTGGGCCTTGCAAAATCAGTCAAAATCCAGTAAAACAGCCGGCAGCAAACGGGATTGCTTCTGTGAAAATGGCTGGGAGTGAATGAGTTAATATGGTATATAAATAGATTTCTGTATACTCGTACTAGATAGTGAGACTAGGGGGAAGAAAAAAAACATTTGACATACAGTACAAGCGGATCCTTTTAATGATTGATAATCTGAGCTCTCCGGAGCTACACTTAAGTCTCGTACCGCATGCTTGTCTTCCGTAACGGGAAGCGTGATGGCAATTCTAACTCCCCTTAAATTGGTGGCCTGATTCCAAATTGTACAACCTTGTATCGTATTTCCTTAACAGAATGCATTCAGCCATAACTGGAATTGAAATAGCCCTCGCATCTGTCACTTTGCATAGTCGCCATGAAGGGCTGGTCGTTACAATCATGCCAGCAAATGCCTGGCAGCAGAGGTCAATCAGTGTACATTAACCAAACAGAGCTCATTTGTTTTACAGCCTTAGTGGCGTGTTGGCAGCAGCGTACATCAGCTTCAGGCTGGCATCCAGCGGGCATGGAAGGCCTCCCAGCAGACTGCATATCGAGATGGGACTTGGCCAGACCTCGAAGAGAGGGATAAGGAGACTCACTATGGGGTGTCCCCGTGTCCCTTCCTTCGTTTTCCTCACGCTGAACTGAAATGTACTCCAGCCCTTTAAAAAAAAAAAAAAAAAAAAAAAGGTTTAATGCACATCTGCTTCAAAGTTCCGAGATTCTGAGTTGGAAATTTTGTGCAGGCGATTTTATATGTGCTCCCTGTTCTTGCGTGGGTTTTCTTTGGGTAGTCTGGCTTCCAGCCACATTACAACAGTATGCATTTTTGATAACAAGCGTGCTCGGTTATTTGAAAAATCAAAATCAGGGGTGTCCAAACTTTTTCATTTGAGGGCCACATACAGAAACTCAGAAGGACGCAAGGGCCACATCATGTTATGAAGAGAAATTGTGTTTAGTCCTAAAAAATTGTACAAATAATTTATTTGTGGTTTTGCATATTTACAAAAATGCTACAGTATATAAACCAATTTATTTGTAATATAGCAGTTGGCTTATTATAGTTTTGGAATTTTTCATTTTGTTTTTTATTTGAGTTTTGCTTTTTTAAATTTAGTTAGTTTTAATTAGTTTTCAGGTTCTGTTAGTTTTAGTTCTTTAATAAATGCTTAGTTAATTAGTTTCAGTATTAGTTTATTTATTTATTTATTTATTTATTTATTTATTTATTTATTTATTTTTTATTTTTAATGTGTATTACTTGTGCGCAATATCTAAAAAACACCATTGGCGCAACGTCATTATTCCGGTTTATATCAAAATTAATCTACTAAAAATCACATTTGAAATCATCCCCAAAGCCTCATGCATTAAATTACCAAAGACTAAAACGAAGGACATTTTTTTTCATAGTTTTATTTTAGTTAGCTTTGTATTGAATTTTAGTTATTGGAACTGAACTGGGAACCCTCAATTAAAAGATAATAGACTGTCTTTTGCTCCAAAAATGATGTCGGTAGATTGAAGTGAATACACACACTCAGACGATCCTTCTCACTCACCTGGCCTTAAAAAAAATTGGATGAGGTCCCATTTCGCTGCACCCTGACCTGTCAGTGACATCGAGCCTGACTGGGAGTGATATATTTCTCTAAAATATGCATGACATCAAAAAGCCTTAAAGGTTATTACAAATTAATAATGAGTAGTGGGCTAAGAGCAGTAAAAAATAGCCTTCCCTTGGTGCTGTGTTTAAATGTTTAATTTTCCACGCTCCAGTATAAATATGGACTGCCTCCCAGCAATATGCCAGGCTCCAAAGCCTAACTTAGACGATCATCCGTCTGGAACATCCAAACCCGGACCACCGAGCTCGCGCATTAAGATCGACATTTTGATTCACGCAGACGTGAATGATCATCTGGAGCCGTCAGCTGTTATCTTGAAAAGACGAAGCGCTTCGCTCTTTTGTGTCTCCAACAACATACAGAATCCTAAAAACGCATTAAAGAAGCCGTTTTAACTGGCATCAAGCGCAAAAAAAAAAAGTCTCTGTAGACTCCAAGACACTGAAAAGCTCTTTCTGAGCGTTTTTTTTTTTTTTTTTTTTTTTTTTTTCTAACGCGAGTGAAATCATTGGCCCTGAACCCCCCTTCTCGGTAATGTCTGAGGACACCGTACAAAATTGCCTTATTCATGTTTGAAATGTAAGATGTCTGTTCCTGTGTCGCTCATTCTCCTTGGAGAAACCGCCCCCCCCCCCCCCGTGCCGGTGGCAGCCGACTCCGGAGTGAATTTGCCGGGCGACTACCTGGAAAACATCAACAGTCATTAATTATGTAAAAAGTCTCCTCGCAGTTGGAGCGGGCTGAGCCGCGTACGACTGCGGCGCCCGCTCTTATTAGACTCAATGTACTCTACAACGAGCCCCCACTGGCTGGAGGCGTGGAGGGATTATCAGCCTACTGCCATGACCCCCCCCCCCCCCCCCCCCTCCCCCTCAAACAGAAAGACACACTCAAGCATACGCTGCTAATGCAATGTTGTGTTGGGCCCTCCACAATGCATGCTTGTGTTTTACTGCGGGGAGAATAACGGGAATATCTGCTGTCTCTCCTCCCTGGTTAGCTCATCATTCACTCGCCTCTTTCGCAGGTCTTTTTTTTCCTTTTTTTTTCTTCGCTCTCCCGCTCCACAATGAATGAAAATCGGCAAATCTGACAGGACAAATGATACGCCGTGTTTGTCAGTGAGGCCGCGTCGGGGAAGTTTGCCGTTGTTGATGCTGCTGCCACCGGAGACGTTCGGGTCTGTGATGTGTGATCCAAAACCAGGCGCGACTGAGAGTGCCGCAATCGACGATAACATATTTATCAAGGAATTATTGACCTCATTACTTTTGCCTCCTCTCTCGGCATAAGGCGGCGATTGTTTGGCAGACGCCGCGTTCTAGTCGCGGTTCAAGAATCGTTCGTCGGCGCCGTTCCGTTTTGCGTATGCGTCTTCGGAATGATGTTCCTCCTGGCTGAAACAAAAGGCAGCGCTGACACCTGTAATTAATTAGGCTATTATGCATTCACAATGATAATTGCCTCACTGGAAAGTCACCAGGCTTGTAAGGAAAGGAGGATGGAGAGAGTTATCCATCACTGCTCATGTCACGCTGCCTCACCTTGACTAGTATGAGGAAGAGCGGTGTCAACACGTGTCTGCGGCTGAGATACGGATCCGCGCTTGCCAGGGTCCGACCACTCCAGAGGGCTTTGACTCACTCTGGCACAGTTACCCATGACACCCCATCTGTCGGGAGGTTCGCTCACTTGCGTTGTACGGCGCCGAGGTAACGGGGACGTTTTATTTTTATAATTAGCCCTTTACCTACACTTCTCCTTTTAATGCTTCTCCCAGCTATGAAATCTAGTACAGGTGTTCTCATTACTACACTTCTCACTACACTCTCTTTCAGCTCATCAGCTCGTCGTGCCTTTATCTCGGTTTCAGTCCGCCCTCATTCCTTCCCATCCCGCCAAGCGAGATATGTATGAAAGACGCACTTTCCTCAAGGTATAGGTCATTTGCTGCATCAAACACTTGAAAGTCTGCGCTCAAATAAAATGACAACTTTTGTCTTTTCAACTACAAAGACATTCGGGAAAGATTTGTTTTACTCCCTCCATTTGTCTCTTCTCAGCTGTTGACTTTGCTGTGACTTTGGCGCGTTTTAGTTTTTTTATTGAAAGAGAGTATCACAGCATTTCTGAAGCCTCTTCATATGAAAGGTGTACCCAGAAACCTCGTATGCTTGATGGAGATACCAATGTAGTACAACTCTTAAGGTTGAATGTGATCCAATTATGTTTTAATCAGTATAGTGCAAGATATTAGGCGATGATGTATCACAATATCTACGTAAGTGCTGTCAACTGAAAATGACCTGACAATTGCTCAGGGCTCAGATAACGACCAATCACGGCTGACCTGTTATCTGAAGCTGATCTGTGATTGGTTGTTACTTGAGCCCTGAGCAACTATGATGTCATTTTCAGTCGACATTAAGTGGCAAAATGGCTGCCCCCTGAGATGGATTAAAAGCAGTGTTTTAAGGGGGCCGGAACGCACCGGTAACGGAGCCCCGGCACTAAAAATCCCCGTTGAGCGTTCAGGTACTTCACCACGTGCAAAGAACGTACTGTCAACGTTCCGGTACGCTTATGGGGATAGTTCAGATTTTTTGACATGAATCTCTATTTCATCTTCAGCTCCAGTGGTGTGCGATCATCACTGACTTACCCCTGACAGCGTCCCGTGACACAAGCTCTGGTCCAGTTTTCGTCGATAGGAAAATAGTCCGGCAAGTTGGCTGGGATCAAGTAAATAAAGCGTTTTTCTTCTGAAAACAATTTTTGTTCAAAAGAGTGATACATTTGCATCACAAAATTTCGCCCTAAAAAAAAAAGTTAGACGCCATTACCGTCGGGCACTTTTTTTTTTTTTATGTTCGTTCGTATCACTGCTGCATACAGCTGATAGACACGCACTAATCCACAAGTTGTTTGTCTTTTCGAAGTTATAATTACGGCGGAAGGCTATTAGCTGTATGCGCGTCTGTTTTTAGAAGAAAAAACTCTTTATTTCCGTGTTCCCAGCCAACTTGCTGGACTACTTTCCTCTCGACCAAAACCGGACAAGAACTTGTGTCGCGGAACGCTGTCAGGGGTGAGTCAGTGCTGATCGCACACCACACCCTTTAAGAAACAACAAGAAAATGTTAAGTGCGAGCAGCAATTACTATTCTTTTAGCCGCCATGTGAATTGTGCGAGGTGGCTGGCGGTATTTGTTGACGTCATCTTTTTCTCTATCCGTCTGAAGTACTGCTGTGTGCTGCACTCCCCTCCCCCCTCCCCTCCAGACTCGAAGGAGTGGGCGGGCCACCGCTGCTAAATGAACGTAGAGGAAACAGTCCTCGCTCCTCTGTACTCTACGATACGATGGTTGGAGGAGCTAATATGTAAACAGCGGAGCGAGCCTTGAGGGCAGAGATTGCAGATAAGATTCCACCATGGTATCATGGCACTATGTGTTTGCATTCGAGCCGATTGGTATTATTCCACAAAGGAATAATGGCGTGGTCAGCGTTGCCGTTTGTCTGAGGGGGCCACTTCTCCAGTGACTGAGTGGAAGTGGCGTCAGCCATTTGCGAGAGCGGGGCTTTGATTGGCAGGCGGCGCTGATCCGAATTGACGCGGTGACGAGATGTGTGTCAGTGTGCTGACTGCTCATCTCACTTTGCACCCAGAGATGGGCACAGCCACCGCCATGTTGCTACTGCTGCTCTGAGATGCGTGTCACCATGATTAAATCTCCCCTCAAACACAGTCTGTGTGCTGTGTGGGTGTGTATACTCTCAGGTTCAAGTGTGCGTGCAGTGGGACACGTGGCTCTCTCACCATCTAGACTACTGTATATTGCAACGGTGTTTACCGGTGGCCCTCTCCTCCACCCACATTACAGTCACTCCACACCAACTCATCGTTCGCCTTTGAACCTACAGTCAAACAAACAAAAGCCAGGGGCGACAGTCTGTTGTACACATTTTGAAGTGCTGATGCGTTTCCTTCTTGTGAAGGACATTTTAGACATCAAATGTATGAGTAGCCTACGGGAAGTTTTTTTTTGTTTTTGTTTTGCTTTTTGTTGTTTTAAAGGGACAGCAATGCAAAAAAAAAAAAAAAAAATGTTGGCACTTTTAGCCGTTTTAAATGCTAAATCCTCACCAAAAAACGTCACCGAAGCGATGTTTTCCTCCATTTGCCCCTCTCTGAGAAATTCTAGGTCCTTCTGCTCTCTAAGCACTAGCCCCTCCCAACCTGAGAAAACAAGCTGTTGGCACTTTTTGACATCATTAGGTGCGGACGCACCGCCTCTGTGGACTACATGCACGCCCACTTTTTCTGAGACCACCGTGGGATGGTGACAAAAGTAACCAAAAAAAAAAGTAGTAAACATTGTCCAAATGAATTCAAAGCAATCCTTCACATTTGCAATGCCAAAGTGCAATGACAATTGGCTGTCTTAAAATCCAACAAAAATTCTGGCTGACACTACAAATAAACTACAAGTAAAACCTTTGCTCTGCTGAATCTAACTGAACGAATAGTATAGTGGTTACAGTGCTTGCACTGTAAGCAGCAGGAACCTGGTTTGAGACCCGGTCAAGTTTGTTTGTTTTCTCTCCTCGCCTCCTCCTCAACAATTTATTTCGGCAAGGATGACGTTTTGTTTCAAATGTTTATTGAAGAATTGATAGCTTGCCATTCAGAGGAGTGCTCAAACGCAGAGACTGCAGTCAGCTCGCCTGGGGAGTGGCAACCACATGGGGAGAGGCGGGGTTTAACTGATTCGGGCGTTTTTACTTCCGTGTTAGAAAAATAACCAGCAAAACACCAAATATTTCCATCCATCCATCCTTCCATCCATCTTCTTCCGCTTATCCGAGGTCGGGTCGCGGGGGCAGCAGCTTTAGGTGGGAAACCCAGACCTCCCTCTCCCAAGCCACTTCAACCAGCTCCGCCGGCGGAATCCCAAGGCGTTCCCAGGCCAGCCGAGAGACATAGTCTCGCCAGCGTGTCCTGGGTCGTCCCCGGGGCCTTCCACCGGTGGGACATGCCCGGAACACCTCCCCAGGGAGGCATCCAGGAAGCATCCAAACCAGATGCCCGAGCCACCTCAACTGTCGAGCTTCTCACCCTATCTCTAAGGGAGAGCTCGGACACCCTGCGGAGGAAGCTCATTTCGGCCGCTTGTATCCGGGATCTCGTTCTTTCGGGTCACGACCCACAGCTCGTGACCATTAGGTGAGGGTCGGAACGTAGATCGACCGGTAAATCGAGAGCTTCGCCTTTTGGCTCAGCTCTTTCTTCACCACGACGGACCGATACAGAGTCCGCATCAGTGCAGAAGCTGCACCGATCCGCCTGTCGATCTCCCGCTCCATCCTGCCCTCACTCGTGAACAAGACCCCAAGATACTTGAACTCCTCCACTTGGGGCAGGATCTCATCCCCGACCCGGAGAGGACACGCCCCCATTTTCCGACTGAGGACCATGGTCTCGGATTTGGAGGTGCTGATCATCATCCCAACCGCTTCGGTCCCCTGAGGACCTAATATTTCATTAAAAAATAAATAAAAATACATCTGTAGAAGGGCTAACTTTTTTTTTTTTTGGATGCCTTTGGTTGCATTATCACAATGAGAAATGTGTGCCTCTTTAATTATAGGCAGATTTTGTGTGTTTGTGTAGTTAGGGGAAGGGGCTAAGTCTTAAAATCTAAGCCATTTTACAATGATGGTGCAATGACATTTTGAAAATAATAGGTCCATGACAATTCTGTATTATTGTGCTTGGTGACATTCATGCTTCCTTTGAGATCTTGTAATGTTAAAAAAAATGGACTACAGAGGGTTATATATTTTCTTATTTAGTTCTATTCATTGTCAACATATAATTCAGAACCACAGTGTCCCTAGATGTATAAGCTTGTCCCATGCTAACCTGAATCCAAACAAAACTGCATGAATGTTTTGATACATTGTTGACAGAAAAAAAAAAAGACAATTTTTTGTTCACATTGGTTCTGCATGATAAAGGTTGTTTTTAACATGCACCAGCAAAGGTCCAGTTGATTGTCTTGCTAAGATGTTTTGACAAGAGGTAGTAGTAGACTTCGCACAGTTTTTGTCTAATAAGCATGGAGTGCGACGGGGGCTGTTGTGACACGCTGTCAGCCCTGTGGGCTGGAACGACGCTCGGTAAGCTCCACAGTAGGATGGACTCCCAATGATTGTGCACTGACCTTTGCATCATGGGGAAGATGACAGGTAATTTAGAGACCCCGGGGAATGTGGAACTATACAATTGCGGTCCCCATTCCATCCACAACAACCACATTCACCTTGAGATGTACAGTATGTCTGTGTGCTCACTGCACAGGTGTGAATGTACCCACACTTGCAACAAATGAAGCATTACACCGAGGCTTCTATTTAACTCATTCACTCCCAGCCATTTTCACAGAAGCAATCCCGTTCGCTCCCGGCTGTTTTACTGGATTTTGACTGATTTTGCAAGGCCCAAAGAATATTATGTTCTATTGCTATAAAAGCATGGAACCTATCAAAAGAAAGATGAAAGTCTCTTCTTTCATCAGGAAAAAGTAAGTTTCTATCTGTTTCCGTTTTGCAGCAATTAGCATTAGAAGAGAGCTAAGTTTCATCAATTTTCACAAATCATTTAAAATTGAAAGTAATTTAGCTTTTTCTCGAGATGGCCCTGGTTGATCTCCTTTGCTCTGCTGCCACCTGCTGGCCGTTTGTGTAATAACTACAATTTCTGCAACCGTTCTTTGCAGTTGAGAGGCTGCATCAAAGCCTTCTGTATGCTCTTCTAGCATAAAAAAACCCAAAAAAAACCCATAAATACGTCTTTGGGACACTTTGAACATTAAAAAAAAAACGTATTTACACGTTATTGGGACCAAATGAGTTCCCAGCACAAGTTGAGCGCAAAGCGCAGTCTAAGTATACGCGATACACACGGGTGGAATTTTCTTTCTTTTGGTATTTTTGCTTGACTTGCACAGATAGAATACAGCATTTTGCGCTGCTGTGGGATGGAATGCAGCCGACTCCCAGCTAATTGAAGCGGCTACCCTCATCCCTACAATGTTCGCGACCTGTAGTTTGTTCGCAGACATGGAGACGGAGAGTAACGCATGGAGGACTCATTTGTGGGTGGTGTCCTGAAAGGCCCATAATAAGTATTTCCCGGCAGCCTTGTCCCAAAGGGCTTCGACACTGCCCACTTGGTAGCTGTGAGAAGAGTTATGGGGGAGTGCTAACAGGTTTTCTTTGGCGCTCTCTCTTGCTGCGCTACCCCAGGCTTCACTCCGGCTTGTAAACTCAAACTGTGGCCAAGCCCGTTCCCTTGGTGGCCGTATCCTTTATCACAAACCGGGTGAAAAAAAAAAAAAAAAACACAGAATGTGCTCTGAGCTGTATTGTGCAGCCAAAACGGCAGACGCGCTTTGCCAACATCGGAGGTCCTCGAGCCGTGGCTCTCTTTACAACAAGCATATGTGCTTGTGTCTGCCAGTGTGTGAGACTTCTGTCTTTGGGAGTCCCATGTTCTTGGCAGGCGCCGTGGATTATCGCGCCGTTGACGACGACGGCTCTCTGATCAAGCCATATTAATGCAGCGCCTCTCGGAGTGCTTTGATGACAGCAAGGGTGGGGTGTCCATACGCGTCACGGGTGCTGATGCGCGATGCGCCAGGCCCGCGTGTGATTGATGTGTCTGCTTGCTTCTCCAGGCAGGTTAATGGTGTGATTGCTGGGGTAATCTCTGTGTTCTCTTGTTAAAGGATGATGGAGGGCCTGGAGTCTAGTTGTTGCCTTTCACGTCTTCTTTGGCTTTTTTATGCGCTTTGGAATCGCAGCGTCAAAATGTTGGTTCTTCACAGGGCCATCAAGCAAATCTTGTCCTTGATATGTGGATGGTTGGTGAAGGCTTTAGTTGCTCATCGAGATCAACCATGTTGCCCAGGTGTCAAAATTAGCTCATTGACTGCCATTGACAGCTATAGACGTCAAACTATTCATTTGAACTGGGCTGGCGTTGCATGAGTTAGGGATGTTTGCTATCATTTTTTTTTCTCCAGACTGATACCAGTGGAAGTCAAGTCAACTCTTAAGTAGTCACCAAGTACCGATACCACTAGTACTTTTGTTACATAAAATTTCCTACAAAAAACAATGGCAGATAATTTTAAAGACCTTGCACATTACAATTTTGGAATATTTGTGTTTCAACCGGCCACATCGACACTTTGGAAGGAATCGGTTGGTGGAGTTAGATTTAAATGGAGGTAAAGCAGAGAGAAACAACAACACAATGTTGCAGGGAGTTGGCTGAGCGTACAGACTATTGCATCTGTATTGATTGGGCGCCAGCCTTTTACATTTTCCATGAACTCCTCTGAGCATCTCCTAGTGGCAGTGATGGGGAGGAGTGGTTTGCTTGATCTTTATGATATTTCTTTAAACATGATGCTGTCGTTATGCCTCCCCGGAGAAGACGGCAGCCATTTCCAGTAAATCAAAGGCTCTCCATGCCTGCTTTTTTTCCCCCGCACACCTTATTTATGACCTCACTAAACAGTCTCAATACACCATCACCATGTCTTCAAATTATTATTTTTCAATTGTGATCATGCCAATGAGGTGTGGAAGGTCAGAAATGGCAACTACAGGTGGATAGCAATTTGAATTGAAGATATTGAGAAGCACCTTCTGCTTTTCCTTACCGTATTTTTCGGATTATAAGTCGCAGTTTTTTTCATAGTTTGGCCGGGGTGCGACTTTGTGTGATTAACATATTATTATATCATTTCACTTGTTATTTTCACACTAAACCGCAAGAGGGCGCTCTAGGCCTGTGTTGATAATTTCAACATTGCCGGTAGAAGAGGAAGCGGCGCATCGTCTACCTCCCGAGTTGGGGGAGTTGTTTAAAAGTGACACCGAGGATGAAGATTTCATTGGATTTAGTGATTTGGAGTGAAACTGATAGTTTGGTAAACTTGTTAGCATGTTCTTTATGCTAGAGTTATATGAATAACTTGTAGTGATGGGAACATAATTCACCCACGGAATGTTGGGACGAAGGGAGAGTTCCGGGTGGGAAGGTTTTGTTATGTGGAAAAGGGGAGTTAGCCTGTTAGCTTCTAGCTGAGTGGGGAGTTGCTGTTAAGACCTCAGAAGCTGATGTCAATAAAACGCCAGCCTTTGGCTCCGCCCTTCAACACTCCCGTCACTGCTCGCTACAAACTCTTAATATGTTGCGTCGTTACTGACATTACCAGGCATGTCAGTCATGTAACGTTAGTATACCGTACACTTATTCAGCCTGTTGTTCTCTCTTTTATTTTTATTTTAAATTGCCTTTCAAGATGACATGTATGTTTTTGGTGTTGGATTTTACCAAATAAATTTCCCCAAAAATGTGATTTATACTCCAGTGCGACTTATATATGTTTTTTTCCTTCTTAATTATGCATTTTTTGGCTGGTTCGATTTATAATCCGGAGCGACGTATATTCCGAAAAATACGGTAAACAGTTCATATAGGTCTAAGCTGGTGCTAGACTCAAATGAAACCCACATTATTCGCGACTCGAGTGCAGGTGCGCTTTCCACTGAGCCAGGTGGCAGCTAATTCACTTTTTTTTTTTTTTTTGTCCCTCCTAATGAATTGTTAATTGTTTTGCGTCACCCACCGAGCTGAGGATGGCAGGTGCTGCTGTTGACGATGGCCACTGTCACTCGCGAGCAGCCTTGGATGACAATAACCAGGCCAAATGTCACCTCGCATAGTGTATCTTAGCAGAAAGGAGTGATGAAGCTTAATAGTTGATTATCAGATATACTTTCCATTGGTCGTAAGAATAGAAAAACACTAATCCCCCATTCGTCGCAGCAGTTGCATACTCGATACATCGGACATAAGAGAATTAAAAAAATAACGTTTTACCCCTCCCACATGCCTTTAACATCCATCCATTTTCTTGACCGGTTATTCCTCACAAGGGTCACGGGGGTGCTGGCGCCTATCTTAGCTGGCTTTGCGCAGTAGGCGCAGTAGGTACATCCTGAACTGGTTGCCAGCCAATCGCAGGGCACACAGAGACGAATAACCATCCACGCGCACAAGCACACCTTGGGACAATTCGGAGCGCCCAATCAACCTGCCATGCATGTCTTTGGAATGTGGGAGAAGACCCACGCAGGCACTGGGAAGAACGTGCAAACTCCACCCAGGAAGGCCGGAGCCTGGACTCGAACCGGAATCCTCAGAACTGGGAGGCGGACGTGCTAACTAGTAGGAATGTAACGATAAGGGCAGTATCGTGATATTAAAACTGCCACAATATCGTCACCGTCATGTTCACAATATTTAAAAGGAACACATTTGTTAAAAAAAAAAAAAAAGTCATGTTGATTTCCATTTGTGCAGTTCTAGCACCCTCTAGTGGCTAGTTTATTAGTGCAATTGAATTTTCATTAGGGATGTTTTGGCCTTCTATGTTTAAATTCTATACTAATTGTCAGATGAAGGGGAAACTAATTTGCTCAATGTGTGCTTGCATTAGCAAGTAAATGCCTCATTATTGGTATTAGAGATTGTAGCTGGTTTATATGCATTGCTCTTATGGAACAAAGCACAATATTGTGCTTTTTTTTCTTTTTTTTTTCTTTTTTAAACAATATTGTGATCTTTTTTAAACAGTGCCAACCCCAGCCACAATATCGTGATAATTATCGTATTGTGACGTTCATATCGTGATGTTTGGATATCGTTACATCCTTACTAACCAGTCAGCCACTTTTAACATATTTAAACTTCTTGAAACCCACTTTCTAAACACAAATAAGCCGCAACTTAAAATGTATAGAAAATCAAATCATCACTCCCTGTTGAAATTTACTGTGAAACTGACATATATATAACAAAAGGGAATATAATAGTATACTGTTTAGCTGTATATGAATACTACTAGTAATGGGATAAATAACATAAAAAGGTGTCATAGCTAGCATTAGAATACCCTTCTCACATTCTGTATTGTATTGAAACTTAAACACACTTTGCATGCATATTGATGAGGTCATTAACAGCTTATTGAAGCCTATCAGCCTGATTGCCTCGTCTACTGCCGATTGCCCAATGAAACATTTCGTCAAGAGAGAAAACTGTTTGTAGCCGTGGACCAATTCTGGTCACAACTTTTTCCAACAGGCAGTTTTTCCTTCCTCATCTCATTTGTTGCCTTATGGACATTTTGGAAGTGCATTGCAAATGTGTACTCTCACCAGAAACTGTTTTGGGTCAAGTTTCCATGGGAATCTGTTGCCTTGATGAGGGAGATATTTTGTATAGAAACATCTGTGATATAGCAGGATTGCAATCGGTGAACTCGTCTGCGATGTTGTGGTGGATTCTGTAGTCCAAATCATTTGCGGGTCCAACAGTCAGTATCATAAACTTAACTGCAAAGACAATGTAGTTTTTTTTCATGGTCAAACAGATGTAATTTGTCATTTGTAGGCGTTAATTTTTTTTAATCGCCATTAATTGCATGACTTCAATAGTTTACTCATGTAAATTTTATCTGTTCTAAATGTGCAATAAAATGTGCAATAAGTTTTCGTAAAAATGGGGGGAAAAAAGTTAAACTAATAGAAATATGGCTGCATCTTTTAGTCATTGATACAGTAATTTCATAATTCATAATTTTCCACATTTTCATAATTTCATAATTCATAAAAGTAAGTTAAAATGAAAAAGATGTACTGTAAAAAAAAACAGTGTGATAATTGATTTGTGTTGGTCATTATTCTGCCACTAGATGGCATAATTACATTTGTAAGACATTGCTGACAGCACAGTGCATTTTTCTCTTCATAATTACAGCTATCCAATATTTAACATGAAGTAACTTGTGAAATTCTGCACATTTTTAAAATTGTAAAAATAGACCACAGTCTCCGACAAATGTATACATTACAGTGGCAAGCTGCAAAGGCAAACGTTAACTGCAATATTTAAAGTTAACGAGCAATATCGATTTTGACGCCTGCGTATCGATACGTGTATTGTAATGAGGCCAGCAACGATATATTTCCGTATCGATTTTTTGAGCACACCCCTAATTGAGGTCTCGTGAGATGTGCGAATTTTCTATGTGTCAAACTGCACGATGCAAGTTCCAACGCTGAAGTTCCGTGCGATTTGAGCGATATATTTTTCAGATCGTTTTGGTTGCATTTTGCTTTGGGTCATAGATGTTTGAAATTTTTTATAGAAACTGCTCTGCAAAGCGTTGCTCTTCTTCTCTTTGTGAAAGTATTTAAAGTCCGCACGTGCTTGTTTATCATGCGCCGCAAATGTACACATTATGTCCACCAATACTTTCCTTAATGGCGTTTTTTTTGTCCCTGCAGGTGGTCGCTCTGAACAAGCGGAGTAAAGAGGCTGAGTCCGCATTCCTAGGAATCTACAAACAGCTTATTGAGGCCCCAGGTGAGTCTCCCACCAAGACCGTAGATGTTTATCTTCCGAAACAATACCAGCAGAAACGGTCGGCCCACATTGAAATGGTTCACTTCTGCAAATATACATTTTTTCTTCTATCCGTATCAATTCATTCCCCATCTGTTATCCCGAATGCGGCAGGCTGTCCACTACGGTTACAGGCAGGGACGCCTCGTATCAACAAATCCAAAAATCTTGCTCTTACCATTGATATGATATGGTAAGCTCGCGCATTGATATGAGATGCATAAAGCCGCGCACCCTGTGGCTTCCATCTATTTTTTAGAGGTCCGTGATCTGAGTGGTTTCCAAAACTCTGCGTGAGGCCACTTCAAAACCCAGCCTAGGTCCTTGAGACTGCTTAACATGGCTGAGGAGCGAACACATCCTTGAAGAGCTTGGATGTTGATTGTAGAGGGCCAATTAAAATCCCCACTGAAGTCTGGCTTCATGTGGAACGCGGGCCTGATGAGGCCAATTGGGGGGAAAACAAGAGAGGGACGAAAACTTGGAGAAGAGGAAAGACTTTTGTTGTTGTTGTTGTTGCAGTGCTCAACAATTTCAATGCCCATCCATCCATACACCATCGCTGTGATGCAGGAGACTGCGGCAAAGCATGGCCCAATCTCATTCCAGATCAGAGAAACACTTGTGGCAGGAGTAGAGAAAGCTGTTCACTAATCCAATGAATGCAAGATAAAAGTCTGCGACAGAGAAATAGCAAAAGCAGCAGCTGACTTTTAAAGGTCTCCTTTTGCCTTGAAGTCACCTACTTGATATTGTCGCTCTTTCTTTCCCTTTGTCTGTCACACAAATTCATTCACCAGCCATATGCTTAACATAGCGGCTGTTTTTTTTTTTTTAAATGTAAAAAAAAAAATTCTGAAATAAAATTATGAAAGTCAAACCTCCACATTTAACATAGGAACATATTTTACAAAGTAACCTAATAAAAGCAAGTAAACAAGGTTAATTTGAGATAACTCATTTGCTCCCAAAAACATATAAATACGTTCTGTTTTAAATGTTTTAGGTGTCCCAAAGACGTATTTATACGTGTTTTTTTTTTTTTTTTTTTTTTTTTTTTTTGCTGCTCATCCCATTCAGCTCGTCAATCACAGGGCACAGCATGCCAAAGTATAAAGTTAAACCGTGCGATCCTACTGGACGGCCAATCAGAAGCCAGAGCAGTTTCTTTCCACGGGGAGCGCTTCCTGTTTTTGCAGCTTGTGGCATCAGCTCCATTATTCCGTGCCCGTTTGTCACTGTACATCTTGCTGCAGGTGTCCAAGGTCACAACTCCCATCCTACTTGAGAATGGATGGCTCCAGGTTTACCGCAGGGCAGTCATTTGGCTATGGCCTCGCTTCATTTCTCCGCGCCTCTCAAAAACAACACGCCTTTCTCTTACCCCGACGCCGTACAGCGCGTGGATTTCTGATTCTTTGACAGATGTAATCATTCATTACCCGACATGCTCGTTAATCTTAATGCAGTTATTACTATTCATTGCTGTTTTTTTTCCCCACTTTCTTATTATTTCATTTGACAGTGTTTCTCCCGTAGAGGGCACTTGCCCGCGTGCTGTTGATCCAATCAGAGCAGGCCACCGTTAATGAACAACACGGCGGTGGGTCGCGACATGCGTTCAATATGTGACCTGTTGCACACGGCTATCATTAACAATTAGTCACATATTAGTGATCCACTCTGTTTTTTTTTTTAAGACGGATCCCGTACATTTGTTCAGCGCAGGTATGGTTGGGAGGACCAAAAAATGCCAATAATAAATAAATAAATAAATAAATAAAAAAATAAAAGTGAAAATAAAACTAATATAAAATATAATTAAATAATTAAAGAAAACAATGAATATAAAAAGGACAAAAATATATATACTCACATAAATAAATAGAAAACTAAAAAAAGACATTAAAAAAATAAATAAAAAATAAATGTTGAAATAAATGCAACAAAAATATATAATAGATTTAAATGATAACCAATAAATAAAAAACACTGCTGTAATTTCAATTCATTTCAATCATTTATTACATTAATTTGTAAAAGAAAAAAAAAAGACGATATAAAGCAACATTCTTCATCATTGAATGAAAAGAAGCAGAAAGAAGACCTGCTCTCATGTTTATTTCATACTGCAGATGCTGTAAGCATGACATGGCATCATGAAATGTTATTCAAATGAGGGGGAGGTCCTAAGTCTGTCTTGGGTTGAAACTATTCACTTTTGTTTATTTATTTTCACTTTTATTTATTTATTTATTTATTTATTTATTTATTATTTGGGGGTATTTTTGGTCCTCCATAGCGTGGTAATAATTTGGAAATAACGCTGCAGTTCAATCACGCGTTGAATGAGGCAGTAAAAGCAAAGTAAGAAATCAACTCCTCTTGAAATGAAAACTTCTTGAAGGAAGTTATTGAGTGGTGTTTTTGTTCTCTCCCATTCCTGCCTTTTATGAGGCCCCTAAGCCGAGATGTCAATCCACTGGAGTTGTTTCATTAGTGCGCTCCATTTTGATTTGCCTGTGACATCTTCTCAAGCGGCGCACGCCGAGCCAGTCTTCGTCTTGAAAGGGGCCCGTTAACCGTGTTTCCCAAACAATGTTTATCTCACCTCCGCAACTGTTTTTGATCAGGCCCGATAAACGCGTTGTGATCAGCCGGCGCTGGAAAAGAATTGTGGCAGCTTCTGCCGGAGTTCATCAGTTTCCCAGAGATGCGCCCAACTTTTCCCACGTCTTTTCTCTGCCTCTCCTTCTTGCTGTCTCATTCTTCTCTTCCCTCCCGGAATGTGCGCGAGTTGTTTGAACGTCAGCGTTTGTTGCCGCCTCTGTGAGATCAGCGAGGCCCTGTCGCCAGGGGCGTAGCCCAGAGACTGACGCTCCAGGTGTTTGCTCTTCCTCGCCTCCTCTCGCTACATGCACGCACACGCGCGCGTACCTCCCTCAGGGTCCAGCCCACTCCGTCTCTCTTTTAGAACAGAGCTGCTTTCATCTGAGCGGGGAGCTCATCAGACTTTGCGCGGATTCTGTTCTCAATACACCCCACTAAGTGCGGAAATGTGTGTACGGGTGTGCGCTCAAACAGAAGTCGAAAATGTTATGGCAACAGCGCTCGCTAGTGGTGGCGAATGGAACTGCGCGGCAGAGTAAAAGCGGAATTTTGTTTGAGCCTCTTTTGGGTGCACTGAGCAAAATTTAGTTTGGGGCTCCCCTCCCACTATGTTTAGATGTTTCATGTGTTAAAAAAATAAAATCATCACGCTTTTTTGGGGGTGGGCCTCGAGTGGCCTGGGTGCCCCAAGCCGCCGCTTTTAGTTCTCTGTTCCGTCGCGTGTCGTTTTCTGTTACACGAGGCCTGTAAATCTCGTCCATATTCACAGTGAAAACTCCCTCCAGCTATGAAATGATCAAATCAGTAAGCACTGACCTCAGTAGTTCAAAGCCATTCAAATGCATTAAGAATGGTTGTCCTTCTTCAACCCCCACCAAACATAAACAGGCGCGCACGGAGAGAGGCCTGCAAGGCACAGCAAGCTGCCTTTATTGTAATTGTGCAGCTGAGTACCTACAGTCGGGGTAAAAAGGGGTGGAGGAGGAGGAGGAGGAATGCTGTAAATGTTTGTGGCAGTCTGTTGGAAAATAAGGGCATATAAAAGCTGATGGGGAATGAAAGCTCTCTGGGTGGGACGTGATTATGCACAAGTGATTAATAAGAGCAGTAATAAACAAAGGCCCAGGAGATGTTTGAGGTGCTTAATAATGCATTATGTTCATAAAAGAGCCGGGCCTTTCCAACTGATCCCTGTGGAGTAGGACACCCCAGAGGGACCGGCAGTGAGAACGAGTGTGTGCGCGCGTGTAGGAATTCAGGTTTGTGTGCACATTCAATTCCAAAATGTGAAGACAAACGAATTACCGTCGATGATCCTCATTCCTTCTGACTTCACTGCATGCCGCATAAATAGCAATGAACAGCATTGTTTTCCGTCAAGTTTACTTTGCGTCATGATATATTTCTTCTGGCTGCCGTGTTTGTTGTAGGGTTTTAAACAGGAAGTCAACCCCAAAAATGCCTTTACAGTAATATTTTCTGTGCGCCCACATTAGTATATACCGTATTTTTCGGATTATAAGTCGCAGATTTTTTCAGTTTGGCCGGGGGTGCGACTTATGTGTGAAATTAACACATTATTATACCAATTCACATGTTATTTTCACACTAAACCGCAAGAGGGCGCTCTAGGCCTGTGTTGATAATTTCAACATTGCCGGTAGAAGAGGAAGCGGCGCATCGTCTACCTCCCGAGTTGGGGGAGTTGTTTAAAAGTGACACCGAAGATGAAGATTTCATTGGATTTAGTGATTTGGAGTAAAACTGATAGTTTGCGAAACATGTTCTTTATGCTAGAGTTATATGAATAACTTGTAGTGATGGGAACATAATTCACCCACGGAACGTTGGGACGAAGGGAGAGTTCCGGGTGGGAAGGTTTTGTTATGTGGAAAAGGGGAGTTAGCCTGTTAGCTTCTAGCTGAGTGGGGAGTTGCTGTGAAGACCTCAGAAGCTGATGTCAATAAAACGCCAGCCTTTGGCTCCGCCCTTCAACACTCCGCCTCTGACTCCCGTCACTGCTCGCTACAAACTCTTAATATGTTACGTCGTTACTGACATTAGCAGGCATGTCAGTCATGTATCGTTAGTATACCGTACGCTTATTCAGCCTGTTGTTCTCTCTTTTATTTTTATTTTAAATTGCCTTTCAAGATGACATATATGTTTTTGGTGTTGGATTTTACCAAATAAATTTCCGCCAAAAATGCGACTTATACGCCAGTGCGACTTATATATGTTTAATTATGCATTTTTTGGCTGGTTCGATTTATAATCCGGAACGACGTATAATCCGAAAAATACGGTACACGCTATTCTGGTTAATATCGCATTTGGAATATGAATTAAGCAGAAAAATCCATCCGTTTTTATCGATTGGGGTGGCCATTTTTCCACTTGCTGTCGACTGGAAATGACATCATAGTTACTCAAGTACCAACCAATCACGGCTCACCTGTTTTCTGAGTTTGTTCATAATATGCTGTGATAGGTTACCTTAGCCCTGAGCAACGGTTGTGTGAATTTCAGTCAGCCGAAATTTAAGGCCCAGATACACTAATCCGACGTCGGGTGTCGGACAGCGTGCGCTGCCTTAACAAAATGTCCAAATAAAAACGGATGAGTTTTGCTGCTTAATTAAAGGTGGGTTCAAGAATATTTCTGTGGCTGCGTCTTCCAGGTGGATCATCTTAACGATTTGTTTCTCGATCCTGTCAATCAGTCTGCGTAACGACGTTGCTCGTTCCTAGCTGCGCATCCGCAGTTAGTGTTTGTAGCATTGTAGCTAGCTTCGTGTAGTGAGCTTCGGATTCGGCCATCCATCGTTGTGGCCCCACCGAGCTGACCGCGTACTTTGAAAATAGCCGAGAGCCGCAAGAGGACGTCCGTATGAAGCGAGGCCGGCTGCTGAGACTGATGAAGATGATGATGAAGATGAGCTCGGACGTTAGCGACATTTGATAGGCTTCCACTTTTTGAGAACATAATTGAATACACCTTTAACATACCACAAACATACATGCAAGAATTCCTTGTTTAGACTAGTTGGGGCGCATAGATCATATTGTCAAGAATATATTTGGTTTGACTATCTCTCGATTTCTGACTGTGTACTTCTGTGGAAAACGAATTTCACGTCAATGCACAAATGTTGTTGCTTTCCTTGTGTTTCCCACTTTTATAGCCTATCTTTCCGCATATCAAATTAATTTAAACTATGTCCATGTTATGCATGTTAGCTCCAATTGCACCACAGAAAGTCCTCTTTGTGAATATGCTGGGATATTACAAAGGCGGCAATTATTGTAAATGCTGAACATCAATTTACATTTATGAAGGTGAAAATTGAGCTCCAAAATCGTGTCAGCCTAGTTTTGGTCCTTGATAGCAGTATTACTGCACTGTTACTGTTTGTTGCAGCAGCAGCAGAAGAACATGTTTATGGACCTTGAAGTCCACTCCGAGAGAAAAAACAAAAACACTGTTTTGAATGAAAAGAAAAAAAAACCCTTGAGCACAGCCTTGTAAATTAATTTGTTCGTGTTGTATGATGGGAACACAGCTGGCCTCATTAACATGTGCACAACAAATAATTATAGTTACCCCCCTCCCCCCTCCCCCTCTTCTCTTCAGCCAGCCACTGCTTGGCTAATGGGCTTGCTGGGTTAATTATGTCAGAGCGTAATTACACAGGGCCCAGAGAGACATAATGGTGCACCCTACTGCGCCCACGCCACCTAATGCTACTATATCGCTGACGTGGCAAAGACGGACCAACCGACACACCTGCTTGTCTTGCAGCCCCTCCCTTACCCAGCAATACTCTACCTGTGCGCTTTTCTCGCCAGTGCCACCCACAGATGACGGAACCGTCCGGCCTCTGACTTGACTTGGGCTTCCGCTCTCTTGATTGCTCCGAAATCCTTTTTCTTCAGTCAGTGACCACGGGGAAGCAGCGACGACACCATGGCAGCCTCATTACTGCGCAGCCAAAAATGATGAAACTCCGTATCAATGCAGCTGCAATTGTGCAAAAACATAATTAACTCATTCAATCCCAGCCATTTTCATAGAAGCAATCCCGTTCGCTCCCGGCTGTTTTACTGAATTTTGACTGATTTTGCAAGGCCCACAGAATATTGTGTTCTATTGCTATAAAAGTATGGAACCTATGAAAAGAAAGATGAAAGTCTCTTCTTCCATCAGGAAAAAAAGTATGTTTCTATCTGTTTCTGTTTTGCAGCAATTGGCATTAGAAGAGAGCTAAGTTTCATCAGTTTACACAAATCTATTTAAAATTGTAAGTAATTTAGCTTTTTTTTCTACATGGCCCTGGTTGATCTCGTTTGCTCTGCTGCCACCTGCTGGCCGTTTGTGTAATAACTACCATTTCTGTAACCGTTCTTTGCAGTTGAGAGGCTGCATCAAAGCCTTTTGTATGCTCTAGCATAAAAACAAACCAAACAAAAAAAAAACGTATAAATACGTCTTTGGGACACTTAAAACATAAAAAAAACATATTTACACATCATTGGGAGCAAATGAGTTAAAAGAGTGAGTTACCTACATAAGATGGAAGCGTTACAGAGATGGAACATATCAAGACACAAGCTACTTTAACGCCTTTTGCGATAATACAACACGGGTGGGGTGGGGGTTGGGGGTAATAAAATATTTATATTTATATATATTTATATATATTCCATGTGTCGGTAATTATAACCTCTAATCAGGAATGCAATCAACCTCAACTAAGATAAGTGTTAACAAAAAAAAACAAAAAACAAAAAAAAACACATTAGAAAATGCTGTGTTTTTAAGGTTGAGCCCCTTATACAGTAAACTGTACTTTACACGGCTTCTTGACGTTCATTAATGGATATGCAAACTGTGAGCTTGTTTTAATGTGAATTTTTTTTTTTATGTATTTTTTTTTTTTCACCATCAGAGCCACATTGTTGCCCATAAATACCACCAATTAGTAGGCGCATTTTGCAAAGTTAGCCACTGACTTTCTGGTCTCTCCCTCAGTAAGTGTAAATCTCTCTGCCCTTTGAGAGGGATTCCTTCATCTCTACTTTAACTGAAGCCACTTACGCATGCAGACTTCGGTTATTTCCCATGTCTTTAGATTTGACTTGACTCTCCCATGCCAATGATTGATAATCCTGATTTATCCATGTACGGGTATAATCTCTGTCCTTTGATCGCTAAAAGTTGAAAGAATATATGGGAAAGAGGCAGATAAAGTGATTTCTGTGACAGTGGGTCGATGGCGTAGCAGTGCTTCCTGTTTGTCTTAGAAGAGCTTTTCCCTTAATAGTGATGTCCCTTGTGACTGATGCAATATCTCCACAGTTGCTGCAACAATGAATGCAGACAATGTTTGACTGTAAACGGTCCTGGGAAAAAAAAAAATAGCTCGATCAATTAAATGGTGCAAAATGTTTGTCTGATGAAAAAGCGGATAAGACGCCCTGCAATGCGCCGGCAAGATTTCCAAACAATTGCACGCCGCAAAAGAAGTTTGGGCTCTGTGATTAGTGTTTTTTTTGTTTTTGTTTTTTTTTGCTGGGAGTTTATGGCAAAAAGTTGCGCCTGTCTTTGGCTCCATCGCATCAGGAAATGTCACGGCAGTCCGGGCCCACACTAGACACACAAGTATAAGATGTGAGGATGAAAGCTGCCAGAAAAAAAAAAGTTTGTGTAGAGTAAAGAAGCGATTTTCCTCTTTTAGAGTTTTTTAAAGGCGTGCGTGCGAGTGTGTGAGCATTGCCCCCCCCCCTCCTCCCCCTCCTTGTCAAGGAGCTCCCCTGAGCTTCCTTCTCTGTGCTTTGGCACTAGAAGTCACCTCCTTTGGTGTTCAGCAGGCAGGTACACAACAAGAGCAGCTCACTCTCTCTGAGCTGTTGAACTTTTCGGGAGGGGAAGAAAGGGAAGGCGAAGATTAAAAACAGCCCTGTGATGTGGAGTGCCGAGCTGCCTCCTGAGAATTCCTGGCATAATAATTTAAATGATCAAATGATACAGAGGAGACTTGTTAGCTGAGAAGCAGCCTCCTAGTTGGCCCCATGGGCCCACTGCTGCCGCGCATGCATTGCAAAATAGCTCCTCTGTTGTGCTAAAGAATCCTGTTCCCCCCCCCCCCCCCCCCCCCCTTCTCTTTTTACACCCTTTTCAGGAGCATACTTTTTCAACACTTTGTTTAGGTGTATATTTGGCACTTACGGCTGTCACCTTTTTCATGACAATCTCCCTTTTTACTTATCATTTACAAGCTTATGAGCATACTCATTAGAAGGTGAAACTTTCGAACGCCACTTTTAGCGTTATGTCCAGCTTGCCCGTTTTTCAAAGGCAGTCTAGTGTGGGAAGTCGAATGCTTTTTTTTATTTTTTTTATTTATTTATTTATTTATTTATTTATTTTTTTGGTTCCGCGGGCAAAGACTATAAAAAAAAACTTTTGATTCTTGTATCTTTTTCTTTTTCTAACTTTTTTATTTGTTTTTTTTTTCGCAGAAATTGCACAGCCATGAGCATCTATAACAACATAAAATAAAATAAAAACTGTACAACTCTGTATAAAACAACACAAAACAGCCTCCAATCACATTCAAATGTAAACATAAAGCCTTTTCAAACAGAAATTAATTTTGTACCCGCACAGTCAAATGTGTATAGTAAGAAAAATAACACAACATACACATATATAAATAAAATTTACACACAGAAAAGGACCTCCAGAAGAAAAGGGGCGGGGAAGTAAATAAAATAAACTAGTCTTGCACAGAAGGAAAGTCTATTTGTCTAGCCAGTTGTTGTAGCCGTCGCCAAGTTTTTGTAAATTTATTGGAGAAGCCCCGTTGTACCATCCTAATTTTCTCAAGTTTTAAAAAATAAAGGACATCCCTAAGCCAGTGAATAAAAGCAGGTGGTAGGGGTCATTTCCATTTAAGTAAAATCAACCTCCTTGCTATAATAGTCATAAAAGAAACAAAATTTTGGAGGAATTGGACCTGAAAAAAACCCAAATAGAGCACTTAGGGGATTACGGAAAATCCTTCTACCAACCACCTTTGATATTATGACAAACACTTCAGTCCAAAAACTATTGAGCTGAGGGCACAACCAAAACATATGCACAAGATTTACAGGTGATTGTTGGCACCGGTCACAGGCAGGTGAAATTGTACTATAGATTTTAGAGAGACGAGCTTTGGTGAAATAAACACATCTTACATTGGATAAGCGAATGTCTTGCACATATGGCTGACTTGTGTACCCGTGTTAAAATATGTGACCCAGAGGGTCTTAATCGAGTTTAAAGAGTTTGAGCGGATCGATTGTCTTACTTTTTTTTTTTTTTTTTACAGATCCAGCTCCTGTACTGGAGGCCTCACACACACTGGAAGAGAGGCTGCAGCAGCTTCAAACTTCGGCCCCTGACAGCGGGGCCCTGGCGAGGGAGATCAGCAGGCACTGGAAGAAACACCTGGAGTGCCTTAAAAAGACAGGTCGGACCAAAAAGCATGTACAGCTAGGATTTATCTTCTCTGTCTTGTTTGTTTGTTTGTTTGTTTTTAAATAGCGTTCTAGTCAGTTACATCTTGTAAAGTTCTGACAAATGACACTAATGATGAAAATGTGCTACGCCGATGGCAAACCTTTTTGCATATAGAAGGGTTATTGTTGACTTAATTAACCAGATTCTCTATAGACAAAATTATATTATGCCTGCTGCAGGCTGTCAGGATGTAACGATAAGCGCAATATCGTGATATCGTGATATTAAAACGTTCACAATATCATCGTCGTAATGCTCATGATATTTAAATGCAACACATTTGTAAAAAAAAAAAAAAAAAAAGTCAGGTTGATTTCCATTCGTGCAGTTCTAGCACCCTCTGTTTTTTTTTGTTATGCAATTTAATTTTCATTAGGGATGTTGTGGCCCTTCTATGTTTAAAATCTACGTTAATTGTCAGATAATGGGGAACGTAATATGCCCGTGAAGCAAGCCATTTTGTGGAGGAACTCAATGTGTGCGTGCATTAACAACATAACATAATAATAATAATAGCATAAAACATAACAATAATAATAACAAAGCATTGATGTAATGTACAAAAGCACAATGTACAAAAGCACAATATTGTGATTTTTTATTTATTTTTTATTTTTTTTGTGACTGGTTCCAAGTCAGCTTCGAGCCTCCAGAAGCTCTCAAATTAAATCGCTGAATCGAGAATAGGTCTTGATCATTTCTGTTTCCGTCATCTTTTCAGGAACAGAAAAGATCTGTTTCTCTCGGCCACCTCTCATTTCGCTTTATTAAAAGTTGCAACATCAGCCACTTTGCAATTTGTCTCAGGGTTATTAAATTACAATCTATAGGCTGTACTGCTCCCATAATGAGCAAAATGAACTGGGCGGCAATTGTGCCTGTTAGGCAAATGCAATCCGCTGTGCACCCGGTTAATAAATCTGTTTCCACATCTGTTTTTGTGAACGATCAAAGCAAAGATTTTGCCCATTTTTACACATGCAAACCTTGACTAATTCAGGCCCTTTGCATGCTTCTAGGAAGGGTGTGGTTACATGTATGATTAATCTGATACACCTGCTTGTGAAAGCTACATTTGCTCCCAATAACGTGTAAATATGTTTTTTTAAATGTTCTAGACGTATTTATACGTTTTTTTTATGCTAGAGCATACAGAAGGATTTGATGCAGCCTCTCAACTGCAAAGAACGGTTGCAGAAATGGTAGTTATTACACAAACGGCCAGCAGGTGGCAGCAGAGCAAAGGAGATCAACCAGAGCCATGTAGAAAAAAAGCTCAATTACTTCGAATTTTGAATAGATTTGTGAAAACTGATGAAACTTAGCTGTCTTCTAATGCTAGTTGCTGCAAAATGGAAACAGACAGAAACATACTTTTTTTCCTGATGAAAGAAGAGACTTTAATCTTTCTTTTGATAGGTTCCATGCTTTTATAGCAATTGAACACAATATTCTGTGGGCCTTGCAAAATCAGTCAAAATCCAGTAAAACAGCCGGGAGCGAACGGGATTGCTTCTGTGAAAATGGCGGCGAGTGAATGAGTTAATGTACTTTTATTTCTATTGAGTAAATCTCTTTGTCCCATTTTCTTTGCATCTGCATTCATTCACGCAGAGCCCGCAGACAACGGTTTTGCAGACGCAGCAGAGACCGGAGACCGCTTTGAGTCAAGCTCTCCAGCCCCTGACATGACCCCCAATAGCACGCCAGCTCCTGGAGCCCCAGGCTCTCCGCAGGAGCTCTACCAGGACCAAACTGAGGGACAAGGGTGAGGACTACCTTTTGAGTCATCATCATCATTGTCACTCGAGGTTGTTGCTGCCGGTCAAGGCAAGGTGGGAAGGAGCAGCAGGTGATACGGAACTTACCGTATTTTCCGCACTATAAGGCGCACCTAAAAGCCTTCAATATTTTCAAAAGCTGACCATGCGCCTTATAATCCGGTGCGCCTTATATATGGATCAATATTGAGCCGCAACAGGTCTCGCTGTCAAGGCGCTATCGGTGACCCCGCACGATCGGTGACGCGCATGCGCAGAAGATCCCGCCATCTTGGATCGCTAGCTAATGCAAATACTTTACCTCATAGAAAATAATAAAACAGCTGTTAATTCATTTTGGGAGTGAATGGAGTTGTCAGAAAGCTGCTTTGTAATCTAGTAATAAAGTTTGACTGACCTATCTGACTGTTTTGTTGACATTCCCTTTAGCGCAGCACCATCTAATGGCTGCATAACGTAATCCCAGCCTCTACTGTAGTGCCTTTTATATGGAAAAAGTTTTAAAATATGTCATTCATTGAAGGTGCGCCTTATAATGCGGAAAATACGCTCATCTGTTGAGAAGCAGTTCAGTTGATTAGCCCTGTTCAGTGTACCTCTGTGGCCTGTGATTTGCCTTGATGTCCTTCTACTAGATCTCCATCGTACCGCAATAAGAGTCCTTGAGCTCCCTCAATCTCTCCTTGAGTTTCTGTTGTATCCTAAACCAGATAATGTCCTTTTTTTTTTTTTCCCCCTGATTGAGAAAGTCCTTCAAGTCACTGGCCAGGGTTTGTTGTTGGGGTAAAAGCGTGCACTCCTGGTTGGAATGATGGTGTGGTCCCACAAGTTAATGTGACCGGTGATGCAGTACGTGAGGTCATCAATGTTGTCCCCATGTGGATCGCAAGAGTACCTCCCAGCCTGCGCACTCGAAGCAGCCTCTTTAGTGCGACGCTAGAGTCCCAATTCCACCTCCTACTGACCCTTGTGGTTGCAGGAAGCCTTGGAACATACTGAGGAGTTAAACAGCACAAGATTGTGGTCTGATAATCCAAGTGGAAATGTGGGTGAAGTGATGTGTCGCTGGTGTTTTCATACATCAAATCCTTACTGTCATTTTTTTTTTTTTTTGTGCAGTGGACAAAATGGTGAAAAGTGACGTTTGCCTTTTCCTGCCTTCTTATCATGCTTAGACTGATTGCCAGAATCCTGAAAACGGATCTAGGCATGGCAGGGCTTGGCAAAATGCAGAATTTCAGAATGCAATTCAATGCAGTGGATGAATCTAAATTTGAATTGACCCCACAGGATGCTGAATTGAATTTGAATTCGCTGGCTGACATCCAGCGATGATTCCTAATCCTCACCAGTTCCTCAAACGTTTTGTCATTGAGGCAGGATCATCATAAACAGTTTCAAAGTTTTTCCATTTTAATCATCTTGTTTTATCTGAGTAGACTTTTACTGTTAATAAAAAGCAACTACTGCACTTTATTTACTAAAAAGTAAGTATTGTGTTTGTGTACATAAAGTACTTACAATATTTGTTTGAAATTCGTGTTGTTTGTTCATATTTGAACGGGCGCAAATACTTTTGGTTATGTTGTACAATAAATAAATAAATAAACAAACAAACCTAGCCCACTCAGAAATTCGGGAAGGGTTGACTGTACATATGTTCGTAATCCTGTGGAAATTTTAGATATATCAAACCAGAAATTAATGGAACTGAAATGGTTCTTGGAAGGTTCTCTTAAAATGCTCGCAGAGTGCTTAAACTTCCATTTGTCTATAAAGCCTGCAGTGCGATGGAACTAGGCTGGGATTAACATTTTACATGTCAAAGGCGTACAGTTGTGTACTATCTGCACTGAAGTGAGAATGTGTACGACTGACGTGGTTTCTTCTCTCAGGGAGGAGCAGAATGCCAGCGCTAGTTTGGCTGATAAACTGTCAGAGGCGGAGGAGAAAATCAAGCTTCTGCATTCATGTGAGTACTTGAAACACTGACATTAGACTTTAACTTTAATTACATCTTATGAAACATGAATATTAATATTTACATAACTCTTCATTAATTAACTCATTCACTCTCAGCCATTTTCACAGAAGCAATGCCCTTCATTGCCAGCTGAATTTTGACGGATTTTGCAAGGCCCACAAAATATTGTGTTCTATTGCTATAAAACATGGAACATACCAAAAGAAAGATTAAAATCCCTTCTTTTATCAGGAAAAAAAATATTACATCAGTTTCTGTTTTGCAGCAATTAGTATTTGAATATAGCTAAGTTTCATCATAGAATTTTGAGTAATGAATCTTTTTTTCTACGTGGCCCTGGTTGATCTCCTTTGCTCTGCTGCCACCCGTTGGCTGTTTGAGAAATAACTACCATTTCATCAACCGTTCTTTGCAGTTGAGAGGCTGCATCAAAGCCTTCTTTATGCTATAGCATAAAAAAACAAAAACAAAACATAAATACGTCTTTGGGACACATAAAACATTTCAAATAGAACGTATTTATACGTTTTTGGGAGCAAATGAATTAAAACCAGTCATCTAAAATAGTAATTACACTCACCAGCCACAACATGAAGAACACCTACACAACATTTTAGTAAGCTTTATCACATCTTTTCCAATCCCTTAACTCTTTAAATGCCACACGTAATCAAAACAACTTTGATATGACAACGGCTTTGCTCATTCACAAAAAGAGATAAATGCTGCCATCTGCTGGCCATAGTTACTGAGCGTTTTTGATTCCACAACCCATTCTCCAGGCAGCGCTGCAATTAGACGTTGCACTGAGACGCCATTTAACATTTATGGCGGCATACATTGTGATTTTACTAATCATTATTGGACGTTTTTGGCGGTCAAAGAGTTAATAAGAACTGTCAATATGCAATGGACACTGTAATTCTATACTTCTTCCATTTTTGTGCACTGCTTAGACATTATCAGTCAAAACATTAGCATAAGTTCACATATTGATGTCTAAACAATTGAAGTTAACATCCCCTTGCCACTCTTTGCCTCTGAACAGCTTTGGACACTTCACAGACTGAGCTTCTCGACCTGCGGTGTAAATACAACCAAGAGATGACAAACAAGTAAGAACCTCCCCTCGCATCCGTACATCTCGGGCCCGACAACACTGCCATTTCTGTGTCCTTGGCGACTGCAGGTTATTGAAGCAATTTAAGCGCTGAAACGGTTGGACTTTATTTTGCCGACATAAATTCACGTCGTGTGTAAAGCTGAGGAATGCCATTGTAACAGCGGCGCAAGAGAGTGACTCAGCCATTAAGGCAGGTCGATGAGAGAGAGCTCTGCGTTTGCCTTCACTGGCAGTTGGGGCCTTGACAGCCCCTCAAGAAGAATTGCTCCATTTAAAGATTGCTTCAGAAAAGCGCGCTACAATGTCCTGGTTTTTGAATGCTACGTATACAGCGCATGCCTGAAAAGCATCTGAGCCTGTATGAAAGATGTCGATAGACATTCAAAGTAAACACTCTTTTGTTCAGGTTGTGCTCCAGAGCACAGTCAGCCACTGCTAATGGATTTTTCTCCAAGGCTTAATCCATGGCACAATTGTACTGATGTTTCAAGACCGCTGCCATCCATTTTGTTGGACCGGACACTTTTTTTTTTTCATTATGGCGTGCAGCAGGTAGTTGGTAGTATTTTATGTGCGTGGTCATAGTGCGGCTGTTATCCTGGTCCACATTCCTTTCACATGACAGCAGCTTTACTGACCCGCAGCAAGCAGCAGTTACCCTTACATGACCCAAAGCCTCTGAACTCCGGCCCCGCCTCGATTACTCTCACTGCCACTTTCCCCGGCGAACGTGCAAGACGCTATTCGTCTGCTCGGACTTGAATCATTGAGCAGCTAATCAATACAAAATATTTTCTGCACTGCACGAGTTCATTAAATGTAGAGTTGACACCTGTTAGATAGGGATGTCACGATAAGGGCAATATCGTGATATCGCGATATTAAAACTGCCACGTCGTCATGTTCACAATATTTAAAAGGAACACATTTGTTCAAAAAGTCAGGTTGATTTCCATTTGTGCAGTTCTAGCACCCTCTAGTGGCTAGTTTATTCGTGCAATTTAATTTTACTTAGGGATGTTTTGGCCTTCTATGTTTCAAATCTATGCTAATTGTCAGATAAAGGGGAACCTAATTTGCTTGTGAAGCGATCAATGCGAAAGCTTGTATACAGTTTTATTTGTCGCTTGAATAGGACTATGAATGAAGTTGTGCTGTCTTTGACTGATATTAAGTGTAGTGCTGTACGGTATCAGTCTAGGATGTGGAAACATTGGTGTGACTGCCTGATGACTGTATAACCGTCCCCCTGTTTTTATTGTTTTTTATTGTTTTTATTGTTCTTTTATTGTTTTTTGATGGTGTATATTTTGTTATTTGTTTGTATTGGACTTAGAGTCTGGAATAAAGTTCAATTGAATTGAATTGAATTGAAATGTGTGCTTGCATTAGCAAGTAAGTGCCTCAATATTATTATTAGAGATTGTAGGTGGTTTATATGCATTGCTGTTATGTACAAAAGCACAATGTTGTGCTGTTTTTTTTTTTTAGTATGAGCTCACTTTTTTTTTTTTTTTTTTTTTTTTTTTTTTTTACAATATTGTGATGTATTTTTTTTAAATATCGCCAACGCCCCCACAATAACGTGATAATTATCGCATTGTGAACTTCATATTGTGATAATATCGTATCGTGATGTTTGGATATCATTACATCCCTACTGTTAGCGTGTGCGGTCAGTTGAGTGGTTTTTTGCTAGCCTTGTTCTTGAACCCACACAAAACCTTCTCAAACCAGGGTTTTGCCTCATAATACAGGGTGTTCCAAAATGGTTGACCCCGTTCTAAATTGCCCATATCTCGGAAACTGCTTGATTGATCTTAATGAAACTAAATACACTTTATGTTGAAGGTCATAAGTTTTATTGGTTAAATTTACAAAGAAAAGTACAAATATTTGTTGGTTCTATGACAGATTTTCGAGTCGGTATTCGAGCTCATGCCAAAAAGGGCCCTTTTCTTGACATTTTTGGTGCCAGGTCCTAATTTGTTTTGTAGTTGGTGCGTTCTTTGCAAAATTTGTGACGAAGGTCTGAGTCCGCGCATACTCAAACATGCAAAATGCCTTTTCTTTTGAAGTGAACGGCATTTCTTAACCTGAAAAGATGGAAATACCAAACGTTACACTCAAAAACTTTTCTACACAAGCTGTGAAAATTTGAGGACATTCCACCGAAAATTGTCAAAATTATTGGCCTACGAAATGGGGTTAACCATTTTGGAACACCATGTACTTACTGTTTGTGGCAATTTTTGCTTGAACTGACTATTTCCACATCACAATGTTGTTGTTGTTTTTTTTTTGGTACTTCCTACCCAAGTCCTATTTAGCTATTAATTGCACTGGCTTTAAGAACATTTTAGGCAAGACATTTTAGGGTCCTTAAAGGATAAAATCAAATTAATAAATGCAAACATTCAATTGGGTAAAAAAATGTGTGGCTAAGAATTCATTTCAGGTCAATTAATTTTAGTTTCTATCTTTGGCTAGCAGGACCATCGTGCGTTGGGACGTGTGTTTGTGTATCTTTAATTCCCTAGCAATATCCTTGATATAAATCCATCCCTATCTACCTTTTGAAAATCAGGTTCCAAAGAAACCCTTGAACTTCAAACAAACCTCGTGAATAATCCTGCGTAGATTCTGCTTAAATTAGACTAATTACAAGTTGGAGGTTAAATTTTTGTTGCATGTGACATGCAATTAAAATCTCTCTAATCACTTGAGTGCTGAAGGTAAAGAAAATCATCCATCCCAAAGTCATCAGTTTGTTTGATGCTGTAATAAAACACTGGAATGCAGCCATTGTTAAAAAGCCAATTAGATACACTTGACTTCTGTTACTTTTTAGGGATGTCACGATAAGGGCAATATTGTGATATCGTGATATTAAAACTGATATTAAAAATATCGTTGTCATCATGTTCACATGTTAAAAAAAGTCAGGTTGATTTCCATTTGTGCAGTTCTAGCACCCACTAGTGGCTAGTTTATTAGTGCAATTTAATTTTCATTAGGGATGTTTTGGCCTTCTATGTTTCAAATCTATGCTAATTGTCAGATGAAGGGGAACCGAATTTGCTTGTGAAGCGATCAATGTGTGCTTGCATTAGCAAGTAAGTGCCTCAATATTGGTATTAGAGATTGTAGGTGGTTTATATGCATTGCTGTTATGTACAATATTGTGCTTTTTTTTAATTATTATTATTAGTATGAGCTCTTTTTTTTTTCTTTTTTTTTACAATATTGTGATCTGTTTTTAAATCCCCCCCCACACCCACACCCACACACACACACACACACACACACACACACACACACACACACACACACACACACACACACACACACACACAATATCGTGATACCATGGGTTGAGAAACATTGAGCTACATTACTCGATTCGATAATAAAATGTCACTCTTTCCACATTTACTGTAACAATATGAGTCGTGTCAAAGTTGAGTGTGTTTCTTTATTGTTATTTATCCTAACCACATGCGTGCATGTGCGTGTTTTTGTTTCCCAGGATAGAAGAAGTCGGCATCATCATGGCCAAACTTGAGAAGGCAAACCAGGTGAGTCTTTTCTCTTCCCTGATTGAGATGTTCCTTTGTTAGGGTAATCACTCCTGTAATCGTGCCTTGGCTTTAATTAAGACACCCTCTGTCCTGTTCTCCCCCCCTCTTAAATCCTCCTCCCTTCCCCCAAGTGTGTGATTAGAGAGTGTAATCCTGAGCCCCCGTTGGTGGGCGCTCTGCAGTAGCATGGCTGCACTCCGCAGAGCTCGATTGATGCCACAGCTCTGAACGCCGGGGTTCTTAGCTACTGTATTTCATTGCCTGGGTTTCCTGGTGATGCAGTCTTTCTTCGACTGCCCGGGCTTCTGTTGCATGTCTTCACTCATTGCGTTGTCAAAATGAATCCATAATTTGAAAGGTGTGACAAAGCAGGTAAACGCTTGGTGGAAATAGTCAGCTGACTCAACAGCTGCGTGAGCAGAATAAGCCAATGATTGGTACACTGCACTGTACTTGGCAGTAATTTCAGCAGATGGCTCCTCTCCCCCCCCCCCCCCCCCCCCCTTTATCATGATGTTATTATTATACAGATGCCTGACAATTGTAACCAAGCCAAATGTTTCCACAGAAAGCAGAAATGGCCCAGAAGGAAGTGCAGAGGCTAAAGGAGCAGCTCGTCAATGGGCCAAGTGCCTCTGCAGGGAGCTGTCAACTGGTGGATGGCAATAGTAAGGTATGAATGCTTGGACATCAGGATGCTTAAAGATATAAGGTGCGTTTCCATTACCCTGAGTTTTGCGCAAAAGGCACATTTCGCAAAAGTAAGCTGGTAATGGAAACACCGGATTTGCGAAAAAAAACTCTCAAATATCGCAAAAAGGTTTTTGCGCTCCCATGAGGTGGTTTTTGAGACGTATGGAAAAAGAAGTATTTCGCAAAAGTGTAATGGAAACACTTTTTGCGCATTAGTAGTCATTAGGGGTGGGACAAAAAACCGATTCGACCGAACCATCGGTCGTCAAGGGGAGCTAAACGGCCGTATCGGTAGCAGACTTGTCAACCGATACACAATCCGCCGGGAATCCTTAGATACATTGCTTGTAAAGCTGTGGACCGGATATCGCGTGGCTGTGAATCAGTTGCGAGTGAGGCTTTATGGTTTTCATAACAATAGCAAGAGTTCTGCACCGTGCTCTACTTGTTTTGTTTACATTTCAGTAGCATCAGTATTCAAGCTACTTCCGTGTTTACAGAGAGCTAGCAAAGTAGCGCTCAGAGACGCTTCATTCCCCGGATGTTGTAAACATAATGCAAAGACGTTACGCACCTTTTTTGGGGGGGAGGGGGGCCGCCTACTGTCAACGCCGTGCTCGCGACACGGCACGCGCGCTCGCGCGCAGTCGCGCACAACGAGTGACAACATTAAAATGGAGACAGTTAGCAGAAGCCGGTGCCGTACATCTCGGTATTTCCCATGGCTATCGAGTCCTCTCGGTGCACTTGTATGTCCCGGGCCGGCGTTGGTACTGCGCGCGACCAAAAAAGAATAACTCCCGTGATGATCCAAAGCATGGATTCAAACGACACAGGTATGTCCCACAGCCAACACACCAGCTATGCTAAAAGTACACTGCAAGTATCTCATTTCTCAGTTTGTGGCTCCCTGTCAATGTACACAACTAGCATGAGCAGCAGGGAACTGAGACGTGCCCGCAATTACGTCATCAAACTCAAAATGAACGACAGCCCAGAAAACAAAACAAACAGTAGTGATTCCGTGGTCATCATCGTGTCTCAGATTAAAAAAACAAAAAAGATATCATACATTAACCAAAAATGAATGTGATGGCAAAGAAAAACAAAAATTGTTAAAAACAAAAATTGTTGATAAAAAGGTTAGGGCACTTTTGGAAATATTTTTGGATATATTAAGTTGTTAAAATGTGTGATAGATTTATTGTTCCATAAGGTGGCTTCATATTTCTTTTGGCTGGACGGTAGGTTTATTTCATGTTTCTGAAATACTTCACAATGTGGGTGCACATATTCTGTTTAATTGTGTTGGTGTCTGTCTAAAGGTTAAATATTTATATTTCAAATTGAATTATCAGCCTTTTGTTTTCCTGATCCTTATTTTGAATAAAAACAAAACAAACAAAAAACAATTATAACTGTCAATAACAACTAATAAATATTTAAACTGATACATTTTTCAGTCATATCGCCCAGCCCTTTGTTGCGGTCCATTTAAATAATTGATTCAATATAGAAAAATATAGAAGACATTGTTGTTGTTCTTTTTTAACACATTTGTAGATACTGTAAAAATTTGTGGTGTTTTAAGATTAATGTTTACAAGCAACAAATGTCACTATAAGTTTTGAATATTGAAATTAATCGTATCGAATCGAAAATTGTATCGTTCCCAAACTTAATCGAATCGTATCGAACCGTTCTGTTCTGAAAGATAATCGTTTTTCAATCGAATCGCAACTTGTGTATCGAGATACATATCGAATCGGCCTCATGTCAGAGATTCCCACCCCTAGTAGTCATGTGACACCCGCCCGGTCACGGAGGAAAAGGAATGTAACACGTTGTTTATGTGTATTTTTATTAAACTTGCAATTACTATTTGTTTTGAGAATGATTCATTTCGGTTTTGTATTTTAGTTTTACATGCTGAAGTCATTTGTATCGGCTACTGCACGTCATGAGCGCAAAAGAGAGAGAGGTGTAATCGAGCGAGCCCCCTTGCTTGAAATCTTGTCCTGCCATGTCTGGTTAATTTCGCAGAATACATCAGAAACTTTTAACTATTTGTAACCCGCCTTTTACCCAGTTTCTGCATGCATCGTCAATGGAAACACCGACAATTCGAAGTTGTACTTTATCGAAATAGTACAATATCGCTTTTATTTTTGCGAAAAAGGGTCATGGAGACGCACCTATGGAGAAAGAAATAATAATAAAGATACAATTTGGAAGGGGACAAAATGTATCCATTTTAGAACCAAAATGTGGAAAAAGAGCATCGTTGTGAATCCAGCTCCACTTGAACTCAAACAGTATTTCCCTGATTTCCACTGCCGTGTAAATGCTCGACTCTGGAGATTGTTATTCTCAATCTTGCATGTCCCTCTCCTCTTTTATTCCATGGCCGACGAATTGGCAGGAGAACAATGAGAGGGGTGACGTGTTGCCCGCCAAACTGGAGGCCACTCTGCTAGCGAAAGACCGCGAAATCATCCGTCTTCTTGAAAATATCCAGCGGCTTCAGTTCACACTGCAGGAGGTTCAAGAGACCTCAGCCAATCAAATTTTAGAGCTAGAACGACAGTTGGCCTACAAGACAGAAGCCACTGAGGTGAGTGGTCGCTGACTTTTCTTAAATAATTGTCCCGCTGATTACTTTTTATTTACATTTAATGTAATAAAAACAATGTTTCCTTTTTTCATTTCAGAGATTAGAAGCTAAACTGAAATCCCAAAAGGATTACGAAGAGATTAAAACTGAACTCAGGTGATAATTTGCTGTGGAGCAAATTTCTATAATTGCTTGTTAGAATGAAAATATATTTTTTTCCCCCGCTATGTCTCTGTCCATAGTATCTTAAAGGTAATGAAGTTGGCCTCCGCAAATGGCAGTTCATCCCAGGTATGTCTTCTTTTACAGGCGTCAGTCTTACCAAGAAGCTTTTGTTTTCTTCCTAACGTTATTTTAAAAAGAACGTCAACAATTACTATAATTGATTTAATCCAACATTTCCGCCATGTGTTTGCGTGCACAGGATTCTGTGAAGGCCACAGAGGCACTTCTGCTGGACAAAGAGGCATTTCTTCCATCTCACAAATATCTGATGGAAAAGGCCAGACTCTTACACAGCACTGGTAAAGTACCTTTTTTTTTTTGGTTTAAAATAATGTGTATAAAGTGTGTGGACGAACTCCTCCTGGGTGCCTTTCCTTACAGGGTTCTTCTGTGCCCCGCCATGTTGTGGTTTGCGTGTGTCTATGGGTGGGGTGGCTTTTTCTTTTTATTGTATTATGGATGTTTTAATTGCTCAGCACTTTTGAGTTGCATTTGAATGTATGAAAGAAAGGTGCTATATAAATAAAGTTTGATTTGATTTGAAATCCCACATGGGCACAACAAATGATAAATTTAGAAATAGTCATAAATATTTTTTTTCTTTAAAGATTTTATTTAATATATGGTTATCACTGTGTGTGATCAATGTGTGGATTTTCCTTTCCTCCCACTTTTTAAATTGATTATGTTATTATTATTATTATTATTATTATTATTATTATTATTATTATTATTATTATTATTATATTATATTTTTACAGCTTGTCGATTCCCAAAGGTCACAATTTACAAGAATTACATAATAATGTAGGGAACTATAAATATCAAAATATAATTGAGAGCAGATATTATAATAGACTCAAATTTAGGATTCAAAGAAAATGCAATAACCCATTCAATAAGTAAAACCCAATAATGTGTTAGTTCTCTTTGCTGTAATATGTAAGTGACTAACTTGGCAAAAAAAAAAAGTCGCAAACGAATTTGTTTGTAAAAAAAAAATGACCTAGTGAATTCCGCTGTTCAATAAAAATACATAACGATATAAATACTTGCAGGTCAAGTAGATGTTGGAGTCATTTTTTTGAAAACTTAAACTATGTTTAACATTTTTTTAAATTAGATTATTGTGATGAAATGTACATACTACTGTACTGTATATACATAGATTAAAAGTAGAACATGTCAATGTCTATGTGTAGATGATGACCAGTCAGAGGATGGAGGCCGCGAGACAGGCAGGCCACCTGGTTCCAACTCGTCGTCCTCTCAAGTGGATGGCGGTCACGCCACCCCCAGTCCCGGTCCTCCCACGCTGGACGGCTTATCCTCCAGCCACGATCTCCCCCGTCCTTTCTCTGTGTCGCCATGCTCTGGAGACCGACTATCAGCGGACCACCTCCTCCACAAGCATCTCCTCTCGCCGCATTTTAAAAAAGAGGGCCATATGGCTTTTCCCACTGCACTCTACGCCGCCAAGGTGGCCCTCATGTCGGCCACTCAAGGGTCAGGCGGCAGCGACACGGGCTTGCCCAGTGACCAGTCTGAAAGCGGCGGCTCGACCGCAGGCGACGACGACCAAGTCGACACGGCGGAGATCGCGTTCCAGGTGAAGGAGCAGCTGCTGAAACACAACATTGGCCAGCGCGTGTTTGGCCACTACGTGCTTGGCCTCTCGCAAGGCTCGGTCAGTGAGATCCTGGCCAGGCCCAAACCCTGGCGGAAGTTGACTGTGAAAGGCAAAGAGCCCTTCATTAAAATGAAGCAGTTCCTCTCTGATGAGCAGAACATCCTGGCACTTAGGACCATCCAGGTCCGTCAAAGAGGTGAGTGGATGACGGCAGACAGAATTGTTCAGGTGGGAAGAACCATCTTGAAGATTTTATTTATTTATTTTTCCGCAATGCATTTCAATGGGCATCAGTTACAAAATTAATTGACAAGTACCGTATTTTCCGCACCTTCAATGAATGACATATTTGATAACTTTTTCCATATATAAGGCGCTACAGTAGAGGCTGGGGTTACGCTATGCATCCATTAGATGGTGCTGCGCTAAAGGGAATGTCAACAAAACAGTAAGATAGGTCAGTCAAACTTTATTAATAGATTACAAACCAGCTTTCTGACAACTCCATTCACTCCCAAAATGAATAAACAGCTGTTTTATTATTTTCCCTGAGGTAAAGTATTATTATTAGCTAGCGATCCAAGATGGCGGGATCTTCTGCGCATGCGCGTCACCGATCGTGCAGCGTCACCGATAGCGGCTTGACAGCGAGACCTGTTGCGGCTCAATATTGATCCATATATAAGGCGCACTGGATTATAAGGCGCATGGTCAGCTTTTGAAAAAATTGAAGGCTTTTAGGTGCGCCTTATAGTGTGGCACCACAATTGTGGCTCGCGACTAACGGAAATCTCTGCATAATGGAACAGTTGACACCTATTGTAATTGCAGTGTTTGTTTTGTTATCAGCATTACCATTCGTTGCTGATTGTCTGGTGGAAATCCTCTGAATCAGTAGAAATTCGGCGTCCGTTTCAGCTCTATAAAGGGCTACATTGAACAATGAATTTCAGCCCCTGTGTACAGTAGCCACTACTACTGTCTTTACATCCAAAATACGCGCGTCATCAATTGGTGGCTAATTTCCTGGACACGTCTCCGTTCAAAACGAACTTGGACCTCATCCTTGACTTCTTCTCGCCTTCCTGTGCCATGTTTGTAGTCTTTGCTTTTCAACTTTGTTTTCTCCCTAGATTCATAGCTTTTGAAAGTTGAGCTTCCCGTATACAGCAACCTCAGACAAGACGCACTCAAAGGCAGCCATTGATCTAGCAGTCAAAAGTAAAGCCTTGAAACTGCTCTCTGATCAACCATCCCACTCACCCCCCTCCTTTCTTCTCCCGCTCTGTCTCCCCTTTTTGGCAGGGAGCATCACTCCACGCATCCGAACTCCAGAAACTGGGTCAGACGACGCCATCAGGAATATCCTGGAGCAGGCCAAGAAGGAGATCCAGTCCCAGAGGGGAGGTGAGTCTGGAGCTCATAAACCGAAGTCATGTCTTTGTATGTATTCACGTAAGGCAGGTGTGTCCAAACTTTTTCATTTGAGGGCCACATACAGAAAATCAGAAGGACGCAAGGGCCACATAATGTTATGAAGAGAAATTGTGTTTAGTCCTAAAAATTGTACAAATAATTTATTTGTGCTTTTGCATATTTAGGAAAATGCTGCAGTATATAAACCAATTTATTTGTAATATGGCAGTAGGGTTATTATAGTTTGTGAATTTTTCATTTTAGTTTTTATTAGATTTCAGGGTGGTTCTGTTAGGTTTAGGTTCTTAAAAAAATGCTTAGTTTTAGTTTAGCTAGTTTCAGTATTATTAGTATTAAGTTTTGTTTTTTTTAAATGTGTATTACTTGTGCGCAATATTTAAAAAAATACCATGGACGCAATGTCATCTGAAGGTGCTTTTCTATTGGCTGCTGTTAGATGACGTCACTTCTGTGTGACATACTTTCAAACATTATTCCAGTTTATATCAAAATACATCTACTAAAAATAACATTTAAAATCAACTCCAAAGGCTCATGCATTGAATTAATTGCCAAAGACTAAAACAAAGGACATGTATACATATTTATTATGATTATAGTTAGTTTTGTAAACATAAAATGTAGTTTCGGCTAGTTTTCGTTTTTTTAAAAGCATTTTCGTTTTATTTTGGTAACAATATTGTTTTTTGAATTTTTGTTTTAGTTTTTTCATTAGTTTTAGTTAACTAAAATAACCTTTAATGGCACCTGTTTTTCGATGCCCTCCCTTCTTACTTTGACCGTCTCCAAACATTTTTGTTTTGTTTATTTTATTTGAACTGAGTCAAATACAATTTTTAGCATATGTCGCGGGCCACTGAAAAATGGACGGCGGGCCGCAAATGGCCCCCGGGCCGTAGTTTGGACACCACTCATGTAAGGTGTGTATCATTGTCTGAATGGTTGCCTCTCTTCTTTAGGGGACTGCAAGACACCTGTGAACACCTCCTTGGGCAGAAGCAGTAACGGGACAGGCAACAGCTCTGACGAAACCATTAAGAACATCCTACAAAAGGCCAGGAGGGAGATGGAGTCCCAGCAACAGGTCCTGATGGATATGGAAGGCTGTGGAAGAGCCTCAACAGTTGGCGCCGGAGCCCAAGTGGAACATCTGGGGCCCCATGAGCGATCCAGGGGCCTACCCTTGCCCATCTCCATTAAACAAGAGGAGGGCGGCTGCGTTACCGTTTGCATGGCCAATTCCGTCAGCAGCCCCCAGACACCCCTCGGCGTCCTCTCTCCAGCTGCCTTCGTTCAGAACATCATCCGCAAAGTCAAATCGGAGATCGGCGAGGTTGGCTCTTACTTCGACCAGCACTGGTCCCAAGAGCGGGGCTCCATTGGGCTTTCCGTGGGAAACTCCCAGCCCTTTAATTCCATTTCCCCCTCCGTGTCATCCTCCTCCTCCGGTCCCTCTGTGTTGCCCCGGCCCTGGCCCCGCCTGGAGAACGGCGAGTGTCTCAGCGAAGAGGCCTCTGCTGCCGAAGAAGAGCAGGGACTTTGCCCCCGGCCCACCGAGGTGAAGGTGGAGTCGGACACCTCGGTTAGCGGCGAGTCCCCGGGCCCCAGTCCCGGCCGCCTTTCTTACTATCCAGCGTACATTCCCCGAGCTTTGAAGCCCACTGTCCCGCCACTGACTCCAGAGCAGTACGAGTTGTACATGTACCGAGAGGTGGACACCATCGAGTTGACCAGGCAGGTGAAGGAGAAGCTGGCAAAGAATGGCATCTGCCAGAGGATCTTTGGCGAAAAGGTCAGTTTGCATGAATCCTCGCGTTTTAAGAAATACCAAAAATATTGGACTCCAATTGAAATCATTGATCTTCTACAGCTGTCCTGATCATTTTAATCATTTGCTGAATAGTATGACATTATTTTTGAGCTGTCTTAAAGATGCAAAGCAGCAGTGCCTTACTTTCAAACAACAACAACAAAAATCTCTCTTTGTGGTCCCCCACATCATTTTGAAATTGAAAATAATATTTTCTTGAGCCCCTGTCAATGCACATATCTTTTTACCAGTTATGGATACTAAATCATGTGCCACAATCACCATGACTTAGCGTCAACAATCACAGAAATACGCTGCTAACGCACCAAAAGTACAGATGTTTGCGCTACAACGATTCAGTTATAAACAGTGTTGTGATTTGCTTTCTTGAACGTGTCTAATTCGAGTCAACACTTGTGCTTCTAAACAAGGTGTTGCTGCAAACTTGGACTGATTTTTTGAAAGTAGGCCAGAGGGATGCTAGTCACACTTTGTTGTTGGTTCCACGTGAATGAATCAAATTTACAATGAGAAATTAATTTTTCTAAATTCTTTTACCGTCTCCGAATTCTTTACTTTAAATGAAAATGCACACTTTGTTCGCTCAGCTGGACCCCCCCCCAACACTAATCAAATATGTTATTCAGTTGTTGATTAGAAAGTGGCAAATTAATTGGGATGATTAAAAGACAATTCTGTCATTACAAAATCTAGTCTCAGCGCTTCTTGTATAATTTGGCCGATCATTCTGAAGACCTTTAATGCTGCTCTCATTATAAATCTTTGATAATGTTTAGAAAAAAAAAAAAAAAGCTTCCTACCTTCCTTCTACTGTGCTGCCAAGTTTCATGGCCTAATTAGAATGGACTTTTTTTTCGAAGACTCATGGTGTTCTGCTCTCCTCTAGTGGCGGTTTTTGGAACTGCATAACATTCATTTGTTTCACTATTGGCACAGTATATCTCATTCATAAAGTGTCTTCAGTGATATGTGAAATAAGTGCGTGTTGCGCAGGTTCTTGGGCTTTCTCAGGGGAGCGTGAGCGACATGCTGTCACGGCCCAAACCCTGGAGCAAGCTGACTCAGAAAGGCAGGGAACCCTTCATCCGCATGCAGCTCTGGTTACTTGACCAACTAGGCCAGACCCTCAACCAGGCCCCGCACCAGGGGCAAGGTGAGTCTGCTGCAGTGAAAGATTGTTTTCACTCAACTCTTCTGCATGCTATCATTTTCAAGCGTAAGCAGAGATTCCAGCCCTTATCATCATCTTATCAGGAACATTCTGAATATTTTGTCAGGAACATTTTAATTTTGGAACATTTGTATCTTAGCCAAAACAAAAAAAACACCACAAAAAGACCCCAAACAACACTTACAAATATGTTTGTCTTGATATTTTTATCATGTTTTCTTTCAAGATTCCAAGTGCAAGATGCATCCATTTTCTGTACCGCTTATCCTCACTAGGGTCTCACTAAGGTGTGTTGGATCCTGTTCTAACTGACTTTGGACGAGAGGCGGGGTTACACCCTGATTTGGTCATCACCAGCCAATCGCAGGCCACATGTATCCAGATTTTAAAATAATGCTTCACATTTAATAGGGCAAAAAATATCTTTTATGAATAAAACAAACAATTAACAATGCTGATATTATAAATATTTAATATAGCATACTTTAAACATTACAGGCCCCTCTTGCTGGCTGGCATGTGATAATGTATGAATTCATTTCCGGTTTTCGGAGTGTTGTTTTTAAACCCCTTAGCATAGCACCCAGCACTTATCGTGCTGATTTGAGGCTACATTCAGCAATGTAGCTTAGTGGTTTAGCGTGACTTAGCGGCAGAGATGGGAATACCAGGTCCAGAAAGTGAAAACATTTTGGCTTTAGCTACAGTTGCTTGTACTCTACCGGCAGGTAAACAAGGTCATTACGAGAAACACCTGCGGCTAATGTCAAACTCTGGCAGGGTATTTTACTTTCTTGACCTGGTTTCCCAATCTCTGCTTAGCGGTCCTCTACTCACCTTACTTTCGTGATAACGATACTTGTTAGGACTGTAGCTTATTCGCCACCATAAGGTCGATGATTCGTGACTTTTAGAAGAGTGGTTGCGCACTATTAGCCATGCTAGCTAGCCCGTTGCAGAACTGAAGGAGCTGCCTGCACTGTAGTCAGACTTGCTTGAAAACATTGTCAACAAACGTGATTGTTTGGCCAAACAATCGTTAGCCACGGTATTTAAGCAACATGAGCACTATGTGAAGCCTTCTTGCTCGCATTGTTCCGGAACATTTTCGACTTTTACGTAACAGAGGAACATATGACAAATGGCTGGAGCAAATCAAACCCTTTTGCCATAAGGGCTCTTTTTAAGTCTGCTGTCTATCACCCTCAGATAAAAGCCCGGTCACCACGCAGTCTTCGCCGTCCCCACCCCTGAGTCCAGCAGAGGGTCAGCCGAGTCCACTGGTTGAACCAGTGAGCCTCTCGCTGGAGAGCAGCAAGGAGAACCAGCAGCCTGAGAGTCTGGTTCTGGGGTTACCTCCCCAGCCCGAGGGAGGGAAGTCCACCTCCAGCCTCATGGCTCTACATCACCCCGCTAACCCGCTTGGCATCCACGAGCTGGTTGCCATGTCGTCAGAGCTGGACACCTACGCCATCACCAAAAAAGTAAAAGAGGTGTTGACAGACAATAATCTAGGTGAGTCGATTAAATGTTAGTAGTAGTAGTGCAGCTTATAAATAGAAAATAGTAAGTACTGCAGTCATCAAGCATCCAATTCCCTACAGGCCAGCGTCTCTTTGGGGAGACAATTCTGGGTCTGACCCAAGGCTCCGTGTCTGACCTGCTGTCCCGGCCCAAACCCTGGCACAAACTTAGCCTGAAAGGCAGGGAGCCATTTGTGCGCATGCAGTTGTGGCTCAATGATCCTCACAATGTGGAAAAGTTGAGGGCTATGAAGAAGATGGAAAAGAAAGGTAAACTATATCTTGCGTTATTTTCTAGCACATCAATTAACTCATTCACTCCCAGCCATTTTCACAGAAGCAGTCCCGTTCGCTCCCGGCTGTTTTACTGGATTTTGACTGATTTTGCAAGGCCCACAGAATATTGTGTTCTATTGCTATAAAAGCATGGAACCTATCAAAAGAAAGATTACAATCTCTTCTTTTATCAGGAAAAAAAAGTATGTTTCTATCTGTTTCCGTTTTGCAGCAATTAGCATTAGAAGAGAGCTAAGTTTCATCAGTTTTCACAAATCTATTTAAAATTGTAAGTAATTGAGCTTTTTTTCTAGATGGCCCTGGTTGATCTCCTTTGCTCTGCTGCCACCTGCTGGCCATTTGTGTAATAACTACCATTTCTGCAACCGTTCTTTGCAGTTGAGAGGTTGCATCGAAGCCTTCTGTGTGCTCTAGCATAAAAAAAACAAAAAAACGTATAAATACGTCTTCGGGACACTTAGGACATTAAAAAGAAATATTTATACGTTATTGGGAGTAAATGAGTTAAGATGGCTCTTTAAAAAATAAATAAATAAATAAATAAAAAAAAAAAATAATAATAATAATAATAATGTTCTCTGTCTGTTTCCATTGCAGCTTACCTGAAGAGGCGTTATGGGCTCCTGAGCACAGGCTCAGACAGTGACTCGCCCAGTACTCGCTCCGAGTGTGTGAGTCCAGCCTTAGCCTCGCTGGACCTGTGTTCCTACGGTCAGGTGAAGAAGCCTCGCGTGGTGCTGGGGGCAGAGGAGAAAGAAGCCCTGAGGAAGGTCTACCTCTTGGAGCCATACCCCTCTCAGAATACCATTGAGATGCTAGCTGCCCAGCTCCACCTCAAAACCAACACCGTTATCAACTGGTTCCACAACTACAGGCCAGTCTTGATGCAACGCTTACTGTTGATTTATGCTGTTTTCGTTCACTTTTCACAACTATACATAAGTTAAGTTTTTTTTCACTCAGAAATTCTAGGATTTTTATTTTTTATTTTTAATCTAGTTTCAATAACACGTTAGTGTTTAATCATAGTCAGTCAACCTCATCCCATTTTAATCCATTTTTAGTTGACTATAAGGCCAGAATTTTAGTCTTTATTTTAGTCCAAGAAAACAATAATACTCTTCTCGTTTTAGTAAAAAAAAATAAAATAAAAATAAAAAGTTTGTCTAATTTTAGGACAATCATTTTTCCCCTTTTACATTGAAAATTTCTATCTAATCTAAAACTATTTCACATAAAATGTTTTTTTTGTTTTTTTTTTAATTGTAGAAAAACAACTTCACATACAATTTCAGTATATCAACAAGTGGCTATGAATGCTCCATGCTGCGAGCTAGTAAATTCAGATTAACGTTATTGTTAGAATGGTATAGACGTTGGATTCATGTTACGGTATAAACAACCACCACTATAATTTTTGTTACAAATACATATAATTTTTGTCTTGTCTTTGTTAATTAACTAAAATGTCCTTAGATTTTAGTCCAGTCTTTAATTAAGTGGATGACATTTTCGGCTCATCTTCATTAGTCAACGGAAATGCATACTGATTTAGTCCCAGCTAATATTTATTAATGGGGGCTTTAGTCAAGTCTAGTTTCGTTTTCGTCTGGTGAAAAATGTGAGTTGACGAAAATATTGTTTAGTTTTTGTTAATGAAATGAAGTGACTTTTTATTTGAATATTTTACTCCTCCAAGAACACTTAATACTCTATAGAACTTACTCTCTCTAGAATTTACTGTCTATACATACAGTACAAACATGATTTTGAATATTTTGGACTGTTGGATTTTATTTTCTCCGCTGTTCCCGAAAAGTGTTTTCATGAGTCAAATGCAGGTTCTTCCCCAGTGCTTTTTAGGCAAGGCCGCTAGACTTTTCTGATCACTGAATATTTTTCAGGGCAGAATTTTATTTCCCTGTCCATCCCTGACCAGGCTTAGCAAGTTTCCTGGGGAAAGCCCTGAAATATGTACATAAAATGTCAATAAGAAAAATATTGTTTTGTTTTTTTTAAGTCTATACTAACAACAGCGTTATGTGCAGGTCCAGGATGAGACGTGAAGTGCTGATGGAAGGTCTGCCAGACAACGACACTGACGCCGAGCACCACAGTTACTCGCCTTCGTTAACGAGGAGTCCCCACTCTGACGGAGAGGAGAGGAGACTGCAGCAGCCCTCAGGACACAACCACTCTGGCCTTCCCCTCAGCAATGCTGCCCTTCCTTATGTCAAACAGGAGGCAGTGGACGGCGCGAACACTGGGGAGGCGGGGGAAGAGGGCTCCATGAGACAAACGAGAGCTCAGTGTTTTTCCACCGCAGTGCAGTTCCCACAGTTTAAAAGTGAACGTGAGGACCCCACCGTTGGCTGTCATGAGCCCCTCTCGGCGGGGCAGGAAGAAGGGATGAGCAGTCAGGCTGCCGCGTACACTAGCGCCACCTCGATAGATGCCCCCCAGAGAGTGAATCAGTCCAGGCACGAGGGGGAAGACTCTGGAAAGTCGCCCATTGACCCGGTCAGCTTCAAGGCCTCGTCAGAAGCCTGCCGCAGCAGCTTGGAGGTCTCCCTCAACTCCCCCTCCGCTGCATCCTCACCAGGTCTCATGATGTCAGTCTCCCCCGTGCCCTCGTCCTCGGCTCCAATATCCCCGTCACTGCCAAACCCGCCCTCAGCAAGCACCAATCACAGCCTGGACCCGAACGCGCCCCCTCCTTTCCAAAGCCCCAAGCTCAACAGAAGCACTCAGAGACGCAATGAGAAAATGGCAAACCTCAATAATATCATCCACAGGTTGGAAAGAGCGGCCAATCGGGAAGAAACGCTGGAATGGGAGTTTTAAGTCTGTGCTTAATTACTTGTTTGTAGTGCTGTTGAGCTTCTCGGTGTACTGCGGCAGAGCAAATAAGATCTTCCTGAATGGAGCCTGGCTCCCGAAAAGGCCCGCCCTTCCAAAGTGAAAACTTGTCGAAATTGGGCACACAGAGCAAACACGATGCTGAATTCCCCACAAGGGGTGAAAAGTTTATAAATATGTGTTTGTTTCCTTCTTTTTTTTTTTAAAATGCGTACTACTTTGAGCTATGTATGACAGCAAGCTGTCCTTTTACCTTCTGGACTTGACATGGAGACTTTTGCAGCTATGGTGTCATAAAGATGTACACTGAAATCCTGTAGATTGCCACTGGGTGAGATTAAAAAGACCCCTGTCTTAAAGCCATTAAAAAGCACTATGACTATTTGAAAAGAGACACTGACCAAATTTGCTACTTTTTGAATAGCATTTTTTTTCTTCCAGATTTTGTCTTTAAGACGGGACTGAGAAGTCAAGCAACATGTAATCCTTTCACCGACTGAGAAATAGTCCCTTAAGACTCTAAATATTCAACATCTTGTAATTAATTCCTTGGTGACATGTTTTAAACTATTTGTAACACGCGTATAAAATGTGGTTGTACATGTTGTAGGATTGTTTGCAATAGCCTTCTGGAAACCTGATGTAGCATGGTACTCACTTGACCCTGTTATCCTCTGTAGTTAGTCTCCTGTGCTTATACTTGAGTGAAAATGAGAGAAAAAATGTTGAAAACCTCACAAAAAATATCAAAGGAAGTGATAAATATAATGAGTGGAGAACTTTGACAATTTTGTTTTCCCCTTTTCCTTCAAACAGTTGTTGAGATTTACTGTTGAGGACACTTGTGCTGAGGGTTAGCCAGTTTTGACATACGCTACACAAAAGCACAGTTTACACAATTTCGTCTTTCACAATTCCCTCTAAGACACCGTTTGTCACACTTGGTGACCACGACACACTAGACAAGGTTGACCTCAGATTATCTAAATGCACACCATGTTAGGTAGGACCATGTGATTAATTCTTATACAAGCTGGGTTAAAACAGTTCCAGGACTGGTGTTGCAAAATGATATATTTCACATCCAAAATCCACACAATGAGTTTTTGCCTTCATTGTGGGCCAGATCGACCAGCTATGATGAGGACCTGTGGCGTTTGCCTCGTTCAGTGCACGAGAACGCACCTGCTCACAATGCGCTGAGCATCTGGCGATTCCTGTCTAAGTCGTCAAGGGGACCCGATTTGATGCTGTGGTCAACATCAAGGCTGAACAGAAGTCTGATAGTAAAGGCTGAAATAAATTTTCACCAGTCCTGGAACTTTTATGACACACTTGACCCACACTTGTATGAATAAAGGGAGCGGAACAACTCATTTGACATGTAATCAAGGTTTTTTTTGTGTGTGTGTGTGTGTGTGTTTTTTTTTTTTAATGAAAGTTTATTTACCTGTAGGTGATGCTCACAAACAACACCTGACTGAGTGCACTTTCTCAAAATGGATCTTGTACTGTAGCTAGAATAATAATGTATACTTGATGAAACACCTCAACCTCTAAAACATTGACATTGTGATTAACGCATGTTATGACACTACAGAGAGCATGATCATTTCGGTATGACCTCATTAACCTGGTGGGGGGAAAAAAAACAAATAGAACATTTTATTCTGGGGTGCACACGGTTACAGTTACAGTATGTTATATTTGACCACTTGTGTTTTGTGTGTCAAACTTTTTTTTTGTCATGCTTGCAAAATGTTCCTTTATGTATTTTATACTCTGAACCACGATTAGATATTCACTACCTTGTGTATGAACTACTTACAGCACTTAGATTTTGATAATTGTGAGGACTTGAGAAAAATGTCAAATATCAACATTATCCTTAGTGTCCACAAGTCTTTGCCTCGACTGTATTGTTGAAGTTGGTAGTAAACACTTGCACACGTCTTCGTAGGTGAGAAGACTTGGATTGTATTATGTAGAGAACTGATATAACAATTACTCCGAGTAACATTTTAAATTCTTGGGACAAAGCGTGCTGATTCTATTGAAATAGAGTGTACAGATTTAATAAACCAAACTCATCCATGCCAGTGCTGGTCTAACAAGCTCGCCCATGTTTAAGACATTCTCTCAGGGTAGTCTTTCCTCAAACTGTTTCTCTCCTCTGCAGCAGTGGTTATGACAAACAAATACAATATGTGTTTTTGGGGGAATAACTCTGATATAATCTGACCTGTTAAAGTTGTAAGAATATGCGAACGGCAACTTTCTCAGGAAGCAGTTGTTGCTGTTTGAATTCTGTACACACCGATGTGTCAAAGATCATAGAGTGAAACTACCAGTGTGAAGTGAATGGATTGTGATTTTCAAAACAGTAGACTTTGTTCTCGACATTATTTTTCTTTGAGCCACTGGAATGCTTTTTTTTTTTTTTTTTTTTTCCCCTGGTCTTCATGTATAATTACTCTGAGGGATTTTTGTGGTGAAACATGGGCAAGTGGCAGAAAAAGAAATATATTTACCAAGGCTGTTATTCTCATGAAAATCTCATTGTTTTGCATGCAAGTATTTCATTTAGATCACATAACAAGGGGTAGACTGTGTACTTTGTGTTGTTCTTGCACAGCAACAATTTCAGTCATTTTTGCTATAGTGAAGTTCATGCATGGTGCAGCTGACACATTTGGCTCACAATTTCATCATCATGAATCCACTCGAACAATAAGTCATTAAAATACGCTGTTAACATTGCTAACATATAAATAGTTACATCTTTTTTGTGACATATCATATACCCCATGCATTATCCTCAGAGGAGTAATGCCTTGTAATAAGGTTTGATGAAAGACCGTTTGGGCTTCTAACCATGTTACTTACAAAAGCAAAGCTTTTTGTAAAACAAGATGCAAAAATGTTTTTTTTATATTATTAACTGACAATAGTCACTAAAAATAGATAATTGGTCCTGAAAAAATGTAATAATTTCATACCCGCTGTGGACATGGAGATGTGAATGACAAGACGTTGAAGGTTTGTTGGAAAATCCCTTGAAAGTCAACCATAATGTTAAGGAGTGGATGAGTACTTTCTTGCAAATGAAGTTGTAAGCCATCATTCAATACATAATTGTTTTAAGACATTGCTGTGTCGTGTTTTTATTCCTTTTAAGAATAGTGATGTAAGTGGTAGAAATGCACTGCATCATCCTAGAGCCAAAGATGGCCCAAGCCTCCATATGGCTCTTGGCAAAAATTTGATTTAGGGGCACTCTTATTTTTGCCTGTAATATTATTAATAATTTATTGTTGAATTCCCACAAAGTGGGATCATGTATTATCTAGGTTAAACTGCAATAAAGTTTAAAATTAAATACAATCACTTAGTCTATGTGAAAACTATAACTAAAACTGAAATAAGCAAAGTTTCAAGCAAATAATTGATGAACTGAACAGTGGCAACTGAAACATTGTGGGGAAAATGGTTCAAAAAGAAATCTGACGAATAATTGGGTACTAAATATATGTAAAAATTGACCAGGCTTTTAAAGTAAACAAACTACTTTAGCCAATGTTTATTATGTTACGTCTCCAGCACACCTGGACCTAAGGACAGTTCAGAAAATAGATCCATAACATGGATTTTCTATTCTGTTCAATTGACTGTTCTTGGGGGCCCCCTAGTGGTCTCGAGGCCCTAAGACGCTCATTTAGTTTATGCTTTAGGGCTTGGCCTATTATACGTACGAACTTCATTTAGTTACGAAAATTAGTTACGAAAATCAAAATACATTTTTGAATGTCGTAGCTTAATTGGGGTAGCCAAGTTAGGGACAGTTGTCACTACAATGCATCTCCATCCTTGTAAACTGAAGTACAACGGAAACTAAATACTAAACTAAAACACCTGTGTCATCGTCAGCCAAAACCGAACATTATCTTTGTCTCGTTAAACAGAATATTTTGTCCATGTTTACATGATTGCACCACATGGTGCGAGAGCGTGCCCCAGCCCCGCCCATTGCAAATGCTTTGGCATGATGACGTCACAAACAAGTACAGTTGGGCTTGGAGAATTTGCGATAATGGCGACGATGGCTCGGCGCTAGAAAGGGACACAGTCAAGCTAGGCTCGGCTCGGACATGACTCATGTTTATTCCCTGCGGGTTTATTTTCTGCTCATCAACTGCACGGGTTTCGGATGATTCTGTGGCATTGAAGCGTCTCGTGACTTGTTTCACTGGTGAGTGTGCCGGCTTGTGGTCGTTCGGTGGTGTGTTTTGACGGAGGCCTCGGGTTTGGGGTCCGCCCTCCATCTCACAACAACAAAAACAGTTGCACGGAGCTGCGTTAGCTCGAGTAGTTTTTTGAAGCTAAGCAACCGCTGGCGGACCCCAGCCGCGTGTAAGGAAAACAACGCTGGCCAATGCGACATAATGTTGTTGTTTGCAAAGTTGTCTTTGCGCCTGTTCTGTTAGATTCCGGGGGTAGCCAGATGGGCGTTAGCATTAGCCTGTTAGCATGAGCAATTCTTCGGACATATTTAAGGGGCGACGGCCCCTTTCCGAACAAAATGAACGTGAACGTCAGCCACCGAATGTGAAGATTTGCAGCATTGGTAATGTTGCTCAATTTACGGAATTAGTTTTTGAATGAACTGTGAACACAACCTGTTACCACAATCAAGATTAGCGATTTCCTTTTGCCGACAAATAGGTTTCGTTTCCCGTTTAATGGTAATGTTACGCTACAGTGCATTGGACTTGTAATTGAAATATAAGTGTTTTGTTGACTTACAATATGACTCTTTGGGTGAATTTTACTTAATGTTCGTGATTTAATCCCGCCCCCTCGACGCTAACTGAGGCGAGCTGTCAACGTTGCAATGCAAAACTGCGTGGCCGCGGGTTCTTGCATCCAGTCGCCAACAGTTCTTCCGAAAGTTCGCCAACAGCGAGTTAGTATATTTGGCCTGTTTGTTGTCTAATGTTGCAGCCTGTGATGCACTGTGGCATGTCACGGGACAGCAGCACCGTTAAGGCTCTAAGGGGCTTATAGCGGTGTGACTCTGAACTCCGGGCCGCACTGAGCCGCAGCCACGGGTCATGAGCCCATGCGGTAAACAAAGTCGTGTGTGTTGGGAGTGGGGCGGACAGATAGGCTTTATCAGGTAGAGCCAGCAGCACTGACCGGCCTGCGTTGGCCACCTCACACCACCAGGCCTGTATCTGCTGCTAAAGGGGCGTGCTCCTCCTCCTCGCGCTATATAGATGGTCTGATCTACTCACTCACCTCTTCAGATCACATTTAGTGCCTTTAATTTTTTGGTAAAGATTGCATGGTTAATATTATCAGGAAAAAAAAAATGTTTGTGTTGATAATGTGAGTCTTCAACAATAAAACTGATGCCATCCAACTACCACATCTCATTTTGCATGTGTGTGAATGAAAAGAAACTCGTTTATATTTAAAAGGGAGGGATATTAAAAAGATAAGTTGGTTAAGTGTTTTGTCCTAATTGATTTGAATGGTTGCCTTTATTTCCATAGATTTCCATGTCTTACTTGTGAACTTCTGAACAGGATCATCTGGACAACTCACTGTCCATCGTTGATTCTCTGTGGTAAGACTAAACATCTAATAGTATGTAATTATAAATTGTAGCCGAATTTTAAAAGTTTTTTAGTTGTTTTATTTAGCCATCATCTAGGGGTAGAATGATTTTTCGCAATGTTGCATTTGCAATTTAATGTGATTATTTTATCGCGGTTGTCTTTCCATGTCTTTTTTTTTTAAATAATAAACATAAGCAATACATTAATGTATTTGATTAGTACAATGGACAATATCAGATTTATTATGCAGAAATGTTTTGGTTTTATAGGTGAAGTTTGCACTAAAATAAAAGCAAATGGACCATGAATTAATATGAAAGACAGTTTATCTAGTTTAATTGGAGTTTTTAATTTACCAACACTTTCACTTGTCGTCTTTTACTACGACAGCTTCACAAAATTTCACCTAATGTCAGTAATCATTAGTCAGATTACAACAGTAATTCAAACAAATCTGTGGCTTTATCACTTGAGCTTTCCATGTTTCATAAAACAATATGTGAACATGTGGACTGCAATTCTTAAGCACTGACACAAGGGCTGAATGATTTTCAGGAAGAACATTTCTGGCAGATGTTACGATTTTGATTCAATTCATGATTTTCTTCATATTAAGCTTCTGTAGTAATCACTCTATACAGTAACATTTAAAAACATGACAGAAATTTACATTATACCAACAAAACCTTAAACGCTATTACTTGCATAATGCACAGACACTAAAGAGGCTGTTTGAAGGAGGCAGTCCTTTTTCAAAGATTTTAAAATGGTTCAATAAATACATTAGTATACTGTATATAAAAAAAATACAATTTTTAACCAAAAATGTTTAAAATTTTAGACTGCTGTAAAAAAAATATGCCGCTTTGTCAATCACGAAATTGCCTTGCCAAGATCATGATTTTGATTGCCGAATTGTTCAGCCCTACTAGACACTATATAAACAAACAAACAAGCATAAATAAATCCAAGCAACTGACTGAAATGATGCAGTTATTCTCCCCAAATTACAGCCTTTGTAATTTGGACATTAAAGGTTGATGAAGGAATATATAACTGACAAGACAAAGACAAAATTGCCCATTGAATATTATTAAACATTTATATGTACACTATTTTATTTCAATTTCTATGTTAAAAAGACTAAATCATAATGTTTACAAAGGGGAACCCAGTCACCTTACATTTTAAAGCTGCTGTATACAGAAAATTCCATTTTGAATCGCTGCTGCCACCTGTGGCTGAAAAATGAAACTACACACACCCGTCTTCACGTACACAATGCGCGTATGACGTCACATCCACAGACAACTATTGGCCAGAGCCTTGCGGGAGTACACATTGTGAACAGCTAATCTACTAATTAGAAGATGTTTCAATCATAAATGGTCAAAAGGCTGTTGTAAAGATATTTTTAGACAAATTGTTACAAAGACCATGTTTAAGTCTCTTGTTGGTGAGCCAATCACATTTGTTTATGGCACAGCTTATACTGTATTAAGTTAGCAAGTTTACAGTACACGTTCATCCACAAAGTAAACAGTTTTAAGTTAAAGCACATTGCTTGTTTGCTTCAAAACGAATGCTGTCAAAGACTAAATCTTGAGGTGGAGCTTTTCCCTCCAACCTTACTCGGGCTGAGAGGTGGGGTGCACCCTGAATTCTGATCCCAGGACTGACACACACAAACATCCGTTCACGATAATGAGAGTTTCCACATGCTCTTTTATCCCAGCGTTGAGTGAATTTAGTCATTTACACTCTCAATTTTCCCTGTTAACATGAATCACAACATGATGCAAGATAATGAATAAATACACATTCGGCACTGAGGACTTTTACAAATCTGCTGTTTTGATTTCTTATTGTTTGTTCTATACTGTTTAATGACGTGCCGTCTTTGCTTTTCACAGGCTTTCTCCAGGCCAGGATTCCTACTCGTTGGGTGACCCGCACTCCTTCACAGGGGCCATGGTACGCTTTCTTTTCCTCGCTGCTTTGTGGCAGATCCTGCATGCAGTCTGTAGAATTGGAAACTCTATTGATTTCAAATACTTACCAGCTCTTTACCAGGAAGCAGACAGTCATGTCAGCTATGACTGTGTCAAAGGTTGCCTCAGGCTGTATGTCAAAATAGGGCAACTTTCAGTTTTGTTGATTGCAGTTATTTGTGATCCTGTTGAGAATTTGACTCGTTATTGGCCAAACACAGAATGGGTTTGTCTGTGGTAGTTTGAGCCACTGTAGTACTACAGCAGGAAACAACGAGACCAAAATAAACTTTTAGGACCAAACAAACACGTACAGAGATGTTAAGCAATGTAAAGTGACCAGTAGTGCAGTGATTAAGATACAGACAGTTATGCAAATGAATTGCAACGGAGAGTCCTTGAGCAATTTAACGTGTCCAGTACAGTAATGTGGAATATTGATCAACAACATATAAGCAGATAAACGCAGAGTGCCAAAGCTACACTTGTGAATATGGTAATACTGTAAGAACAGGAATGTGCAAAATGCCACTACGGAATCACGAGTCAGCTGTTGAGGAAGTTTGGTAAGCGGGATGAAGCCATTGGAATGTTTGCTGGCTTTTGTGTGCATAGTTGCATCAACGTCATGACCACAAGAACATACATGTGTGATGAACAGCTTAGCGGGAATCTCAAGCTCCTGTTTTCTCTCCAGTTACTCTATTCTCAGCATGCTTGGTCCTCCAGCTGCAGTATGGTTTGAATGTGGTGACATTTAATGCTGAGACGGCAAACTGATCTGTTTACCTTTTTGACTACTTTCATCTTGGATTGCCCGACAAGACGCTGTGGATTCTTTTAGCAGCAGGGCGCTTTTTCTCCCCCACCTTTTATGTCCTTGAGCGAGAGAAGGTAGCTTATTTTCTACATCTGTACGCCCACCTGGCAGCTTATTTGAAAATGTACATCTGAATTAGGACCACTGAGTGATCACAAACGTTCAACTCAGATGTACAAGCTGAAGGAAACATCCCTTCGATGAAAAATCTCTATAAAGACCCAACAAAATATGATTTAACCTAAAAAGCATTAGTTTTTGGTCATCTGAAATTTTCATTGAATTCTTATTTGTAAATCACCTTAAGTGGTTTCCAAGTAGAGTAGGTTTCAGCCACTTTAAAAGCAGGATAAATGCAACTTTGCAATGACTTCTGTTCCAGCAGCAAGGTCGAGCCACTTTGCAAGTGTTAGATCACAAAACAGTCACATTTAGCTGCATCTTGAAAAATCAAAGCCAAAGAAGGTGGTGGAATAAAGTTCCTCTTTCCTTTCAAAATTACAGATGATACCAAAGTAGTCCTGAGTAAGCCTTATGACCCCCAACAGTTTAGGCAAACCAGCTGTGAATGTGTTTGTCAGTGTGTCTGCCAAGAGTCCGATGGGAAGCCTTTCAAAAGCCACATTAAAATCCAATAAATACCTAAAAAAAAATTGTTGCTGTTATCTAGATTGTGGCTTAGTAAACGTAACAGATCCTTTTGTGTGCAGGAGGAGGACGGGCAGAAGAGCTTGGAGTGTATTCAGGCCAATCAAATTTTCCCAAAGAAATCCCCTGTCCTGGAGGAAGAAAACATGCAGGTGAGGAGCTTTATGGAGTTTTACAGAATCCACCTGAAAGTAAAATACGATTCTGCTTCCATGAATCTTGGTTCATTTCATGTGTGGGATATTTAATTTGGATGTGAGACACAATTGTGGCAAAATAATCAAATGGTAGCCCACATGCTGTGTGCATTATGATCCGCAATCTATGTAATGTTGCATCTCCTGCTGTTGCTAGGTGCCCTTTCCTGAGCTGCATGGGGAGTTTACAGAGTATGTGGGGAGGGCAGAAGATGCCATCATTGCAATGTCCAACTACCGCCTGCACATCAAGTTCAAACAGTCTGTCGTCAACGTAAGTGCCTCCACAAAAGTCATGTCCGTGTTGTTCATTTACTCGCTGTTTCCGTGGCTGAAGTTCTGCCAGAGGGGATGTGTAACGGTCATACTTTGTCTCTTGCTCCCATTTCAACAGTGACAAAGGAAGCTAAGTTGTTACCAAATAACAGACACTTTCTACAACATCCTCTTGTGCCACTACAAAGATGTATTTCGACATTATAAACAAGCCCTTTCATTTTCTGCGATTTGACTGGCAGAAGCTTTCATTTCAGTTCGCTTCTCTGGCAGACATATAACGCACATTTTTATAAATACCGTCAATGCTTGTTGTGTGAAGCAAGTGACAAGATAAGCATACATGCTCCATTCAGATAACCCCACTGCCTTCCCGCCAACTTGTCACAGAAGGAAAGTTGTGCAAGGACATATGTTTTGTTTTTTTGTTTTTTTCTCCCGAGTTTCGCTTCCCCCTCTCAATATCATGAATACTAGTTCCCGATTAAAGACAACACAAGACATCTTACAACCAGACGCTGATTTACTCAAGTGTTGCTTCTCTTGTAGCATTATAACATCAGCGGTAAGATATGGTGAAGTTTATTTGCTTAATACACATTGGAGGTTGTAACCCACTTACACAATCTTGCAACTGCTACTGTACTTATCTACTATGCAGCTACTGCCCAACACTATGAGATAAATGCATTTATCTAAAAAAAAAAAAAAAAAAAGTATTTTTGATTGAGCTCGGTTAAAAAAATATCTGCTTAACTATATGAACTCATCTGATGGTAACTATTTTTGTAGTTGAAAGATCGCAAATCTTTTATAAAACAGATCCTAAAGACGGGTAGAAGCCAAGCCCTGCCGCAAATAGTGATAATCCGAGAATAATTTGTGCCCCTCCAAAGGAAATTTTTGGGGAATTTCACTTGCAATAAAGACGATTCTAAATCATCAACGCCTTGCTTCTAGCATGTGCACAAACATGAACCTATGTTCCATAAACAACTGTACTCAGCAGTTAAATTATTCAACACAAACATGCTGAATGCCTGCAATGCTAAAGCAAAGACAAAATGATTTTTTTTTTTTTTGGCCAGCCCTGTTGATTTGCAGAACAGTCGTGGGTTGGCTTTTACCAGAAGCTGCACATCCATCTGCGTGTTTTATGTTGCTGTTTATTGGTATGTTCTCGGGTCTCTCGGGTCGTAATGAACCTTTGGTTTCCACTGCCCGTCTTTGCTCACATCAGACAAATAATGTTCTCTCACATATTCGGACGGGCTGGCAAAGCAATTGTGCATCACATGGCACATTCTCCCACATGGGAGGTGGAAAGTGCTGGAAGAGAGCAAGCATTCTAGGAATCTTGATGACGTCCAGATTAGCGATTTAGATTAGTGTTGGAATTAAATTGTGGCTTCATGATGCAAGGACATCCGGAATGTGGTGTGATTACAACCCTTTGTAGATGGTGAATAGCCACCGACCAAGTCAATCGAGCAGTGCTTACATTATTTTTTTCTGTCTTGTCTCGGATCAGAGTTGTTGTTGTGAGGCGTCAGTAAGTATCAAACCGAGATGCACGGCGTGGAGTGGTTGTGGCATTTTTGTGTGCCTTCTATGAAATACGGTGACTAGTGCTACCTAGAAAACTTTCTTGTTGGCCACGTTTAGCTCTTAAGAGTTAAGGAGACAATTGATGTGTGGGAAGACTAACCATGCAAGTTTGGAACAATACGTTTACGTCAACAAACCCTCCATCAGACAGAAAGCCTGTCAACATAGTGCAGTAGCAGAAACTTGGCTGACTGATGGCTGCCTGTCGATCATGCATGCAAGCAAACAGCAGCCTGAGCCTGTTGTGTCCATGAAAAGTACTTTTAGTTAATTAGCAAAGCTTATTTCAAAGCAGGTAATTATATTTCCATACAGTATTCAAAGCATGTGCCACAGTTACTGGCAACAATTGTGTATTTCTGTATTCTAATCTATTCTAATTCTGCGTAAGAGTCGATGCTAAAACAGAAATCAAGATACAGGGTTGTCAGGGTACGCTATTTGATTGCCTCGATTTACCGGTAAGTACCGGCAGATTGTGTTTTAACACAACTTTGGGAACTGCTATGTGAAATATTAATGCAAAGTATCAACTAATCTATTAGTTTTTCGAATGCAAGTGGATGAATTACTTTGCAGCTGATTGTTTGCATGAAGCTGTTTTTCTGTCCTGAGCATTGCCAATATTCTTTATGCATTAGTTGCAGGCGTCTACGTGTACTCTTTCTGACTACACGTGTTTCTATAGGTGCCTCTGCAGCTCATTGAGAGTGTGGAGTGTCGTGATATGTTCCAGCTGCATGTCACCTGTAAGGACTGTAAAGTTGTTAGGTAAGACTAACACGACACACCCATACAGTATGTAATCCAAAGCCAGTGTGAACAGTGCCACTTCCTTCTCAAATAAATAGTTGATCACATAGGGCAATATTTGCCCAAATTTATTGCATTATCAACATCAAAGACTTGTAGTGTCTGACATTAACATCTTATTGTCCTTTGTGCAGTTATTTTAAAGCTCACCAAAGCATCAAACACATTTGTTGCGCAATTACCATAATTAAAACCAGCGGAAATGTTTACTTTGACTGTGTTTTAATTCTCAGGTGTCAGTTCTCCACTTTCGAGCAATGTCAGGAATGGCTGAAGCGTCTCAATGCAGTCGTGCGCCCGCCCTCTCGCTTGGAGGATCTCTTCTCCTTCGCCTTCCATGCCTGGTGCATGGATGTGTACGCTGGTGAGAAGGAGCAGCATGGAGAGCTCTGCAGACCAGGTAGCCCAGACTCGAAACGTAAATCGTCGAAATGACCTCATTGGTCCAGCCACTCTTCTCATATCGGACTTCTCTGGTCTTCAGGTGAACATGTGACCTCCTGGTTCAAGAATGAGGTGGAGAGGATGGGCTTCGACACTCAAAATGCTTGGAGGATATCTGACATCAACAGCAAGTTTAGGTGAAGTCGGCTTGCTTTGCAGATACCGTTCTGCTACGCGTGCCTTACTGATTCGAGCTTTTGCTTTCATTGGCATACAGTGCAGATGAGTGAATGTGTGAGAGACATTTTGTGGTTGTTGTTTTGTTCTCCACTGGTGCTGCGCCCGGGGCACAAAAAGGCCCAGCCCAGGATTAGATGTCTGTCGACAAGAGACTTTTGTTGAGCCTTCACTAATACAGTCAGTCAGGTCTGATGCCTTCTTTTATGCTATGTGTTATTCACCTCTCTCTGTGCCCCTCGCTGTTTCCAGGCTTTGCCCCAGCTATCCCCAGCAGCTTCTTGTACCAGCCTGGATCACCGACAAGGAGCTGGAAAATGTGGCAGCATTCCGTTCCTGGAAGAGGTTTCCTGCAGTGATATATAGGTCGGTTGCTTTGCTTCTCTTTGAATGAGAAACTTCACACTCTAGCTTCCTCTTATGTGTACTATTGAGCTACTGCATTTGCCACAACCACAACTGCCACTGAGGTGGGGGAGCGCATTCCCCAAAAAGTGCACATTTTCCAGTAACGATTGATTTAACCCATTACTTTTTTTCAGTCAAATAAACATGCTGATTACCCTTCAAATATCATAAAACGTTACATATTAGAACACATTTACGTCTACTTAAGGTGACATCGATGTTTTATTTTAAACAGGAGCACCTTTCACCATCAACGGCAGTTGCAGCAGTGAGAATTGACAACACTTTAAATAAACAGCACATACTTCCTAGCCACAGTGCCTCCCTCACACACACCTATTGTGCATCCACAAAAACTAAGTGGGAAAAAAAAAAGGAGGACACATGATTCCTAACACCATAGTACTCATTCAAGGTAGTCAACAAATAACTACATTATGGAAGACGTAATGAAAGGGAATCTCTGGTATTTACAGCGTGAACATCTTGAGGCATTGTAGGAGACTTCAATTGAACATTCCCATCTGAGGGAGGGACATGTATGCGTCATGTCACGTTTTCAGTGCTTTGACGACTCATGTCAATTGTAGTTGACATGACTCAATTATAGTACAGTAATACAGCATTGATCAATTTGGGGTTTAGCTTCTCGGAGTTGTTGATATAATTTTATTATTCATACATACATACATACAGGCACCTGAGCACAGGAGCAGTGATCGCCCGTTGCGGCCAGCCAGAGGTCAGCTGGTGGGGCTGGCGGAATGCTGATGACGAGCACTTAGTTCAGTCCATTGCCAAGGCCTGTGCTGTGGATAGCAGTTCTCACAAACACCTGTCCAATGGAACCTACATCAACGGCTCTGAACTGCCGGATACTGATTTTGGTGAGGACTCATTGACTCTGCCTGCGACAATTTTTTGCTTCAATCTAAGTCTAGACACAAAACACACACATTGACTTTCATCTGAACCGACAGATTGTTTGAGGTCAGTGAGTTTGCAGTAGATAAGGTTGCACAATCCAACCTGTCTGGGCCTGAAGCAGCAGGCTTAAAAACATTTAAAACAAAATCTTAAGACTGATTTAGGACATTGACATTATACATTCTAAGAAGGGATTTTTTTTTCAAGAATGTCCACCTATTTAGACTAGGAAACTATACCTTCATAATGTGCCTCGACAACAGTACTGAAACGATACCATGGGTAAAACTTTCAGTCCGGAAAATGTTTAATATATCCTGAATTGTCCAGAGATGTAACGCTCATGTGTTTATGACTGTATCAGAGTCGTCAATAACCAACAGCTCAGAGGTGGAGACGTTGGCCATCCAGCCTCACAAGTTGCTGATTCTAGATGCCAGGTCCTACGCAGCGGCAGTTGCCAACAGGGCAAAGGGCGGCGGCTGTGAATGTCCCGGTAGGCTTTCCTTTTTTGCATACTGTGAATGTAGTAGCTCATCTTGAAGCGTGATTCTAAGTTTTTGTTTTCCTAATTTTGCAAACGTTCTATCCCCTGTGTTTGTAGAATACTATCCCAACTGTGAGGTGGTGTTCATGGGCATGGCCAACATCCACTCCATACGCAAAAGTTTCCAGTCCCTGCGTTTCCTCTGCACTCAGATGCCGGATCCAGCAAAGTACGTTTATCCTTGTCACATTTTTTGTTATCCTGTGGCTTAAAACACCCAAACCCAACTTCATCTAGGAATATCAGCTATGCTTCAACCTTAGTACACTTATATCTCTCCAATCTTTCTGACTTCTCAGATTCAGTGATACTGTACTTCAATCAGTATTTTAATCAGACTGAAATGTGTTCAGGTTCAAATTAATTGGATGTTATGTTTACGTGGGTTGTCTTTGTCTTGTGTGTGTATTTGTTTGACGACGACGTCTGTTTTCCTGCAGCTGGCTATCTGCACTGGAGAGCACAAAGTGGTTGCAGCACCTTTCCCTGCTGCTGAAGGCGGCCCTGCTGGTGGTCAATGCAGTGGACAGGGATCAAAGGCCTGTTTTGGTGCATTGCTCTGACGGCTGGGACCGGACACCTCAAATTGTTGCGCTGTCCAAGTTGCTGCTGGACCCGTATTACCGCACTATAGAGGTACAACTGGAAATGTTCTTGCTACAGAGAGGCCTCAATTTTCTCCAGGGTCATTTTCTTTTAAGACTAACGTCATTCAAATGACAGCTTGTGTGCAGAAGTTCCAATGATAGATTATCTATCGTTATCTTTGTTTAGGGCTTCCAAGTTTTGGTTGAGACGGACTGGTTGGACTTCGGCCACAAGTTTGCTGACCGATGTGGCCATGGAGAAAACTCTGAGGACGTGAATGAACGCTGTCCTGTCTTCCTGCAATGGCTGGACTGTGTTCACCAGCTGCAGAGGCAGTTTCCATGCTCCTTTGAGTTTAACGAGGCCTTTCTGGTGGGTACAATGTCAAACTAAACTATGCCAGTCCGGTTCCATAGATAGCTGGTTGAGTTTTGTGGAGATTCAATAATTTCATTCCCAGTATAGGTTTACTTTTGTTTGCATATTTTAAAGGGATGCCTGATGCATTCGGCCATTTTCAGCAGTAGAAAGTTACTTTTTTATAGAATTAATTTGATAACTTCATTGAGTTTTCATGTACAGTTCATACCATTAAAAACTCATATTACCACTTGCTGTCGACTGAAAATGACATCACAGGTGCTCAGGAAACCGGTAATGACCAATTGCGGCTCACCTGTTTTTCAGGATTTGGTCAAACTGAGCATAGTTGTCGTTAACTGTTTCCTGAGCATGCCTGATGTCATTTTCAGTCGACAGCTTGGGATGAAATGTGTTTTTTAAAGGTATTAATTGTACATGAAAAGTAATGAAGTTATAACATTAATTCTAGACAAAATACTCTTCTTACTGCGGAAAATGTTTAAATGAGTCAAGTATCCCTTTAAGACTGGCTGACAATCAAAAGGTTGTACTACTACTAAGGCGGGGACAATTAACTCATTCACTCCCAGCCATTTTCACTGAAGCAACCCCTGCTTGACTGGATTTTGACTGACTTTGCAAGGCCCACCGAATATTATGTTCTATTGGTATAAAAACGTGGAACCTACCAAAAGAAAGATTAGTTAAAGTATATTTCTATCTGTTTCCGTTAAAATTTTGTCTCCTGTTCAATGTAATTGTTGCTATTTAAAACAGATTTATGTTGTAGTATGTTAAAAGTTTTGATAGATTATTAAAAAGTGAAAGTAAGAACAATTGTTTGTGTGTGTGCAGGTGAAACTGGTGCAACACACATACTCCTGTTTGTTCGGCACCTTCCTGTGCAACAGCGGCAAAGAGAGGGAAGATCGACATGTTCAAGAGAGGACCTGCTCAGTGTGGTCCCTGCTGAGACCCGCCAACCGCACACTGAGGAACATGCTGTACTCCTCACACTCTGAGACTGTACGTACACTACCTGCCACACCTCACAGTCTTTGTCTTTAAACTCGATGAACTTGGCTAGCCTTTAAATAAAACATCAAATGTTTTTGTTTTGTTTTTCTCACAAAAATCTGATTTCCGATTATCTCCCATCACTTACTGAAAATGTCAGTGACATTGGTCAAAAACAAGTTCTACTTTTACACTACGCCTGCATTTTGCTTTATTTCTCATGATTCCAAATATGCTTTTTTTTGTATTCTTTTTTTTCCTGTGTAAATACTTGTAGCAACTTCAACAAAAATATACTTTAAAGTCGCGAAATATAGCGTCCAAATTGCAAAGTTAGCATCATTGACACATTTTAAACCACGAAAGCCCCTCCAAACAACATCCTGACAAACTCAAATTGATTACTTAAAAATATTAACACAATAAAGTCAATGTTTATTTACAAATACTGATTTGAATTGCAGCCGCTCCATATTCAAAAGCACTCTTTGCATTTTGTAACTATTATATTATTTCTATTTCTAACCAGACGTGTTTATTGGTTATTGCAGGTTCTCCACCCAGTGTGTCATGTCCGGAATCTGATGCTATGGACCGCAGTCTACCTGCCCAGCTCCTCCCCCACGACCCCTTCTGATGATTCCTGTGCACCGTATCCTTTGCCTGGCAGCAGTCCTGAGGAGGCGCCTCTGAGCAGGTATGCCTGGCACGCTGCCACAGAACCCCCCCCACTTCCTCTGTTGCTCTGTTCTGAGTTGTTCAACACATCTTGATGTAAATACCGTGAAATAATAGCGGTAATTCTGAACTTTGGTCTCATATTTGAGTGTAATCCAAATTAATTGGCTTTTTTCTTGCAATACTTTTGGAGGGAATTGTATGCCGAGATTTCAGAGTTGTGGAAAGACTACAAGAAGTTGATGGCCTTTCAAAAACTTAAATCTTTAATAAATTTCACTTGTCTTTCTTTTTTTAATCCCACTTTTTTTTTGGTTGGCTCCTTGCTTGTGGTTTGAGCACTGCATGATGATGTACATGGATTAAAAAAGAAAGTTTTATCAGGAATCATAATACAGTTATGTTAAAAAAATAAATAAAAATGCTTTTCTTTGCATATTTCCTTTTTAGATGTACGAAGACGCGCTCCTTCGATAATTTGCCCAGTGCTTGTGAGCTGGGAAGCTCGCTGGCTCCGAACCGCCGCTCCAGTGACCCAAGCCTCAATGAGAAGTGGCAGGACCACCGGCGCTCTCTGGACCTCAACATGGCAGTCGGGCCAGAAGACGGCGGCGACCAGGAGCACGAGGTGCAGTGTAATGGATTGGGCCTTTACCCAAACGGCGTGGAATCTGAGCTGGATGCCACGCCGCATCCCGTGGACTCGCACTCTGAGATGGCAGAAGAAGCCGTCGCGCGCTCTGCGACAAGTGAGGAGGAAGCCGGGGAGGCGGAATTGTCTGTGGCGGTGGGTGTGGCTGAGGGCCAGATGGAGAACATTCTTCAAGAAGCTACCAAGGAGGACGTGGGAGCAGATGCGGCGAGAGTTGGAAGTACTGCTGTCACCCACGTCATTAACTCAGCTGTTGTGGAGGTGGAGACGGCCTCTGATGATATTGCTGATGAAAATGATGATGATGCTGGTGGTGATCAGTCTGTCACCAAGAACGACATACATGAAGTGCTTGCCAATGGTCACCATTTGGAAAATGGTTATGCAGAGGCGGAAGAGAATAGTGACTCTTCTGCAATGGCTGCACAGACAGTAGAAGAGTTGGAGCACTTGAGAGACGAGGAAGCACAAAAACCCAAACATGTGATGGAGCATATTCTGGAGAACTGTTCTGAAGTGCCGGAACCCGCTCAGGAGTACTTGGAATCGAGTTCAGGCGAGCCGGAGCCGCCTGCAGCTCAAAGAACTCTGATGAATGGCTTTGCTCACCCGCCACCTGAGCAAACTGATGCAGATGAGGAGATCTGCTCTGCTTGTGACCCTGACAGGGGGTTGTCGGATTCGGGGGAACAGGCAGATAAGAGGGCATCCCTGATGGAAAGCTCCACAGAGACGTTGACAGAAGAGGCCTGCAGCAGGTTCGAACTCCCTGCACAGTTTCCTGTCTGTCCGAGTCGTCCGGCCTGCAGTAATGGCAAAGGGCCCCCGCTGTCCTGCAGGAAGGACAAAGTGCTGGAGACTGACGAGCACAGCTTTATCAGAACTTTGAACGGGGGCGGCAAGCGACCCTCTGTCAGTGCCTTTCAGTATGCAAGTGCTGACCTCATCCGCGACGGACTTTGCAACAGCGACAGTTCCGACGGGGAACCTTGCGGAGGACCCCACTGGGTCCAAGCCAATGGCGAGCGGGCGCCGCTGAGCCGTCAGGTGTCCCTGGCAAGCTGCAACTCGCTCATTCTCCACCACCGAGGCAGCTGCTCGCAACAACGTTTGTGCCACGCCCAACTGGGCCGGGCGGCCGCCAGCCCCGAGCAGCCGTCGCGCAGCCACCTGGACGACGACGGGCTCATGCTGCACACGGATGCCATCCAGCAAAGGCTGAGGCAGATTGAAGCTGGGCACCAGATGGAAGTGGAGACCCTGAAGAAGCAGGTACAGGAACTGTGGAGCCGCCTGGAAAATCAGCGGCGTGCCAGCTCCCATCGTGTCAACGGAAACGGGGGAGATGAAGTGGTAAGGAGCTCGTGCTTGGACCATCAGGTGGTGATTGTCCAACCAGTTTAAAAACAACAACAAAAAGGGCTGTATTCTTTTTCACAGACCTTGATGACCGACTCGGAATACAACGTGGACCCCAACTGTTTATCACGCTGCAGCACAGAGCTCTTCTCCGAAGCCAGCTGGGAGCAGGTGGACAAGCAGGACACTGAGGTGGGTCTCATTCATGCCACATTCTTGATTGGTGGACTAGCAAGCCTAAGTCAGTTATTTATTTTAAGTCAAAAAGTTTGGATTCTATTCCTAAAGTCAGCCGACCACCGAGCGACTTGACCAAACCAGGCTGAACTAACAGTTGCGTCACCATGTGGATGGGATGCTCAAATCCATTCAAAATGGCGCGCGGGAGAGACGGTAGTTTGTTTCCTTCGGCATTAAACTCAACGCTTAAAATGACCAGAAACAAATAGTCATTAAAAATTACCACAGCAGGTGACGGAACAGTGATGAGTTTGATTTTTTATTTTTTTTTAAATATATAGTACCTTTTCATACTTTTAACCCCCCCCCCCCCCCCCCCCCCCCCCCCAAAAAAAAAAAACAGCAAGTGCATCACAAAGCAAGCGAAAAGACAAATAATCCCTCCCACCGCCCCTGTGGTATCGCGACGCCCTCCATTTGCGATTCAAATTTCGAATTGTAGCAAAACTGGTTGCCGGCAGTCGACCATGAAAACTGGTTCTTATCCACAAAATAAAAATGTGACGTGCCTCTTCTTAGGTTACCCGCTGGTACCCGGATCATTTGGCTGCCCAGTGTTACGGCTGCGAGAGCAGATTCTGGCTCGCCACCAGGAAGCATCACTGCAGGTAAAAACACCGAGAAGGACAAATCTGCTTCAACCTTCTTTCACGTATTGCCGCCATTAGCGTCCCCGTCGCAGATGTCCTTCTCAGCTTGATAAGTTCCTGTCCGGCCTCGGTGGTGTTTAACCACAGACGTGCAGACTAAAACTAGATTTAGCTGAGGCGGCTTTTGGTAACCACGTCGAAGTTTTGTTTTTGTGAGTGTGATGTTTCAGCAGCATTTCCACAACTTGATAAGAAAGAGACTTTTCTGTTAAGTTTTTTTTTTTTGAGTTCGTGGTTAGAGCCACATAATGAAATCAAGTCCACATGACCATTGCAATTAAATTATTGCTAAGTGATTAATCAGGTCAATCCTGCTCACATTTGGTAATATTTGAAAAGGTAACTTGTTTTGTTGTTGTTGTTGTTGTACCGCTAATTGGACTCAATTATTGTCACGTGGTTATTACGAAGGTGAGCATCAGTTTCATTTTCATCCTTCCCCCTCTTTTCCCCATTGAGCCCTCTTCACTGTCCTTAAGATGCCCTCAGTCAGAATTTGAATTGTAGTCAGCAGTAAGTAAAGAAACGCGGGTGTGAGGTGACAGTGGCGTCTGGACACGCTGGTTGAAAATGGTTTTCTGTTCCAAAACGCTCCATGTTGTCTTGCAATGTTTGTGGCAAGTGGTTGAAGCGTGAGTCAAAGTTGTACTTTTTAGTGTGCCATGTTGTCCTCCCTGTTCAGGCAGCTCTTTTCTATTGTCTGCCCTTTTCCTCTACAGTGGCAGGGAGCCTGTCCAGGAGGTCTGGTGAGATCCGGCCCCTCCACCCCCCTCCCCCACCCCACCCTAGCCTGCCATTGCTGCACATTCCCTTCTACAGTGAACCCCCATTTTATCGCGAGGGACATTTATTTTAAAACATTTTAGGTTCACTCATTTAACTCTTTTACTGCCACACATTATTAAAAAAAAAAAACAGGCCAGCCAATTTCGAGCATTTTAACTCATCCCTAAAGGCAAACAGAATATTGTGTGCTTCTACTACATATGCAATGTGGGCACCAAATAAAAGATTCCATTCTATTCTTTCATTAGAAAAACAAAAAATGTGTTTACCTTATTCTGTTGTTTAGTAATCACCATTTGAAAAGAGGTTATTTGAGTGACACTGAGCAAAAATTGAAAAGGAGAAAACAAGCTTTTTGTGAAAAGATACATTTTCTCCACAACAGTGACTTTGACACTAATATTTTTTGTTTAGTGACGCTCTGTGAATTCGATTTAATGTGACAAAGGCTTTGATAATTCTCGCCATCTTTGAAAACGTTCCATTTCATCAGATTTCATCAGATTCTGTCATGTTTCATTGTAATTCCAATACACTGGCAGTCCATTGAAAAGAGATACAATGCTGCCATCTGCTGGCCATAGTTAGTTGGTGTTTTGATTCCACAACCCATTGAGCAGGCTGCACTTAGATGTTGCTCTTCCCATTAATTAAAAAATAAAATAAAATTATTAACGTTGTTGACGTCATTTAACGTTTATGGCAGCATACATCTTGATTTTACTGATCGTTATTAAACGTTTTTGGCCGTCAAAGAGTTAAATTTACTTGAAAACACTTTTTTTTTTCTCTCTCTCTCTCTCTTTAAACGTATTCCTTAGTGGTGGGTCCAGAAGTTGGTGTGTGTGTGTGTTTTATTTTATTTTTTTCAAGTTTATTTCAAACACGTGTAAAAACAAAGTAATTCTAAGAGTACATATAGAAAGGACAAATACAAGACACATAAAGCAACAAACACAACATTAGAGCAACAGAAATAAATAACAATTTTTCAATAATTCACCAATAATTTTGCAATAATTTTTGTGTGTGAATGGAGCGATTTGGGCTGGTACAAATGTCATGTTCGCAAGGTAAGCCGTTCAGCAATGTGATGTCATTATTAGCTAACAGCAGGTGGCAGTATCAGAAAAAATGGAAGCTCTCTGAAATGGATCAAAACTTGGATTTTTCTGCTTAATTCATATTCTACAAAAACAATATGAATCAGAAAACCAAACTTATACTAGTGGAGGCACATAGAACGTAACAGTGTAAAGAAAATGTTTGACTTGATTTCCGTCAGGCTAATTACTAAAAAAAAAAATGCTACTTTAACGCACATGCAGAAGCATCACATGAAACAGCCAAACCACCACACCTCAATAAAGTGGGGCTTCCCTGTAGTCCTAATCCGTCCCTCACCCTTCAACCCCAACCACCCCTCCCTGCATCCGTTTGCCCTTTTGTTCTGTCCTTGTGTGCAGAAATATCTCACTTCATTTCCAAGATTAACTTGAGTGTGACTTCTGCCACTGAAATGGTCTTTTTTTTTTTCTTTTTTTTTTCTTTTTTTTATTCATTGGCTGCGAGCGTAAGCGATTGTGCTGTCAGTGAGCTATGATTGGCAGAGAGCTGCCACCCTTACCACCATCCTCATTGCGGACCTCCCTGGCAGCATGCTGCCCCCACCTGCCACTCGGACAGCAGTGGGCGCTGTGCTCGAACCGCAATCCGATCACAAAATAGGTTTGTTGTCGCGCCGAGGCCGAGCGGCGGGCGCAGTCAAGAGGCCCGGCGTGAGCATGGCCTTCCATCCGGACCTCAGCATGTTAAACCCGTCCGGTGTTCCGCCGTGTGTCTTCTTCAGTGGACAAAATGCTACCTGTGGGTGTTATAATGGCGTTATGACTCACAGACGCTTACGTGTGTGAATGAGAGTTAAAAAAAAAAATTAAATCAAAATCCGTGCGTTCTTTCAAATTGCCGCGGGACGTCACGTCACCCAGCCGGCAAATTCGCCCGGCCCCGTTTGCGACGCGCCACCCTCCCGCTCTGCGATTGGCTGGAGGGGTGTAAACACTGTCTGTCCACAGAAACGGCCAGCTGTTTACAAAATGGCAAAATACAGGCATGGTTAGGACAAAATCACCACCAGAAATGAAGACAATCCCTGATCTGTAAATTGAGAAGTAGTTTGTTTAAATCCTGTATTTAAAAAGTGCCTTTTACAGAGTGAAACCGGCAGACTGGACATTTAAGATTTGTGTTCACCATTTCTATACTACACAAAATATTCCTTGCTTTTTCACGCCCATGCATATTTACTGTATATGTAGAATATTCCTGATACATTTGGTACACAGTGTTCAATAGGAGATTGAATACAAGAGCTGTATCAAAATGTCTGCCTTGGCAAAGGTAGAAATGTCACTCAGGCAGGAGAGAGAAACAAGAAGCAACTATTAGACAGTAAAAAATCACATTCTTGGCATATGTTGTATGAAGATACTGGAACTGTCCAATGATTACATTTTTTTTTTAAATCAGATTTGCCTGAAAATGATGGGTTATTAACTCATTCACTCCCAGCCATTTTCACATTTCGCAATCCCGTTCGCTCCCGGCTGTTTTACTGGATTTTGACTGATTTTGCAAGGCCCACAGAATATTGTGTTCCATTGCTATAAAAGCACGGAATCTATCAAAAGAAAGATTAAAGTCTCTTCTTTCATCAGGAAAAAAAAAAAAAAGTATGTTTCTGTTTCCGTTTTGCAGCAATTAGCATTAGAAGAGAGCTAAGTTTCATCAGTTTTCACAAATCTATTTAAAATTGTAAGTAGTTGAGCTTTTTTTCTGCATGGCCCTGGTTGATGTCCTTTGCTCTGCTGCCACCTGCTGGCCGTTTGTGTAATAACTACCATTTCTGCAACCGTTCTTTGCAGCTGAGAGGCTGCATCAAAGCCTTATGTATGCTTTAGCATAAAAAACAAACAAACAAAAAAACGTATACGTCTTTGGGACACTTAACATAAAAAAAAACATATTTACACGTTATTGGGAGCAAATGAGTTAATTACTAATATATTGTTGCTAAATGATCTTCTACAAATCCTCCTACACAAGGCACAATAACCTGTTGCCACTGATGTGAAAGGTGTAGAATTGTGTGCGTACGTTTACCTCCTTTTTTTTTTTTTTTTAATATTCCCCCTCACAGGAATTGCGGTAACGTGTTCTGCGCCAGCTGCTGCGACCAGAAGATCCCGGTGCCGAGCCAGCAGCTGTTCGAGCCCAGCCGCGTGTGCAAGAGCTGTTACGGAAGCCTCCGTCTCGGCCCCTCCCCACTGGACAAACCCATCGCGGCCAGCTCCAACTGAGCCTCGGAAAGCGGGCGGACGTCGGCGAAGAGCAGGAGCGGTCACCACGACGACAGGAAACTCCACAGAATGTCCCGTTTTAGACTGTTGTGTGTATGTGTGTGTATATGCTGCACAAGCGGACTCGAACGCGCCCTTTCGCCGGCGCGTTTGGCTCAGCGCGCTTTAGCTTTGCGCCAGGAAGGGAGCGCGCGGGAGGAGTTCTCCCCGCCGGCCACACGGCGGCGCTGGCGAGATGGCCGTGCGGCTGAGGAGCGAGAATGGACGATGGTGGAGGAAGCAGGAGGACCGAGCAGGAGTCTTGCTGCATGTTCTCTCGTCAAGGGGCTTCAATCGTGACCCGTACGAGTCAAGAACCATCAGACATGTTGAGTGGATTTTTATTTTATTTTATTTTTTTCAAATGACAATGTGTGGCTGAAGATGAAGGATCCGCGTCACAGCCGTCACTCCCATCGCCGGCCTCGCTCCCGAACGCACCTTTCAATGGACAAATTGAAGACGTCGGTTTTTTGTTTTTAAGGATCTTTTTTTCTTCTCCTGTTTTTGACTCTGAGCTCACAGAACGGTCCTCGCTACCTGTCACTCATTCAATGACCTCCTCGTGCTCACGGTCGTTATTTTGTAAAATAGAAGAATACAATAATATATTCAGATACAGCTATAGCATTTAAGTACAAAATGTATAGAAACTGAGACTAGTTTCTCACTAAATTAGTCACCAAAAAGTTTTTTTTGTTTTGTTTTGTTTTTTGTTTTTTACTTTTATGTGGATTACATAAATGAACCTATATTTTGTTTGTTTTTTTGTTTTTTTTTTGTTTTTTTTAATAAATTATAGAGCCGCAGGCTATCCTGTTAGGATGCTGTAATGTTTGATTTGGGTTTTTTCTCCTTTTTTTTTTTTTTTTTTTAAATATGATTTTATTTATTTCATTTAAGGAGTGCTTTGTTTTTGGATTCTGACAATTGCGCTGCCCTTGATAATCAGTGTTGATTACATGCTTGTGGTGGTGGAGTGACGAGTCTATGCACGCACGCGCACACAGACGCAAGACAGAAGTCCAAAACAAGCACCGGCGATCCAAACTCACAGTCCCTCCACACACACACACACACACACACACACACAAAGATACACCATGTACCTACAAGCACTACCTCTACTTATTAGATACTCGTTACGCACACTTGAGTATAGTTGCTTTGAGATTTTGGCTTTCAGGGTTCCCTTTTGTTCCTCAATGAAAACCATTGTTCATTATTATGACTCATTATAATTCATAGTGACGCTTTCAGTTGTTAAAGACGAACAAAACAAAAAAAGGACTATCACTGAAGACACAAACCGTGCTTTTTTTTTTTTTTTTTTTTCTATCAAGTTTGTTGTTTGTAAACAGCTGTGATGTTCCCTTTCCTATTCACAACAGTTTCCTACTGCATTAAAAGTAGATCCGCGTGTTAAATCGGAGTTGACCGGCATCCGTCATTTCAGTTCTGCTGTTGGACACGGCTCGTTATTGTTAAGCGAGCGGCGCGACATCTCATGTGACGCGCACACGACACGCTTCTCGCGAAGCGTCACCGGAAATGCTGCGAGGCGGAAGCGGAAGCGCTTTGCCTGACATCCACAAGATGGTGCCACGCACGAGACCAAAAAAGCTGAAGCTGCTTGTCAGTGCGACAGCGTGGCGGCTCATCGCTTTGCATCTTGTGGGTTCACTTGTTGAGGTCACCGCAACAGCGCCAGCGTTTGTGTGTACATGAGAATGTAGCGAGCATTGGTGGCTGTGTGCGTGTGGTGCCAAGCTGTTTGATTTCAGGTCTCTCATAAGGGGATCACTTGTGCTTTTGTTGATTTCCCCCCTCATCTGTTTCATATGGAAGAGGATTAGGGTGAGTGAAGAGGGGGGGCTTTATTCTCAGCATTCTGATTTAAAAGTGAGAATTCACATAATTCCGACTATAAAATGAGAATTCCGACTTTATTCTCAGAATTCTCAGTTTGTGACGTAGAGCTATGAATTGTGGCGGGAAGTCAGAATTTTGAAATTAAAGTGATAGTCGGAATTTTTAGATTAAAGTTGTAAAATCGGAATTGTTAGATTAGCTTGTGAGATTAAATTGATAAAGTAGGAATTTTGAGGTTAAATTGATAAAGTAGGAATTTTGAGGTTAAGTTCACAAAGTCGGAATTTTGAGATTAAAGTGATAAAGTCGGAATTCTGAGAACAAATTGAGAATCCTCGTAAAACCCCGCCCCCACCGACACTGGCCCTAATCCTCTTTTGTAGTTTTGCTCCTGTTGGAAAAGCACTTTGAAGCTGTTTGTCAGGCGAGTTTTTGTAGCTGTACATAGAGCCATTTCCTGTCATGATAAATGCTCCTTGTTCAGTATGATTTTTTTTTTATTTTTATTTTTTTTCAAGAGCGTTTTGTTGTTGTAGAATCTAAGGAGAAATAAACTAGACAAACCAGCCGTGTTTTGTGTGCGTCACCTGCTCTGAAAAGATACAAAGGAGAAGCAGACTTCAATCATGTTTTAATGATGTCTTGTGCAGAGATCTAAAAATCAGGAAACTCTTTTGTTTGCGTAAACATCAACATCTAGTTACTGAACGCAAAGTTTGAGAGAAAATAAGCAGGAGAAAGAACCGAGCTGCTGTTAAATACTGAATGTCATGCTCGCCGATGAGATGGTCGAACAGGCACTAAAGAAACGACACCGACCTTTGACATCCATCACATGTCACTGCACAGACACGAGATGCTGTGGACTAACGAGAGCAGGATGAGGTGGCACTCGGAGCTTTGGAAACAACACAACAAGGCAACATTGTCGTCAATGAAGCACTTCTCGATGCAATGAGTGAATATCAAAGTCAAGAAAGAGGACCTCACGTTTGGTGTGGAAAACAAAACTTTTTACATCCGGTTCAAATCCAATTGATTCATGTGCAAATTGCTTCAACCCGCTCCTCACTACCATGAATAAAGTCATATTCATGGCGCGAGTCTCCCTGCAAACATCGATAGAAACTCTTGTTTTACAAAAAATAGACATGGCTTTACTGGCCGACTTTTCCCTTTATAAAAACTCTCAACGCTATTTACATGTACGCCGATGCTCGACGTGTGTTCCCTGCCACCGATTCTACTGTGGGATCCACCCCCGCAAAAAAAGCACGTCTCGGATTTGTGTGGTCAAATGAAGATGCGTGACTGACTGTTACAGGCAATATGGCCGTCTGGCAGTCAAGTGTGAGGCACTGGCCTGTCCAAGGGGGGGCGCCAGCGACCGCTCACACCGACGACTGATCCCACACCTGTAAGACAAATGACAGGCCACGTAAGAGGGATTGTACGGAGCCCCTAGGTGACATGGTAGGAAAAAAAAAACACACACACACACACACAAAAACACCTTTGCGTTCCCTCAGAAATATCTTTTCAAAGATTGTGTTTGCGAGGGAGCGCAAAGTTGTTTTTTTCGCCTACCATGTCACCTTAGCTGCGCCGTAAACACTTCCGGGTCACCTTCCATGTGAACAAAAGCGACGAGAATGGAACGTTTGTAAACATGAAACAAAACAGTGGGAAAGCTTTCCCAAAGCGACTAGGCTGGAGCATGTATTTTTCCACTGCTTTGTTTACACGTCGCTTTTGGTCACATGGAAGACCCGGAAGTGTTTACGGCGCAGCTAAGGTGACATGCTAGGCGAAAAAAACAACTTTGCGAGAGAACGCAGTGTTTTTGCGAGGGCACGCAATCTTTGTGTTCATATTTGCGAGGGAACGCAAAGTTGTTGTTTTTTTTTTTCTACCATGTCACCTTCGGGTCTCCGTAGGATTGTGGTATTACTTGAGTAAAATAAACTCCTACCCTGTGTCTAACTACAGTGGGAAAAGATCATTTCGGAACAGTAGTGTTAAGTGCTGTCAAGTTTGTTTGTTTTTTCTTATTAAAGTTCAAAGTTAAAGTACATCAAGATAAAGTAAATATAAAATAAAGTAAATCAAGTCAATTTGTGTTCAACTGAAGTTTGAATGAAACTCGATTGACCTTATCTTTCAGGTGCTGTTCTAAATGGCCCCTATCCCACAAAAAGAATCTGCAAGAGGACCTTGTTAACAGGAGCCAACTGCGTCCGCACGGACCCTGCGATGAGTCGATTGTTGTCCCCGAATCGCGCCGGAGATCTCTCCCTGCGGCTGTCCAGCACCCTGCCGGGTGACTTCTCCCTGTCCAAGGGGCGGGCCGGTGACTTGTCCCGCCGGAACTCGGTGCGGCCCTCTCGGTAGCGGTGCGGGGTGCTCGGCTCGCGATGCAGACCGTCATGACTGCCGGGGCCCGACGTCAAGCGCTTGGTGATGTGCTCCGAGTAGGTGGGAGGGCCTCGCTTGCTGGGACTCCTGGACCGGGGAAACGTCGCAAAGGCTATCAGACGTCTGCTTTCCCTGACACGATTGAACTGTTACGTACCCGTGAGACTATCCGGCGCCACTTTCAAGCAATAGCTCAATTAAAACTACTATTACTACTACTACTACGACTACGACTACGACTACTAATAATAATACATTCATTAACGCATAAAAAAAAAACAAAAAAACTCAGTTACCTCAGTGTGCAGCCAAACTTGGAGGAGTCACTGGCGGGTTAAGTTTTATGAGGAGACTAAAGTTGTGCTTCTGACAAGCAACATACTCGATTGCTCTGTGAAGCGGGTAGCGTGGGAGCGTTTTTTGAGTTTGGCGATGTCTTCTGCACTTGCTACACATACTGCACACAGTAATTGGCAAGCGCAATTCGGTGGCGTGGTGCCGACCCCGTGAGGGAATCTCAAATCTATGTTGCCTTTATCGAGGCTCACGTGCGCTTCGCAGTTCACAGTTGTTTTTTTAATTCAGTGCTCCAAGTGCAGCCACTCCAAAATCTGCTCCTAGTTGTCATGGTAACCAAATCCATACTGCCATAGCATCAGCAGTACATAACAGGATGGCTGACTTACGAGCATAGCCTTTAGGATTTTGTTTTTGTTTGAGCAAACGTGCGCTTTCATGCCGACGCGTCTCATTTTAAACACGCCCGAGCAAAATGTCACCACCGGGCAAGCGAGAAGGCGCTGACCCCCTGCTGGATCCGGTCCTCTGCAGCTCTCCCGACTCTCGGATCAGGCTGCCCTTGCAGCAGATGACCCGCAGTTTGTTCTGGTAGGACGAAGCCAGGTAAATGGCTCCAGAGGAGATGGCTGGGCCCAGATAGCGAGGACTGGGGATGTCCAGGTGGGCCAGCACTGAAGGACTGCAAACAACAACAATGTTTAGGTCATAAATAATAATAAATGGCATCCAGTAGCATCCGGTGAGGCTCACCCCAAAGCGGCGTGACCCTGAACCTCAATGACGTCCAGTGAGTTGAAGTAGGTGACAAATAGGTAGGGCTCTCTGTAGGCTGCACAACCGAACACACACAATTACGAGAGATAATAATAATCGCGCGGGTTTGTCAAGCGTATTCACCAAAGGACAAAGGCAGGCGACTCCACTTGATGTCCTCGGTGCGACTCCTCCGTCCGTACGTGTCCACAAACACACCAAACTCTGCAAGACCAAGACACGCCACAAATTTCAACTCAAGAGTTTTGTGTGCATACGTTTAAGGTCACGTCTAATCCCATTCAAAAATATGGGCTGGGTTAAAAAAAAAAAAAAAAAATTCTAGTTGTTCTATTAATAGTATTTGTTCAAGGTCTCAGTAATTCATTAGAAACAAGAGGGCCAATCGAGGCTCACTTTCCCCACACTTCAAAAATGTGTTGTTTTTTTTCCATATATGTTTATGTGTCCAATCTGTGCGGCCTCACCATGAAAACACAGCAGGTACTCCTCCTTCTGCATGCTGCTGGCCACCTGCATGATGGCGATGGGGAAGCTGTGGGACGAGGCGGCAAACACGGCCGACGCCAGCGACATGTCGTTCTTGTCCAGGAACTCTGCGGCAGACCAGACACGGACGGGAACGATGGCTTCAATACCATCTCTGCATTTGCTTGAACGGTTCATGCATACAGAGTAACTTGTGATGAACAGTAAACAATACACAAAAACTAAACTATTAATATATTATTTCGCGTCATCAATTATGGGCAGCACAACGATATGTCGACATTAAAATCTCAGCATTTCTTGTGTGCTTGTAGCTTGGATTGTCTGGTTTCCTTGGCAATGGTTGTGGTCTGTTTTAACTCCTATTTTGACAGTGAAGGCCATTAACCAATAAACTGTGTGTTTTTTGTTTTTTTTTATCTACTCTGCTCCCAAAGAAACAGGACTGGCAGCCTAACTCATCCGCCTAAACTGGTGGTAGCAGGAAGCTCACGTTTCAAAACAGAGACAAAGACCATTTTGTTCCCTTTCATTCTTAATTTTGTTCAATCATCTGTTTAATGTGATGGTAATTGTATCATATCAATCATTAATTGTGATATGAAAAAGGGGGTCTTTGCATGAAAACTATGGGATGTTTTGATTTGATGTGAAACTGAATTTATATTTTAATCTTATGTAGGGAAAATGAACTACTGATTTGTAATTGTCATTTGTTTGTTGACTGTACATTCAGATGAAAGTTTAGAGCAGGGGTCATCAACGTGTAGGCCCTAAGGATCACATGCTCACATTCTTTCAAAATAAATAAATAAAAAGAATGAATTATTTATTATTTTTTTGTATTTTTTTATTTTAACCCACAGTAAATTTTGTACAGTAAATTTTACTCTGAAAAAGATTATATTATATCATTATAAACTTTATACTTGGAAGAGAGTAAAATATTCAAAAAAAACAAAAAACTATCAAGTGTAAAGTTTAGAGTGGGACAGAATATTGTCTTTTTTTCTTTTTTTTTTAAGAGTAAAATACATCTGTCATGACTGGTCATGCCAGGGTTAAGTTTGGGTCATGACCGTGAGGTCAAGTGTCTGTTTTGAACTGATGTAATCGGCATCTAGTTTCAACTTGTTTTAAGATCTGTGATGTCATGAGCCTTGTCATGATCTTGTTGGTGTCAAGAATCTTTCATCTCTTTTTATGGCCAACAGCCATTCAGATAATTCCATGTCAGTCCTGTTATCCACATGTCTAGCCACAGCCAATCCGATCAATTCACTGTCTATTTAAGCCAAACCGAGAAGTGTGTATTTGTCGGATTATTACCTCTGTTCCTCTGTGCATCTCCACAGCTCAAGGGCTCTCGTGATTCTCGATGCGTTCTCGTTGTTTTTCGTTCAGTCAAGTTGTGTGAATAAAGAGTTAAATCCTATTTGTGTCTGCGTTTTTGGGATCCAACCCCAGAACGTAACAATATCTAAGAAATTTACTGTGCAGATAAAATGTAATCTGAGCAGATATATTTCAGAAGTGTGCATCAAACTGGAAGCCTTTCACATTAATCAGTAGCCAAGAAGTAGATTTCAGTTTGAGGCTTTTCAAGCCGACTAATGACAGTATAAATTAAACGTAGACATGTGAAGAAGGTGACGACGAGTGACGACGAGCACACCTTCGAGTACAAATTGCTTCATCTCAATCTCATAGAACTTGTTGGTGCCAAGGATGATGCTGTAGCTCGTCAGGTGGATGCAGCTGCAAGGCTCCAGAGTTTCAATTTCCTGAGAAATGAAGATATTTCATAATTTTACAGTTTGGAGACCAAAATATGACATATTCTCTATTTTTTCCAATCATGACGAAAATGGTTGTCTTTATAACACAATTGTTAGTGGTGCACTTCACAATGATGATATGAATCATTTGGAAATTGCTCTGAAAAATTGTGACTCAATGCTGGAGTTTAAAAAAATGTTTAAAAGTAAAGTTCAAAAAAATTATCTATGTCAGACCAGAATATGAAAAATGTACATGTGAGTATGTGTAAATGATCTAGATAGGTATTATGGTATATGTTTAGTAAATTTATGTATATATGTTTTTGGTAAATGTGAATATGTTAAGTGCACTTGTGTATATGTGTGTATATGTATGTATGTATATATGTATATGTATATATATATATATATGTGTGTATGTATGTATATATGTATATATATATATATATAACTTGGATTATATATATCATTTATTATTATTATTATTTTTTTATTTTTTTTTTAATTAGTAAATTAAAATTGTATTAATAATGAAATAAGTTTAAATATATTGAGTAAAAGGGGTAGGACTAGATAAGTTTTTAACTTCTTCCTACTCCCTTTTGAACATGTAAGTTATGATTGATTGAATGATTATTTTATTGGGATTTTCTTCTCTTTTGATTGTTGCTGTTTTCTGTTTTATCTCTGCTGTTCATCTGTTTATATGTTCAAAAAAAAAAAATAATAATAATAATAAAAGGAAAAGGAATGTATAGTTCAGCGTGGATATGAAAGCAAGGGAAGGTACATCACCTTCCGAATGCAGTATTTGCTGAGATTGTCATTGTAACGTAGAATGGTGATCTTGTTGGGCATCGCAGCACAAATGCACGAGCCGTTGTCTATCTGCGAAGACGACGCAAGCACACGATTGCCGTCAACTGGTCCAGTCTCATTGCTCCGACTCATCCTCTCGTTATACAAGACGTACTCTGCCGGCAGCGAACAGATGGCATCCTTTCACCGTCTCAAAGATGTACGGCGCCAGCTCGGACTGGCTGGGCAGGTGGCACTGGGTCAAAGACTGCTTGACTCGCTTGATCTCCACCAGGCACAAGGCCCTCTCGTCCCCTGCGGCACAACGTCTCCGTGTTACATGCCAGCTGATGCAAAGCTTTATTAGCGAGTGGCGCTTGCTAATGGATGCGGCGGTGAGCACGGGCCCAAACTCTCACCGACAATCATCAGCAGTTTCTCCATCTCCTTGACGATGTGGATCTGAAAGACCGATCCCAGGCCAGGAATGTGAGTCAGGGAGTTCTTGATCACGTTGAGGGCGTACAGACCTTCCTCCGAGCCCACCAGGACGATCTGCAAGCATAGGCAACCAGTTCAGGGTGTGCCCCGCCTAATGTCCGAAGCCAGCTTGGGATAGGCTCCAACGCCCCCGCAGCCCTTGTGAGGAGTAGGGATGTAACGATATTGACGATATCGTGATATCGCAATATTAAAACTGACACAATATATCGTCGTCATCATGTAACGATATTAAAAGCAGCACATCTGTTAAAAAAAAGTCAGGTTGATTTTCATTTGTGCAGTTCTATCACCCTCTGGTGGATAGTTTTTTTTAGTGCAGTTTAATTTTCACAAGCCATGTTTTGGCCCTTCGACGTTTAAAGTCCACAATAATGGTCAGATGAAGGGGAACGTAATTTGCTTGTGAACCGAGTCAATATGTGTGCTTGCATTAGAAAGTGCCTCAATGTACAGATATTATATTTATATATTATTAATAATACAATAATATTTTGTGTTTTGTTTTTTTAGTATGAGCTCTTTTTTTTTTCTTACACTATTGTGACCTTTTTTTTGTACCGCCAACCTCCCCACAATATCGTGATAATTATCGTGTCATGACCTTCATATCGTGATCATATCCAATTGTTATGTTTGGATATCGTTACATCCCTAGTGAGGAGTAAGCGGTTAAGAAAATGGATAGATGGATGGATGTAACCATATATGTGACAATTAACTAATTTGCACTGAAAAACTTACAAAAACATTCTATTTTTAATATTACCATACCATGCTCCCAAAGACATATTTATACTTTTTTTCCCCATGTTTTTTTTTTATACTAGAGCATACATAAGGCTTTGATGTGGCCTCTGAACTGAAGAGAATGCTAGAAGCATTGGTAGTTATTACAAAAGCGGCCAGTAGTTGGCAACGGAGTATAAGAGATCAACCAGGGCCATGTTGCAATAAGCTGTTTTCCCCGCTGTTTTAATCAGATTTGTGAATAATGATGAAACTTAGCTATATTCTAATGCTGATTGCTGCAAAATGGAAACAAATAGAAACATACTTTTTTTTCCCTGATGAAAGAAGAGACTTTAATCTTTCTTTTGGTAGGTTCCATGTTTTTATAGCAATAGAACACAATATCCTAAGGGCCTTTCAAAATCAGTCAAAATCCAGTAAAACGGCTGGGAGCGAAAATGCAGTGAAAATGGCTGCCGCCAGTGAACGAGTTAAGGTACCTGATCTGTAAGTGGAAGGGTGCAGTTGATATCAAGCCGGTCGTCTCCTTCCAGCTTCAGGAGAGAGTTTCCTAGGAGCTTCTAAAATCGAAAAGACGTTGACGGTCAACAACATGCGCTCAGCAGATGCAACGGAAAGAACGCGACGCCTGCAGGAGGGTGTGGAAGTGAGGACAGGTCAGGAGTCACATGCAAGTTCACAGTAGACTTTTTACTGTACAAATATCCGTTAGATGCTATCATTGAAAGCTATAACTAGGGTGACCAGATTTTCAAAATCGAAAAGCAAACCTTCACTCTCTCCTTTTAGTGCTAGAAATTCCTCCAGCTCAATTACTTGATAGTATGTAAAGGATTGCCAAGATATTTGATAGATTACCCGGTTCTCCAACACTTGACGTGTGTGCGCAAATGAATTGGTTACCGCAAAAAACAAAAATAATAAGTCTTATGTAGTATTACAGTATCACTTTAAACACGGCATTCTGATTAATATTGCGGAATATGAGTTAATCCACTCGGTTTGTTTGTTTTTGTTTTGTTTTTTCTCCTCAGGGGGCAGCCATTTTGCCACATGCTGTCGACTGAAAATGATATTACAGTTGCTCAGGGCTTAGGTAACAGCCAATCAATCACGGCTTAGCTTCGGAAAACAGGTGAGCCATGATTGGTCGTTACTCGAGCAACTATGATGTCATTTTCAGTCGACAGCAAGTGGCAAAATGGCCGCCCCTCAAATGGATAAAAATGGGTAGTTGGGCTGCATAGAACATATTCTTAAGAATGGTGTGGGGATGACTTCCCCTTTTATGAACAAAATGTGATCATCAACATGCAACAGGAGAGTGTAGGGAGTGAAATTGGGGTAAATTCATAACTCAGGAGTGCCTTAGTAAAAAGAAAAAAAAGAAAAAAAAGAAAAAACTAATAATAATAATAATAAAAATTTTTTTTATCACAACGATGGTTTTCAAAAGAAATAATAGTGCTGCAGTCAGACGACAGTGAGTGTGAGGGGGGATGTCAGTGGGACAGGTGGTAGCTTGCGTGGGAGTGCGGGTGGGTTAGTCAACATTAACCAATAGAATGCGAGGCTGGTGCATCACTGTGAGCTCGGAAAGGAAAGTCTTGTGTCTGCACTTTTTTATTTTTTTTTTATTTTTTTACCTGGACCAGAGGAGACAGAAGCATTTGTCTTTTGGACACAGCAGCCTATGTATGCAAAGATACTCAAATGAAATGGGTAGAATCCAGCAAATCAACAAAACACGCCCATATAGCGGATATATAATGAGGCAGGATGGAAACGCAACAAATCGGGTTGTGAGAGACAAAGAAAGAAACAGTGGAGGAGAGAGAGAGAGAGACGGAAAAGAAGATGACAATTAACGACATAGAAAAGTGAAACAAAAAGACAAATTCACTTCTGAATAATCCCCCGTTGAACTGATTACATCCGTCCTTTTTACAAGTCAGCAGAGTGCCGAGATACTCACTGCGTCCGCCTCAGCCTTCTCCCGCGAGACACGCCCCCCAGCGACGACAGATTCCATCACTGCCACCCAGCGCTGCTTGTCTGGGAAACTGGGAGCCATGAAGTAAATGGACTGCCCGGGCCAGCAAGGGGCGTGACAGCGAGACTCCAGTTTCAGCACGTATGGAACATCTGATCTCCAACAAAAAAATAAATAAATAAAAGACAACCGACATCAGCGAATCATCAATACTTGACTTCTTGCTGGTGTTATTTATGTGAAGGATTACATCATACCTGATTTGGCTGTGTTGGGTAGCTCGGTGGCCCCGACCGCTCCGTGAACTTCGACCTCTCCATCAGACATGCACAAGTCGAACTCCTCTAGTGGCTTAATTGAATCTGAGTTAAATCACAAGGCATCCAGAATCAAACACAATTAATGCTGTCACCATCGATTATTTTTAGAATCAATTAATCAACTAATCGGATTCATTTTAATTTTGCATTTCCCCCCTAATTACTTTATTTTGATTATTTTATCCACACTCACAAGCACACCGAGGGACAATTCGGAGCGCCCAATTAACCTGCCATGCATGTCTTTGGAATGTGGGAGGAGACCGGAGTACCCGGAGAAGACCCACGCTGGGACGGGGAGAACATGCAAACTCCACCCAGAAAGGCCGGAGCCTGGACTCGAACCCGAGTCCTCAGAACTGGGAGGCAGACGTGCTAACCGGTCATCCACTATGCCGCCTCATACATTTATTCGATTATTAAAATAGTTGTTGTTTAATTTGGTAAACCTGGCGATTAATCGGTTAATTTTGACAGCTCTAAACACAATGAATGAAAGTCATCAGCTCTCAAAAGGTAAGATGATTGCTCAAGTAACCTTCTCTGGGTTCGATCTCGTAGATGGACACTTTAGTCCCGTCAAGCACCACATACTTCCTCTCCCAGCCTTGACCTCGCTTTCCATTTCTGCAATAGCGGAAGCACATAGTTTTCATGTGAAAACAGGACACAATTAATACACCTTTCTCACACAAATTGGCTGGCAGCTTAAGACCAAAACTTTACAGAAGAATCTTCATGAAGGTATTTGTTTGGCTATTATGAGTGAGCGAGCATAGTTAACCTGGGCTGCTTCATCCATCCCTCCATGTGCATGTGTCCGCTGGCGTCTTTGAGCGGCTGGCCCGAAGAGTTGCCCTTCTCCCGACACAAGCCGTCGGACAGATGCAGGGAGCAGTCGCTCGACATGCCACACGTCGCTGGAAGGCACGGGGAGCATTTCGGATGGCACAGAGCGTGACATTCTGAGGGAGGGAAAATATCACAAAAAAGAGCAATGGCATACAACGTTGGGGCTCCTCAACACAAAAGTGCATTGCGCAACAGTGATAACAGGCACTCAGAAATAATTAGACAGAACATTATAAGGTCGATACAGTAATTTATAAACACGGGCGGAATTATGGCTTAGCTGTGGATTTTGAGCAGATAGAGTTACTATTCTCCAAGATTGGGCTAATTAGTTTGAACCAGCAGGTTGGCTTGAAGATTGGATTTGGGCAGGCTGAAGAGCTAATTATGACCACCTTTTCTGACAGTTGTGTACTGACGTAAAAAAAAAAAAAAAAAAAAAAAAAAAAAAAACATGTTGTTTGCAAACTACAGCTATACTGATAGCCTGGTAACTAATTCCTTGGTAGCTTTAACTCATCAGTATGGGTAGTTTTTACCTCTTGTTGGATTAAAAATGTTGACCCATTGTGCTTGGCAGGGAGATGATAATGTCAGGATTACCTGTTTGACATTTATTAAACACGACACAAAAAGGAGAGACGGGAAACTCGCGAGGAGAGAGGAGAGGAGCTGACTGATACAATTCACTAATCCTCTCCTCACCCTCTCTTTTTATTTGGTTTTCACGCCCCTAGTTACATTGGTGAGCCACCCCTAAAAATGCAAATGGATCACAGTGTACTTGTTTGTCTATGTGTGTGTGTACATGTGAGTGGAAGATTGCTGAGTACATGTGTGGTCAAGTTTGCAATCATTTCTTAACAGACAACAGGCAGAATCAGCAGACTGGCTCTAACCATTCTGCTGCGTTAGATGTTCTGGTTCTTGTGCAGAAGAGTCATCTTCTGTTAAGATATCATTCTGTAGCCTAGCTAGGCTATGTGAATGTGAGTGTGGAGCAGAGAAAAGCATTCTCCATTGCAAGCAGAAGCAATTGTTCATTGCAGCAAATGTATGATAAATTATATTGACAATTATTCCCACAACTTTTTTTTTTAATTCAGTTAAATTATTTTTAGATGTTTTTTTTTATTTAATTTTTATTAATTATTTTTCGAAAATGTCTAGCTTCAGTTTATAGTAGTTTTAATTTTTATTAGTTTTAGAATTATTGTTAACCCTTTCACTATATATATAATATTTATCGAATGCAATAAAAAAAAAAAAAGGGTTACTAAATATTGTGTACCAAAGTAAAATATAATTCTCAAATGACTGACATTCCTTCTGGATGGACATACAAAAATACCAAAATAAACACAAAAAGGACATTTTTGCTATAATTATTATCAGTTGTAGTTAGTTTTAAAAAACATATGTATTTTCATTTTTATTCTATTTCATTAATGATTTTTTTTTCAAGTTTCATTTGAGTTGTTTCATGAACTACAATAAACTTTTTGCTCGGTCAAATCCTCAACCCATTACACCGGGTATAAATAACCAAGCATTGGTGGTGGGTTAACCATTTCGTTTTCGCCCAATTTAGGTTACTTTTGACACAGCAGTTTTAAGGGTGTTGTTTTCCTGTGACATTACACACCGCCACGTTGGAGGTCGACACATTTTTTTAAATTTTGTGCTTATTGAGTCTTCATCGCGAGTAGAACAGAATAAAGAATCCTCCCGATCTCAACATGGCCCACAAACAAATGCTGCACATGCTGCACGTGATGGAAAACTCTTAAGTGTCACTCACCGAGACAGGTGGCAGCTTGTCGACCAAAGTGCACTGTATCCAGGCAAACGGTACACTTGGCGGCGCGCATGTTGAGTCCCACCGTGAAGCGGTGAGCCGTGTGGTGGTGCGCCCTCTCCCTCTCTCTTTCCCTCTGGCTGTCTTTCATTCGGCGGCTATATTCTGAATACAATCACGCCAGGGTCACATTGAGAGCGGGTTGCTTCGTTATATCGGGTCCCGCCGAAGCCTCAATACATCATGCCATACCAAGTATGAAGTCCGTTCAACGAAAAAGTGCTTTCAAAAGATGTCGAGGACATGAGCAGCTTAAAAACGGAAACTAAAGCATTAAAAGGCTGTATTTATCCCGATGCTTGTGCATTTAAAGGCATTATGCAGTCAATATTATACTGTTAAAGGTGCCTCAAATTTTGCATACCTTGGTCAGGACATGATTCAAACTACTCAAATTTACTTTACCGGGAGTCCTTTCTTGGATTATTGTACTTTCAACAATATAGACCCTTTCATGGCCTACGTCACGATGACGTCACGGTGTTTAGTGGAGGCAAAAACAACCGCAACAAGGCAACGAAGTGCAGCTCGAAGTAAACAACACTGGTTGTCTGTAGAAAATGTCGTATTATGTTTTTGGTTGCCAGAACCGTTGTTATATTACAAATTTTGAACATGTGCATTCAAGTTGTAGTAGTAGTTCTAGTTGTAGACATGTAATGATTTATAGGCCTTCAGTTTATCTTTAGTATAAACTGCTCAGTTTTCTATAAGGTAGATTTAAATGTCCGGCCATTGCACGGTGGATAGTCCCGTTAAATCGTCTATCCAGTGCGTGAGTGCGTACGGGTCAGTAAATATCAGCCCATCAGTCAGAGTTAACTCTTTAAAGTAACATTCACGGTCGTGGGGAGTCAGTTTACACACATATGAACTCAAATGGCCGTTTTCCGCGTCCTTTCCGACGTGAACTTTCTGCGAAAATATGCTGACCGGTGTTAGAACCACACGCCACTGAGGTGTTTTTGCCTCCAGCTAAGCCCCGCCCTTTAAATTGCGTCACATTGTTTACAAACTTTGAAGGGGTCTATAATGACAGCCACATTTGCAATTTTGATGCAACTTTGACATCATTATACAGTCATTTTCCCAATAATATGACTGAATAATACCTTTAGATTGGAATTCATTATGTGCATTACAGTGTTTATCAACCGCTTTATCCCGCTAAGCGCACGAGGTGATCGTAATGGGTTGATAAACACAGTGAGTGGGGTTCCGCGAATCACACGGGCTCAGCTTCAGCAAACGAAGAAAGAAAACGATGCTTCAGATTTCGAAAGCTGTGCACTGCAAAACTGAAAATGTACATTTGACCTGCTGGGGGACATGCACAACTTTGAAAAATCTGGCCTTCTGAGGAATGGGTAAGGCAAAAGGAGACGGGGGGTACGAGACCAAACTGCGGCAACTGTCCGAGAGTTTGGGGAAACTTACTTTCAAAAGTCACCCTCCTTCTTTCTGAAAGGTGTGTGAAAGAGAAAGGATCGTAAGAGAGCATTCTTTTTTGTGGGATTTATATTTGTGGGCCTGTATTTTGAATATCACGTTTGTAGTCTGTTATTGGCTTCTTGAATGAAGACGTCATCATGTCCTCACTCACCTTCAGGTGTTGCGACCTCCTTCCTGCGGCCCGAGTTGGCTGGAACCAGGCTCGGTGGGACTTGCTGGTGATCGGGAGACTTCACCATGGCCGACATCATCATCTGTTGCCGTGCTGTCGCTGGGTTTGTGGAGCTGCTGTGATCCTTGTATTGGAGTGCTGGCATTGAAATCAGTTCTTGTTCATATCATTGCTTATCAACTTGGAGCAGAAAACCGAACCGACAGTTGTTGTTTTTTTTTTTTTGCATGTTGACTCGCCTCTTTGGCCTTGTTAATATGAAAACAATCATTTCAGTGTCAGTTGCTATGACAACAGTGTGTGACGCAAAAACAAATGACCTTTAAACATCGACTGGACTTTTTGTGCTTTTCCAAAATAAGAGCGGATGAAGTGTTTGTACCTTCCTCTCTCAGGGACCGCAGTTCTGCTCTCATTTTCTGAAGCGCATCCTCCAGCTCAGAACAGCGAGTTCGCTCTTTGTCCAGTGCTACCTTCATGTCGCTGTACTGCAGGGGAACTGGCTGGATGGAGGACACAGGGGAGACCTGGCCCTGGCTTTGGCCCTGGGCCTGCGCCTGAGCAGCCATGGCAGCCAACAGGTCCTCGCGTCGACGTCCAAAAAGACCCTGAAGGAGAAACGCAGCGAATGGGCATGTCCAATGAGAACAAAGAGTAGGTTCTGTCCAAGCTGTTGATTAATAGTAGAAGTTATTGTGAATGTGCAGAGAATTTTAGTAGGAGTTTTAATGACAATTCATGCATGAAGTGACTCATCCACCACCTTTATAATCAAGCAGTTACCCGTTTTTGGCGTTCATCATTTAAAAGATTTCTTTTGTTGTTTTGCGCAGTGCTTCTCAATTATTTTCTGTTAGGCCCCCCCCAGTAAGAAGAAAACATAACTATAAATAGTATTATTTGTCTATAAAATTGTTATAAGAACATCTCTGCATAACACTGTATCCGTATTAACGTATAAGAGAATAAAAAAAGAATCAAATATGGACCAACTTACAACAAATAATAGCTTAATTTAACTGTAACAGAAAAGATTTAAATTGCATCTGAAATTCAAAAATAAAATAAAATCCTTAATTAAACTATTAATTTTTTTTGACTGGCCACGTCAAACCATATGATACGGAAAAATAAGATTACATAAAATCAATAAATAATAATGCATTCAAACTGATCACCAACATTAACTCAGGAGCACAATATTAAAAAAATGTTAACCTGCAAAACAAAAATATGTAAAATAATTTTTGCTGATTATTTTTTTTATATATATAAAATAAGTACACTATGTTTTGAAGGGGTTATACAATTCACATTGATTCACGCCAATTAAATGAATAAGAGATGCCGTCTGACCTTTTTCTTCTTCGAACCGCCATGGGCCTGCGCTTGGAGGAAGTCGATGAGCTTGGTCTGCTGAGTGATAGTGCCCTCCATTTTCACCTTCTCATGAGAGTATACAGCCTGCAGGTGGAGCTAAGTGAACATCACTACTGTTGTGAATTTCTCCTCAAATACTTGGCGTCATACAGAGAAATAATGCAAAGTGTGGGGGCGAAGACCAAAATTTGAGTGCATGTATGTGTGTGACACAGAACACACTTTTTAACGTGCAAATGAAAAGGAAACAATAGAAATCGGGTTATAATGCTTCAATCACCTGTGCTGTAAACAATAATTATAATAAAAACAATAATCATGTGGGGGGGAAAAAAATTGCAAAGTATATGGAAGGAAAGAACTCAAAATGCTGGATTTTGTTCCTTCATGTATGAATGCTACTTTCCAATATATATATATATATATATGCATATACTGTATAGTAAAAGTGTGTACAGTACAATCCGGTATATGTAGCAGCACCTGTATGTTCTCCAGCTGATATTCCAGGTCAGTTCGCTCAGTTTTCAGCAGGTCAGTCTGGTCCAGGGCCTCTTGAAGGCCCTGGGTCAGACGAAAGATGTGGGCCTTCTGACCATCCATCTGCTGCTGAAGCTTCTCTTGCTGCAAAACAACAACAACAGGTGCCACATTATCCCATTCTGATTCTTTTAACAAGCTTGGACACGTAACACAAGGACTTTACAGACTTCAAGGTGTGTTTTGTCAATTCGTATGCAGCAAAATGAAAGAAAACACACCACCTGCATGCAATTAAAATATGTTATGGTAATAACTTCATAATGTCGTCAAAGAGCTGTGATTATAAGGTGCGAAAATAGTAAATGGACCTCTTCCAACAGCCGCTGTTTCAGATCTCTCTCACTCTCCAGCTTTTGCTGCAAACTACGAGCATTCATCTCCAACATGGCGTGCTTCTTCTCCAAATCGTTCAGCTGAAGGACGGGAAAAACGCGACGCGCTCATTGTAACATATGCTTAATCACAGAGGGTGTTAAAATACTTGCGCTTTGGTGCCGAAACACTCACAGTGTCTGCGAGGCTCTCGGCTTTGAGTTTCTGGTCTTTGAGAATCTGCTGTAGCGCCAACATCTCGGCTTTGTGCTCCTTCACGGCCAGTTCCACAGCCTGACGGGACTCGGAGCTGCGCTGCTCAGCGCGAAGTCTGATGGACACAACAAACTTTTTGTCTTGATGTTTGAGTTGCATTCTTCTTGATCAAACTACGATGTATTTACAAACAAGTTCACAATGAATGTTCCAGCTCCGCCACACAAATGACATAAACGTCTCTTTCAGGGTTGTGTGAGGGTGTTTTAATTTGTGCAGCAAATTCGCCTGGCCTTGCCCACATTTTTATATACATACTGCTTAGATCCAGAACACCAAGTGATGATCCCTTGAGAGAATAAGCCTTTTGCATCCAGTGAGTGTAGGTGGAGGCAAGCAACAACATTAATAGCAAACACTACCTACCAATGTGGAGAAGGTCACTTATTATTCTCTCTGAATATGTAACAGCGACTACATTGGATCATGGCCTATTGAAGCTGGTGTGACAAATTAAACCGATTTCTAAATAATGGATGCACCAAACATGTCTTAATATGCTTTCTGTTTATCAGAAAAACGGTTAAAAATGGGCATATGTAAATATAATATATATAAACTTGGAGTACATCATGCGGATTACTGTCAACGTGTTTTCTATTAACCTGTTCTGTTTCTCAGTGTCCAGCATTCTTTGGACCTCCCGAGTCCTCCTCTCGGCCTGGTTCTTCTCCTCTTCCAGAGTTGCCCTCCAGGCATCCCACTGTCTCTCCTTCTCCAGAAGTTCATCATTTAAAGTCTCAAGTTCCATGACTTGCTCCTCCAACATGGTGCATGTGGTCTTCAGTGTTTCAAGATTCTAAAGAAAAAAAGACAAAAGATAATGCTGAGTTTGGACTAATACTGTCAGATGGATATTATCGTAAATTCAGTCAGCTGTAGCCACAAAATTGAAAATAAAAATCTGGAATTTCTTCACACATAAGTCAGTCTACTTTTGTGCATGGGTGGAGTTTTCTTTCTTGGGATTTTACTCGATTAGTGCAGATAGAATAGGACATTTTGCGGCATTGTGGGATGGAACGCAGCCGACTCCTGGTCAATCGAAGCAGCTCCCCTCATTCCCAGTAAAATTAGGGTGTTGGAAGTGCTCGACATTGTAAAAGCAGAAATTGGCCCACTCAAGTCCGTGCATGAAATTAGCACACGTAAAGTGTGTTTATACAGGTTTACTGTAAGATATCTCCTTGTGAATTGACCGCACATATGATGTGTTTTCTTGTCTAAAAGTTGACAAAAACAAAACAAAAAAACAGGATGAGGTTGAATAATTGTGATTTTTAAAAACTACCAAACGTGACTGAAACTGTACTATAACTGAGACTACATTTTAAAATTTCTGATAAAATTAACACTATTGCATGATAAGGGTTTCTGATAAAGTCTATTGTTAACGTAATGCTTTCCTACAGACAGCAATACAATACCGAAGCGACATTGAAAGCTACAATAAAAATAATAAACATTTAATTTAAGTTTTCGAAAGGTCCAGCAAAAGGAATCAAGTCCAGTTGTGCCATGCTGATGCCGAATCTGCCGTGATAGCAGCAAAACTGTGTACTCAGAGGGATCCTGCACCTTAACATTTTCAAGATTATTCAACAAAATGATGGAGGAATTTTTCCATATTATTCAGTTAAAAAAAAAAAGGGCACTGGGCCTAAAATAAACTAAATGACTTAAGTCGATTAACACGTAGGACCCAAACTGCTGTCATAAATAGTGTTCTAAATATCATCAATACCTGTGTGGTGTCTTAAATTACACTTTTTGACACAGGCCATTTTTCTTTTTACATCACAAGGCCTACACAAAGAGCTGATCCTAAACGTTGAGGGATAAATATAGCCCATGCTGGTCTTGCAGCATCACCGCAGCTCTCTGAAGTCCAACGCTTCCACAGCTGACACGACCTGGGAGTGATGGGGATGACACATCCCTCCCTTCCCACACAGCACCACATCCCTCGTCTCTTCCTCCCATTGCTGGTTACACAACCGGCAGGACTGAGAGGAGCGCGCTACTGGACGCCCACACACACCCTCCCACAGGAGCAGTGCTCACATCGCGCAGCCTCCTCGCTCTCTCAGCTCGAAACGGAACGGCACACATTCAAATTACGAATTATTCCGAGAGTTTCTGCTGCCTGGTTTACACTTTGCACTGTCAGTGCTGGGAGAGATGTCTTGGTCTCCTGTCACAGGTTGTGGAGATATCACATAATGTATGTTAGTGAAAACCTAGCGTCTGGCTGGCTATGAGTGGGAGGTGGAAAGGGAAAGCAGACTGTACTGAAAAAAAATTAGCGGTGGCTGATATAAATACATGCGCACATTTGTGGGGAGGTTTTTTGGCAACTGGGTGCCGAATATTCAAAACCAGCAGACTAAAACGCTACCTGACAACATAACAGTCTTCTGTTTACAGCAAGCTATGAGATTGTCGATGCAATTATTGCATTTTGATACATTAGAGAATGTGGGTGGAATGCTTGGAGAAATGGTGAGAAAGCTCACTAAAACTGCTTTCCGTGAAATCCCAGGAGGAGCAGACAAGTAAAAATAATAGCAGCACTTCACGAGGAGTAGAGAAGCAAAACTAAAAGTTTCAACACTGGTCTTCAGGAGATTATTTCACCGTTGCCAATAAATGTTGCACACTTTGAAAACCGGTTTGTTTTGCTTGAAATAACCGTCCCATTTATAAGGACAGAAAACCCGCACACAAACCGGGATAACAAAGACTAACAAAAAGAGCTTGCAACAAAGAGCAAGGAACTACAAAAATACAAGTATATTTTCAAATCCGAGGGAGGCAAGAAAAGGTTAAAAACAAAACGAGGTGACGTCATGGAACAGGATCAGGGAATCAAGATAAACAACTGGAAGACGGTGGTGAGCAAGCAAATAGTTTGACAACCAACAAGTGGTTTAAGCTGCCTTTTAAAGCCGCTAATTACAAATCAGCACGCAGCAGGTGCGTAGCTGGAGGATCTGCCCACCGTCAAGCAGGCAGGGCTGAAAAAAAAAAAAAAAAAAAAAAAAACATGCCTGAGAGCAGAGAAATCTAATGTTCTTTTTTTTTTTTTGTGCAGTGAGGACCAGAGAAATAATTTCTTAACTAAAGTAAAATAAATATCCTTGAACCCCACATCTAAAGTTATTTTAGACTGTCTGCTCACTTTTTTTTTTTAATCACGTGAAGAATAAAACCAGAGTCCGCTCCTTTCTCTCCTGGGCCAATATGGAAAAAAACGAATGCATGCTTTTATCACCATTCGGATGTATACTGTAATGCCCTGTTTTCTGGTCTTCCCCCGCTCAAAAAAAAAAAAAAAAAAGTCATCCAAAATGCTACCTTACAAATAATGATAACAGAACTCGGTGTTCTGATGAAGACCAGAAGGCGATTCCACCGATTTTAAAAATCATTGCATTGTTTTCCCGTGTGTTTCAGGGTCATTTTAAATGACTGGTTTTTAGATGTCCTAATGGTCTTAATGGTGTCAGGTCCTCTTGTCTCTCTAAACTCCTTTTAACCTTTCGTGAGCTCTGAGGTGTTTGCTTCCTGAGATGCTCTGTACTCTGTCCTTAGGTCACCCAATGCTCTTTATCTTTTATCTTGTGTTTACATGTGTTTGTGTCCTTGCGGGTGTTGAGTAGAAAGGGAGTTTTTGTAATCATTTTGAGTTGCATTTTTTGTAACTAGTTTAATTGATTGATTGAGCAATAACCATGACCTCAACTCAACTGAGCCTGTCATGACTCGGGTCATGCAAGGGTTATGTTTGGGTCATGACCGTGTGGACAAGTATCTGTTTTGAACTGATGTAACCAGCATCACGATTCAACTGGTAAGACGCTATGTGATGTAGAAGCTACGTGATGTCAAGAACCTTTAATCTCTTTATCTGGTCAACAGCCAATCAGATAATACCATGTCAGTCCTGTTACCCACATGACTAGCCACAGCCAATCAGATCAATTCGCTGTCTATGTAACCCTGACTGAGAGGTGTGTGTTTTTGTCGGATTATTACCTCTGTCCCTCTGTGCAACTCTCGTTGTGTCTCGTCTAGTCTAGTTTGTTCCACGCCTCTTGATGTAAATAAATAGTTAAGGTCTTATTTGTGTCTGCGTTTTTTGGGATCCAACCTCAACACATAACAGAGCCGTTTAAAAATGCTAAGTTGCACCATACCAGTGTCAGTCACCCTTTAGTTGAGGTGCTAACCACAGAGCGACGGTACATAAAGGATGGAGCTAGACTGACTCTGCACTCCAATGACCCAAAAAACTACATGTCCTTCTCAAACTTTGTCTCACTGAAATTAACAACAACCTTCCATGAAGGCAGAACACAAAAAGGCCTCCTTTGCTATCCTTTATTGAATTTGTTGCTGGGTTACGCTGTGTCGCAAAGCTTCTTCACAAGTGAAAATAAAAGCCGGATCAGAGTTTACCAATCTCATCTGTAATGTGGTCAACTAAAATGAATTGTGACTGTAAACTGGAAATGTGGTGTATTTGCTACAAATAAATTCAAATGAAAACTACATCACACATTATGCAGTGCAATATGTCATGTCTGCACAACATCAAAATGTATTTAGTGAATTATTTGTGAAGGACAATCAGTGAGATTTACCAATAATTATTGCACTCAAATGGGGTTACAGAGAAACACAACCAACTGCAGCACCTTACCTGTTTTTGGTTGTTAAGGTGCATCTCGCGGTCAGCCACCTCTCGACGCAGTTGGTCCACATCCTGGCTGAGCTGCAGTCGGTCCTCTCGCTCGTCAGATGCTTCGTCCAGCTGCTTCGACAGGTAGAAGTTCTGGCGATTCAGCTCAGCATTCTCTTGGGTCAGTGAGGTCAGCTGTTCCTCCAGGTCAGTGATCACCTGTAAGAAGTTATGTCGAAGACTGAGATTACAAGTAACACAAGAACATACAGAGTAGCCAGGTTTTAAGTTGAAAATATAATAGCATAATAATATCCATAATCATTTCATCATTTCGTAGGGTAATCATTTCTTCCTACTCTAGTAATCATCCATGCTCACTATGCTCGCTCTTGACACAGTTGGAGTCTGATGAGAGGCTATTTACAACCCCCCCATTGTTCACTCTAAGGAGAACATGTACAATACATAACTCAAGCGGGTGGGGGAAGGGCATAAGAAGTAAATCTTTTATGTACATAAATCTGTTGTGTGTTGAATCAGAACGTCTTTTCCCCTGAGGCAGGAGCTTGACAGCAGCATCAGAATATTTCAGTCTTGGTACAGAAGTCGACAGTGAATTGGATGCCGTGGTGATCATCAGTAGAGTTTTGACATGGCTGTCATTCAAATCATTCAACTCCCCTCCCCTGCCATACGTCCTCAACTGTGCTGATTCCATACTACTGTAAACTCTGGGAGTACATAAATTAACAGTAAGAGGGAATACAGTGGAGGCGTGCTAGACTCATTGCAGATATCCGTCTAGTGCCGTAGCATCTGGAACTGTGTATCACTTGTTCTTTCCATCTTTAGCATAGTAGTAGTAATTACAGACTCTTCACTTTATCAGTTTCATTGTGGTGAATGACACCATATAGTATTGCACAGCGGATATAAATAATCTACACACGTCGATTCAAATGTGGGTTTTTGTTCTATCATATGACATAATAACCTTGTCTGTTCCCACTGAGCAAAAACAGCCCCAAAGCCTGATGCTGCCACGACCATGTTCCACCCTTATACAGGTTATCAGCGATAACGTATCGTTAACAATGATGACGGGAAAAGTTTGGAAGAGATTGATCTTTATCCCATTTTTTTAAATCACACAAACCCGGCATTTAAACAGCGCATTAAAGGCTTTTTGTATCCACTGTATAGCATTTTATACACATAAACATGCAAAACAACAACCACGATCACTAAATGGCAACCAGTATATTCATGGAAAGACTGAAATATAATGTGCTACTCACCGCACAGCTGTCCCTCAAAGCATCATACTTTCGTTGTATCTCATCTCTGTGTGCCTGACAGATTTGACAAGAGAGACAGTCACATTTCAGCACCTGCGTAACACGGCATCAAAGAACACTTGATCTCTAGTTTCCTCCTTTTCCATCCATGTCTCACTCTCAGCACAGTGATCTCCTCCTCAGCCTCGGCAGTGGTCTCTTCTAGCTCAGTCTTGGCATGCTGCAGTTGGCTTTCCAAAGCGCGTCGAGCCGCCTGGAGGTTGGTGATCTGGGCTTCGCGCTCCTGCAAAGACAGTGTCACTTCTGTCACCTGCCGCTTGATCTCCAGCTTCTGTTCCTCATGCTCCAGTCCAATCTGGGAAGACAGATGCGGGGGAGAATCCACATTTAGGGGAGGAGCATCCATCACAATATTTATTTTATTTGTTGCAAATCTTAAAGACTGAAGTTCAATCCACTGCGAAACGTGATGATGATACAGAATTCAAGATGAACCTCTCTGAGCCTGGTTTCCAGTTCTAAGACCCGACTCTTATGGGTATGCTCTTGGTGACTTGTTTTCTCGAGATGCTCCTCAAGTTTGGCATTCTGGGCTTCCAACTTTCCAGCCTGAGACTCCAAGTAGAACTTCTGCTGGCGAAGCTCTGAGATCATTTCTTCCTGGGCTTTCCTGCCATTACCACACATCCAAAGGTGTACAAAGCTCAGTAAGAGGAGAGGCTGCTCAAAGATTTTATTTCATGCACATATCCTCCTGACTACCAGCAATTCAAATTTGTCCTCTGTAGTGGACCTTTTTAAACCTGAATATCTCCCACCCAATGCATACGATTGTATCAACTCCTTTTGTGCCCTATAGAGGACATTCAGAGCTTTCCAATGATACCAAATGTGTAGGGGTGGGGCTTTGCTACCTTGGATTGCATCATAAAAGAAAATGGCTTCCCTCAGTGCAAGAACTTTTTAGAGAAGAGGAAAAGTAAGTGCATAACACTTTTTATTGAACAAGTTTAGGCTTTAATGTTGTTAGCATATTTTCTATACGACTCTTAAGAATACATTATAGTATTGTTGAATTATTTTAACTATATTTGAGCCTAGCATTTAAGTTTAAAAAAAATGTCCTCTGTAGTGGACACATCATAGCTTAAAAGTAAAAACTTCTTTAAAAAAAAAAAAAAAAAAAAAAAAAAATCTTTTGCAATATTCCAGTTACTTCACAAAGATTGGGGAATATCAAAATAAACATGATTGGACAACATTTTTTTCCTGGTAGTCAGGAGGATATAATGCCGAAAAGGGTGGACTTAACAGAGCGGAGTTAAAAGATACAGACAGCAATCACTACTTACATATTTTTCTGGGTGTAGATGCTGCTGTTGGCTGCTAGCTTGTTGGCCTCAGACAACTCAGCAATTCTTTGCTCCAGACTGTTCATCTTAGATTCCATTGCATTTATGGTCTAAATGAAAAATTTTACCAGTTAGAACTTGAAATAATAACGGTGTCGCAAAAATGTATACATGGATCGAAGGACTAGGGTGTTTTGCGCCTCTACATAGAACAAACCCAGATAATCTAAACAAGAAATCCATGTCAGTGTGATAAATGTGAAAATATGCCCGGAATAGTGTCACTTCCTCGCTAGTCAGCTCTTACCGCCTTCTGTTCACTGATGATGCTGCACTTCTCCTGCACCTCCTCCTCATATTTGCCCTGACTGGACTCCAACATTTCTTTATCAGCCATGTCCGCCTTCATCTGAGACTCCAATACCTGCCAGGCAACCCACCAAAGCAGTATATCACTTCACGGGACAAAGAATGGTGAAAAGATGTACACCTACAGCTCAACTGACGAAAGCAAGACTCGCTCGCAAAAATTAGGCCTGCATTCTATTGTTGTTTTATTATTCATTTCACAGTGAGCATACATTAACGTATTGAACCTTAATCTTATCTTCATAGAGCTTCTCCTTCTGTTTGAGATGGGTTTCCAACCGCTGTGCTGTGGCTTGGGAATCTCGCAGACTTTCCTCAAGTTCCTGCACAAAATGAATGTATTAGACAGTGCATATTATCGCAAAAACACAGATAATAGCTATACACATACTGTACATACATACATACAGACTGCAAGTGTGAGATTTTGCCAAACCATACCGTATATTTACAAAGAGTAAGTATGAAAGGTGGCTTACCAGAATTTTATCTGCCATCTGTTGAATTTGCTGGCCCTTGCTCTGAATGTCATCCTTCATTTTGGTTTCACGACGCTCAACAATCTCGAGTCTTTTCACCTGGTTCTCGAGTGTCTTTCTGCCATCCTGTACACGCCCACACAAATGCAAACATTTCACTTTATTGGCAATTTGGCATGAAGGTTCGGGCAGTCTTCTCGATTTGGCTGCATACTTAACTGCACACCGTTAATATATGAGCCTGCTTTAATAACCCTTTCACGGACCGTGGTCAACAGCCATTCAAAAGTTGCTTTCTATATGAATGAATCTTATAAGATAAAAAATGTTTTTTTTTGTCTAAAATTAAAGACTTGACTACAGTTTGAATATGGAGTGGTGTGTTGCTCAGTTGTTTTTATAGATAACTAAGCCACTTCTTAACAATATGAGCAAAAATGTTCTTATCCAGTACTGCAAAGTAATGTGACATGATTAAAAAAAAAAAAAAAAACAGGAAAACCAGATGAGCTCCCACAGGTGGTTTGTTTGTTTGTGTACCTCAGTCTCACGGAGACGCCTTCTCAGACTGTCACTGGAGTCCTCCTTGTTCTGTAGCCTCTCTAAATCTCGCTCCATGCGCTCTTTGGCCATCTTCATGCTATGAAGATGGTCTGTAGCTTCAGAACTGGATTTTAATGCCTAAAAATGTTCAATGTCAATTAATTTAGGTTCCTAATGGTAACTGGAGTTTGCTCGCCACAAACAATTTTATCACACAGTACACCTAGTAACCAGAAAAGTCCCCATGGAAATTTTAAATGGGCCTGCTAACTTTTGCAAGTTCAAAACCCGCATTTGTGAAGAATGTGCAGTATTGCGGGTTGGGCTTTCCTGGTGGAACCTTTTAGACTTCGGTGTCAACAAAAAGTAAGTCTTACAATGGTCCAATTATGAATAACTGTTGCTAAAATGCTAACATTGGCAAGCTAACAGAACAAAAACAACAGTACAGAACACAATGACATACAGATAAGGAATTGTTCCCTTTGGTGAGGTACTATTGTGAAAGAGAATAGATCAAATGCTAACAGTTATGTTAACATTTAACAAGATAGCAATCTCATCTGAGAAACCCTTTAGGCATAAAGATCAGGATTTTAACATTTTCTTGTGCTATTTCCATTAACAATTGACACAATGCTAACATGCTAACGGCTGTTATGCTATTATATATAGGAAGACAGCAATCTGAGCACAGAAAGTGGTGAAGCAGAATGGTAAGGACTTCACGCTGGGTCCTGTGGTCAGGTAGAAATTAGAATAAAAAATAAATAAATAAATAAAATAAAAAAAAATAAAAATAAAAATAAAAAAAATAAAATAATAATAATAATAATAATAATAATAATAATAATAATAATAATAATAATAATAATAATAATAATAATAAAGCAATCCACGTGGCAAAAATCCTGATGCACATTGATGCGTAAGCATTTTCATTCTGCCTTGTGGTCAGCTGCTATTTTAAAAGCAAATAGCTCAAATGCTAATATGCTAAAAGCATGTATCATGTGGCACAGAAGTACACATGTCGTTTTTACATAACTCTGACACACAAGGCCAATTAGTGCTAATCCACCCAGAGCGCATAGCTTTCACGATGATGCGTAAACGACAGACTAAAGTCACCGGCAGAATCTGCCGGATTTTGTGCATCCAGAAAAGCACCGAGCTGAAACGCCTTTTTCCCTCTTACGCTGTGGGACAATATGGCCCAGAATGACTGGGCATTTTCTACGTATTTAGCTGAGAACGTTCCCCTCAAACAAACTGCTCTCGCACACTATTGATTTCATGTGACACTTGTGAGCACACAGAGGCTTGGAGAACGCACAGATGTGCTCATTTTCAATATCGGTTAGCTGATGGAATTAGAGTAGGTATACACAGCAAGATATTGATTGTGGTGGAGAAATGAGCAAAACTATGAAATTGTGGTCAGTGGCGGAGTTGATCGATTTTCCCTTGCATCAAAAAAACAAAAACAAAAAAATAGATGTTTGTTTTTGAAAAAGATACTTACTGTATGTGTACAAAGTAGATTCAGATTATCCACATCTTAGAATTTTGATTAATCACGATTAGTCACTTAATTAAAAAAGGCTTTTTATCAACATTTTTTGCCCACCAAATTTGAAAAGCACCTGTTATGGATTAATTCTTTTGACATTTAATGTTATGAGGATGTCTTCAATATTCTTTTTGATCCACTGCACACTCTCATCCTCTTTTTCAAACAAGTTAATTACTTGCATAATTTAAAATGGGGGAAAAAAAAGACCCCAGTAGATGCACATGAACAAATATTCTGATTGTCATGCGCAAACATTTATTAAATGCTTCACTTTAAAGCATGTAGTTATGTTTATTTTTCAAACACAACCTCTGATACCTTTAACATAACCATCCGCTGTCAAGCTAAAAGATCATCTGCGGTCAAAATTAATAGTGCGATTAAGTTGCATTATTACATGATTAATGCCATTTTTTTTTTTGTGATTAATCAATGAGTTAACGCTTTAACTTTGTCAGCACTAGCAGTACAAAGTCACCAAAGTTAAGACAACAGGAGGTAGGCCTAATTGTCTAGCCAGGGTGATTAGGTGACAGTTAAGTAAAAAAACAAAAAACAAAAAAAAAAGCAGATTATAATCAAGAATAATATGATATATATAATGCATATGAGCAGTGTTATTATGGGGTGCTGAGTTCTGCTAAGCACTGCCACTGCTGCTTAGAACAGGGATGGACAAAAACAAAAATCAAATGTTTTTAAATTGGCGTGAATTCTATGCAGTTTCATTATTTGTGGGCCTACCCAGTATTTGATGACCCCAAATCTCTGCAGCTAAACCCCATTCCCTGGACCATGGGAACTGTATGTCTGGATTATATAGTATGGCTTCCTGCAATCCTTGCAACTGGTCAGCAGGACCACCGGACACCGTAGTGGCAGAAATGAAATTGGAAAAGAATCATTTCCAGAAATTGTGGCTACCAAGGGAAATAATTTACCATCGACCTGCCTTGAGGTGTTTATTTGATGTTAGCCGTTTATGCTCAATGATCCAGACGAGAGCTGAAGCTTGAAACGCTGAACAGGGGTGCTTTAATATTTGTTGTTTACCTGCTCATCACAACTTGCTAGTGCTGTTCTTCATCCTATCTGATCCAAATGTCCGTTAACCAACAGATCTCTGCAATTCAACACTATTTCCAGAATCCCTGGCCACCAGTAATCAGATAAGTGTTCAACAAGCCACAGTCTTTGACATTTCAGTGCATGGACCTGCGAAAATACCTAAACTAAGTCTATAAGTGGCCCCTGCGCTGGCTTACACTGTGCACCATGCTAGAATTCTATTGGGGCTTAAAATAGAGCACTGAGTCTCAAAAATCTGAAACGATGTGGGGAGCTGTGAGTCGCAGGTCAGTAACTAATTCGGATAAGAATCTAACCAAAACCTGATCTTAGGTGGTCTTGTGTATCTGAAACATACTGTACAGTCAAACCATTCAAAAAGGATGTTAAGTTGGAATATTTATCTGGAGAAAAAGACCATTCAGAACAAATGATGTTTTCCAATGAGGAGAGTTTTTTGATTGCAAAAATGGGCCAAATCTGACATAAAGGCCACATTATAAGGGAAAGAAAGAGAAAGAATGAGGTCAGAGATGGTAAACAAAGCTTGTGTGAAAGACTATCAGGGTGTTTTCTTTCTTTTGTTTTTAGCAATTACAGTATATGTATTATTAATTTACAAACAAGACTGTTCTACCTTGGCAAGTTTCTCTTGAAGATCATGGAGCTTTGCCTGCTGCTCTGAATTGGTCTAAAAAAAAAAAAAAAATCAAATTTTTCAATATGCAAATTAAAGTAGCCCACAATAGTAAACATGCTCGATAAAATACCTTTTCCAGCTTAGTGATAAGCTCATCTGCTTCTGCTTTTCCTTGTTCTTTTGCCTGTGAAAATATATAGTATTCATAAATGTGTGACAGTGAGCTTCTCTTCAAATAATGACTACCGTTGAGAAAAAGAAAATGACAGCCGTAACAGCATTCTCAACCTCACACTACGGCATAAAATAAAAAGGTCCAAATTGAAAATGAAACACCTTCTGCAACCGATGCTGATAGTCTCCAGCCTTCCTCTTCAATTCTTCACTGCTCTGACGAGACTCTTTCAACTCGGCCTCATACAGGTCGCTACGACGACGAGCAGCTGACAGGTCCTCCTCCAGCTGTCGGATGGAAACTCGCATCTCCTCCAACTGGGCATGATATTCCTGGACAGAAAACAAGTCATCAGTGGCCGAAATGTAGAAAATGTTTAAAGAAATACAGCAAAAAAGGGCAAAATAGAAGCTGATTATACACAATTTGATAGTTGCCCAGTCAGGTTACTTATAAAACATCGTCAAATTAACATAGTTATACAAGTTGTGTAACTACCACGTGAAATAGAAATGGAAAAGAAGTTACTGTTCGTCCCAGTGTTTTTTGACCTGAATCCATCCAGAGAAAAAAAGTTCTTGTTCGATGCTTCTACATCATTCATGTGAGCAGTTACATACATAAGTGATGATGCTAACTACGCTCAAACTGAATAGGATGAAAAAAACATGATGCAATTTTGCAGACAGTACAATTCAAGACTGTTCTCAGACAATTTGATAGCAAGTAATGTTTGGTAGTAAACATGAAGCGCCATAGTCACTTAATTCACGTGTCTGTCAAAAAGTGATTGGTCACAGCCTTGATCTAATTACGAGTACAGAGCAGCCGCCTTATCGGGTTACATGGCGCATCCATACATTTATCCCACTAATAAAAAGTAGCATCTCCTGACTCAGAGGCTCAACACGGAAAAGGGCAAAGTGAAGCTGGCAACAGCCGATGATAAAATTGCTAATATAGTTGAGGAGGGGATTCAATTTGGGGGAAGAAATTATTACTAGTTTCAATAATATGGTTAACCCCGAAAGGGCCTCTTGGTAGCCATTTTTACGACCTGATTCTGTATCTTATGCTATTGTCAACATGATGCCATCTGATTATTCTTGGGCTACATTTAATAGCTATATTTTCTCTTTCTGTCATGATATTACTCATTTAGTATCCCGTGAGAATTCATCTTTAAGTAACTCATTCGCTCCCAGCCATTTTCACAGAAGCAATCCCGTTCACTTCCGGCTGTTTTACTGGATTTTGACTGATTTTCCAACGCCCACAGAATCAAATTGTGCTCTGTTGAAATAAAAACATGGAACCTAGCAAAAGAAGGATTAAAGTCTATTCTTTCATCAGGGGAAAAAAAAAGTACATTTCTATCCGTTTCCGTTTTGCAGCAATCTCCTTTGCTCTGCTGCCACCTACTGGCCCTTTGTGTAATAACTACCATTTCTGCAACCGTTCTTAGCAGTTGAGAGGCTGCATCAAAGCCTTCTGTATGCTCTAGCATAAAAAAAAATAAATAAAAAAAAACATAAATACGTCTTTGGGACACTTAAAACATTAAAAAAAAACATATTTACACGTTCTTGGGAGCAAATGAGGCAATGGTATTTGATAAACCACACAAGCTCATACAGACTTTTGCAATAAAAACAAATGCAATACTATTCACACATGATGGACCTTCTGAATATGTGCCCGGAATGAAACCGTTGTTTGTCTTGCATAAGTTACAAATCTATCCTCACTAGTTACTATTTGTTGTTCAAATTCTGGCTGGCTTCTGCATGAAAATGCCAAACACTGCAGTCAAATGATGTGCGTGGGAGACAGATGCTTTTCAAGATGAAATGCTGAATTTAGCTGGTGTAAATACCGGTCTCAGAGCCCCCAAATGGGTACATGTATGAACCGAAAACTTGACTCATAAATTTGAAGACACACATAATTGTTTGTTCTAACTTCTAAGATCCTATTTTGTTCAGCCACAGTTTTGCTGATGACGTGACACTTATCATCACCCGCCTTGTGCAGAAGACGAGATAACAAAAGCATAGAGAATGTGTTTTTTACGATTGATGGCAGTTTAAGGACTTTGAGATTATTATTTTTTATTTTAAAAACTGCAAATCATGAGTGTGGAAACTTTTGATTAGATGTCCTCTTCCTCTACAACTTTTCTTTCAGATAATCATAAGGGACACTTCAACTTTAGTCCCATGTGGAAGATAACCCAATAACAAAGAGACACAAAACCCCTCTCAGTATTTTCAGTTACAGTATATGTTGGGCAATTTCCTGGGAGATGTTTTATTTATTTATTTATGTATTTATTTATTTATTTTAGAAAATGTCTGAATTCAACTGGCCATAAGTAACCTCTGTTATTCAAAATCTGACACGAAGGAATTTCCAAATGGCCAGACTGGTCTAAATAAAGTTATTTTAGTACCAACACTATCAAACATATCAGCACAACAATGGCGGCAAGGAAAAATCAACACCTCAGCTGCCAAATCTGCAAACCTATTCAGTGGGGTCTCAGTATCTCTAGAAACTGATATAAGGTTTGAGCCATAACATTTTGATCATCACCAGTTTAGCAATTTTAGAATCTCAGAACAAAATCAAAGACGATATGTCGGATTTAGTCCGTTGGGGCCTGAACGCGTCTTCGTGGTGGCAAGAAAACATTTTTTTTGCAGTTTGTTACATGTTTTTCAAAGGTGTCGCAACTCACCTGCATACACAGCGGTATAGTGCGGATTACCAACACCCACAGATAAGGAAGTATTTAGCCGCCTGATCCATGAACCATTTTAGAACTTGCTGTCACTCCTACATGTCCCAATTTAAACCTCTTGAGCCGTTTGCAAACATATTTATGCTTTACAATTAGTCTTTAAACATCTATCCAAACAATATGAGAAGTGACACTGGACTTTTTTGGTAATTTATTTTCACCATTGCTCGTCAGACACAATATGCAGTAGGGATGTAACGATAATGGCAATATCGTGATATTGTGTTATTAAAACTGCCACAATATCGTCGTCGTTGTCATGTTCACAATATTTAAACGGAACACATCTGTTAAAAAAAAGTCAGTTTGATTTCCATTTGTGCAGTTCTAGCACCCTCTGGTGGCTAATTGATTAGTGACAATTAATTTTCATTAGGGATGTTTTGGCCTTTTATTTTTAAAATCTGTGCTAATTGTGCAAAAGTACAATACAGTATTGTACTTTTTTTGTTATGAGCTTTTTTTTTCTTTTTTTTTTTTACAATATTGTGACCTTTTTTAAATATCGCCAATACCTACACACACACACACACACACACACACAATATCGTGATAATTATCGTATCGTGACCTTCACATCGTGATAATATCGTATCGTGATGTTTGGATATCGTTACATCCCTAATATGCAGGACATCAGCACCAAATTTAAAGATATCATTTAATTCTAAAAATCCCTCATTTATGTGCATGACAAGACTACAGGTAAATGTGTCAACAGTAGAACAAAAACACATGCAAATGTTGCTAATGAAGCTTCAATTGGTACAGTGATATATGCACAGCACAAGAGATGAAATGCAGACATAGTTTATCAATCAAATCAGAGACTATCTTGTCTGATTTCAGGATGAAGAAGTGGATGAAATTTATGTTTCTGAAAGCGTATGAACTAAGACCCAGCATCTCATCACGACCGGCCTGCCCACTGCATCAGAGCTCTCTTCACTCGGAGGTATAGTGCTCTCATCACCATAGCAACCACTGCACAATGTATTCCGTGCTTGGTAACCAGCGCTAGAGTTGGATGGGAAAAGGCTGCTTTTTGGAAAATCATTGATTCTAATAAAAATAATAAAATAGTAGGGATTTCTTCATATTCTTATATTATCATTTTGACAACTACATTTAAAGAGATACATAAACCTACATATATGTACATGACACAGATTGAAGACGGTTGATTTTGTTAATTAAAATGCTGCAAGCATGTTAAATTTACAGTGCATCATACAGTGATGTTTTCATGATTTGCACACTGAGTGGACCAACGCATAAATACTTGATGCCGTGTGTGCCACAACTTGTATAAGCAGTTGGAAAAGTGCTGCAGTCAGTCTATTTTCCTGGGTTGATATTCTATTTCAACCTTCAAAAATTCTTTGAATTCAGTAACCCAACACATTTACCAATTCACCTCATCACTTCTCTCACAATTAGTACAGTATTAATAAACTTCGGTGAAACTGCCAACCCAGAAGACAAAAGAGAAGGAAACCAAACCCCACAGACAAGCAGCAGGCTTCTGCAGACAAACTTCAGAATTTGATCTCCAGGGCCCAATATTTCAAACATAATCCATCAGGATTAAACCCAGATCTGATCCAAATTTGGGCATTTTAAACCACATTTAATCTGGAAAATTCCTTCAATGCAGATTGGAGCCAGTGTTTGGACATTTCAAAACTTCCCTCCCAAAACTGGATCAGTTTGATCCTGAAAAATAGCAAAGATAGCATATTTCTATAAATAAATATTTTTGTTCTTGTTCTTTTGTGAATATTTAGAAGTCCTACTTACATTTTTCTCTTGACTGTAGTTTTTATCAGTTTTGTTTTTTTGTAAAGTGTCTTTGAGTCTTCTGAAAAGTGCTACGCAAATAAAATGCATTATTATTATTATTAAATTAATCCCACGTCGGGGTCGGATTAGACTGTGATCCATTGTACTGTATTAGTTTTACATGTCGCTGAAACCACATAAATCATGACTGAGCAAATTTAATATTTTTCCAAAAAGCTATACTTTTGGTCATTCCTCATTGGTGCATGTAATTTTTTTTTACAAATTGATGTCCAATCTAAGGTGTTGAAAAGTGGCTTGTGCTCTTTGATGATGCAATGTTAGTCGAAACAAAATGCAGTTTTGGGGTCTCCTGAAAAGTGACGATTTAGCAAGTACAAGGTTTTGGTCCGACGTCAGCGATATACTCATCAATAAATATCTGGCCCTTCCCAGGATTAATATTATAAAAGAGAAATTCTTAAGAAATGAAAGCTCATTATGTACTTTTTCTAAAAACTGGAAAAATCAAAATTCCCCAAATGTCAATAAAATAAAACAAGATAAATAAATAAATAAATAAATAAATAATCCAATTAATTTAAATTAAAAAAAAAAAGAGAAGAAGTTGCCTCAACCCCAAATTTAACAGCAACCAATCTAAAGGAGAAGTCAACCCAAAAAGTTTCCTACTATGTCGTATGTGTCTCCACTAGTCTAAACACGGCATTCAGAGTAATATTGCGTTTTCCCTGAGCAATTGGACTGCAAGTGGGAAAATGGCCGCCCCTTTAGCATTTGGTATATTGACTTCACTGCCCTCTGTCTGTGATCCTATAGTGGTGGGATGGATTTGGAAGTCTCAATCCAAGAGGATTGGGATTATTCTGATCCAAATGCAGCAAAATTTTGAAATATTGTGATCGAAAATCTGGATCAGTTTAAATTTTAGAAAATTCTGGGTCCATGGGATCCAGATTTCCAGCAGTCATTGACACTTTTTCTAAATACAATTGAAACCCTGGACATGGCAGTCATCTGCATAAATTGGCTGTAAATTACTCCAAAATGATAAATGCGATAATATTACAAAATGTGAATTTGACAAGTCTACACTTTAGTCACGTGACAGTTTTTTTCCAAATATATTTTGGAGATATATAAATGTCAATTCACAAAATCTCTCCTGCTCCTTCTGGACCTTACTGGATATAAAAGCCACAATCGTATATAAACATTGAAAAAATGACCAGATATTATACTATCTTACCTGTTCTTTGATTTCCTGAAGCTTGTTACTCTGCTCGCGAATGTCGTGGAGGAGCTGTAATGCTTTGTCATCCTCCTGTGTCACTTCCGTACGAGCCTGTTCCAAACTACGCTTCAGGCTCTGAAAGCAGTACACAATAAGATAGACACACAGATATAAACAGAGGAAGAAAAAAAAAGACTCACCAAATGTTGCTCTGAACATTTTATGAAAAGGCCTACACTAAATAAAAATGCCATACATATTGACATATAGTTTATGCAATGCCGCTGAATCTACTTACACTGCATTCTGTAATGTAGGTGGCCAGGTCCTGTTCGAGAATAGTCCTTTGGGTCTCTGAGGCCTTCAACTCTATGTCCTTCTGCTGCAGTACTGACTCAAGGTCAGACATCTTCCTTTGTACAAGTAAGATCTCCTGCTCAACCTGGAAAGATGAAAACGACACTTTAAATAATCTATCATGAGAGTTTTACCGCATTTAACGATTTTGACTCCCACAGGTTCCTGCAGATATATTATTAACATTACGGCGACAGCAAATCCACAGATTCATTATAGGCAGCATGTATATTTCACAATATTCCACCCATTATGTCCATTATCAAATATTTAAAGAAGAAGTTGAGGGCAGTTGAATCTATGTAGATGTAGTATGTGCTTGATGCAAATCATTTAAAATCACTTCAGTGTCAATAAAGTTGCATTTATAATCCCATTCAGTCTAATGCCTTAAATGTTTTAAATTATGCAGTTTTGTATAGGTGGGTAGAAATGTGCTACATTTACTTTGCATTATTTTTTTATTTTTTTTTAGTCCTATTATTCTAAAGTAACAGTACTCTTACTTGAGTATAATTTTGGCCTACTCTGCCCACTTCTGGTTTGTATCACTGTAGAATTGTGTTCTCTGAAAGAAGCAAACAAAGAAACTCTACCTGTGACATGTGTCCAGCAATTGTGACAATTTTGTTTAGAGATGGTCCCAAATGGGGTGTTGTTACAGAGGACTGGTGGTTGTTGTTCTGATGGAGAGAAACATGACACATTATCACAAAAAGAGGAACATTTGGAATAAGTGACCTAGACTACTACAAAGACCTGTTAGAATTCCAGTTGTTAATATTGGGTGGAGATTTCAACTTGCACACCATAAAATCTGCACGAGACCAATGACACCTTAATGAGGTGAACTTGAATTTTTTTAAGCAAGTTGGAAGTATTATGTGGGAGTTGTTACACGGCAAAAAAAAGTGTGAAGAATAAAAATCACAATAATGCTTCAGCATTCCCACAACAAAGCCATTTTTTTTTTTTTTTTTACAAAATGTTCTAATGGTTCATTAATTGACATTTAAAAAAATGCAGTATGTCAAATAATTTCATCAATTAGGTTGTTCACATTGGTTAGTGAATGCTTAGTGTGCTTTAAGAGATCCTTATTGAGTTGGCAAAACAAACAAGCTCCTATTTTTAGCTGAGAACTGCTCGAAATAGGTTGCTCATGTTGATATAACAGTGTTTTACACCACCACCGGCTATATTTAGCAGGATGCGTGATCAAGAGCAAGGCAGAGGAATGATGAACAGAATATTAAAAGCGAGCGCTCTCCACCCACTTTCCCCAACAGTAACATGCTCGTCTCAGTCTTAAGTAGAAGGACATTGTGGAACTGGACTGACGCGGTCGTTCTTTGTGTTGCTGGCTGCTCCAAAACATTCTGTTTTTGACTGTGTTCTTTTTAGTGCAAGTGTTCAGTCTTCTGTGCGCCGTCTGTGACCAGCAGGGGATAAACAACATGCGGTCCAAAAGATCACAGGCAGTGGCCTCCGTGTCAAAACAAAAGACTAGATGCACTTTTTAGATGCAAAATAGATCAATAAATCACTTTGACTTCTTCTGTGAATAATTTTCCATATATGGGGATGATGTAACTGCGCTTAGGGATCACTAGGTACAGGGTGATACATGTGCGTGACAAGATATGTCAGGAAAGCAAACATTCACCTCTGCAAACATTTTTGACAGACACTTTTCTTGCGATCTGGCCTGATAACTTTCTGCCCATAATGTGCATGCCCTCTTTTCAGTTGATACCTGATAACCTATAAGGCCATACTCCTCCTTGTTCACCATAACGTGATGTCTTGATGATATGGAGAATTGAAAACTCCAAGATATATAACACAGATGTTGCTTGGCTCAGAATTTCAGCTCCATTTCATCTCAAAGGTGTTAGATGGTGTTGAAGTTAGTCCTGTGTGCACAAACCAATCATATCTTTATGGACCTTGCTTTATTTTATTTTATTTTTTTATTTTTTTTAGCAGGGGCACAGCCATGCTGGAACAGAAAATAGCTTTCCCCGAACTGTTCAAGTACCGGTAAGAAGCATAGACTTGTCAAAACTGTCTTGATAAATTGAGGAATTATCATAACCCCTCTTTGAATAATTGATAAATATGTGTTTCTCATTACATAACACTTTAAGACAGTGGTGTCCAAACTATGGCCCGGGGGCCATTTGTGGCCCGCCAACCATTTTTCAGTGGCCTCTATTTGTACAGTTGGTGGAGACTACCATTAATAGTATTTATTTTCATTTTAGATTTTCTATGAAAAGATACAATTGAACTTGTTACAAGAAAAATGGGAACATTTGTTTACCTAACGCTCAGGTGAATAGTTGGTAATTCATTTTTAGACGCAAAAATTGTTTCTACGAATTGTGAACATATTAGATTAACTGCTTTAAAAATGTTTAAAATATTTATCTCATCTCATTTTACAATATATGTTTTCAAACTAACTGTAATATATAAACAATAGACAATTGCTTGATTGATTTTGGCGCAATTTAATGAACTAAAGTTGAAAATTTTTTAAAGCGGCCCTTCCATCCTTCGATTTTTCCAAATGTGGCCCTCAGAGTAAAAAGTTTGGACATCCCTGCTTTAAAAGGAGTGAAATTAATTGCTGATTGACGATGGTTCGAAGATTATGGCATTTTAGGTTTGCCAGAAATGCAGTTCACATTTTGACTGTTAACGGCGGCCCATTAATCATTTTTGGTTTTGCTTGGCAGTGATGAAACAGCAATGCTTAAAATGTTCCTCAAACATAGTTTATTTATGAGATGCCATCAACAACGGAACAAAAACATTCACCATAGTCACCGCTGAGGAGGTTCTTTTTGGTGGGTTGAATAATGTGTTGGCGTGTGAGTCAGAGATTTCGAGGAGGAGGAAAGTAGAAAAGGGTTACATCCCGTTCTGCTGTGTGGCCCAAGTTCTGTATTGCTGTTTGGGCTGTAAAGGGAACAGCCAATCAAAAAATTCACTGTTGTTGCTGTTGCACAGATAACTCTCAAAGGCTGTCCGAGCAGTCCCACTACTGGATACTCAAGTTTGAGCTTTCACTTCGCCCTCTGCACATGCCATCGAGTTTACTGCTGAGATAGGCTCCAGCACCCATTTTCTGAACCACTTGCTCCTCACAAGGGTCACGGGGGGTGCTGGAGCCTATCTCACCTGGCTATGGGCAGTAGGCGGGGTACACCCTGAACTGGTTGCCAGCCAATCGCATTATTATTATTATTATTATTATTATTATTATTATTATTATTATTATTATTATCATCCTCACCTTTCTGTCAATTACAATATGGACACTAATCAAGTGTCCCATGATTGTACTTCCACAGCCATCATCAATTCCAATGGAAAACAGGACAGGTGTGGGTTTCTAAAAGAAGCCCTGGACAGAACAACACTTGAGAACATAGAATGTTCCATTTTTCTTCTCTGTCATCTCGTCACATGATATAACCTGATCCATAATGCGTACACAACAATTATGGATGTGGAGTTGGCAATTTCTCGCACCACTAACATGGAATGAAACATCAAAACAAGACACAAGCAAATAATTATAATTTAATAAATAAAATACAGTAACTCCAACTCCATGTGTCAATTGTACAGTATCACCTCATTATTACATCAACAAGTGTCTCTTTCCCGCACTCACACTATCACTGCCATTTTTTAGTTGATTGAAAATGTACAGTCATTTGTGATCAAGCTGAATAAGCACCAGCGAAGTCGCAAGCTATCTCTCCACTACCCTTTGCAATCCCGCTGTTACCATAGTAACCGCAGTCTTCAGCTTGTCACTTTTTCCTTCGGACTTTTCAAGCCTAACTGGATTACTGACCATCATCACTTATTTTGAATCTTCCGGTGTGAGGGTCAAAGCCCGTATTGACTTCATAATCAAAACTTCTTCAACCTTGTCATTGATGGATGGGTGTAATTTGAGCTCAAACGGACAGAGTGGAAGCAGTCTAAACGCCACCTCCGGGAGTGATGGCAATCTGTGTAAGTGTACGCAACAGTAAGCTGAGCAGTGAGCTAAGAAGCAAACCAAGACGAAACGTCTCTGTCGTGACCAAAAAGGAAAGCTCACTCTTCAAACAACAGGGCTGCTGCAGAGGACTGCTGCAACAACACTATGTGATCATTATACAGTGGTGTCAATCAATCAATCAATCCGCCAGGCAATAGATACAGCAAACTGGGATGGCGCACAAAACAATACTATGCAGTTAAATTCAAGGATCTGATCCTGTTTCCAGCTATTTTAAGTAAACCAGTACAGCACTTACTCAGGCTGCTGCAGCTTGAAACCTTTTTCCCCGGTTGCTCCTTAAACACGGTACCTCCTTGTCCGGTACACCCGTTCATGTGGGGTCTCTGACAGAAGCCACCAGCTAGACTGAGAGCTTCGCTGGTTCATCAGATTTGAGGATGACATCCTCACTGAGGAGAGAGAAGAGAGCAGATGAGAGGAGCGGAGAAGAGAGTGAGCTCAACCGGTGAGCTCTGTTTACAGAGAGATAGAGAGGAGGAGAGGGGGGTGGCATTGTGGAGAAATGCAGCAGATCCGTGATCACACGGAGGTGGCTCTCGCTCTCTCTCCTGTCACTGGCAAACCCTTCACCACACCTCCCACCGCCCCCTGTCAAACTATTTGGTCGTGCGCCGTGCTGCAGCAGCTGTCACTAATCGCATTCATGTATGCAGCTTGAAACTCTGAGAAAGCAGGAAGCTACCAGCACGTGTAAACTAGTGTCAGGTGTCTCCTCATAACTGACTTGTATAAAATGCTCCCTATAAAACCTCACAATCATGGCAGCACAATCCAGTGCTGAAGATTTATACTTTGCAGAAAACTGTAAATAGTAAAAGTATTAACAATACAGCACAGTTTATTTTAAGAATGTTCTCGTTATTTTCCTTCCATATGTGCTACATTTGTGCTTGAAGATGCCATTGAGAGGTTTTCTGACCATAAATGTACAAAAGCATTCACATGCACATCTCTACTCATGTCACCTTCAACCTCCGAAAAATCATGTTATGGGGGGCCGGGGTAGCCGGCGAGAGTGGATCCCAGAATACGCAGACCAGAGGAAGGATGATAAGGAATTTATTCCGCTGAGATGCGCGGAAACAAACAACCGAAAAAGCTGGTCAGACAACCAGTACAAAAACAACTCAACCGAAAACACTTGCAAAAGGCAAGGAGAAAAATAGTGATTAACGAAAAACACTTGCTTACAAAAAGCAAGGATTCACAACAAACATCATACAACACGAAATAGAAAGTTCAACTTAAGAAAACGTGGCCAACAGCGCACACGTAAAAGGTAACACTACAAGTCTAGGTGAGAGAACGGAAACTAAAATCCAAACATTTTACAAAGTACAACAAAGGGCGACGTAGTAATACATGACACGTGAAAAACTATGAAAGACTATGAAAACGCTCGAATAAACACTTGGCAGCACAGCAGTGAGCAAGATGAATAATCTGGCAGTCAGCAGTAGTGGCGCAGTGGCTTTTAAAGTCCATTGATTGTCCACGAGGAACAGGTGCGGTCATTAAGGTGGGAAACTCCCACCAATCACTTGGGTGCTGGAAAGAAAACAAACAGACGCCTGAGAGCCAAACCATGACAGTACCCCCCCTTTAACGGACGCCCCCTGGCGGACCACCTGGTTTCGAGGGGTGAGCTGAATGGAAGTCCCGCAGGAGGGACGGATCCAAGATCCAGGAGCGGGGGACCCACTGCCGCTCCTCCGGCCCGTAGCCCTCCCAGTCGACCAGATACTGGACACCCCTGCCGCGAGGTCTGGAGTCCAGGATTTCTCTGACTGTGTAGATAGGGTCACCGTCGAGCAGTCGTGGAGGCGGCGGAGTCACTGGAGCGGGAGCTAACTCACTGGAGACAACAGGCTTGAGCTGGGAGACATGGAAGACTGGATGGACCCTCATGGATGGCGGGAGACAAAGTTTCATGGCCACGGGATTAACCACAGTCACAATTTCGTAAGGGCCAACATACCGCTGCCCCAGCTTTTTGGCCCCGCCTGCTAGCCGTAAGTTTCGGGTGGATAGCCATACCTTGTCTCCCGGGGCATATGTCGGTGCTGGGCGGCGGCGCCGATCAGCGATGGCCCGGTTCCGGGCAGCAGTACGGGACAAGGCCGCTCTGGTCTCCCGCCAGACTCTGTGGGCTCGGCGAAGGTGCATTTGCACGGACGGGAGGTTTACTTGTCCCTCTTGGGATGGAAACAGCGGGGGTTGGTAACCGTAAGCAGCCTCGAACGGAGATCGACCTGTCGCTGAGGAGACCAACGTGTTGTGTGCGTACTCAACCCAGGCTAGGTGTGATGACCATGATGCGGGGGACTGCAGGCACACACAGCGAAGCGCCGCTTCCAGTTCCTGGTTCAGGCGTTCCGTTTGGCCGTTGGTTTGCGGGTGGTAGCCCGATGACAGGCTCGTGGTGGCTCCCAATGCCCTGCAGAACCGCTTCCAGACTTGGGACACGAACTGTGGTCCTCTGTCAGAGACCAAGTCGAGGGGGATGCCATGGAGCCGAACCACGTGCTTGATCAACAGTTTTGCCGTCTCCAATGCAGACGGCAACTTTGATAAGGCCACGAAATGGCCAAGCTTTGAAAATCTGTCTGTTACGGTCAGAATCACAGTGTTACCTCTTGACACCGGCAGCCCCGTGATGAAGTCCATGGCAATGTGGGACCAAGGGCGAGAGGGTACCGGTAGGGGCCGTAGTAGCCCAGCAGGGGCTTGGTGGGACGCCTTTCCACAGGCACATGCGACACAAGCCCTCACAAAGTCTGAGACGTCTTTACTGAGTTCCGGCCACCAGAACCGTTGTTCCACCAGGTATTGCGTGCGGTGGACTCCAGGATGGCACGCGAGGTTGGACTCATGTCCCCATTGTAGAACATCCGGGCGTACCTGAGGGGGCACAAACAATTTCCCAGGAGGAACCTCTTCCGGTACTTGGATACCGGCCAGTGCGTCGGTAACTTTCCGTTCGATAGTCCATTGCAATGCTCCCATGATGCAGCGTTCGGGCAGAATAGGTTCAGGAACCATGGCTTCTGTGGCGTGGTCATAGATGCGTGAAAGGGCATCTGGCTTCTGATTCAAAGTTCCCCTGCGATAAGTCAGCACAAAGTCAAAACGAGTAAAAAACAGAGCCCATCTTGCCTGCCGTGGGTTCTTTCTTTTGGCTGCACGAATATATTCCAGGTTCTTGTGGTCTGTGTAGATTATGAATTGTTCCTTCGCTCCCTCCAGCCAGTGTCTCCACTCCCGTAGAGCCAGTACGATGGCCAGAAGTTCGCGGTTCCCAACGTCATAGTTGACCTCTGCAGGGCTAAGCCTCCTTGAGAAGAACGCGCAGGGGTGCAGCCTCTGGTCATCCGGGGAGCGTTGGGAAAGGACCCCCCCCACTCCTGAACTGGATGCGTCGACCTCGACCACAAAAGGAAGTTCTGGGTTAGCATGCTTCAACACTGGTGCAGTAGAAAACAATTGTTTTAATTCAGAAAAAGCTAATTCCGCTTCCGGAGTCCACTGGAATGGAACTTTATCAGATGTAAGCCGTGTAAGTGGTTGTGCCCTTTGACTATAGTTTCGGATAAAGCGCCTATAGAAATTAGCAAACCCTAGGAACCTTTGCAGCTGTTTCCTAGACGATGGAGAGGGCCAATCCACCACAGCCTGAATCTTAGCTGGGTCTGCTCTAAGTTGTCCTCTCTCCACTATGAAGCCCAGAAACTGGACCGAGTCTAAGTGAAATTCGCATTTCTCAGCTTTTACATACAACCGGTTCTCCAGTAATCGCTGGAGTACTTTGCGTACGTGAATCCTATGCTCTTTGAGATCGCGTGAAAAAATCAGGATGTCGTCAAGATAAACAAAACAGAACTGATCCAGCATATCTCGTAAGACGTCGTTAATTAAACACTGAAACACGGATGGTGCGTTAGTTAGTCCGAACGGCATTACTAGGTATTCGAAATGTCCCAGCGGGGTCTTGAAAGCAGTTTTCCACTCATCCCCCTCCCGAATCCGAACCAAGTGGTATGCACTCCTAAGATCAAGTTTTGTAAAAACTGTGGCGGCTTGCAGTGGCGCAAACGCTGAATCAAGCAAGGGCAAGGGGTATTTATTCTTTATAGTAATATCATTGAGACCCTTGTAATCAACACAGGGCCGTAACGACTTATCTTTCTTCTCGACGAAAAAAAACCCTGATCCTACCGGTGAAGTCGACGGACGGATTAAGCCGGCGGCCAAGGAGGAAGAGATATAGTCATGCAAGGCCGCCTGTTCCGGTTGCGAAACCCTGTACAATCTGGAGGAAGGAAGTGGCGCATTGGGAATCAAGTCGATTGCGCAATCGTAGGGTCTATGGGGTGGCAACGACTGGGCTCGGTCCTTACTGAAAACCTTACTAAGATCATGATATTCTCTCGGTACATTGTCAAGGCAGATTGCCTCCAGAAACATAGGCGGAGAGGTAGGTTTATCGCGGTCGGCGGATACTAGACAGTTAGCATGACAGAATTCGCTCCAGTTTTCCAAGGCCGGCTTGGACCAGTCGATCTCTGGGTTATGTTTCTTAAGCCACGGAAGTCCCAAAATAATGGGTACCGAACGGGACGGCATAACAAAAAAACGAAGACGCTCCACGTGGTTACCTGACAACCTTAACTCAACCGGAGCCGTAACGTTTTCAATAGCGGCCAGGAGGCGTTCGTCAAGATCCAGCACCTCTTTACATTCCCTAAGGGGTTCTAAGGAACAACCCAACTGTTCAACAATACCAGGATCCATGAAACACTCATCGGCCCCAGAGTCAATAAGCGCTATAACTGTAACAGTATTTCCTGGCCCCGTTACCTCCCCTGGAAGTTCGAGCCTAGTGTGGCTGACAGTTCTAGAACCCACCATACTCTTCTCTACCCCCGTCCGAATGCACTCACGCTGTGGTGTAGATGACGAGACCGGGGTATCAGCCGGGGCTTGTAGAGAGCGGAGCAGCGTTGTTCCTTGTTGCCCCCGTGAAGCTCTGGCTGGACAGCCGGCGACGCGGTGTCCCACTTGACCGCAGTAGTAGCAGGCCCCACTCCGAGATCGGCGCAGCCGCTCTGCTGGGTGAAGTCGACCACTCCCCAGTTGCATGGGTTCGTCCGCTACGGCGTCAGTCACGGATCCTGACATGTCTCTGCGTTGGCTGCTTTGCTCGCAGCCCCGTTCTCGGCGTCTTTCCCGGATACGATTATCCAGTCTAATACTCAGGGCTATGAGTTCTTCCAAGTTCGTGGTTTCGTCGCGAACTGCCAACTCGTCCTTCAATACGGGTGAAAGTCCTCGCCGGAATATACAACAAAGCGCTCGATTGTCAAACCCGCTTTCTGCGGCCAGGATTCTAAATCCAATAGAATAGTTTGCGACTGATTGCCGGCCCTGCACATAGTCAAGTAACTGGCCTCCGGCCTCCTTCCCCGTCACAGGATGATCAAACACGCATCTGAATTCACGAACAAAATCGGGGAAGGAAGACCGGAGCTCAGGTGCTGAATTGCTCACGGCCATACTCCAAGAGGCTGCTTGGCCAGTCAAAAGGCTCATAACAAATGCTACCTTGGAGCGATCAAGGGCATACGTAAGCGGTTGTTGGTCAAAAATCAGGGAACAGTGGTGCAAAAAGGTACTGCACGTACCGGGTTCTCCTCCGTAACGTGACGGATGTGGCAGAGAAGGCTCGCTAATAGCAACATTAGAAGGCAGCGCTTGCTCTAAGTCAGGAGTCGAGCTAGCTCGGGGAGAAGCGTATGCTTCTGCTTGACCGACCCGGGTCAAAAGCTCCCCAAATTGGCGGGCCAGCGTGGAAATCGCCTCCTGCATATCACGCAGCGATTTGTCATGCTGCCCCACCAACTTCCTTTGACTGGCCAAAGCGTGACGTACCTCTTCCGGGCCTGCGGGATCCATGGCCAGATTATTCTGTTATGGGGGGCCGGGGTAGCCGGCGAGAGTGGATCCCAGAATACGCAGACCAGAGGAAGGATGATAAGGAATTTATTCCGCTGAGATGCGCGGAAACAAACAACCGAAAAAGCTGGTCAGACAACCAGTACAAAAACAACTCAACCGAAAACACTTGCAAAAGGCAAGGAGAAAAATAGTGATTAACGAAAAACACTTGCTTACAAAAAGCAAGGATTCACAACAAACATCATACAACACGAAATAGAAAGTTCAACTTAAGAAAACGTGGCCAACAGCGCACACGTAAAAGGTAACACTACAAGTCTAGGTGAGAGAACGGAAACTAAAATCCAAACATTTTACAAAGTACAACAAAGGGCGACGTAGTAATACATGACACGTGAAAAACTATGAAAGACTATGAAAACGCTCGAATAAACACTTGGCAGCACAGCAGTGAGCAAGATGAATAATCTGGCAGTCAGCAGTAGTGGCGCAGTGGCTTTTAAAGTCCATTGATTGTCCACGAGGAACAGGTGCGGTCATTAAGGTGGGAAACTCCCACCAATCACTTGGGTGCTGGAAAGAAAACAAACAGACGCCTGAGAGCCAAACCATGACAAATCAAAACACTTGCTACAGTATTTTGGATTTTAAGGACACTAATACTGCATTCGAGGATTGTCGGAAGTCGGAAAAATCCGAGTTGAAACATCCCAGTTCCGACCTCATAGCGTTCGAGGTGAAAGTAAACAACCAAAATGGCGGATAGTGATAAATTGTTTTTTTATTTTGGTCCTCAAATCTCAATTTGACCTCCAGAAAACTTACCTTTTTGCAATTTAGTTTCATTTATTGTTTTAATCGTATTTTATAAGCATTCAATACAGTTAAGTAGTTTACCGTATAATTTCATGCAGGGATAGAGCGGCAATGGGGTACCGGTATATGCCACGGAAGAGGCGGGACGTGATTTTACACGTCAGTTTATTTCCGGTCCAGGTTACGAACGCGCAAACGAGGGGCACAAAGTCGGAAGCGCAATTATTTTTGACGCAGCCCACACGTCGCAAAACGAACCGGAAACAAACTGATGTGCAAAAAAAAACAGTCCCGCCTCTTCCGTGGCATATACTCCATACTGTCGCGTACGTTGCGTTACATTAAGTTATGGTGAATATTTATGAATGAAGAAAGCTATCTAGTTTTATACTCGAGTAAATTGTGTTTTGCCATTCAGAGTGACGTCACATTGTAGTCCGCCGGTGATGTCGGGGTCCTTGTTTTTTACCGACTTCGCAAGTGGAATTTCCGAGTTCGGAACACTTCCTGGTTTGAACTCGGATATTTCCGACTTCCGACCATCCTAGAATGCAGTCAGTAAAGTAAATTTAATTGAAAATCGGACTCTGTCGGAGGTGCTCTGTCAACCTGTTCTGTTCATTACTTTTGTGAACAGAATTCCTATAGGCAAGGTGTTGAGAGTGCTGTTAGCTTTACGAAAGCATGTTTGACATTTGCAGATGACGTGATTCTTGTGGCCTCATAAAGCTGTGACCTTCCGTGTTTGCTGGGACGGATCACAGCTGAGCTTGAGGCAGCCGGAATGAAAATTGAGGCCACTATAAATCGGCGCCACGGTCCTCGGTTGCAAAAGAATGTTTTCACGGCCTTTGGGTTAGAAGTACAGTATAGGCTAATCATGTTTTAGGTAAAGGCAGTGTCGAGGTTAGCATGGGGTATTAATGACGTCACTAAAATTATGTAAATTAAAACTCAAACAAATTGCTTGGTAGTTTAAAGCGAATGGTTTGAACCCGTATCTCAGTCATAAATGTGAGAAAAATAATAAAACTCACCTAATATCATTATCAATGTTGAATGTAGCAATAAAGGAAAAGTAATTAATTTTGTAACTCACAAGAAGACCATATTTCAAGCTGGCTTACGAACAGAACACACCTCCACCATCACACCTAAAATTTATTTTAATAATAATGTATGTTTGTTTTGTTTTTGTTTTTTTCAGCCATCCATTTGCTACCGCTTATACAGATCTGGCGATAATCGAATCTGAGAGCGAGGTACAACCTGGACTTTGTGTATATGTGCCCTACGATTGGGTGCTGACCAATTCAGCTAGGGATAGGTCCCAGATCACCTGTGATTCTAATGAGGACAAGCAACACAGTGGACGGACAGATGGACGGACAGACGGATATAGGCTACGGCTGTTGTTAGCACAAATTGTTACCTGGCCTGCAAAACTAAACACACACATTATCTGCAGTTGGATAAAAAGCTATTGTATGATAAATGATACAACGGCCACGATCATGCTTGACTCACTCACTCAGCCGCCCACTGCCACAGTTGATCATGTGGTCAGCTCAGCTGTCTTATGCTGATACTTGTATACTTGTAACTATTTAGTTAAGAAATGATAGATCCTAACTTGTGGTGAGGTTATAATTAGTGGAGCAGGATACTCTATTTCTCAATTGAGCCTGTGTAAGGGCTATGAGGTAGATGTGCTTTCTTACGCATTTGATTTTACAAAGTTTGGGCCAGCTCAGTTTGTCATATTTTGGTTTCATATTGTATGAGAGATGAATAAATCTCATACAGAAAGAGCTGCATATCATGGAATCATTATAACCTGATGATGATGATGAGTCAAAATGTCTGTGTAACAAAAAGGCACTTGCACAAGATCGAGTGCAGGAGCTCAAGCGAGTGCCCCTTTTTACTTGGTTGAGCTGATGTGGGGTCTTTTTGCTGCAGTCCATATTTTTTTCTACATTTAGCAATATTTAAAACAATAATAATGACAATGACCCTCTCTGTCACCATTATCGATTTCCCCTGTAAAGGAGTTTGATACCTGAAGGGCATTTAATTGAATTCTTGTGAGAATTCGGCCCCTCGCTCATCTAGGGCCGCTGGCCCCTCCCCATCTCCTCCTCCGCCTCCACATTGCTCTCACTGAAAACACTTGACTTTTCAAATAAAGGCCACCCATGCATAACACATAGCCTGCAGGTTTTGTACTAATGAAATCCGTAATTTCAAATCCTTGTCCAGCCCTTTATTGACATTTGACATGTTTAATGAAGAGGTGGAGGGAAATAAACACAGCTGCAGACCGACCAACAAACACACGGACGGAGACTTTCAAAACTGTTTTACAAATGAGACAAGTTTACTAGTTTTTGTTTTCACTGAAAATCTTTATTTTGATATCAAGCCTGAAGGGGAAAAGAGTGACCCCAAACATGTTGCAGTGGAATGTCAAGTAACTCACAGAATAAAATATTGGAAACAATAATTTATAACTAAAGCGTTCTGGTCAAACCTCTGTTCTGTGTGTATTAAGGGAGATATGAAAATACCAAGCATTTATGTAAATGGTGAAGTTTGCTTGTTAATATTATAAACTAATACAGTATACACTAGTATGTAAAAGTAAAAATATGATACTTAGAAGCATATGAAAATGATAATAAATGGGAAAACATTGGCAGAATAATAGGTCAGTTGTTAACTACCTCAAGTGGGTTTCTAATTTGTGAACGACTACTGTTCATTGAGGAGACATACAAATTAACCAGAGTGGATTCACCTTCCAAGAGATATGTTAAGAAGCTGCACTGTCCTACTCCGTTCGCCTCCTTTTGAATAGTTGTGATTTACAAGGCAGTTTCTCGTCATTGTCTGGAATTCATTTATTCATTTTAATTGAGTCATGAAGAGTAATCTGTGAATTCAAGTGAATGTCATATCACTAGAAACCACACCTTGTGTCTCATGTATTCTGTAGGAACTTAGAATCACGTTTAGATAGATTCAAATGGTTTTAATTTTAAATATAAAATTACTTTTGAATGAATGAATGATGTTGGCTATGAATGTTCTCCGTTTTTGCAAATGTGCTACTTACTGTTTTTCTATGAAAAGGCTCATTTGGGGGGTTTTTTGTGTGTTTTTTTTGTGGGTTTTTTTTTTTTTTTTTTTTTTTTTTTTTTTTTTTTTTTTTTTTTAAAGGCTCATTTGTAAGCGTCCCATCCAGCAAGGTCGCGGCGCCACCTAAAATACTAATATGGAAACACTGCCACCTAATGGCAAGATACTGACATACATCAACAAATCAAAACAACCAATATACATGTATATTGGTTGTTTTGATTTGTTGTCCAGTCACATAAAAATCGTAGAGGCTTTGTCATACAAAAGACAAACAACCACAACAAGGAAATTGTGTTTACGGGACTGGCTTTTAAATAAGCACAGAACACTCTGGGACACTAACTGCTCTACGTAAATTGGACGTTACTTGTGCTCAATGTCATATCAGTCGCGAGGTTGTAAAAAAAAATATTTTTGGTATTGCAGATAAGCTAACACAGACAGCCACTTGCCTTTTTATGGTTTAAAAAAGTTTTTTATTTTATTTTTTTTATTTATTTTATTTTTTTAAATAAGGTAGGAAAACTGACTTAAATAGTACTAGTCCATCTTGCACAAGTTCTCAAATAGCAAACAGTTAACGGACCTTTAGTAGTATACCCTGCCAGTGTTCTGGCAGCTTTCTTCTTGAAGGCAGTAGCTTGTTGCCCCACAGAGGGTGCTACAGTCCCTGTGATAGGTCAGTGTACAGGTACACGGAGGCAAGATAACAACTATATGAACTGGATTGCAATTGCATTTCTGATAAAAAAAAATAAAAAAAAAAGCGGCCCAAAATGAGACCAGATTCCTCACATTCACAGTACAACGGCAGTTTTCTTCAACAATGCCTCACAAACAATTATATATGTTTCCATGTTCCTCGTGCAATGCCGGGTGGATAATGTATGTAAACCTTTCGTGTTCTTTTAATAACTGGTTGGCCTTCAAACAAACACTTTTTCAGATCAGACCTGCACAACATAAGGAAATGTTTCGGCAAAATAATATTCTTGGGATTTCTGGTGTGAAATGCTTTCATGCGATCAGATGATGGTGTCTAATTGTCATTTGCCTTGTTTACTGTTGATAGAAATCTGCTCGGATTAAAATGCAACAATGTATGTTTTTGTGGACATTTTCCCACTTAATTTGAATCTACATAACACATAAAGCATTAAACTAATGAGGATAATGTGTGCTTCAGATGAGCTCAGAGGAAATCACCCATTATGTGTCTATCCCCCACAGGAGAGCAGCAGGCAGTGACCCACTTCTTTTGTGTGATCTTCATCGGCTCAAGAGGCTTTGTTTGTAATCATTCATCAGTGCCCACCCGCCACATTCTGACCTCATCGCTACCCCTTCATCTTTCACCCATGCACACGTTGCCATGTCTGAGCGAACCATTAGTGCTTTCATCATCCATCCATTTTCCTAACCGCTTATTCCTCACAAGGGTCGCGGGGGTGCTGGAGCCTATCTCAGCTGGCTTCGGGCAGGGCTTTCACCGTTTTTCCGTCAAAGAATTTAGCAGCCTATGTAACCTATAATTCAATGATTTTTATTAACCTGCCGTTATTCTATATTTCTCGTCTAACCCCACCAGAGACTTCCTTCCAAAAGTTGGAACAGTGAAGCCATACCTTTTATATTTGTTGTAGACTGAAGACAAATGTTTGACATCAGTTTCTTTCAGATTTTCTTTAAAAAAAAAAAAAAAAATCCAGTAGAACAGATGCATCTTTTATGTTTTTTTTTTTTTTGGGGGGGGGGGGGGGTTGCACCAAAGTTTTTGGTTTGTGTGTTGTTGTTTTTTGTTTTTGTTTTTTTGCTTGTGCTTTTTTTTTTTTTTTTTTTTTGCTCCAGTTTTTGCTATTCTTTAATGTAACCATTTTACTTGTTGCTGTAGTTTTTTTTTTTTTTTACCTGTTAAATCAGGCTACTCTATTTCTCATATGCACTCTGAAATTTAAAAGGGAGAAAATCATACACATCAGATTAAGGTATTGCAAGCACTGTTCCAATTTAAAGTACAAATAACCCAGATACCGTTCTCACCTGCTATAGCTCGCCAAGGATGCATTGGTTGGATACTTGTGAAGCCTTTTCTAGGAAAATATCTCAAGAAGCTTTTCGTGCTGCTATCACAGAAACATGTCAGTTGAGGGGAATGTTACAAGTACACCGCCGTTCCAATTGGCAAAGAGACTCATATTCTATATGGAGTACGTTCACAAGTAGACTACTTTCTTCGGAAGACCTACTTGGCGAATAAGACCGTAGACTCACATTGAGAAATGGCCTGTGTTTTGTGTAGCTACTCCTAAAAAAATTGCATCGCTTGGGTGCCTAATTTGGACAATAAAACAAAACAGCAGCAGCCCTGGTGGGTGTGTGACCACTGAGTGACATGGTGAAATGTCCTATTTTTATGTAAACTGAATGTGATCTTCAAAGTTGAGGCTCATTTCATCTCTTGAGAGGTCAAACTTCCACAACGTTTAAAAGGTTCAAATCTTGGACGATGGCCTTGCCTGCTATTGGAATTGACTTTCTACTGATATTTTAACAGTTCCTGAAAATTTCAGTTTCATATCTTTTTCCTAAGATACTGGTTGCTATGGACATTTGAAAGATGCAAGTACCAAAACTTTATACCTTTATTCTCAAAACCTTCCAACATTAAAATTGCTATAACTTTGTCAATTTTTGAGGTATGTCCATGTATTATATATAATTTTAAAGGGAATTAAGTGCAGAATTCGGATGTCAATATCTCAATTTTGATTTTTATGTATTTTTTGGCACATGAGGACCCTTTGGCCAGAGCCAGTTACATATATGTAGTATGTTTTTCTTATTAAAAAAATAAAAATAAATCCTAGCTTTCCTAAAATGAAGTGGCAGACTGCAGACGCCCCCCATGCGCTCCTCGTGCTCATTAGTGGAGGTCTCACACCCGCGCGCACACGCACACAACCGTGAGAAGCCCCAAAATATGGCGCTATCATTGTCAGCCAATGAGATGGCCGCTTGTAACAGGTTGCAGCTGACGTCATTGGCGCGGCGGGAGCGCGCATTCAAGAAGTGCACGAGATGCGATTGAGCAGACGGCGAGAGCTTCTCTTCACCAGACTAATGTCTCCCGAGTAACCGGCTGACGGCAAAATGGGGGACCCGGAGCCCTGCGACGGGGTGGGCGTTCATCGACAGACCTTAGCGGAGCTCATCGATGTCGACGTTATAACATTTGTTGTTTCTGGCGTTTAACAAGAGCCAGTGAGTGAGCCGCAGACGAGGGAGGCGTTGTTCGCTGTGATTCACTCCGAAGCAGAGCTGCTGTAAGTTAACGACGAGTAATGGGAGTCGTTGAAGGAGCTACAACAAGGATGGATGAATTTTCAATTACAGGCCTGCCCGGTAAGCCCAAACCGATCCGAGCAGGGTGGGTTCATTCGGTGTAAAAAAAAAAAAAAAAAAAAAAAAAATCAGTCGTCTCCTACCTATCTGTCGCCTCGTCCTCCGTCCGACTCCTGCCAGGGAGTTGGCCATGTCTGCGTTCTTCCTCGACCTGACCGCTTCTGGTGTGGCTTCAGCACCACTGGAGCTGGACAGCGACTCCATGGAGCAGTGCCTCAAGCCCGCTGCTCACGAGCCAGGAGGCTGCCCGGCTCACCCGCTGCGCCACGCCGGCTCCGGAGGCCTCGGCGTGGCGTTGGAAGAGGAACTGGCCATGCTCAGCGACGAGCAGGATAAAGCGGGAGAGCTGTCCCTGGACCATAACGCCGACCTACTGTCGCTCTTCCGCCAGAAGGAAAAGGATTTGGTGTTGGCTGCCAAACTGGGCAAAGCTTTACTAGAAAGAAACCAAGATTTAACGAAGCAATATGAGAGAATGCACAAAGACCTCAACGACAAATTAGAGGTAATGAAGCGATTAATGCTTCCAATTTTGAGTAGCCTACAATGCCCAATCAATAATGTAAATCAACTGGGATAATTGACCAATAAGTGGTACAAGTTCACTTCCGTTTTAGTTAACATGTTGCCATAGCATGACAAAAGTTAGCTCAAGGGCCAATTTGATTACAGTCTTCCCTCGCTATAACGCGGTTCACTTTTCGCGGTCTCGCTGTATCGCGGATTTTTTTTTTAACTCATTCACTGCCAGTCATTATAGAAAATTTTTTAATTTCCAATACTCACGTGATATTACATTCAATAATTATATATAAACCGAATCTACCAAATAACAGAATAGACTCCCTACTTTTTGCCCCGTCCCGTTCTTTTATAATTGACAGTAGAAAAAAGTAGGTTTGCCAAAATACAGCCATTTCTCCCATGGACTCTGAAACTGTGTTTATTTTGTATAAAATGGGGCAATGATGTCATCTACCAGCGGTTGGGCATCAGTAAAGTCGTTTCCAAGTTTGATATTCACAGTGGAGCATAATCAGATTCGCCCCCATTTAGCACCGCTCTAAAAAATACAATTGACAAGTATACTTGTCAAAGGCAGTGAATGAGTTTTAAGTGCAATTTTGCATATTTTTTTACAGTAATATACCCATTTTATAAAATTTATGAAGGTTTGAACATTGTCAATGTTTGAACAAGAGAGAAATGTGAGAACATGTAAATGCCTCAATGAGAAAAGTGTCTAAATTGTGTGGTCGGGGATTTTTGAGCCTTAAAACATTTATAAGAGTTGTAAAACATAAAGCTAACTACTTCGCGGATTTCATTTATTGCGGGTATTTTTTGGAACCTAACCCCAGCGGAAAACGAGGGAACACTGTATTTCTATTCAAGCTTTTCTTCTGAGTGGTGTCTGAAGGACATTCATTCAAATCGATTTATACAATATACAACAAAAATTATTTCAAGGCACTTTTCATGGCGTGCTGCAGGTGGCCTTGATTTATTGGTAGGCCTACTAGCAGGAAATAATTCATAATGACTTTGCTCAAACTTTCTAGTTTTGCTTCTATGCTGAATTGTATTCGGGATCTCCAAAAACTACATGGTGTAGTCTTTGTTCTTTTGTTCTTTTTTGGGGGGGGAGAATCCTTCATCTGAGCCAACATGTGGCCTGAGAAAAAAAAAAAACAGGAGCCTAATCTCCTCACCGTACTCGGCTCACTGAATCTACTGTACATCTGTTCAGCCCTTTGATCCATATTCATCCTCATGGTGCAGCTCAGGATTAAGCTGCTTCCCAATATCAGACTCATTGATGTTGTTTCGGGTTTTAGCTTGTTTTGTTGGGGCTGTTTTTGAATCGTTTGTTTACTATCCGTCCATTTTTTATCAGGGCAACAACCAATGCATCTAAACTAGCCATTGTCAGTAGCAAATTGACCAATTGGTCATGACTATCAGTAGAGAAGGATGAAATTTTGATTTGAGTTGATCTTTATTTATCTCAAACAATTAAAGAATAAAAATAAATACACAGTAAACAAAGAGACTATACCAAGTAGGGGTGTGAATTGCCTAGTACCTGACGATTCGATTCGTATCACGATTCACAGGTCACGATTCGATTCGATACCGATTAATCCCGATACGAATTTATAAGTCGATTGTTGCGATTTTTTTCATTCAAATTTAGAAAATACTAATCAGTAAGCTTGTAGAGTGTAAGATTTATATGAAAATGTATTATTTATTTATCTGAAATTTCAGTCTTATAGAGGTTGTAATCTGTTTCATGTTTGAACAGCATTAAAATAAAATATTAAGGCTTAATGTTCCGTTCATATAACATTCTTCCATGCTCAAGGTGTGAATCCTAAAAAAAAAAAAAAAAAAAAAAATCGATTCTGCCGATTATTGAATCGATTCGAGAATCGCGCGATGTAGTATCGCGATATATCGCCGAATCGATTTTTTTTTTTAACACCCCTAATACCAAGTGTTGTCAAGCAAAAGCTTACCTTGCGCTATGGTTAATTTTTTTTTTTTTACTTTGCATCTAGTGCAGTTTTTCTATTCCATTGGTGATCGACCTCCTTTTCTTGAAGCACTACCGGCTCATCTATAATACCGTGTAATATATACAAATGTTTTCATGAACGTTAACAACACCACTGATATGATATCTAATCTTGTCGCCCGTCTCTTCCGGCAGCACTTGGAGCAGGAGAAGCATGAGTTGCGTTGGCGTCTGGAAAATCGAGAGGGGGAGTGGGAGGGCCGCGTGGCCGAGCTGGAGACTGACGTCCAGCAGCTGCAGGGAGAACTGGAGCAACACCAGCTCCAGCTGAGAGAGGCTGACAGGGACAAAACTAAGGCCATCAGCGAGCTATCCGAACAAAACCACCGATTGCTGGAACAACTACGAAGGGTGAGAAATAGCACGAGTGCGAATGTGTGCGTGCGTGCTTGTGTGTGCTTCAGATGTAAAGCTTCAAGCAGCATGGAAGATTTAATTAGTCTGGGCTTTGTGTCACATGGCTTTAAGTGTTCTAAAGAAAACCTCATGCAAAGAGGGAACACGTGCTAATTTCTTCCTGGGTTGGTTGTCGGGGTCTCTCAGTCGAATTGCAGTTTGCCTAAAGATGTTCAACCAGATGCACAAGCAGACAATTTGCCTTCACACCATCGGTCATACTTCAGCCAAAGGCGCCGGTGTGAAAGGTGTGCTTTTGAAGCTTATCATGCTGAATAATTTAAAGCCATTGCCCCGCACACTGCAAAACCACTCTGCATATTGACAGCTATTTCGAGGTAGTTATTATGAATTGCATTAGTAGGAAATGGTCCTGGCCTGGCTAACGTCACATATCCACCAGACCCTTGCAGTATTTAGTCGGGTGTGTAAATCTCTCGAATCAAGACGATTCGATACGTATCTCCATACATGGGGAACGATGTGATACAAGGACGGTTAGATTTTAACTCATTAGCTTCCAAAGACGTATTTATACGTTTTTTGTTTTGTTTTTAAATGCTAGAGCATAAAGAAGGCTTTGATGCAGCCGCTGAACTGAAGAGAATGCTTGAATCAAAGGTAGTTATTACAAAAACGGCCAGTAGGTGGCAGCAGAGTATAAGAGATCAACTGGTGCCATGTTGCAAAAAGCTCTTTTCCCCACTTTTAAACAGATTTGTGAAAAACTATATTACTATGCTAATTGCTGCAAAACGGAAACATAAAAATACACTTGCGAAACCTTCTTTTGTTAGGCTCCATGTTTTTATAAAATATAGAACACAATATTCTGTGGGCCTTGAAAAATCAGTCAAAATCCAGTAAAACAGCCGGGAGTGAATGAGTTAAAATGGAATGATTCGGTTCGATTGAGCAGGATAATTGTGGCAAATATTTTGTCCATGTGCTTAAGAAATCAGGGGAAATAATTGAGCTAGGAATTAGGAAACCTCACACTCACGGGTGATTAAACGTTGCTGAGAATACAGTCTGGACTACAAGCTGTAATTATCATAACATCTTTGTGGACAATAACAAAACATAAGAAAGATACATGTGCAATTTGCACCTGACCTCATTTCAAGAGATTCCACCACGGTACTTTTAACGGCCTTCTGTGACTCGACCTCTCCAATGAGAGTTTGAATGTACATGAGGGTGAAGTTTGCCTTCTTTCTTGTCATTCCGTTCATTGTTTACTTTATCTTCGCCAACATGTGCTCCTTACACAAATCGCACTTAGGCCCGGGGAACGGAGTGGAATCTCCTGCGCACACCGGTTGGGATCGAGTGTATTTATAAAGGCAAATTGCGTGCAGGTGTGCGTATGAGTGTCTTATAATCTCCGTTTTTTGTTTTTGTTTTTGTTTGTTTGTTTGTTTTTGGCGTACGTGAAGCTTGGGTTTTGTTCGTACGGACTTTTATAGGCAGGTTCTCATGTACGGTTTTATACATGTCATGCCAGGGTCAAGTTTGGGTCATGCAAGGGTTATGTTTGGGTCATGACCGTGAGGTCAAGTGTCTGTTTTTTTCTGGAAAAACGCTCTGTGATGTCAAGAATCTTTCATCTCTTTACTTGATCAACAGCCAATCAGATGATTCCATGTCAGTCCTGTTCCCCACATGTCTAGCCACAGCCAATCCGATCAATTGACTGTCTATTTAAGCCAAACCGAGAAGTGTGTGTTTGTCGGATCATTACCTCGGTTCCTCTGTGCATCTCCGCAGCCCAAAGGGGGCTTGGCGTCTCGTGATTCTCGATGCGCTCTCATTGTTTCTCGCCTAGTCAAGTTTGTTCTACGCCTCTCGATGTGATGCTGGTTAAATTCCTAATTGTTGGACCTTAGATGTATTTGACTTCATCCTACTCTCCCTAATCTAAATCTGACTGCTGCAGCCTCATTTTAGTGTGATGTCATAGTTTAAGTGTATAATTTGCCCATGCTTTGACTCAGCATGTTGCTCGCTTGCTGCGGCCTGCCCTCCATGGCAGGGAGGCCAGTAATGCCACATGGCAAAAATGCCTCAGAGATTTGTACCCAAAAGCTGACATGCACATCTTAATCTTCCTTTGCAAGATTGTCTGTCTGTGGCTTTGTGTGTACATTGATCCTTCTCCTGGGAAAAGAAGTTCTGCTGCTTCACACATGCTGATAAAGAGACGACCTACCTCCCTTGTTTTTTTTTTTTTTGTTTTTTAATGTTTGAAATTGCATCTTGCTCCTGGGCTTCCTCTCATCCTGGTTAGATTATTATTCTAATCAGCTTCTGTCCCAACGGCATCATCGTGTTTTATTAAAGCAGAGTGCAGGACCAATCCGTTGCTGTAGCTGTAAAACAGCGTGTGTGTTGATCCATGAAAACCTTTCTCTGATTGTGTGTGGAGGGGGCATACAGTATGTTATGGTTGCTGTTATTGTGTGACATTCCCACGAGTTTAGTCGACTGCATCGACTCAGATCTCATGATTAATTTCCTTTGCGCAAGAAGATGGCAACCTTGGATAATAGAACAAATGAGGTCAATCACAGTGCTTGCTTGTTCCGCCCCTTTTCTACTTTTCTAATTGGCTTAACGTCCGCCCCCTCCTCCGTGTTCCTCATTACTAAGCAATGGGCTGTCGCTAAGTGATGTCAACTGTTTACAAGTCTGATTGGATGGTGAGAACATAAACTCCCTCGGGGGAGCTGCTTGTAGGAGGCGAGCAATTTTCATTTGTCCCAGCTCACCTCCAGTTCTGATTGTTGACTCCGTGAATCAAAACATCTGATCAGTATCTAATTAGCTCCCATCTTTGAAGCAGTTGAATAAAACACCCTCTTTGTAACAGGCCCACAAATGAATAGGAACTCCTTTTGGTCATTCTTTTGCATCAGCAACAAGAAGTTATGCCGTTTCTAATCGGAAGCACAGTAACACTCGAATGTCTGACATAATTTAAAGTTTGCTGTTGCCTTTGCTAACCCATCACAGCAGTAGCAACATTGTTTTGAGTTAATCATATTCATTTAGGTAAACTAACCAATGGCTCAGTTGATTCTACGCTTTACCCCATTGCTTGCTCGCTTGCTTGTTTGTGATTGGGCAAAAGCGATCCAACGAATAAACAATTGGGAATGAACCATGAAAGAACTCTTTCTATTGTGATATTATCCACATTAGAATTGTCCAGGCTCCTTAAATTTGAGCTGTTAGCCTTTTAAAACTGAGCAGTTTGGCATTAATTGATTGGAAAACTCGGGAATAATTAGGGGTGTTAAAAAAAAAAAAAATCGATTCGGCGATATATCGCGATACTACATCGCGCGATTCTCGAATCGATTAAATAATCGGCAGAATCGATTTATTTTATTTATTTTTTTAGGATTCACACCTTGAGCATGGAAGAATGTTATATGAACGGAACATTAAGCCTTAATATTTTATTTTAATGCTGTTCAAACATGAAACAGATTACAACCTCTATAAGACTGAAATTTCAGATAAATAAATAATACATTTTCATATAAATCTTACACTCTACAAGCTTACTGATTAGTATTTTCTAAATTTGAATGAAAAAAATCGCAACAATCGACTTATAAATTCATATCGGGATTAATCGGTATCGAATCGAATCGTGACCTGTGAATCGTGATACGAATCGAATTGTCCGGTACTAGGCAATTCACACCCCTAGGAATAATGTCTAAACAGTTACAAAAAGGATAGCCTAGCAAGCAGGGCGCTCTGCAGGAAGTGATATAAATCGCGGAGTAAGATGCAGCACAGCGGGGATTAGGCTATAATCCATGGTAATAGCCTTGCCATATGCATTGAGTCAGGACCCAAAACAACTTTGCCCCTCACTCAAGCTAATTACTAACAACGGGTAACATATTGATTGAGGTAAAGATCTAAATTGTGTGCGTTTTTGCCTTTATTTCTAGCTTGACTTGACATAAACCATACTGTATGCTGGTCTCGGTGTTCAACAGTTCATATTTGCAGATTAGTTGTACAGTAATTGGTAAATTATTGCCGTTTTTCTTTTGCCATGTTTTTGCAAGCATGATGGAAATGGGCAATGTGAGGAATTGGCTCTTTGCACAGCTCGACTACTTCCTGAACTGAATACCACGTTTTTGTTTCCTGTCTTTCGTGAGTGGACAAACTGATTAATCCAGGTGTGTCTGGCCAATGTTATTGTAGTTGCTGAAATCAGGCACACCTGGATTAATCAGCTTGTCCACTCATGGAAGACAGGAAATGAAGGAGTGGTGTTGAGTTCAGGAAGTAGTGGATTTGTGCAAAGAGCCCATTGGCAAATTAAGTGAGTGATATGTCAGTCAGCCATGATCTCAGTCTGTCAGTCTGTAGTTAAAGCTTATTACGGGGACGTGACCCTGAAGTGGCCATGACAGACTGCATATCTGGTTGCTCCACAAAGAGGAGAGTGTCATGCAGCTGTCCACAGATACAGTACTTCCGCCGCTGCCTACGTCCTCGTTCTCTATCTGTCTAAATGTGGCTGTTTAGGCCCTGGTGGTGCAGTGGCTGACTTTGAGAGAAAAAAGAAGTGAAATGCAGCAAAAATGAAGAGAAATCCTGACTTGTATTTCACTGTGACACACATGCACGATAGTAATGCTAATGCTTTCTTTTTAAATGCTGCTTTATCACTGCCGCGATGCCATGAATGGGAGGTTTACCTCAGATGAAGTATTTGGGTTGAGATGTGAACACGGGTTAGCCATGACACTACACTACCCATAATGCTTTTCTTTCCATCGCGGATGACCCTGATTAACACTGCTGCGCATGTGCGTCACAGACATAGAAACCAACCCCGGGAGAAGTGCGAGACGAGGCAGTTTTCGACAAAAACAAAAGCCAAATAAATAAATGACTCGGCGACTTTTAAGTTAGTGGTGCAAAAACTATGATAGAGCACTCTGTTTGTACACTACCGCAAACGACTCATTTCATACAGTAAATACTGTGGAGATGTCTGAGGACAGTCATCATGTCACTCTGGCTCTGTGATTGGTGAAATGGAGTAAAATACAAAAAAATTTGACGCAACAATAAAAAGAATGTTGATTTTGTAACTTTAATGTAAAATGAAATTGTATTCACATAATCGATAGAATATTAAAAAATAGTCAATAGTGACAGCCCTAAATGTAGACATTATGTTTGTGTACATGTTTAGAATGCAGTTTTCTTTATGCTGTATTAAGTGAATAATTTTCTAGCAGTTGTTGTCAGTATGCCAGTGATCATCTCGTAATTGGCAGCTCCCTGACTACAACGTTATGCTAATAAAGCACAGTCAGTGATCCCATAAAGTTCGCTGATGCTGCGGCACGTGATTGCACAACTACTTGAGCAGGAAACTACTGTATTAAGTGATTCTGGAAGCAGGCCTTGAGATTTTGGGAAACTTTTTCTTTTTTGTTTTTTATAAGCCGTTATTTTAACATTTACGGGAACAGAATTAGGTGGGAGGATTGACACATTGTATAAACGGCGCAGCTGAGATTCCCGTCAGGGGGAAATAATTCAAGTTGTTGTCGGTCCAACTTTACGTCACTATCTGCACTGAGTACATGTGTGTGTGTCTGTTTGAATTCTTGCTAGTTTTCTCACTGCAATTTATCTCTCTGTGTTGTCCAGGCTGCAGAGGTGGAGCGGCAGCTATCCACTCAGGTGCATTCATTACGGGACGACTTCAGGGAGAAGAGTACGTCTACAAGCCAGCACATGACACGACTCGAAACGCTACAAGCTGAAGTAAGCCATTATCAGCGCAGCCCCTCAAGTATGGTTCCACTAGCTCAGGGGTCAGCAACCTTTCATGTCAAATGAGCCATTTTAGGCCAAATAAATTACAAAAAAAAATCTTTCTGGAGCAGCGGCGTGGTGAGGGAGTGGTTAGCACGTCCGCCTCCCAGCTCTGAGGACTCGGGTTCGAGTCCAGGCTCCGGCCTTCCTGGGTGGAGTTTGCATGTTCTCCCGGTGCCCGCGTGGGTCTTCTCCGGGTACTCCGGTCTCCTCCCACATTCCAAAGACATGCATGGCAGGTTGATTGGGCGCTCCGAATTGTCCCTAGGTGTGCTTGTGAGTGTGGATGGTTGTTTGTCTCTGTGTGCCCTGTGATTGGCTGGCAACCAGTCCAGGGTGTCCCCCGCCTACTGTCCAAAGCCAGCTGAAATAGGCTCCAGCACCCCCCCGCGACCCTTGTGAGGAATGAGTGGTCAAGAAAATGGATGGATGGATGGATGTGATCTTTTTTAAATATCGCCAACTCCCCCACAATATCGTGATAATATCGTATCGTGACCTTCATATCGTGATAATATCGTATCGTGACCTTCATATCGTGATAATATCGTATCGTGATGTTTGGATATCGTTACATCCCTAGCATATACCCCGTGGTTGACTTGGACTGTCTGGGTTGCTCCGAAATAAAAATGTCACATTCATCCAACATCAACAACTTTGAATTTAGAATATGAAACTCATCCATTCCGACCCACCCATAAAACAATTTCCATATCTTTATACTTTCTCTCTTGTAGCTCTGGCCAGCTATAGTGAGCTAGTTTTCAATATTTTAATGAAGAAAATCCTACCAAAGAGACACAGATTTTCTTACTGTGTTATGACAATGTTATTGCATTAAAAAAAAACACTAGACAACTTATGTTAGGCTATTCTCATCATTTGCTCTTTCTCTTTGCATCTTGCTGATTAATTTTCCCCTCCTTCCCGATTGGAGCAGCAAGGACTCGAAGTGAGTGGTTAGGTTAGCGGGTGTTGTCTGGCCCCACTGCATGCTGCATGTAAGCTGCCTTCAAAGTATGCACACAAGGATTGTATGAATTGCAGATGATTCGATGTGCTATGCTGTTGCCAACAAAACGGAATGGGAACAGAAACAAAAAATCAAAAGACGAATTTCATTTCTACGCTATTTTGCATGAAGTATCAGTTTGTTATCTTGATGGCAACCCCTGTTTCTTAATGTCAGGCATAAAAAAAAAGAAAAAGGCGCACGAGTTGTGTTGTGATGTCACTCGTGCTTATGTTTAACTGCAGCCACGTACGATGAAGCATTGATAGCACTAAGCACAGTAAAAGTGCTTACTTTAAAATTCTGTGTCTTCTATTTTTTTTGTCTGTCTTTTATGTGACAGCAGGGAAAACACCCTGACTGCACAGACTTCACTTTAGTTGGTTAAAAAAAAAAAAGAAAAAAAAAGCATGTTCTATTTTTAGCTGAGTCGCTGCAATGTCTGTTTGCTTCCATTTTTCATCCGCTTTGATTTTTTTACATGATGAGGTCTCCTGCCGTTTGATCTGTGTGAGGAAAGACTAATGTGGCGCTATATGTGTGATATATAAGTAAGCGATTGGCGCGTAAGCTGCTGCAGTGTAAAAGTCGGTTATCAGATGTAGGTCAAATCCAGATGGGATCAAATCGTCATATGCTGTTGTTAATTTTAATGTTTATATCTCTGCTCAGGCAAAAACAAACCAAGTCCCACTGTGAAGAATATGTTGAGGGCAAGTTGAAGGTCGTCACTTGCTGAGTAAGCTGATATTAAGCTTTGTGTAGGCGCAACCGTATCACCAAGACATTCCTAAGACGAGGGTGGCTACTGCCGCCTACGCCTGCGCTAGGCAACCGGCATTCTTACGACCAGTGGGAGTACTTTTTAATCTCGTGTAAGAGCCCCGTTTGCCTGCAGACGGGACGGCACAATATTTGGCCTTTCGTCACGTCTGCCATCGACCAGGAAATCAAGACAATACCAAGAATCCGTTTTGATGGGGTGTCAACTCTAATCACTGACGCCGAACATGTTAGATTAAGATGCTGTCGGAGAGGAAGATGGAGCTGGAGCGGCGCGTGCACGCCATGCTGGAGGAGAACGAAGTGCTCAAGAATACCGTGGAAGACCTCCGCGACAGGACGCTGGTGCTGGAGAAGCAGTGTCACGAGAAGGACCTACAGGTACAAAACTCGATAACAGCTTGCACTGATTTTTCTGTTTAAACATCGGGAAGCTTGTGAAGTTTTGGAATTTAACCACAGTTATGGGGAACATCACATATCGTTTTCCCCAGTTGAAACCAGATGATGGTGACATGAGTTCAAATCAGACGCTCGACCTCACGGTCATGACCCAAACATAACTCTTGCATGACTCAAAGTTAACCCTTGCATGACCCAGTCATGACAATGTTACTCTTCATTTAAAGCAGGGGTGTCCAAACTTTTTCATTTGAGGGCCACAAACAGAAAATCAGAAGGACGCAAGGGCCACATAATGTTATGAAGAGAAATTGTGTTTAGTCCTAAAAATTGTACAAATAATTTGTTTGTGCTTTTGCATATTTAGAAAAATGCTAAAGGTATATAAACCAATTTATTTGTAACATGGCAGTAGGATTATTATAGTTTTGGAATTTTTCATTTTAGTTTTTATTTTGTTTTGAGTTTTGTTTTTTTAAATTTAGTTAGTTTTAATTAGTTTTCAGAGTGGTTGTTAGTTTTTTTTTTTTAATTAGTTTTAGTTCTTTAATAAATGCTTAGTTTTAGTTTAGTTCGTTTCAGTTTTTTTTTATTTTATTTTATTTTATTTTTAAATGTGTATTACTTGTGCACAATATTTGAAAAAACACCATGGGCTCAATGTCATTATTTCGGTTTATATCAAAATAAATGTACTAAAAATCACATTTAAAATAATCCCCAAAGGCTCATATATAAAATTAATTACCAAAGACAAAAACGAAGGACCTTTTTCCTATAATTATAGTTGCTGTAGTTTTATTTTAGATAGTTTTGTAAACATAAAATGTAGTTTCAATTAGTTTTCTTTTTTTATAAAGCATCTTCGTTTTTATTTTATTTTGTTTAACGAAATTGTTGTTTTGAATTGTAGTTTTTTTTGTTAGTTTTAATTAACTAAAATAAACTTTAATAGCACCTGTGTTTTTCGACACCCTCCCTTCTTACTTTGACCATCGCAAACATTTTGGATTTTATTTTATTTGAACTGAGTCAAATGCCATTTTTAGCATATGTCGCAAGCCACTAAAAAATGGACGGCGGGCCGTAGTTTGGCCACCCCCTGATCTACACCTTCTACTTGTATTGGTAGCCTTCCATTGTTTGTGTTTTTCTTCAAGCCATGTTTTGACTTTGTTGAGCTCCGAGGTACTGTCATTCTGTGAAGCCGCGCTGTGGTTATGTTGTGTTCAGTTGCGGCAGAATCAGGTGGAGCTGCAGGAAGTTCAGTCGTCCCACAGGCAGCTAACGGCTCGGCTGGACGAGCTAACGGAGGAGAGCAGCCTGCACGGCCTCACCCCCCACCAGTCCAGCCTGATGTGTGAGATCGAGCAAAGCATGGAGCAAGAGGAACAGGAGCAGGAGAGGGAGCAGGTACGCCCGTCCCAACCCGACTGACAGCCACAAGCCACACAAGCTCGGAATTCTTATTTCGACTCTCTGTCCGTCCGTGCGTCCGTAGCTGCGTCTTCAGCTGTGGGAAGCCTACTGTGAGGTGCGCTCGCTGTGCTCCCATCTGCGAGGGAATGACGTCACAGACTCTGCGCTATCCACAGACTCTTCCATGGACGAGTCCTCGGAGACGTCCTCTGCCAAGGACGTGCCAACCGGGAGCCTTCATGCCAGCCTGCTGGAACTACGCAGGCTAACACAGAACCTGCTGGATGGCAACGAGTCAACGGTACCAACAGTTTGAGATATGGCTAGCGATATTTAATTAAATTAAATTTTCTGTCCTGCAGTTGACTGCTGACCTAAAGGCAACTGCAGAGATAGGCTCCAGTTTACCTGCAAGCATGATAGAAAATGGATCGTATAGGTTGCGGTGGTCGGATTAAATTTTTGCACTTTGGAGAGTTCAAGTGTAGTTGTATCCACCAGTACTGCATTTGTTTCTTTCTGACACTTTGACCTTTTACATCTTGGGGATGTTGATAAATTATGTGCTATAAAAGATGACGGGCTAAATTTACAACTACAAAGCCCTTTGCTAAGAAAATGTATTTCTGCTAGACAGCGTTTAATCCTTATAAAGCCTGAACCATAAAATAGAGAAAATTTGTTGTCTTGATAAATAAAGTATTTATTGGTCCTTTTGGGAAAAAAAAACTATTTATTTATTTTTTTAAATGACATATGACTTGATTTGTGTCATATTTGATACATCCAGTCACAATGCTTTTAAATTTAAAAATAGTTCTAACTGTCCAAAATATAATAATAAACCGACATAACAAACATATTAATATTTCTAAAAAATCATAAAGAACATTTCCCACTTTTAATAAGTATAAGTGTGTCTCCTTTCTTTGGGGCGATCTTGCAAGTTTGGCTGGAAAAGCCATCAGCTTGGTGATACTGCCCTCTAATGGATTATGCGTGCAATGCATTTGAGTTTTAATGGGGAGAAAAATATTATACTCGTGAAATAGAGGGCTCAAAATGTGATGCATTTGGCGTTATAGGGTTAAAATGGATTGTAGCATGTGACCTAACAGAAACTGACCCAGGATTCTATTTTTTTTTTTATATTTAGAAAAGGCCAAGTTAAATTCCAGCCTTGTACATTATAATATATTGTTTGACCTCAGAATGTCTTCAGAAAATGGGTTCAGACTATGTATTATTGTTTGCTTATGAAACATCTGACAGTATTTTGGATTTGTTAGTTAACTCGGTGTAAAGCCACTTCTGATTTTTGTGGTTACTCTTTGTGCTTTACTTTTTTTTGTTTGCTGTTTTAACGTTTTAGATTTTGTCCCTTTCTTCATAAGCTTTAGAATTAGTGGCATTAAAATGGAAGTTTTGTGCGTTGACTGTTGAAAGGGTTCTCGACGCAGCGACGAGGAGGCTCTGGAGGAGCAAGTGAAGAAGATGGGAGAAGAGCTGAGAGAAGTCCGAGAGTTGTATGAAGCGGAGCAGGACAAGACGCTCAACAGTAAAGAAGAGTTGCTACAGCTGCACAATCAGGTACGTGGAGAAAGTCAGCTCCATTAGCTCATTCGCTTGCCGCCATTTTCACATTTCGCAATCCCGTTCGCTCCCGGTTGTTTTACTGGATTTTGACTGATTTTGTGAGCCCCACAGAATATTGTGTTCTATTGCTATAAAAACATGGAACCTATCAAATGAAAGATTAAAATCTCTTCTTTCATTGGGGGAAAAAAAAGTTTCTGTCTGTTTCCGTTTTGTAGCAATTCGCATTAGAATATAGCTAAGTTTAATCAATTTTCACAAATCTATTTAAACTTGTGAGTAATTGAGCTTTTTTTCAACATGGCCTTGGTTGATCTCCTTTTGCTCTGCTGACACCTACTGGCCGTTTGTGTAATAACTACCATTTCTGCAAATGTTTGCAGTTGAGAGGCTGCATCAAAGGCTTCTGTATGTGCTAGCATAAAAAAAACCCAAAAACAACAACAACGTATAAATACGTTTTTGGGGACACTTAAAACATTTTTAAAAAATGTATTTATACGTTTTTGGGCGCAAATGAGCTAGACAGTACCTGTACAGTACTGTGCAAACATGTTTGTTGGCCTCTAATATTGTTGATTTAATTAAATTTTTCATAACAGTCATTTGGAAGTAGTTAAACAAACAAACAAAAAACATTATAGATTTCCACTAAACCCAAAAACGTTGTCCATTCAACAAGAGTTGCACAAGAGTTTCACTAAAGTCCATGGCATTTCCTCATCAAACCTGCAGATGGCGCTGCTCTCAGTAGAAATGTGTTCCCTCCAAGAGGAGTCTGAGCGGATGAGGACCATGGCGGAGGTCCGAGAACCCAGCGAGCAGCTCCAGAGTGCCATTAAAGACAGAGATGACGCCATAGCCAAGTAGGGCTCACCAAAAATCAATCAATAAATACATACATAAATAAATGCTTGTAGGACGCCATTCACCATCTTGTGACCGTGTGTTTGTGTCTTTCCAGGAAGAAGGCAGTGGAGATGGAGCTGGCCAAGTGCAAAATCGACATCATGTCTCTAAATAGTCAGCTTTTGGATGCCATCCAGCAGAAGCTCAATCTGTCACAGCAGCTGGAGGCCTGGCAGGTGAGTTGTCGTGATGGAGATGCGTCAATTCGCACCTTGTACTGAAGTTTCTTCACCTTGAAGTCAGTGCTTCTCAAATAGTGGGGCGCGAGGCTCCATCAAGGGGGGACCGTTTGACCTCGGGGAACATGCTTTTGTATTTTTTTGTTTTTATTTATTTTATTTTTTTTACTGTCCGAGAATAAAGTGCAATTGCACGTCCACTACATTAGGGGGCAGTGGCGCACTCATTATTGGCAGAGTGTGCGCAGGGAGCATTCGCTTGGCGGTGTAGAGGTTTTGTTTGCACTGAGCATGCGCGCTTTGCACACAGCAAAAAATAAATAAATAAATAAATAAAAATCAGCACAAATGATTTTATATTTTTGTTTTGCAGGTTAATTTATTTAGTTGTTTTTTTTTTTTTTTTTTGTGCTCCTGAGTTAATGTTGGTGATCAGTTTGAATGCATTATTATTTATTGATTTTATGTAATTTTATTTTTCCGTATCATATGGTTTGACATGGTCAGTCAAAAAATGTTTATAGTTTAATTAAGGGTTTAATTTTATTTTTGAATTTCAGATGCACTTTAAATCTTTTCTGTTACAGTTAATAAAGCTATTGTTTGTTGTAAGTTGGTCTATATTTCTTTCTTTTTTTTTTATTCTCTTATTCGTTAATACGGATGCAGTGTTATGCAGAGGTGTGCTTATAAGAATTTTATAGAAAAATGATACTATTTATAGTCGTGTTGGAGTGGGGGGGGGATGTTTTCTTCTTACTGGGGGGGGGGCGTGACAGAAAATAATTGAGAAGCACTGCTTTAAGTCTACGTCACACAGGAAGTCACTCACTTCCGCATGGTACACTCGTTGAAGCACGCACACACGCGTTTGTAATGAGAGAGTTAATTACTTGGCGGTGATCAGACTCGTTCCGTCCCTTCCTCCTCCTCTTCATCCTCTGTAACTAGCGGCTCTTTCCTCTCTCTCTCTCTCTCTTTTCCCTGCCCACAGTTTGCATCCTCAGGGCTCTTTACAGTTTGGCTCTTGTGGTTTCTGATCTAGTGGCCTTTCACAGCCTCCGTACCAAGCAACCTCTCCCCCCCCCCCACCCGCGGTACACTCCCCTTCCTGCCTTAGAGGTGAGCCCACCTGCACCGTCCCACCATTCCACCCCGCACTAACCCTGCGCCATTCCATGCCACGGGGAAAAAGCGCCCATCCCGGCTGAAACGAGTACGATGTCACCCGCCATTTTGCGTTCATCTGTCTCCGCTGTCTGCCACCTGCATCCGTGACCACACGTTTGTAACGACCATGTTTTTAGATGTTTGAAGGTCGAGTTGACTTTGCTTTTTAGACAACAACTCAAACATGAGCCTCATTAAGATGTTGTTAGGCAAACATTAAAAAATGCATAATAATTAGTTTTAAAAGTGTTTTCGTTTTATTTCAAAACAATAATTTGCCAAAAAAAAATTAAAAATGACAGTAGCAAATGTGTAAAGCGCCACCTGGTGGCCACATAGTGGGGTTACACAGGGGTGTCCAAACTTTCCTCTGAGGGCCACATACAGAAAAATAGAAAGCTGCAAGGGCCACTTTGATAGATGTTTTTTTAGTTAGTTATTAAACATGGTAAAAATCAATTCATTATAAATTGTTGATATAATTTACAGTTACTTATTGTAAACTGCTAACAATCGGTAGTAAACTGACCACACTTAAGAACCATGAATTTAATGTGATGTTTTCACAAATTGGACCTTGACACTAACCAACAAGTGGATGAAACTATTTTTATTTCTGAAACCAAATTATTAGTTGCAAATGTGTGTTTTTGCGTAGCTAGAAACGTTTAATACACCCTCTTTTTTTTTTCTCTTTTTTTTTAACAGTATTGAAAAAATATTTTTAGTATTTGTGGGCCACCAAAAAATGTATGGTGGGCCGCAAATGGCCCCCGGGCCATAATTTGGACACGGCTGTACAAACATCACGATACGAAATCACGATATGAAGGTTACGATACGATAATTATCACGATATTGTGGGTGGGTTGGCGATATTTAAAAAAAAAAGATTACAATAAAAAAAAAGAGAGATTTTAAAACTAGAAGGCCAAAACATCCCTAATGAAAATTAAATTGCACTAATAAACTAGCCACTAGAGGCTGCACACATGGAAATCAACCTGACAGATGTGTTCCTTTTAAATATTGTGAACATGACGACGACGATATTGTGGGAAATCTTTTCTTCTAGATTTTAAGGTGGTCTGCAGTCCTGCATCCCACTTGAAAAAATCCGCTTATCCACTAAGCAGCAGCTGAATCCCATCTCCACATTCAGAACCAAAATGAAAGCAATCTTCAATAAGCTGATTAATGTAATATGTTCACAAATCGGACCTTGGCATAAACAGAAAATGGAGGAAACCATTTTTGTTGCGCTTTTGAAGACAAATTCTGCTGCTATTTTAGCTGTAATGTATTTTTGTGTCTTTGCATATCGAGGAAAGTTTATTAATAGTGGAGTTTACCAGTTTGTGAGTAAAATGTGTAAGGAATTGCTGACCTGGGGCCAGTAATGCGAATGTTGCATGTGTTTTTTTGTTTTAGGACGACATGCACCGAGTGATCGACCAGCAGTTAATGGACAAGCACCAGGACGAGTGGTGCTCGTCCTCGGCGTCCAGATCGTCCAGAGGTCCCGCTGCTCCGTCCTCCAGACGAGCGCTCCGCCTCTCCGACCGGGAGCGAAAACTTTTCTCTTTTTTCAAAAAGAACTGAGTGCGGCAGACGGACGGACGGACGCACGTGGACAAGAAGGAAGTGACATCACATCACAGCACAGAACAGGTGGAACAACGCAGCCAAAGACGGGCAGCGGGCACACGCGCACTGATTTGGAAAAACTTTTGAGTATTTTTATTTTTTTTTCTTCCATGTCCTTGATGTCCACTAGTACACTCTTGGCTCTCACTTCAATTCAGTGTACTAGTACAACAACTGTGGTGTACTAGTAGCATTTCCACTACTTCTATAACTGGATAACATTTCCACACACTTGACCATGAATTACTAGTGAGGCAAAAATGTGCACTAGTTGCAGATAAATACTACTAGTGAAGTGCAAGGCATTACCTAGTAGAATTTTGTAATGTCTCAAGAAGTACAAGTGGCTCACAGTTGTTAAGTAGTGCACAATTTTTGCCTTAACACTAACAATTGTTGTCCTACCAGCACCGGGGTCTGCAACCTGAGGCTCTAGAGCAGGGGTGGCGAGATCCGGTCCTCGAGGGCCTCAGTCCTGCAGGTTTTGGATATTCCCCTTCTTCAACACAGCTGATTCATGATCAGCTCATCAGCAAGTTCTGCAGAAGCCTGATAACGAGCCTGTAAATTGGAATCAGCTACACTTCGAGTAGGGAAATCTATAAAACCTGCAGAACTCCGGCCCTCGAGGACTGCAGTTTGCTACCACTGCACTAGAGCCACTTTAGTCCCTCTCCTGTGGCTCTTTGTGGAGCTCGGAAAACATGAGTAGAGATTTTCTTTTTTTTTTTTTTTTTTACATATTTGTTTATTTTTTAGATCAAATGTTCTTTAAATTAATGATTACATTATAAATTAACAAATATTTAAAAAAAAAAAAACGTAGACCCCAAATTTTAAGTTCTCAGAAAAAGAGACCAAATGTAGATGGAAAAAGTGTTTGAAAATGTCCTAAAAGTGACCATAAGATTTCCAAAAAGAAAGAGGAAAAGCAGAAAATTTGCATAAAAAAATATCTGAAAATTGAACAAAAAAAAAAGGAAATGCTCAGAATGTAACCATAAAATGTACAAAAACAAAACAAGAAATCCCAAAAATTACCCTAAAATGTAAAAAAAAATTTTTTTCCAAAAATGTTAGAAAATTGTTTGCAAAAAGTTAGAAATAAAAAAAATAACCATAACATGTTCAAAAAAGAAAGAAGACAGGCATAAAATTACCATATGTCCATAAAATTGCCAAAAATTTCCAGAGAGGCAGAAAAGCCTAAAAATGTATGAAAAAAATTACACACAAACAAAAAAATAAATAAATCCAAAAACATAAGAGAAGAAAATGAATGAAAATGAATCTCTTGGGCCCTCAGTACATTAGCCTAACGCAAAAACTGTTTCCTTCATCACCATGTTCAAATAATTGGCAGATTTTTGTGGTTATTTTTTGGCCTCTTTTTACAGGAAAGGTTGCTGACCCCTGTAGCATGTGAAAGTTGTGACGACAAGGAGCGTACTAGTAGCTGCATATCAAGGATAATGGACCACATGCTGAAATGTTTTTCTATACATTGAGGTTCGGGGGCTCGGCTTGTACTTTTGCACTTTATCTTCCCCAACAGTCCTCGTCCAAATTGTGACGAGGGGGTCACAATGTCACAATAGAGGCCGAGGCCACTTGCAGGACGCAATCAGGGTCCAAACGTTTACGTCTACCGAGGAAGGTCTCCTTGTAGTGCCTCTGACCCGCCGCTTCTTCCCACTGCCAAGCCTGTTAGGGATTTCATGCTGCACCAATGTTTGCATCGCTCGTGTCATGCTAAGGACACGTATGTTAGGCATAGCGAGCAGCCGGAACACAGCGACACAACTCTTAATTAATTGAGGAATTTAATCATTTTGTTTGGGAGATTTTACATTAAAGAACATCTCACGACGTAAAACAAAAAGTAAACAGTGGAGCCCAGCATATTTCACCAATTTACTCATTATATAGCGTGTTTATCGACACCATCTAGTGCTTAAAGCACTTTCCAAAAGCTCACATTTAACCATTTGGAGGACACAAAATTTCTCATACACTTCAACAAACTGTCAACAGTTATTCTTTCTTGACCAAATTTCTGGCCTGGACCTGCTCGCTCTTCTTCTGTGAAGAAGAAGTCCAGTTCAGGCTTGGCATTGGAGGTGCTCTCGATTGATGTCTGCCACCTAATGGTGAACACTGTCATTACAACAACAGCAACAAAACGAAAGTTACGAATGTAACTACGGTTCTATGAGTCCCGAACGACCGCCAGGTGGACAGCGTCAAGGGGAATTCCGTGCTGGTTACAGCAGCGCCACCTGGCGGTCGGGAGGGACGAAATGGAACTGATTGGCTCCATTGCCCATCCCTGGTTTAAGTGTACATTCTGCCATCTAGTGGAAGAGAAAATATTTTTTTTGCCTGTCACGATACATCTCTGGCATTTTTGTGAAAATGAAAAAGAAAACAACTGAACTCTCCACGTTGGATCAATCAAAACGAATTCTCTTCAGCACTTTAGCTTTCATTTTACTTTGAATACTTTTGTCAGGGAGGCCTTCATGTTTGTTGAACATCCCCCAACGAATGCATCATGAACTTGCCCATGAGAAGAAACACTCTCTCCTCTATTATTTCAAACATTTTCCTAGGTAACCAAATTCTTCCAATGTTTACACAAGCGTGAGGAGGACAAAAAAAAAAGTCACATAGCAAATCCTGATGGAAAGATGGGTTGACTTGAAACTGATCCTCGACGTTACTATTTTTTTTAGGCAAAAAAAAAGAAAAGAAAGAAAAGAGTCTACCTCCATCCTCACTGCTTCAAGACTTCACGAGCACTTTGAGTTCTTACTAAGCTGTCGGGCTTCCGTTGAGGTGACGTGATGATGTGAATGCAAGCTGTCATGCTGGCTTCTCTTTGTCTGTTTGCGTGTGCGTGCGTGTGTATGTATGAGCTGTGCGAAACCTATGCAGATGTCATCTCAGATGGTTGATTGAAGGGAGAAACCCAAAGGATTTTTTTTTTTTTTTTTTTACATACAGTATATAAAAGAAGTGTAATTAGGTGGGATGAAGTGAATATATTTATAAAGAGAAAATCCACATATTTTCAATATTTGTTTTTTCTTTTTAGTCGTTAAAGCTGTTTTTTCTTTTGTTTTTCAACATGTTTTCTTTGTTATTGTGGAGGCTGATGAGACCTGACAAGAGAAAGATAACATTTGCTATTTTAATGTTAACATGTACTCATTTACAAACATTATTGTGTTTAGATGATAATTATGACAAGCCATGTTCTGATCAGGAATTAGGCTTGAATGAATTGTATTTGAATAAGCTTACTGCTTAGGCCGGGCCATGACCTGCAGCCTGAGTGTTGACGTCCTTTGAGTCGTCCATCGTTGAGGTCAAGGCGACACTTGACTTGCATGCATGTGCGGTGGCAAATAAGCGAGATCGTCATTGTGGAAGTGAATGATGGAAAAGCGAAAAGAAGGAGAAATTCGCTCCAAGTTGAATGTCTACAATTTCCGCTACAATCATCATTTGCTTTTATGTCCACTTTCTATAAGTGTTATGCTAAAGGTGTGATGTAATCTTAATGATTGAGAATGACAATGGTAGCATCCTCCTTATGGTTTGTGTCTGCTCTGTTTATGTTGATAAAGCCATTCATGAAGACTCTATGAAGAGTGCCTTATTAAAAAAAAAAAAAAAAAAAGTATGCTGTTGTTGGGCATGTATGTTACAATACATTTGGACATGTGACATCGGGTGATCAAAGAATAAATGCCAGTCATTCTTGTCTTGTTTTTACTCTTTACATCATTGGAGAATTTCTGAGCCATTTTCCAACTGAAAACATTTTCATAAGGATTTTGCGTGATGAGTAACCATTCGGGTAATTGCGAGCGTCTGCGTGTGGGTGGCTGTGACACAGGCACATCATTCACTCTGTTTGTTTTCTACTTGCTGTTTTGGTGGGCCTATTGTGCTCCCTGGGTGAGAGTTTCCATTCACTGCTGACTAACAACATTGGTTTCACTTGGAGAACACTTCCAACTATTCCAAATATTTCTCGTGCAATTTTCAAGAGGAATTTGTTTCTCTAATCAATACATAACAATCTGCTTTTAACAAACATTGTGTGTTGTGTTGGTCATTTTTTTTTGTATGGCCTGAAAAACATTTTTAAAACATATATTTAGTAATGTCATGACGTCACTAGTATGGTTCAAATATAACGTCGCAAGATGAATTCTCGAGGTATTTGTGAGTTAATTAACCCCAGAGAATACAAAAACAAAAACAAAAAAAAAACACACAAAAAAACAAAAACATCTTGTACCGCTCCCGCCGTTCCCGAACCACTGGTAGTTCAGACCAATCACAGAGCGACATTGTGTTTAGGGGGCGGGATATGCAACTGTGACGAAACCAGGAAGCCAAAGCCGGGGCTAACAAACAAACCTAACATGGACGAATGGACGCTACAATGAATTCAGTTCTCGCATAATTACTCTCCGTTTCCTTGTTTAAAACAGCGAGAGGCGCTTCGTGCATTTCTAGCTGGTAAGATGTTTGTGCTTTTCGCCCCTTCGCCAAGAACAAAGACGAAATTTTCACCCATGACCGTGAGTGGTTAAAACAAATCCGTTAGAATGACGCATCGCCCAATCAGCTCGAATTGTTGTACAGAACTTTCTCGACGAAATTATTGTGGAGAGGTACCAGATGGATATCGCGGAGAACTCACTTGAATGAAGCACATAGTTCAAATAGGCTATATTTGAAAACAAAATATTGAAATTTGACAGACAACACAAAACTTATTCAGTCAAGAGCTTGCAAGTTCAAATATCTCAGCTCTCTTGCTTTTCTCCACAAAAGCGGATGAAAACGTTTTTGGTTTCACTTTTGAGTTGCTTAACAAAATATTTAATTAGCGAAATGAATTCAAATTACTGAAACACAAATATATCTTTTTAATTATCAAAAATTCAATATTTTTTTAACATTTTATTTTGTGAAATTGTGTATTTTGTGAAATTGATTTGTTTCATTGAACATTCATTTTTAATAGTTTATTTCACTTATTAAAAAAAATCAGATGTTATTTAATGAGAAATTAATTAAAATAAATCCTGAACAGTATTTTATTGTAAAATATACATTATTTTACTAATATATTTTATGTAAAAAGTATTTTTAATAGGGTAGTAAATTGGTGCTACAAACATTCTAGGACTCTTGCTAATGTAAATGTTTGGTGGGGTTGATTAAATCCACAACCCTTTTGAGGAGAAAGCGGAAAAGAAAATGGATGGATTAAATAAAGGATGGGCAGTACTTGGGCCTTACTTTGTCCACCTCTACTGGACAATGTCCATGCTGTTTGGCTGCCAACCAGTCGTTCCTGGATGTACAGGTATGAACCACACCGCTCACCCAGTCAGCTGCGACAGGCTCAAATCAGAACAAGCACGAGTATCTTAGCTCAACATGTGTGTGGATGGATGATAAGATTATGGCTGATTGCGCTCTAAAATGGATGTATAAGGAAACAACAAATCCCATAAGAGGCCAGTGTACACTTCCTCCCACATTTTATTCACAGAATCCAAAAATAGACACAGGTTGAAAATGAAGTCAGGCCACAAGTCACTGACAAATGAGCTCAGTCGTTAGGCTATGTGTCAAATATTTATTCCTTTTCAAATGGTTATTACGGATTCAAATCATTGAGGGCAAACTGAATAGTACGGCTTTTTCTCCAGTGTACAGTAAACCACAGCTGGGTAGTGCGTGTTCAAAAACAACACACACACACACACGGGGCTTATTTAAGCACGTGGCCGTGACGTGTTGAATATAAACACAAATATTTATATATACACACATACACTTATTAATGAATCATAACGATAGAATATGGGGATTTGATAGCATTTTATCAGGTCAACAAGGCAGATGAATGAGAAGTGATGGCTGAACCTCCATGCGTCAAAAAAAAACCCCAAAAAAAAACAAAAACCAGGAAGTACAAGAGTAGCACTGCCCCCCCCAACTGTGAGGAGGGGGGGGGGCTAGACTAAATTGCGTTACGAGTGAAGTCGGACAAAGTGTACTAGTACAAGGAGAATTCAATACCATAGTAGGATAATAAAGAATAAAGAAATGCTCAAATTGCTTGCGATAGGACCTTTCGCCCAGGCGTTACTATGGCAACAAAGATGCGCACTGCTGACACTTAACTGAATCATGGTTTAAAAAAAAAAAAAAATGGACACCTCAATGTGGAATAAGACTGCAGTAGTTGACACCTCTGCCACACTTAACAAAATTGCTTTTTTTATTTATTTTTTTTTTAAGTCAAATAAAAAAAATGTTGGTTCAGCACTACTGAAGGTTAGAAGGAAGCTTGGCAAAAGACCACAAAAAAAAAAATCTATCTATTGGATTTGACTAGCAATCAATCATCACTTGATTTTCCAGCCATCACGTCAATGAAAACGTGCTTGAAATTCATTTTGATATTTTGGCGTGAGCTGTGGTCAAGCGGGTCCCCACTCCCTGTCGTCATTATCTCCCAACCCAAAAAAGGACAACTAGAAAAAAGAAAAACAAACAAAAACAAAAAATCAAGAAAGCAAGGCCCCTCCCTCTCCTCGAGCGCTCCAACGTCCTGTGCAGTGTGAGGAAGAGGAAGATGAGACACGGGTACGTTTATGAAGACGGCGGGATGAAGATGATGATCTAAACGGCGGCGGCGTTCGTGGCAGTCAGTCGTCACCTTGCAGATCCTTTCAGGAAAAAAAAACAAAACAAACCTGCCGCTCGTTTCCCAATAAGACTTTTTTTTTTTTTTTTGATCCGACTTTTTCAAGAATAAAATCTGTACATATATTTCTTCATGGTGACTTAGTCCAAAGGGGACGCGTATTTTTTTGTCTTGAATCTTTAGCGTATATTTCTTAAATCTTTAATTTTGACTTTTGTGAGTCCCACCCGGTGCGGACCCTTCCTGCGGTCCCGTTCGCTAGCAGCACTTTTTCTTGCGTTTACTGTTCCGAGTGAGTTTGACCACGTCGTTCTGTTGCTGCTGCTGCTGCTTGGCCAGCACCTCCTTCTTGGCGCGCAGCACCAGCTCCGTGATGCAGTTGAACATCTGCCGCAGAAGATAAACATGAGTCGCGATTCGGCGGGACGCCACCGCCGCTTCCGTTACCTCTTCCACGTTGATGTTCTCTTTCGCGCTGGTCTCAAACAGGTTGATGCCCATTTGTTCGGCAAACTTCTGCGCGTCGGTGGTCTCCACCACCTTGGAGTTGGGGTCGTCGTTTTTGTTTCCCACTGAAAGCACAAGCACGAGTCTTCCATCACAATGTTATAAAAAAAATCGGACACATACGATATATTTCAAATAACCATCACTGCGAGTCTGACATTATTGTGCATGGACAAAGTGGTAAAAATAACTTGACAAAAAGTATGAAATGAAAATTTGATAAAATGAGCCAAAGAAAATCAGACCATTTACAACAAAATGCAAGAAAAGAGAATATTAATATATATATTATTTTTTTAAAACACTTCACTCTTGCAGTATCTTATCTGAAGCTTGTTTGTCAGTGACAGCTCATAATTCAAGGTGCCACTGTAATTACCAAGCGAGGCCTTGGAGTCATGTGGAGGTTAATCATTAAATTCAAAGTGGGAGGAGTCAGCAGAAGCTAACTAAAACTTATGTCATATTTTTCCATTATTTGTATTCTTTTTTTGTCATGTTATTGTATCCTCTCACTCGCAAAGGTTGGACACTTGTGGATTGATTTACATGCAATTTGGGCATCTGTGCATACATACAGCAGATCTGCAAACACGTCATATGTCATTCTCAACATTGGATGATTCATGGAAGACAGACCTTCAATTTGACATGAATTACCTCTTTTTCACCACAGTTTTCTGGATTTTTTTGGGGGCGTGGCTATAACGGGGCCCAACGATGTCCCTCACCCACTATATAAGAACTGAGAACCCTCATTTCATCTGTGGCTATCAACCGCTGTTGCAAGTCACTTAGTAATAACAACAAGACCCATTTCTACCGCCACAGCATGCAGTTTGCTCGGCTAAAAACATGCTGCATCAATTAAGTATTTTGTGTTATTTGTGCTGCAAAATCTCTTGAGCGCACTCACACGCCCGTGTGTGGGTCCAGATAAGAAAGACATTGCGGGGAACGTTAGCCGTCTATTAAACATAGCGGCGCACCTTTTTCAAATGGCGGCTCACACTATCGACAGAATGTACGCGCCAACAAACGAGCGCATGAGATGAGCGGCTGGCAAGAGTCGAGCGGTGCGCGTTTCCAGCCTAATGCGTGGACACGCCCACAGCAGTCGCAATTCTGCACCATTTTGAAGCTTGATTTCATATACTTGATTGGTTTTTTATAATTGAAATTTGGCAAGCATGTTAAAAATACACTACTCTATGGTGTGTCATATTTATAAGACTTTTTTTTTTTTTCCACTTTAGAGAGAGTGTCTTTTAAGTTGCACAAGTTGTTGACAAAGTCAGCAAAATGCCTGATTAGTGGATGTCCTCGGGTGTGGGGTGTGTTAAGAGTTTTCGTTTCTTCCACAATCTGCTCAGACCACACTCAGGGCAGGCAATCATTCTTTATAGTTCAATATTTCAGATCACAACACTCTTTTATGTCAACACTGAGTTGGGCCGAGTCACAGACTCCGTGATTGTGACGTGAGACAGAACAATAGCCAACTAGGAAGCAAGCTGAGGAAAATGGAGAAGCAACTGGTTGTGTAATGTGTCTCCCCCCCCCAAAAAACAAAAAACAAAAAACCATTCAACACAAGACAAATAACATCTACAATCACAGTGAAGTTACGAGATCAGCTTAGCATTTTATGAGGAGAGATAATTACTCACCTAATATTCGGCACACATCATCACAGTTCTGGTTGATTTCATGTAACCATCGCTTGACGTTGACGAAGGACTCTGCACTCGTGACGTCGTACACCACGATGACCCCGTGCGTTCCTCTGTAATACCTGACAACACGCACACACACGGACAGTTGCAGTTACTCCAACATGGAGGAAATGAAACCCAACCTGAAACAAATACTTACACATAACGAATATACAAGTGGCTGCATGCGATGTGTTTTACAGTACATCGATAAAAGTAAGCTAGGGACAACACCAAGCCTTTCTGGACCGCATCTGTCATAAACAAATGATTAGAGTGGAGGCCAGTCCAAAGTAAACGTACAGCTGGAGCTTCAAACGGTGAAGCCAGCCGGCCCCGGTGTCGCTAAACGGCGCCAAACAAACACAAAGGACCTTTTGTCCGCCTCACAATGTGTATGTTGCACGTGTGTGCGCGTGCGTCAGACAGAGTTGTCTGAACATGCCCACAATGTACAGATGGAGTAATGCAGACGGCCAGGGAAGGAGAAATGCGGGTTTGTCAACCTGTTCAGAACATCGTCAATAAGGAACCATTAAGTGATGCCGCCAAATCATTTGACTCTTCTTCTTCTTGTTTTAATATTCCAAAAACAAATGTGACTTCTGATGCATCCGACACGAATGGCGTGCAAAACACGACGTCCGGTTGCACGGCGTGTAAAGACGTAAATATGATCCTGCTCATTTCATTTTTGTAACCTTCTAAGTCTAAGTCTTCTTCGAAGTGGGCTAATAAAATGCTGGGGGAAAGCCTGCGTAGTCTATTTTTGATTTCCAATCTCCTTATTTGGCAAAGGATAAAAACTTTGCACTGCTACGTTACGTTAAGGCTGCAATAGAGTACTCCTATATTTTAACTACAATCTAATATTTTAGAGAGCCACTACTTGATTCAGTGGGACCTGGAAAATACAATACTGTCAGCCTGTCAGGTCGTACAATGTGGAATTTGACCCACCCACCTGAACTTGTTTTTTTTTTTTTTGCTTCTTCTTTGATTTTTGCTACTTCTTTGATTTATTTATTTATTATAGGTATTAAGGGTTGCTGCCAAAGCTAGAAAAGAGTCAGTGAAGATTTCAGCATTACATTTAAATTCAATAAAGTTTTGTCACAAAGGAGCATTGATATGCGCTTCACTGAAGTGAGTTCTCCGCAATATCCATGTGGTACCTCTCCACAGCAATTTGGTCGGGAAAAGGCGGGACATTTTGCACAAATATTCGAGCTGATTGGACGATGCGTCATTCTACATGTTTGTTTTAACCAATCACGGTCATAGGTGAAAATTTCGTCTTCGTTCTTGCCGAAGGGGGGAAAGCGCGAACATCTTACCAGCTAGAAATGCACGAAGCGCCTCTCGCTGTTCAACATTCAACAAGGAAACGGTGAATGATTCCGCGAGAACGGAATTAATTGTAGCGTCCGTTCGTCCATGTTAGGTGTTTGTTAGCTCAGGTGTCGCAAACACAATGTCGCTCTGTGATTGGTCCGAACCGAACGTCGAAAATCAACGGGAGAGGTACAAGATGTATTCTCCGGGGTTTGTGAACTCACAAATACTGCGAGAATTCATCTTGCGAGAGCAAGGTTAATTTTATAGTACGGTAAAAAATAGGGGTGTTAAAAAAAATCGATTCGGCGATATATCGCGATACTACATCGCGCGATTCTCGAATCGATTCAATAATTGGCAGAATCGATTTTTTTTTATTATTTTTTTTAGGATTCACACCTTGAGCATGGAAGAATGTTATATGAACGGAACATTAAGCCTTAATATTTTATTTTAATGCTGTTCAAACATGAAACAGATTACAACCTCTATAAGACTGAAATTTCAGATAAATAAATAATACATTTTCATATAAATCTTACACTCTACAAGCTTACTGATTAGTATTTTCTAAATTTGAATGAAAAAAATCGGAACAATCGACTTATAAATTCGTATCGGGATTAATCGGTATCGAATCGAATCGTGACCTGTGAATCGTGATACGAATCGAATCGTCAGGTACTAGGCAATTCACACCCCTAGTAAAAAAAATTAATAATAATAAAAAATTATAGTACAGTAACTAACTCCTTTCATATTATGAGAGGAATGTGTTTGCCTGCAGCTAGGGGCATGCACAAATCGGTCTCAAATTAAGTACCGGTAACAGATTGGCCGTTGTAAATGGCTAAAAGCCAAGAACACAGATTCATAATTACCTTATTGGAGTCCTAATGAGTCATTGCAAATTGTCAGAGCGGAACATTTGAATGGGATCTCCTGTCTCACTTAATGTGGGGATTGTGCAAGACACGTACGCCGCAAAACCTGGAAGTCATTTGAGTCTGTGAGACGCCGTCATAGAAACAGAAAAAATTGGTTGTTTTAATGCATAGTTGTTGGCCTCTCACGCAACAAACAAAAGGGACTTTGCAAACGTGGACACTGGCCACCTCTCACACACTTAGCAACAGACAAAAAAGGTTTGTAAATGTGGACACTGGCAGGACTTAGGGACGAATGAGCTTAGCATTAGTAAAGTGAAGCTATGGCTACAACAAGCTAGTTGTAACATGGGAACCAAACCAAGCTGTTGTAGAAATGTATATGCTCTTGCCTCTGTATCATCTTTGGCACCCTGTGCGTTCAGTTTACTTGGTCATGTGACCTCATGCTCCAATCAGAGCCGCACATGTGCGAGGGCACGGATTTTGAATCGTTACTGCCCCGTGTGGCCAAATTACACTACACATACTCGCCCCCTTCTTCACATACACAATGCGCAGACAGAGGGCGGGAAATTTGAACCCGAATCCAATCTGGCGCTATTATAGTGCACTCCATCTACCACTTGATATTTTTGATCAAATTGGACTTTTTATATGTTGGAGTCGGACTATGAAGCATTTTTCGGGAAAATTAGTGAGTAAATTTATTTGAGACGTGAACGAGGGCTGAATACTCAAAGCAAATGCTAAAAATATTGCAGGAAAAAAAAATACAATATTTGCAACTTTTTTTTTTTTTTAACATTTCTGGCTTAATGAGTGCTACTTCGTATGTATGCATGCATGCATGTATGAATTCTGCAAGAGGAGCCAAGCCACAACATGTGATGGAGACATATTGTACTAGATAGGACAATGACATTTTAATGGGGAATTCCACCCTCCAGGCAAAAAAGCCACAATGGCGATGTCTGCCTCATTTATTAATTAGATGACATGGCACAAAGACCATTTCTTGATTTCTGATTGAAAACAAGAATTGTGTTTGTGTCCAGTGTACAGCAACTCACGTGGATGTGATGGTGCGGAAGCGCTCCTGTCCTGCTGTATCCCAGATCTGTAACTTCACCTTCTCCCCATTGATCTCCACCGTCCGGATCTTAAAGTCCACTCCAATTGTGGTGATATAACTACCTGCGAAAATCAACGTCACCTGGAATCAGAGTTTAATGCACTCACACAGTGAGACATACAACGTCCAATGTTGCAAAAGTCATGTGATTTGGGGTTCAACCAAAGTTTTCGACAGGTGGAAATAAATAAATATCTACGTACAAATCAACAAAATGATGAGATTAAGTTTAGTGAGAATCTAAAATAAAAGATGAACCCCAGAGGTGTTTTGGAGTTTTTGTGATGTATACCAGTGATGGCAAAAAGGACAACTACAGTGCATGTGTCTCTATCCCGGCTACTCAATAGTCCACTAGCATATGTAGCTAAAGCGTATTGCACACTGCAAAGTCAGCTGTGCTTAGGAGGTTAACGTGAAGAGCCACAAGCAGGAATCTTCTCTGCATTTGTATCACTGCATCCACCGCTTGCCATTAAACTTTAGGGGAGTATATAATCTGCTGACTGTAAACTTTAGGTTGACTTATTTATGCAGTTATGACAGTTAAGAATTCTAAAAAGCACGACGCATTAAGCTGAGTCACCTTTAGCAATTACCAGTATGTTCACTCAGCCTACAAAAATACTGCATCATCACAGGGCGAGGAATTTTAGTTTAGTTTGAATTTAGTCTTACCGTAATACCCAATGGTGAACTTATTTACAAGCATGAGAGTTAATGTTAAAATGCACCTTACCTAAAGGTTTAGAGGGGTGATCCAATACGGCAAAAATTAATAAATTATAATCAATTGCAACAACAAAAATCCCGAAGTGGATATTTTTGCTGTGACGTCAACCCGCCACTTAGAGCTATTTAGCCACGAATCACTACTATTACAAATTCTGCGTTTGTGAATTTCTGCCAACTCGTGGCATAAGGGTGAAGGCGGTCACTCCCAAGGTGTGGTCTCACGGGTTCGAATTCAGCTTTGTACAGTTTGTTTACACTACATATTCTTGACAAAATGCTCTGATGGTTATGATTAGGCTGGTAATGCCGATAGCAGCTTATCTTTAGTGTCAAAACAAAATGAAAATTTTGTGAAAAAAACTGAGAAGGAGGGAAGTGATGCAGGAACCACGCCTACGGCATGACTCGGTCCAGCGATTAACCAATCAGAGCCTTTCACGGCAAAATAGCGCTAGCAGGAGAATTGCCGGTGACGGCAACACCCACCACCGCAAAAAAATAAAAAAGAAAATAAACATTTGGTTAGTGTCAGAGCGTGGCCATCGTTGGAGCTTCCACTGTATTTGACTCACTCAAGAGTCAGAAACACCCACCTGAAAAAGTGTTGTCTGCGAAACGAAGCAGGAGACTGCTCTTCCCCACTCCTACCAAGTAAACAGAGAGACAGAATAAGGTTTAAAATAGTCAATTACACCATTTTTGCAAGGTACTACTAACATCAATTTAACTAATTTGCTGGGAATCCAAGGACAACAGCGTGGTACAAATGCAAACGCAAAACAATGTCAGCCCCTGCACTTATAAGTCATACATAGAAAAGGTAAACAGCATGCGCTGTTCTCATGAATATTAAATCATTGCTTGAAATTGAAAACAATTTGAATAACTATTAAGATTTAATGGATTATGGAACACAAATTGATTGTGTGGCGAGGTCATGATTTGTTGCTTGCAACCATAGGTGAGAAGACAAGTTCGCATACAAGTGAAAGAAAGTAAATATGAGATGTCACCTATGAAATTCACTTGTTGAATCTGGGGAGGGAGCGAAGCTATCACCTACCTATTGTGCATAGTCAGCTAGTGTTTTATTGCTCCCTTCTTAAAAGTTATCAGCTTCCTTTTGGCCTCCCATTATTCAGTTCAAACAATAGGAGAGGTTTTAAAGTAAAGGAGAATAAATATTGATATTCTAAAGCTCTCTCTCAAACTGTCCTGCCGTCAATGAGCCACACACCTTAATATTAACTTTAGGCAAGCAGCATTGACACAACAAATAGAAAGACTGAATAGTAACTCATGACCTGTTAAGTTTTCCCAACAGCAAGACTAGGATGAGAGCGGAACAATTAACTAGTATCTTGTGGACGCCAGTGTGCATGTGTTTGTGTGTTGAAAAGGGGCAGCAGTCATTGCATTTTTGGTCTTTTGGTATCACAACTTAGCGTGATAGTAGTCAGTTGTGGTTCCAGAGTGCAGCTGAAGGAACACTGGCATCAGTGTGCTGATGTTGGTGGGCTTGTGCCAGTGTCAGGATGGACAATGAATGTGGGGATCATAACCCACAAAGCAGTACAGTACTGAGATTTTACTCCAGTCAAATGTTCCAAGTTTGTGTTTAATTTGGGGGTGCATAACGTGATTTTGGTGACTTATGGATTAAATGAATATAGCAGTGACCTTAGCTAGTTTAACGGGGAATTCACGAAGTTAGGGTAAAGTTTCGTTAGTACTTCTACTATGATAGTCGCACTTCATTTAAACGTGACTACCTGCTTAGAGATTCTAATCAGACTGCAGTGCAGCAGTCATTTAGCCCCAAATAGCGAACGTTCAGGCTGCCAATCGGCATGACCAATTGAATTGTTATTCCAAAAAATAAATAGTTGGAGCAACGGTTGTTAGCGTTGTGTTAACCTTGTTGTAATGTCAATTTAGCCTGCGACTAGTGCTAGCAAACACGCCAGATTCATGACCCATGCAAAAACATGCTAACCTAATTTCATGCTAGCCGCCGCTGCTAATGTGACATAAAACAAGCTAAAACGCATTAAGTGGCTCTTGTAACACTTCAGTGATTGGCGTGTGCGTGACTTTAGGCGTTAAACGTATTTTGGTTGTTATGCGACCAAAACAAGAAAATATTCGAGGGACAAACTGGTCTGTTGTGGAGGCAACATCCGGCCTCAACGACAGACATACCCAGCCGGGACACACAACCTCCGCCCTGTCACTAACATGGCGGCCGGGTGCAATACACTCAACAAATTCGTTCCAAAAGCAATACACAAGGAATAGAAAACATATTGTGGTATTGCGGGTCGCAGGGTATCCTTCTGGCATTTACAAATGTTTAAAAAAAAAAAAAAAAAAAGGGCAGGCCCACTTCCCGAACCACATCCCCGACGTTGACTTACCGCTGTCACCGATGATGAGCAGCTTGAAGAGGTAATCGTAGTCCCTGTCCCTGGCCATGCCGGTGGATCGTGGCGCCCCCACGCCTTGTGCCGCTTCTTTGCACTGTTTGTAGTTCAAGTCCCTTGCTTCTTTAAAAAAAAAAAAAAAGGAAAAAAAAAAGACACGACCCCGGACCCCCCCAATTTTCTTGGGGGAAAAAAAAAAACCACCACCGGCGCTAGAAACAGTTATCCCGAGCCGGCGTGTTTTTGTTTGTTTTTTCCTCGGGGTTTCGGCAGTTCTGTCCCTCTGCTGCAAGCGGCCGGAAACTCCGCTTCCTCCTCTGCTGGTGGAACTGCACCCTAACCCGACCCGAGTTGATCCGGCCACACCGCACACTGCGCAGGCTCCAGCAGCCAGGCCGCCCAACACCATTCAACTACACTTCACCGTAATATCCAGCCTCGGTTCAGGAAATGGATTATAAACTCGTGCATACCCGTGAAGACGGCACCGTCCCTTGGTTGACGGTGATAAGCAAAATGAATCACACTAGCAGCGGTAGTGTCAGCTACTTACACTGTATTCAAACACGCTTTTGTGAAAGACTGTTGGAAAGACATTTTTTTTTTTTTTTACCAGACTCTGAAATGTGCAAAAGTATAAATTATGTTTCTGCTCATTGTCAGTCATCCATTTTGATAACTTGGCGCACTAAAAGTAATATTTGCAGACAAATTAGTAGCCCTACCGGTTTTAACGTAGAGTTCACGCTGCGTTGTCTGCATCGACTTTTATGCAAATTAAAACTTATACCAAAAAAAAAAAAAGAAAAAGAAAAAGAGGGGTTTAAAAAAAATAATTAAAGAAACATTTTTCTTGACTTGGTAAAAAGTACAGCTATATTGTTTTCAGAAATAAAAGTTAAAAAGTAGAATGTCACAAATAACAATCCTCAGATAAATACAAATAACTGAAAAATGTACTTATTTCTTCCCATACTGCTGTGTCGATACCACCTCTGTCTCTTGTACGAAGACTTTGTACAAGAGTTTCTGTTTTGATGGGGTTGAGGTCAGGATTCGCGTTCCTCACACAACCATGAATTATTAAGATCTAGCGGTAATTTGGAAAACTGACTTATTATAAAATTCCTTTTCTGATTTATACATTGGGTATAGCCCCCTACGATTAGACTCTAGCTGCTTTAATTTTCATACCAAAGCTGAGCCTGAAAGAAATTAATGGACATCAACATGACATTAAATAAAATGCATCAAAATAATTTGTTGTACAGTATGAAGATTTTTTTTATTATTTTGTATTGCCTTTTTACAACCACATCAATGGGATAAGAATGTTTGCTGTTGTAGACACTGCACCCCACCCCTAATGTCTCTTACACAAATCAATCAACAACCAAAAAGTTATAGATGTGTGTAATATGCCATCACAAATCATTTTAGTAAAAATAAGTGAGGGGGAGAAAAAAAAATCTGAACAGAATTGGCCTCACTGGAAAATAACCTGTAAAAATTGATAAATTAAAAGAAGTTTTATTTTAGTTTTAAAGGCCGTTAAAACAACAAACTAAGATTTGTTGGAGGGGGTGATTAGGGTTTGAAATATTAACCAATATCTGTTTCTCAGCATAGGAACCTGTGGCACATTGAAAAACAACATTTGTATCTGTGTCTGTACAACACTTGACTGACACGTTACACCATTTGGGGGCTGAAAAATACTCGTAGTCCAGCACAACTATAACCTGAATTTTAATACATTTTGAAAGCCGAATAAATGTAAATTTGGAGTCTGCCAAATCAGAAAACATGATATTCTAAATTGAAAGAGTAGATTTAACGTTGAGATTGATGCCATTGCAAAATAATACTCTGAAATTGTGCATCTGAAGACAAAAGGGGCGGTGATAAAAAGTTGAGCGTGAACTACAGGTCTGGTCTTGCTTTTTTCTTTTTTTTTGGTTAGCTGGCAAGTATCCTGAGTTCCTGTGCTGGAAAACAGAGCAACATGAGCGGGTGATTGTGTTGTGTCTGGAGCTCTGCTAGAGTGGAGATCACATCAGTCGATCATTTTTTTTTTTTTTGGCTGACATTATCAAATAGCTCAGTCCGGTTCGGTTCCATCACGTTAATATGGTATCATCTATTTCTTCATTGGAGTCTTGCTGACTGGCAATCTTCTTCAAAGAGCGGCGATGGCACTCTGACAGGAGGTCGTTACTTGCGGTGTCCAGAATGGCCGTCATCATCTAAAAAGGCACAACGTAATAAAGCGCAACATGACTGTCAATTATTTCCATCTACAACACAGCATATTGTGTCAAGTCAGTGGTCTGACCTGCAAGCATTCCTCTCCCTGCCGGAGTCGCAATAGGTTAACGATGGTGTGCTCGCTCTGCGCTCTGACGCTGGTGTTCTTATCTTTGGTGTTGTCCAAAAGAGTCTTCAACAAAGGCTTCATGTGATTGGCCTCCATGGCGGGTGCCCCCGGCTCTTTGAAGATCCACCACAGCACCCGTTCGGACACCAGCCGGATGTCACTGGACTGGTTCTGAAGACACTGCGGGGACACACAGACAAGGAACACGCATCTACTACATAATTCAATGCTCATAGTCCTAAACATTGATATTGAATATGCTACATGCTATGCTAAAAAAAACAGCAGGATTGCAAAATGTTTTATTGTCGCTGTCCAGTTAAAGCAGCACTTTATATGCATTAAATTCAGTGCTTGGAACTGCAGTGAAAATGCAGCCTAAAATATTGGGATCATGAACAAATTGATGGTTGATTATTATTATTATGTACTGCATAACTAACCTTGACAAACTGTGTGATGAAGCGCTGGGAAACGTTACTGCTTCCATCCGCGCTGAGCTGATGTCGCATCAGGAATCCCATCCCTCTGATCCCACTGCTAGCGATGGGAATCTGTAAGCGGAGCCACGTCAAGTCATTCATTCATTAGAGTTGTGCTATCAACATACAAGATATTTTCTAACTATCAAACCGTATCAATTTTAAAAGCTTTTCTACAAAGAACATGTAAATATTGTTAAAAAAATAATAATCTCAAATATTCATCTGATACAAAAAAACATGTATAATGGAAAGTTAAAAAATAAGTTATTTATTTTATAATATTAAAACATGATCAAGTAGAGAGTGACATGAATAATGCTTTTCACCACCAAAACGTGAGTACAAAAGTAGTTGAAAAGCTTACTAGAGTCATGGGTGTGCTGGAGCAGTACTCACAGGGAAAAAAAACAAACATTTAGACCAGCAGTAGGCAAAGAGTAGAGGTCCGCTAAACGCACGCACACAGCAAACTTTCTGCTCACCCTATCAGCAGTGGCGTTGGTCAAAATGGTCTCCGTCACGGTGTCGCAGTATTCCTTCCCACACAGCTTCTCAGGTGCACACTTGACAGCTATGGCGAGAGCCAAGCTCCGGCCGTGACGCACCATCCAGTCCACCCCTGACATGTCCGCTGAATCCAGAGACAACTTAGTATTAGTTTTCTCAAATACCATATTGCTGATGAAGAAAGACATGATTAATGTACAGAGAAAGTCCACTCACTGACATACAAACAACTCTCTAAATTGAGATGCATTCATTCAATAATAATTCACTATTCACAAATTCCCCTATTTGGAACCTATGCTGTGCTATTCACTGAAAACTCCACCGATTCCCCCAACACTCAAGGGCGCCACAAGATTGCACCAAAACCTGCCAGGGTTTGGTTCTTTACTGCACAACCGATATTTATGTTTCATGTACAGCACTTTGTATACAGCAATGCCTGTTCTTAAAGCACTTTACGAATAAAGTTGAGTTGCGGTCATAATCGCAAGTCATTACGTTCTTAAAAAAAAAAACAGACACTTATGTCGAAACCTATGAAAGCAAAACTCAAGAGAATGTTATGTGACAATAACGATGCCTTTAGAGTAGCTACTAACCCAAGATGTGCTGAAGCAAGACACTCTTCAGCTCCTCCTCCGACAGAAAAGGGCAGAGTTCACCAATACAGCCAGCTGAAGCCATCCGAGTGGCATCCTATTTGTGCAAGCACACACACAACACACACAGATGAGAGGGCTCACAAGCAGGGAGGCAGACACGAAACGTATTATGCTTAACGAAATCCCTCAAAAGTATTTATTTAAATATTTTAGCATTTATTTGCACACCACCCTGAGAGGTCGACCATAACATGGAAGGAGAGACGCGATTGGCGCACAAAGAGTGGCCACGTCTGCGCTGATGTTCAGGTGTTCCGTGCCCTTGCAAACTTTTTTTTGTCTGTATTGAGACTTAAAGTAAGACTTAAAGACTTTAACCACCCTGTTGTAAACCACATCCTCTCTCACAGACTTCCGCTTCATCAGCGCTCACAGAAAAAAAAGGCCAATACCACAAAACATTTCTGAAACGCGTCTACAGTTGCACTTTATTTTCAGGAATTTTATGGGACGTAAAGGCTTTGTGGCACAGAAAACCTTCTCAACCCTGTTTAATGCTTCACGTTATCAGCGTGCAATGTCATACCTCGTCATGTCCCAGCATGCCTAGTAATGTGGTGGTGATGTTCTTGCGGATGTTTGGGTCTACCTTTGACCCAGCCCCTTGAATGACGAACCGTAAAGCTTGGAGCATTGTCTCCCTGTCAAAGACAAAGTGTGTTAAACAAAAAAAAACATAGTAGCAAAACATAATAATCACAAGTTGTTGGTGATAGTTGCATTTTTTTTTATGAGGAATGCAGTGTCACTCTTTAAAAAAAAAAAAAAAAAAAAAAAAAAAAAAAAAAGACTAGAGGGTAAACATACATTCACTTATTAAATTATTTGCCAGCAATGTTACAGTTCAGAAAAAAAAAGGCAAATGGGAAAAAAAAAAGTTCTGACTTGTTTGATATGTGATGCTATCAGTGGAAGATCATTTCTTTGCTTTTGGCATTTATGCAGCTTAATTTAATTTGCTTTCCCTTCAGCAAAGCAACTAGAAAAAGGTCAATTCATGGTTTGTTTTGGGTTTAAATCTTCTCGGTTCACGGCTCTATTTATGGCTGGGTGTGTTCAAAGTGTGAACCACAGTAGTTGTTGTTCCAATGCTGAATAATCCTGCACTAAATTAGCAGCACTGCACCGCACATACACAAAAAGACATTTACTGACTGAATAGTAATCCTAGTAGTACGGTAGCAGACAATTTAACTACTCTGTAAGGTCGCCAAAAAATACTTCTGTATATCCACAAAATAACATTAAAGCTAGTGTTAACATTGTACTGCTCGAGTGGCTACGTATGACGCAATTGAATGTGGTGACAATTTAAGTGGAGTTGGTGATGGTGACTGATAACAATTTACTTAGCAGAGGTGATAACCTAGCTTTGCAGAGATGAAAGCAAATTGCACCCTACCTGGAATTTCTTAAAACCACAACACCAATTCGGAAATGATCCTTAACTTCCCTTAAATTTGCATAAATAATTGACAGAGTATAAAGCGCCTTGACATACTGCAGTGACTATCTAGCATGCTATACCCATGTTTCATTTTGTCCTAATGTCTTTTCCTTTCTGGAATTATTTGAAAAAGTCACCAACAGTGTAGTTGTGCCACCTGGTGGCGAGATTGGGGAGTTACTTTCAATTTACCCTTTATCGCTGACAAAAAAGCAAAATCTGTTTTTTGTTTAGTTTTTTGTTTTTTTTTACCATGCTGGGATCCAACATAAACGAACATAAACTATACATATGTAACTTGGAAGCCAAAATAATATCTCAGTAGGAACTTATCTTCACATCGGAATCAACAAATACTTGAGTAACCACAAACCCCAAAACGTGCACACACCTGACTCCAGAGTCCTCTGCGTTGCGAATGGCAGAGAGTTGCTCTGTGAAAAGTGGGTCAACCTTGCTGTGGATAGAAACCAGCTGCCCCAGGGCTTCGGCAGCCCTCAATCTCACCGCACGGCTTGAATCTTGCAGGGCCTTTAGGAAGGTGGTCTGCAGCTGAGGCAGGAAGGGCTTCAGCGCGATACCCACCTAGAAGATGGAACACCAGACGTTGGAGTGAAGCTCTGCTATTTTTTCTCGATGAAGCAGTGATTCCAAGAAAATAACCTTTCAACAGACCTTTGCCAGAAGAAGGGTGAGAGTCTCCAACAGCGCCGTCTTCACCGTCCAGGCAAAGCGGTCACCTAAGATGCGAATGAGGGGCCCAGTGATGTTGACCACAGAGGGCCGAAGAGCTTCAGGGGATGTCAATTTAATAACCCCTCCTAACGCTTTGGCTGCTTCTTCCTTCTGCTCGGGACTACCAGTGAGGACACCTTCCCTCAGGACAGGCAGGATGCAAGTAACACCCTGTAAAACGCAAAAATGTGCTAGTGTAAGCATAGATTCCATTTTTCACCATTTTGATGCATTTCTTTAGTGTGTCATAATAATGAAAACTGTTCTTTAAATCACATCTGGGTACAATGTTTACTAAATATATTGACATTTTTTAATCACACTATTGTATGTGCCTTGGCTCAATAAAAGTTGTTAAACGCTGCACGTCTTGACAATAGCAACGGAGAATTGCACTGTGGAGTGCATCGACATTTTCAACATAATCTACCTGATTATTGATAGTGAAACAGAAACAACCAAACCTTTTTGGGCAGACAGAAACCAGGTAGGTGTTGACCTTTTACATCAGCAGCTGCTGATCTAATGTCTCGATGAAGGTCATCAATTAGAGCCAGCTGACTGCTTGCATCCAGTTTCTTTTGGGGGAAAAACAAACAAACAACAACAACAAAAACAACAGTGAGTCAATGAATGACCCCAGAAGCAAACTATATTGTAAACGTTGATTCGCACCTTAGTGATGGAGTTGATTGTGTCCCAGCTCTGAGACAGAACCTCTGCGTTGGTGTCATTAAGGAGGTGGATGAGGCCTGACAGCAGGTCGCGTGTGTGGGCACTGTAGTCCAGGCGTGTGCGGGCAAAGTAGGCATTGAGGATCGTAACCGCGGCCTGCCTGAGGCCAGCGTCTGCGTTTCGAGTCGCCTCCAACAGATCATCTATGATGATGCGTTGGCCCACTTCATCGTCCACGGAGAGGATCACTGTTTGACAACTGCACAACTCCTGATGCAATGTAAATAACATTCATCAGCAATGTGGGGGAAAAAAAGAAAAAAGAAAAAAAACAGCAGATATGATAGCTTCTAAGTTTTACCTGAGGTTCATCTTCTGTTCCTAGTTTTCCTTTAAGTGAGGACAAAAGGGCGGGGAGAATGACGCCCAGGTGGCGGGTCAGGGCATCACCTGCCACAGCTGACAGGAAGGCCAATACACGAGTGTTCACAGGAGGAGCAGTCAGCTGGGAGCACAGGATTTGTTTTAGTTAGACACGATAATATTATTCTTCTATCGTTATTATACGCAACTGCTACCTTTGGCACCAAATATGGCAGCACCGATCGACTCTTGACTGCCATGACTTGCTTCAAGCCATCCAAAGCAAACTCAGCTGTGTTCTCATCATCCTGGGAAAAGATTTAGCAAAGCTTGAGTTTATAAAAAAAAAAAAAAAAAAAAAAAAAAAAAAAAAAAAAAAAAAAAAAAAAAAAAATACTGTTAGAACATTAAAATTTTAATAATTTACAAGCTGTTTCAGCAGAGTAGGCAGGATGTCGTCCAGCGCCTGGTGACCAATGGTTACATGGAGCTGCTCAAAAGTTTTGGCTGCAGCCTCTCTGACCTCTTCAAGTGGGTCGCAGAGAGCCTTCCTTACAGTGGGGACCAGAGACTCAGAGAAGACCAGCACCTGTGGAACAATGACATGCAGCCAATCAGATTTAATAGTAAAGATCTGCTTGACCCATAATGATTTAGCATGTTATGTGTACAGTACATACAGTTGTCTTACAGTACAAGCATAGCATAGGGTATCAGCATTTAATGGAAGCTTTTTTTTCCTCTCCCTCACAAATAGGACTGTTTATTGGTAGTAGACATTTTGAAGTCGCATCTCGGCAATGCTTAAAAGACGTGAACCTATTTCTCGGAATAAGTTTGCTGCTTAAACATGAATTTTAAAAAGGAAAGGCAACATTTGGAAATAGAACATTACTACAAAAGTGCAGATGTACTGAAGAAAATGCATTTGTATGACTAACCGCATCTTTGCTGGTGGACTTCATGATCTCACTGAGACCAATGCAGACACCCTGCCTTTCATCACTCTTGTCAGAACGTAGACCCTGTTCCAGGATGGGAATAATCTCTGGAAGAATCTTCTCACCCAGCTTCCTCACCAGATCACCCAGTGTCCGGGCAGCGATCTGAAATCACACAAATTAGTGTGAGAGGGGAGGGGGAAAAAAAAAAAAAAAAAAAAAAAATAAAAATAAAAAAATAAAATAAAATAAAGTAATTATCAGCTATACATACTGTTCTCTTGTCAGGGCAGGTGGACGCCAAGAAGCCGAGCAGGAGGCCAAAGAGCGTTGGGAGGATTTCTCGAAGGGTTCGTGGTGTGTTGGACACCACTATCTTCCACACGTGAAGAGATGCCTGTCGAACTACCAGCTGGGTGTCAGAACGACCCATGTAGAGGCCGGAAAGGACACGGTTACGCCGCTCAGCTCCAAGAGCTGAAATGATAGCCTAAAAGTGAGACAATTTAAGTTAGCCACTGCAAAACATCAAATGTTTAAAGATAGAGATGGTCTTCTTTTTGTCCAAAACACACTACTCTGATTCCATTTTAAAATGACTCAGAAATAATTATCTGGTTAAAAGATAGGTTCTTACTTTGTTTGATGCGGCCGTACCAAAGTTGTCATCCTCTGATGCGGTCTCGGTGGTCATCTTTCCTGTCACTCCAGAGATATGGAACAGCAGATCTCCAAGCAGCTGGACAGAACTGAACCTGGAAAGCAACAACAACACAGTTAAACGGATATTGACGTAACATCGGCCCAATCTCTAGACTTTACGGAGACTATGTTTTGCTGACCTGATTCTCCAGAGGTCATCAAACAGCCCCTGCTCTAGTTCAGGAAGCAAGAGGGCAATTGCAGTCTCTGCATACATGCTGATTATGCGTTGGCCAGCTCGTAGCGCCGTGTCTCTCACATATTCATTTTCATCAGCCAGAGCCTGGTGGATCACACCGGAAATGTTAAGATAATCTATTCAAATAATAAGAACATTCAAAGTAAGTGCAAAGACTACATCTGTATTAGTTATGTATTAGCATTAAAATAAAGTCTATATATAAGCATATAGTGAGGTTAAGGTATAAAGGTTTGACATATGAGAGTGTACAATTAACACAACAGGGCAAGATGATTAATGTGTGTTTCTATTCAAGCAAGTGAGATTGTTTATCAAAACAGGAGTATTGCATGTGACTCGGCATTGGCTGATAGATTCTGACAGTATGATAACCTTGGGCAAAAATATTGGAGTATCATGGTATTAAAGTTACAGCTCTAAAATTACCTTATTGAAATATTTGGGTAAATAAAAACCTAGTTTTTTCCTATTGAACTGAATATTTTATTTTTTAGCAAAATATTGAATACGTATATGGTTCAGAAGAAACGTGCACCATGTAGGCATGGGTCGCGTAGCGGTTTGACTACCATGCTTTTGAAGAAGAGGAAGAAGAAGCGGAAGAAGAAGAGGAAGAGGAGATGGTAGTAACTTCAAACCAGAGAATTACCTTCAGGATACAGGGGATGATGGGCCCGACATAGGGAGTAAATTTGTCTCCAAAAGTGAGAGGCAAGTAGATGAACATCATGATGTAGCCATCTCTGACATGGGAAGCAATATCCACTTTACTAGCAGTTTGCACCACATCTGGCATCAGTTTGTCCAGCTTCTCAACTCCAAGTCCAGCCATCACCTCAGCCAGTCCTGAATACATCACAAATTCCATCCTCTCAGCAATTTCAGTCACTTTACTTTAAACGACAGAAACCAGAAGCAATGTTAGTGACCTTGGGCTGCCCCAGAACGATCTACTGAGCTCTGCTCAGAGGCCAACGTCTCCATAAGCCATGGCAGAAGGTCGTCAAAGCAGGATTCACCCATTCCCTTCACCATGGCGCCCAGGGCTTTGGCCGACACAGTACGCACCTGGAGAGAAGCAGCTACAGTATTAGCTTCAGACAGACACATATACACAGACAACTGCAGCTCCATTTGTCTATCACTGATCCCACCTCAGGCACTGGGTCCAACAAAGAGGTCTTCAGTCCAGGAATGACACTTGGCAGGTACGGTGACAGATCCTACCACACAACATAAACATATCACAGTGGTTGATTGAGCTATAGAATATTATGCTGTAGCTTAACAAAATGTTATGAAGTATTGTATGGCGAAGAACAGTACCTTCTGGTCGGTAAGGGAATACATATTTCCAATAATCTGAGCGGCCATCTTGCGAGTATCCGTCGAACGATCCTGGAAGGCTCTCTGGACGATGGGCATGATGAGGGCGAGGGAAGGAGCATCAATGAAGTGAACAAACTTGGTGTCCAGAAGGGTTTGAAGACATGTCTGGGTCCTTCGGGATGGATCGGTGAGTGCATCCAGCAGGATGGGTGTTATAGCTGGGAAAGGAATAATAACAGTCATTATTAAAACATACCACAATACAAAATGACTCATAAGGAGCGTCAGAAACTTAATTTCAACTATCTTGAGTGTCCTGACAATTGCAGACAGTTCGAGCGATCAACCTGAAGAGATGCGACAAATTATCATACCCCCATTTGAAGCACATAAGGTTATAGAGTACTGTATTTTTCACATATACATGTGAAATCAGTTTTCACCTTTTAAGCCATTTCTCTCGACCCGTAAGCCACCGTGTTGGGATCAGATGCTGATATTGTAACATCACTGGACTTTGATTAAGCGACCGGATGAAGACAGTTAGCCTTGGTCCTTTGACCTGATTTATGGAAAAGTCTGAGCCATTGACTAACCAAATAAATTTTATTTGATGCTACAAAACATGAACAGGCTAGGCAGTTCTGTGTCAAGCATAAAATGCTAATCAGGTAAAACCCAGAGCTAGTTATTCTTGAGAAGTGCAGAATATATATACTTTTTAAACTCTTACCAAGAATTTCAGGGTTACGGATGACTGAGCCAATTTGTCTGAGAGCCTGCTGACCAGCTTTCTGCACCTTCACATGGGAGTCAGTCAACACTTCGGTCAGTTTGGGAACAATGCTTGGCAGACAGGAAGACAACTGCTTAGGTGCACAGAAGGCCATGGCACCAAGTAACTCCACGGAGCCTTGAAAAGCACAGTTGGGAGATTAGATATAGTATGCCAATGGCAACACTTTCAATACACGTGGTTTATGTTTGCGTGTTGTCTGTGCAGACCTGCTTTAGTCCGCCACGACTCCTCTTCCAGGGCCACTAGCAGAGAAGGTAGAACTAGTTTCACACCGTGTGCACTTAAGTTCCTCATCACTGCCTTGGCACAGTCATCAGCAGCCTGGTAAAAGGATGAGGAATTATGAACACATTCAAAAATAAAAAATAAAAAAATAAAAATAAAAAAAATATGTGAAACTGATTTGAGAAGTAAAATATATATATATATATATATATATATATATATATATATATATATATATGTTAAAAAAAAAGAGAAAAACACTAGGAATTGATTTTCTTGCTCACCTCTCTTACATACTGATTTCCATCTCCAAAGCAAAGCAGGAGGTGCGGCAGCACATGGACAACATAAGGCTCAAACAGTTTTCCTAACATGTTGCACAGCATCTCAAAAGCAAAAAGTGCCCCTGGAAGAAATGAAACATCAATATGCATTCACTTTACTAATACAGAACATTTGGGGAGGAGAAAATCTCCAAAAAATCACATTCTCACAACTAAAAAGGTTATTCCCAGTTGTTCCCAGTTCCCTTGATTTGACTGTGGAGCATTATGTGCAACTGCATGCATCACAATGTGCAGGCATCTTTGCTAGTTTGGCTTTCGTACCGTCAATAATATGGACCGTGTCGACACTAATTTAATGTCGCCGTGGCCATGCAGCTCAAGGAGCATGTCAACCTCTGTTAACGTGAGCTTGAAGAAGATACACGATGCATGCTGCTTGAGACTCAAGCACCCAAAGGTGCAATGTTAAAAGGGCTTTCATGTTTCTGCAGACGGGCACGTGCATGTGCATGTACAAACACCACATATTTGAAAAGTACACACAAGCAAAATGTTGCCATTTTACACAAAAAATAAAATAAAATAAAAAAAATCACAAAATATCTCGGAAAAAAACAAGTTACAATAATAAAAGTTGTGCACCATCTTTACAACCTGTCCATTTTGTGCTATTGGGCATTTTAGTGGGGTTGAATCTTAGCAGCTTGTCTTGTGGCAAGCTTAATTCTGTGGCAATTACTCACCTTCCCTTCGTCTGAAGTTTTTCTTGTCCTGAATGGCATCAGTCAGCGTTGCCATAATCTCCTGCTGTTTGAGAGCCAGGATCCCGAGCCCTTTGACCAGGCCAGCAAGGCCATAGGCGGCTCCCTTCCTCTCAGCATACTTGTCACTCTCCAGCAGCAGCTGCAGCAGATTCCGTACTATCCCTGCAGCATCTTCTTTGATGGCGGGCACTAAAGGAGGTAAACAGCTGGCCACTGACTCTTGAACCTACGCGAGGAAGGACAGTGTGTTGGAGCACAATATGGCTTATACTAAGAACGTACAATTTGAGGAAATTTACTGAATTATCTGAAAGATTCAATCAAAAACGGATCATTATTTTCTTCTTTTTAATTTGTGTTAACGAGACTAAAAAAAATAAAGAGTTTTTAGCCAAAGTTTCTTACCTGCTGTGCCGGCGTAGATAGAGCTGTGATAAGCTTGGCCACAATGGGTTTGACCTTTGGGTCATTTTTGTCTAAATGTTTGGCCAAGGAGCCCATAAGAATGACCACGCTCTGACGGACAGCGTCGTAGCTGGCGTCCTGGGGGGCGTTTTTCAGAAACTCCTCAAACACAGGCAGCAGGGAGCTAACGTTGTCCTGTAACAGATATCACATGCCAGGACTCGTCAACTTGGATGTAATTCAAGACTCAAACGACTGTATGACATTATATGAAAATTAATAAATTGAAAACTTTGGTGATGGTGAAAACAGAAATGAGCCGCACCTTTCCATGTGTGTTGAGGGCTGAGAGGGCTGCATCCAACATGCAGCGCCGCACATCAGTGTGACGGTCATTCAGAGCATCAGGAACAAAGAAGAGGAAAAGGGGAGTCACCTGAGATTCGTCCAAGTACTGGGACAGCTTGTTGAGAGTGAGAGCAATGCCACACCTGGAGCCATAAATGACAAACAATCTCAATGCAAAATGGTTGAGCGGGAGTTGCATTGTTTGATTTCTTCAGCCTGGATCCACCCAATGATGACTTTTCTCCTCTCTTACCTTGCTTCCCATTGATCAGGTGGAGATTCAGAGATGACTCTGCCCAAGGTATCCAGCACAGGAGGTGGTCTCTTTAATAAACATCAAGATAAATACATTTGTTTAATTTGGTTCCAAATCGAGCAGCACCCCAAAATAATCCATTTCGACAATTGGTATAGTGCAGACTCTCACATAAAGTTTTTGGTGGTAGAGCTCAGTTAGCTGTCCAAGGACTGGGGCGGATTGGTCTGTATAGTGCGAAACAGCAGTTGACAATGCTTCAGCTGCAGCGGAACGAACAGCCTCTTCATGGTGAGTGATGTCTCCAATAAGTAGGGAGCAGAGCTCCGGGACCAACTCCAGATCAAGAGACACCCACAGTCTGAGAGGAACAAAAAATTACTTTACCCTTTGGATTCACAAAATTGCCTATTTAAAACGCTGAACTTGTTCTTGCTGCCACTTAAAGACATGATAGCACTACTTTATACTGCTTTCTTTGGCAAGTACAACAATGCTAGGGGGGAAAGAAAGTATGTAATGTCGGGATTCTAAAACCAAACAGAAAAAGGATACACATAAAACCTCATAAATGCATACTTTTCAGCAAAGGCTCGTCCCTCTTCTTCAGTATCAAACCTTGCGACCCAGAGCCTGCGCAGCAAACTCAGTCCGCTCTGCTCCGTGCTGTCTGTTGACAAAGCAAACTCCATCTCTGACAATCCCTGGAAAAAAAATAAGAATAAAAAAAATCACAGACAAACGAGCTTGCCGTCAATCTATTTGTCAAATTCTTAAGGGATTCTTTGTGAAAAATGTAACCACTTTATTCAAAGTGAAGATGAACCGTAAACAACCAGAAAAAGTGCTTAATTGAAACTCACTCTGAGAGCAGCATCACGGACAGAGAAGCAAGGTGAAAGGAGGGCGTTGAGCAGCACATCTATCTCTGGCTGCTCTGCCACTGTGCAGCCCTCACCTCCTCCAGCACTGCTACACAGCGCTGTTAGACACTGAGACGCCAACACCTGATAAAAGATTTGGGAAGGCATGTCAAATTGTGCCGCTCGCACTGCGCAATCCAAGATGACACCGATGCAGAAAAACAATGGGGTCATATTGGGCTTAAAATATTTAATTAATGTCGACTCATGTACATAATGTGACGAAAGAAGTTTGATGAAACAGATTTTACATTCATTTTTAAAATGTGTGTTTTTTTTTTTTTTTTTTCAGTTGCTATTTTGCGATTATTTTGGTCAAAATCTTTTTGTCTTAATTAATTAATTAATTAAGCAGAAAAATCCACCCACTGTTATCTATCTCAAAGGGGTGTGGCATTTTGCCACTTGCTGCTGACTGAAAATGACATCACAGTTGCAAAGCTCTCAGAAAACGACCAATTACGGCTCACCTGTTTTCTGAGTTTGGTCAATTACCTGAGCAACTGCAATGCCATTTGGCAAAGGCTGCCCCTGAGAAAAATAAAAACAAGTGGAATTTGCTGCTTAATTCATATTCCACAAGAATGCAGTGTTTAGACTAGTGGGGCCGCATAGAACATATTGTAAAAAAAAATTGACTTGACGTGCTCTTTATGTCAAAAACAGATCTAGAATATGGCCAGCTTTTGCTTCTTTTAACTTTTAAATTAATACACATTAGTCATCATCAGGCATAAAGATAATGCTTGGATTGGCAAATTGTACCTGAAGTCTTGGTGCAGCAGTGGAAATAACTCTGATCAGCAGTATCAGCATGTTGACACGTGGAAGCAATTCAGGGCCATTCTGGGAAGATAAAAAAATAAAATAAAATAAACCAGTTTTTCCAAATGTGTATGCAAGAACAACCGAAATAGATTATGTGTTTAATTTCAGCATGGAATATACCTCATCTATAACGGTGGCCTCATCTGTCTGAGCCCGAAGCTGACAATGCTCATGGATGACTTGCAAAGATTTGGTCATCAAGCTCTCTGTCTCTTCTGTACTGCCTGAGGACTCCCTGAGTGTGGCGTTAAGGAAAGGAAAGCAGAAGCAAAAAGCTGGTGCAGGAAGTGGAGTCACACCTGGAAGAATAAAAAAACAAATGCACAAGATTAAAACCACTTTATATTTGGACAGAATTGGACAGATAATGATCACGGCTGTCCTTACCACTTGTCTTGCCAGCTCTCTGAGGGACAGTGCGCTGATGTAGCAATTGTACAGTGCGGGTAACTGCTTTGCCCAGGTCCTCCTGCTCCCAGGCCACATCCAGTTCACACTCAGGCTTCAGCAATCGTAAAGTCACATGTCCAACAAGAACACCTTGAAGAAAGCATTACATCGCAAGACTGTGAGATCAAATTGAACAGCCGTGTCTGTGGATACAACGATGAAGCAAGTCGGGTACCGAGATATTGGAGGTGATGGGGTAGGAGGCACGCTCCAATGTCCAAGAAGACCTGCTGGACGCGTGGAGCGGTCAGAGGTGAGTGCAACAGGGGCATCAGAACCTGGAACACTGATGGGAGCTCTCTGGTGATCTGAGCTGGTCTCTCTTTTAGAACAGCCACTAGGATGCCCAAAACACTCTGGAACTCGACATCAATCTGGGGAAATGAGACACACAAAAGAATAAAAGTCACATATTGGGTTTTATTCAGAAAAAATAAAAATAAAAATAGTTTGTTACCCCTTGGAGTCTTTTGCGAATAGAGTGCTCCTTCTCACGTTGCAATTCAATCATTTCCTTCTGTTTACTGGTGAGCTGCACGTCATCCTTGATGCCTCGTTTCTTCTTAATCTCCTGTGAAATCAAATCATTTTTAGACCCAGATATGATATTTTTAAAATACACACCGGTATATACTTTAAATTACCTCCTGTAACTCAAGCCCAAAAATCTGTTCCTTGTAGGAGTACACCTTGTTCTCTTTCTTGATATTGCCCTTTTTGGTGTTCTCTTTCTGTGCACTGGGAAAAAGAGTAACAGAAAGTAGTAGATTATTAAAATATCACAGGCCAGTGACATGACAGACCTATAGGAATGTATTTATTACCTCTCAATAATGGAGTTGTCATAAAGTTCCCCCTCAGGAGTCAGCATGATAGCGTACTCCTCCTTGGTAACATGAACTAGAGCAGGTTGGGAAAGCTGCTTTGTTACGTGGCTGATAACGCGAGGTAAAAGCTTGTCAGGAGAAAGGCTGCAGAGGGCGCCAACAGCATTTTTCACTGCCTGAAGAAAAAGGAATCACAATTTGCCTCAAAATATGTACACTTTTTTTTTTTTTTTTTTTAAACAGTTCATGTTTGTGAGTATAAACAAAATCAGGGCATTAATATGAATATTAGGGATTCACCTGGTTATCAGTGTTGACCTCCAGCAGATGTGGCAGAATAGCCTCCAGATTATTTTCTATGAATTCTTCTGCTTTTATGTTCATGGAGGATAGCAGGAATGGCCACAGACCACTGCGAGCTTCAACTTTGAAAGATGCATATAGAATAAGCAGGAGGTAAAAAAAAACACACAAGAAACCTCTAAACAGGAAGAAAGTTGCCAATAGGGTAGTTGTGCAAATAAAACAAAACTGATCTTTCTTGTACCTAAGGATGGATGATGAGCAACAATGAGGATCTCCATAGCCAAGTTCTCTGATTCACTAGGGTCACCCCATTGGCCAGCCGAGGCGCAGATAACATGCAGCGCGTCCAACAGAACACGTGGGCGAGTGTAGTTGCGACCAAGCTCAGTCAGCTCTCCAGACTCCAACACCAACACATCCGGTGTCATAACCTGACAAAACACAATCAAAAGTCATGTCACAACCTTTCTACACTTCCGCATAATCCAAGTTAATGCTGTTTTTAAAAACTGTAGTTCGCACTTTGTGTTTGTTGATGACAGCTCGGAGTTCGCCGAGAAGGCCCTGGGCAAGGTTAGAGCCGCCCAAGGATGAAAGCAACTTTCGGACTGTCTGTTTTGCCCGTTTCCTCACACGCCAGCTCTGAGACAACAGGACCGCCACAGTGGCACTTTGGTACATCCTGCGAGAGATGCAACATGATGCAATGTTCATCCTTTTTTTGCAGAATCATTTATTATGCTTTAAAACACAAACTCACTGAGATTTGCTGGTGTTAAGCCTGTGGGCATGATCCAAGAAAAGTCTTTCGCAGAGTTGCAGCACAGTCAGCTGAGCTAAAGACAGACCGATTGACGGGAACATTGCTTTACATGTTGAATTTACACATGATGATGACTGATAATAACAAGAGCCTCACTTTCATGATTGGACTGGGAGAGGAACTTCTCTGTCGTAAAGAGTGGCTTCTTCTCATCCAAGATCAAGTTCCAAAAGGTGGAGAATTTTGCTTCTGTAGAATGGGTGTCAACTGTCAATCTTACAGCCAATAGCTTTTAACCATAAGATACGTGAACATCACCTGTCATTGTTTCAAGTAGGGACAGTCGACTCAAAAGAACCGAAGCTGCCACGCCTTCAGAGAGCAGAGCATGCTGGGAGCTTTGAGCTGCAGCTTTTTCTACGGTTTGGAACAGCAAGGGTATCAGGACTGACGCCTGGGCCAGAGTGTCACCTGAAAAAGGGGTCAAAGTGGTGAGAATTTGAGAACGCTACGAATAATCAAATGTGATATCATAATCTATAATTGTAAAAGGGGTTGTGAGAACTGACCTTTAAAGGCCCCTAGCATGGCCTGGATGTAGGCATGGCGAACCATAGAGGTGGAGGTTTTGAGGGTGAATGCCTTTTGGAACCAATCCAACAGAGCATTTGGAATCTGCACAGTAAGGCGACTGCTCCATTGGGAGAGCACTGACACCCCGTGCACCAAGGTGCCCTCGTGAACTAAATTGAGAAAGTAGCATTTTTCAAAAACTGACAAAGATCCTTGACTGTACCTTTAACTTTGTGCAAATAAATGACTAATCGACTCGGTACAACTCCTGCAATAAAATTAGATTGTGCATTGATTAAACACCTCAAAATGGATAGGTGGTGTACAATAGAAGGAAAGGAGATCCTTGTCTTGAAGACAGGGAACTTGCACGTCGAAGAAACCGTCTTCGACGTGCAAGTTCCAGTGTTAGCAAAGTCCAACCCTCAAGCATGAGTGTCACTATCAGGCAAGTAAAACATTAATTGGACTATGGCAATAATGAGCCTGCTAAAATGAAAGTAGTGGCAAGTTGGGTTTTATATTAAACTATCTTTGATCAATTGAATTGTTTTTATTTCTTTAATTGCTAAAAAAAAATCAATAATTATCAATACTGACTGATATGTAGTACTTATGCTGTGATACAGGTCTAAGGTATCAACATGAGCACTAAATAACTTCATAAAGGAAGTCCTCGGTTTTTGATGGCATTATGTTCCTATGGCTGTGATAGAACCTATTATTTATTTATTTATTTACTTATTTTCAGAATGCACCATATTTCATCACTAACTACCGGTAACTTCTTCTAACACAGGAGTAAAGTCACACAAAAAATATCGGCAGGAAAAATCTTTGAGGCCAAAAAAAATGATCCATGTGCCTGTGTGTACACAACACAAGTGGGACTTCCGACCAACTTTCAAAATTTGTAAGCAAATTTAATGAAAATGAGCAAATTAAACGTGGCTTATGCCTGTTAACGTTGTCATTATTCTGCCAATACTGAGAGGAGACTGCACTATGAGATTTTATATGAGAGTGTCTCTCAGCCACAAGACAATTGACTGATTGTAACATGGTATCCGGGTCAGTCATCGTTTATTCGCAAAACCTGCTTCCATAAGCCAAAATTGCCATTTTCATTTTATCAATACAATGAAAAAAATCCACCACCCCCAAAGCAGAAAAACTGTTGTGAATTTTAGGCAATTTTTTAAATTGCCAACGTTTCCATTCAAGTTTAATTGTCGCATTTCTTGAAAATTCAAATACCAGTAGGTGGATGGAAATCTACCTACTGTCTTGGCAATTTCCTGCTATTGATCAAGCAAATATTTAGAGCGAGAGCTCCATGGACTTTGCCCTCTCGTAAGCTAATAGAGAACGACAAAGAGGAGTGGAGGAAAAAAAGAAATAAAAATCAAGGATACCTTCCTGCTGCAAAAAAGGGATGAACATCACTGTGACTTCAGCACTCAGAGCTTGGCTTGAGCTTCCTGACACTGCATGGTGGCTGCAGCTGCCAATCCCTACAATCACAATAGTTTACAAACCACAGGTTAATCATCTCTTCGGTACTTTATCAGGTTAAACCACTTAATATTTCTCATACCTGACAAAACACTAATCTTTTGGGTGACAACTGTGAGCTTTCCTTCAGATCCTGTAAAGTGTGAACACGTACATTGCAATATTAGGCTGCACATGAAATATAATACGGTGAAGAAAATTGGCTTGATAGCAAACATCTAGTTCACCTCCAAGAATCTTGAAAAGGTGTGTGACGATGTCCTGTACAGCACTGGAGTCACTGCACTGTTGGGCCAAGTTCTGCAAGGCCTGGATTGCTTCCTCCATTAGCTGGGCATTGTTGGCTTTCAGTTGACCTAAATAATAAATAATAATAACAACAACAACAACTTCTAAATGGACAAATGTTTAACAACAACAACAACAATAATAATAATAACAATAATTATAATAATAATAATAATAACAATAATAATAATAATAGTAATGCACCCAGAAAGAAATAATTTAAATCCCTTACTTGCTATAGCTTTTCCAATATCCATGGCATACTGACTGAGATCAATAGTCAGTGCAGACAACAGGCAGGAAATTGCTGGTGAGAGATTAATTAGGAGACACTCCCTTAGGAATTGAGGCATAAGAGGGGGTTTATTAATCATCACGCTCATGAGAATCCAGAGAGCACCTCACCCTGCATGGCATTCTCTGGACTTCGCAGCATTGTCTTCTGAATGCTGGGGAGAAGCAGCTCCTTGAACTCGGCATGAGAGACGTGGCGCAACAGGGAACCACTTTTGTCCAGAATGTGCTGATGGGTTTTTGTCTTGCTCATCAGGACCGACTTCATGTACAAGTCCAACATGGCGCTCTGGAAAACAGCAAAGTTGTGAGTCAAGCTTTATTTAGCACAACTATAACAAACATCTACAGCCCATAATGCGATGTAAACAAATTACCTTATGCTTGTCAATTGTAGCTTTGTCCTTCTGAGCTGTGCAGAAGTCCAAACACACACCAAGCATGGCTAATGTTGTAGGATTTGTCTCCAGACTCAACAAGGTGCCGATGTACTGATCAACTAAACCTGGATTCTGGGGAAAGAAGCCAAGAGTTCAGATCTCTACCAACATTATGATGTCGCCATGATTATACTCACTTCCTCACAAAGATGAGTGAGATTCTTCAGGCTTGACCTCTGAGCAGTAGATTTGGCTCCACCCACTACCTCAGCCACAAGCAGGCTCTGAACGTGAACCTGAGTGACAACAACCAAAAATAAATAAAAAAATAAAAAATAAAAAAATAACTCAGGTCACAAAGTTATGTTTACCTTGTAAGTGTCATAATGTGAATGCATTCGCAGACAGTACAGTGAACCCCCGCTACATTGCGGTTTATCATTCACTCAACGCTACTTCAAAAAGTGCACTTTTATAAAGTTAAAATGTGTTTTAGTAAGTATTTAAATGTGTTTCAAGTGTGTGGGAGTATGATGGCAGATTTCACCACAAGTGGGTCTGAACTCTGAAATCTATCCCAGCTATAAATGAGAAATTAAACTGTATAAAAATGACAACTATAAAATCTAAGTTAGTTAGTTACCATTTTATTCCAGGTTGGTCCTTGTCTTTTCTCTGGAGCAGAAAAGACAGCGGGGACTAAAAGACAGGTCCAAGATAGGCCAATGAAGGCAGCAGAACCTGTGCTTTTCCTGAAAATCAAAGTATGAGTTGGTTGGTGAATATGAAGAAACAACCACACCATTATTCAGCCATAGAAACTCCACAATAAACCTTATTAACATTATGTAGCTAGTATTTCTGTCATCAATAGAGTTACATCTATGTTGGATCTCAACTGTAATAATCAAAAACAGTTAAATGAAGTACATACCCCGGCTCTCCATTTTTACTGACAACTCCACTGTTGAGAAGGCAATGGAGGAGGCTCATTACCAGAATGTCAGGCTGGCGTTCAGCCAGTTGAGCAATGGCGGAGAGGAGCTCTCTGCGGGATGCAGCATCTCTGACAAATACAAAAAAATTGCTTGTTAATAACAGAAAAGACAAAACGACTATAAGACCACAAGTTAGCACACACCTGTATCTGTGAGGAGTGAGGCAGAAGAGCTTGCAAAGTCCTTTGATGGCAGGCTCGGGTAACTCTAAAATAAATAGCAGCCCAAAACACAACCATCATTGGTGACTGGATTTTAACAACCAAAAGAATATTACATAACAAAAAGCACCCATAAACTCACCTTTACCCTTTAAACATTGTTTCAGCTCTCCAAAAATCTCCTTACGCTCTTTCACACTAGCTGTAGTCACGTTTAAAGCAAATTTCTTCAGCGTCTCGGAAACCTGGGGGACAAATAACATTATGCATTTATTGTACAAAGTGGATATTTTACCGTGAACAACAACTTAGCAATTAGCACTATTTTGCTGTGAATCACACGAGAACTACAAGTACAAGTTATGCGCCAGTGAATGTGTACTAGCACATGGCATAATGGTTAAGGCGGCCACCCCAAAAGCGCAGGGGCACAGGTTCAAATCCAGTTTTATAAAAAATTAAAATTAAACTACAATTCCTTGACAATCGCCCATATGTTCTCAGTGTTATTGTTAGGATTAGGCTTATAATTGTGATAGCAGCCTATCTTTGGTGGCAAAACAAAATAACTTCTTAGCCAGTCAAGAAACGACTCGGTCGGCGATTGACCAATCAGAGCCGTTCACGGCAAAATAGCAGAAGCGTTGCCGGCAAAATAGCAGGAGAGTTGCCAGTGACGGCAAACTACCCCCTGCCAATCAATTAACATATTTGTAGGTGTACATTTGGAAAGTCAAATCACGATGACGGCCCATCAGAATATTACAAGTTTTAATCATAGTAAATGGAAGTTCATCCTAAAGGCCTCACTGAGAAATCAAATGGTGATCGCCAGAGAAGTAATTCCTGTTTCCGCGTCGACTAATTGGTGGGGCTAAATAATTTCAATTTAGCTCAAACAAATAACGGGGGCGTGGTTTACATATCCATCTGATCGACTGCATGGCAATGGTGTGAGAGTGGTTCATACAAGTCAAAGGTAGCTAACTATTGTCTGTTCATTTAGAAGATAGTAAAACACTGCACCAAAAATAATTCATTAAGTCCCTATCAAGATGTGTTTGTTTTTTGTTCTTTTTCAAAATGTTCCCTTGCTGACATTAATGTTCATTGTTCCTCGCAAGGCATGTTGATAGAAGGCATTCTGATTCTCAGGCTACGTAGCACTTCGCTACTTAGCCATTAAGCTAAATAAATTCTGGCCACGTATCTCATTGAGAGTAAAAACATTTCTCTCAGTTTGAATTCATTATTGGGACTACAACAAATCGGGCGGATGAACGACTTAGAACTCGCTTAAAATAGTTCATCGTGTTGAAAAAGCCAGCCACACATACCTGCGTGTCCGCTGCCATGTTGCCGGTCTCGTCAGCGGAAGCTGTTGGTGACGTCACTACCGGATCAAGACTCGTTCCTACTCCTTGGCTTGATTTTGTCGCATGTAAATAAATAAATGCTATGAGCAAATTTTTGTTTAATTAATATTGATTATGATGATCAAGATGATGATAATGATACTACTTCTACTACGACTAATAATAATAATAATGATAATACTGTACTAGAATAATAATAATAATAATAATAATAATAATGTGAACCCCATTATATTGCGACCTTATTCAAAAGTCAGGTTTTTGTGACCAATATTTTCAGTCACAATGACCTGATTGCAAGGGCAACGAACAGCTGTCTTCAGCTCACCCTCAAATGGTCAATCGGATTCATTTGGAAGAGTTCAGAAGCCCCTCCACATTGACAAAGACCCAGATCCAAATGAAGAAACAGGCTCAAAGTGTGTGTGTTTGCTTTTTCAAAATGCATCTGGGTTTGTATATTTTTCTTTATATGATAATGCTTCCATATTTCTCCCCTACTTCATAACCCAGAAGAAGATGGCGTGCACTGATTGTTCAATTGTCTCTTTAAGATCTTGTAAATTCAATTGGGACTTTCTCTTGTCTTTTACCTATAAACAATGAGATGCTTCTGATGTTGTGGAATCTGTGTACCATGGCTTGTCAGGCAGGAAACGCCCACTAGAACAGTTTAACAGTATTTGGTGTGGATCAATTAAATTGAACAGATTACAGGTCACATTCCCAAAATTAATCTTACTCAGTCAAGCATGGCGGTGTGAGTGTCAATCTGAGACAGCATGAGTCATGCTGGCATTAATGACTAGTTACAGTTCATTAGGGGGCCATGAATGCCAATTAACATGAACGATGACATAGATGATCCCCCTCCCTGTGTAAACTGGGGCGCAGCCTGCATTCCAACATGATAAACACCCACAAACTTTCTGGACAAGATGACTACTGCCTTGCTAAAAAAAAAAAAAGGCTGAGGGTAAAGGTGATGTGGTCGCCAAATGTCTCCAGACCTGAAGCATATTGAAAATCTCTGGGGCATCTTCAAAAGTGGAGGAACATAATGTATCAAACCTTTTGGAAATGTACGCAATACTTTTTTGTCACCATATGCCAGCTGGTTAGAAATTAGAATACTGCGTTGCTAAAGCATTGTCAACTTTAAACAAATTACATCTCCTCATAGCCCTCATCAACTAAAGAAATCATTCAATTCTACACCTAAAATTTGATATGATCACCAGTTGGTTCAGTTTTCATGTTTTCTGGGGGAAAATAGGGGCGTTGACAATTTCCTGATTTTTCAGAAAGTACAATATGAACATCAGCCAGCAGGGGTCCCTGTTATCGTGACGCTAAAACAGTCCTCAAAGGTCCTAAATGTGCATAAATAGAAATGTAATTAAAAAAAAAATAAAACACTGCTATGAGTTGGTGTCAACATTTTATGCAGCGAGTCACTTGATAAGTTACAAAAACTCAGTAAAGTGTGTTTAATTCAAAACACAAATCTGTTTTCTACATAAGTGTGGACAATTGATGCAGCTCAATTACAAACTACGTTTAAATTAGTCAAATGAGAGTTGACGTCTTTCTTTTCAATGTGGACCAGATACATCATAATCAGAACAAATTATGGACACAGAAAAGAAGCAGCTATTAATGGTACCATAATCTCTTACCAATGAGTGAGACTGACAGATAGTCCCATACATATAACCTAAACGCAGAGTAAGCACAAACTTCACCATTTCGGCAAAATGCTCCTGGACTTTTATTTGAGTCCACATCCGTTTGTACAGTCCCAATGTCTCACTTTCCACCCATCCGCGCAGGAGTGCGTTATGTTGCCGCATATATGATGACTCCAATTATGATGAGGGCCACAACAACTGCAAGTGCAATCAACGCTATTTTCATCTTCTTATTCTTCCATCTTGTTTTTTCCTTCACTTGGATGGTTTTCTTTTCAAAGGCTCGACTCTGGAGAAAAGCAAAGACAGACATACAATTTGAACGTGACATTTATGTAGCATTTCACCATGTTGCCTTTTTGATGCAAGCCTGGCTAATAGAAATCTGTTGCTGGAAGAGTTGTGTAAGCACACAAACATGGGCTTTTAACCAAAAATGGCTTCCTGGTGCAACATCTAACCAGAAACAGTCTGACACAGGCAGTGGCGTTCCTAAGCAACTTGGCACCCTAGGCAGGATTTCTGGTAGTGCGCCCCCAGAGTGTGCACAACTTATTAGTCCAATCACAAACCTAACCCCGCACAACTTATTAGACAAACCACAAAATATTCATCATAAACTCACAAAGAGCACACGGTATCTTCACGTCTCTGGAATTTTAAAACCGCAGTTGCAGTGCAAAATTAATCATGCTGTAATTGTACTACAATAAATCCCTGTATGGGATAATGAGAGCCTAGCAAAGAATGAACTTAATTGTTTGCATCAACCTATCAGAGTAATATCTCAGTATCGTGAATCAGAAATTCAGAAGTTGGGTTTACATTTCACAAGAATTGTTTTTTCTTGTGTGCTTTGCTTTCATTTCATTGTTGATGGTTCTGATAACTGGTTCTGATGATGCAGACCAAGAGCTTCCATACTATATGTAAATCCGTGAATGAGTAGTGCAGCTACAGCTTTTGAGGATAAAAAAAAAACAAAACTTCTCCTCTCCCTGTCCCGCTTTTTGCTCACGAGCACCCCTAGCATCTGCCTAATCCGCCTAATTGCAGGTGCGCCACTGGACACAGGGCCAAATGATTGATTCTTCTAAATTAAAAACCAGAAACAGATTAAAAGATGAGTTCATCTACATGTTTACTTAAACACACGTCACAGATATGTTATCATCAAGACACCTGGGAACGGTTTTATACCTATATAAATCCATCTCCAGTCAAGTTGCTGCGACGCTCTGTGGCACTGAGATTATTATAAGGCAATAATACTCGTGAGCAAGAGTCATTGGAGCCACTGTTGAGTTGAGTTAAATCAACTTTGGTGTGAGCCCCTGGAGCTGTGGTCCCCACCCATGTGATCCCAAAAACTCTTTAAGTGGAAAACATGATCTGGCCTGTCCTATATTGTGACATAACACTATCCATGTGGGAACGATGTGACCCCCACGTTGACCCCCGGACAAACACCGGCCTCATGGCATGTCCTGCACTCGCTCTCGGTTATACCCACGGAGACCCGCTCACTTCATTCATCTCGACAAAAGGAAATACCTCTCCAAAAATAGCACCATAAAGCGCAATCAGGATGTAAATTGTACATTTGTTTTCCTCTCCAGCTCCACCTAAGGTGTATTTATAAAACAATCAATTTGACATGTTTGTTTTTGGATCCCTTGTGTCACCAACCAATAGGATTCCATTAATGAAAAGTGGAAACTGAGGCACAAAAAAAAACAATAAAAAAAAAAAGAAAAAAAAAAGAGGCAATTTTTAGGAAGACTGCCTGCCAACCTTTTCTAACAGCACATCAGCTCTCTCCTCCAGGTCGGTCAGTTTTCCAGATCGCTCATCCGCCTTGTTGAGGTTGTCCAGCATGATGTCCTTCACCTCCTCCACATCCTCCTGGGCCTGCTGCAGCCGGCTTTTCCCATTCTGCTTTACAAACACACAGCGCGGAGACAGACACACATTTGACAAATGAAGCAACTATTAAGGTAGTTGGGGATGACTTGTGCGTGTCATGTGCTGAAGGTTGGATCCCAAAGCGCAGACACAAATAAGATTTTAACTATGGAGAGGCTTGGAACAACAAACTTGACTAGATGAGAAATAAAGAGAGTTGCACAGAGAGACAGTGGTAACAGAAGTAATAAGGAGGCTTACATGGACAAGGAATCGATCTGATTGGTTGTGGCTAAACATGTGGGTAACAGGACGGACATGGAATTATCTGATTGGCTGTTGACCAGGTAAAGGTATTAAAAATTCTTGACATATCACATAGCCCTTGACATCACATAGCCTAAAACCAGTTGAAACTAGATGCTAGTTGCATCAGTTCAAAACAGACACTTGTTACATCAGTATGTCAGAATCAGAATAGAATTTATTGCCATGTAAGAGATTAAATTTCACCTTACTAGGAATTTGTCTCGGTGACTGGCGCATACATGGGGCAGACAAGCATCAAAAAGACAACACAACATTTAGGTTAAAAAAAGGAGGGTTAAACAGTAGTATAAACTAAATAAATAATCTAATTACCTTGTTACATTAGCTAACATGAATTTATAAAATGTATCATTAATATATGATTGCACAGACAATAAATGTTTATGTAAATAATGTAAAATATAAAAAGGCGAGGAAACAGTGCGAAACCAGCACGTATTTCATAATGAGACAAAGACAAACGCTTCTCAGGAGGCTTATATAGACAAGCTAATCTCCATCCTGCTGTGTAGTCACTAACCCCGTATTCCTGCACACATTTTTCTCTACTTCTACAATAACAACAGTTAAACATTATGTTGAGGTAGGTAACTAGCCAGAATTAACTTCCACATAAATTACAATTGTTGGGCCTTACCAGTGTTGATGCTGATTAAAAATTATGGAAAGAGTAACGTTGTAAGACACAAAATGAAGTCAAACCAGTTTTCTCACTCCCCTGCACAGTGATAACAAACAACAACGGGCGAGGGGCAGCGGTCTCTCGCAATTGGAACGCTGAAAGTGTAATTAGTACGACGACCCTTTGACATCTGCATTGTGAGAAAGAGAGGAAGCTGACATCTTAGAAGTTGACAGTGACAGGAAACCCGAGCAGCAAAACAGTTCATAATTCAGTGTCATTTCCTGCCACAAACCAACAGCGAGTAAACCTGACGCTTATAAATGTCAGGATGAATGTGAACTGATGTCTACACGGTGCCTTTTTCCTCCATTATGTTATCACAAACAAATGGCAGCAATAAAAGAACAATAGTCAGTTTTAATTGAAGCTGGCAACTTCTTAACAGAGGAACGGCTGCCCAGTCCAGTTCCCCTCCTTGCTTCCTTCCTATTCCTCCCTCCCTCGGTCACCAATATTACCTGACATATTGCTGTATCCAGGGAAACCACACCCACAACATGCTATTTCTTGCCCATGATAGTATGGGATGTTACTATCCTGTGGTTGTGTTAGCATCTAATAGTAATAATAATCAATGTTGAATACAAACAGAGGTTTCTTAAGTAGAATATTTGTGCAAAAAATACTATGTATGAATTTTTACTGTCAATTATATACTATACAACACCCAATCACCAATTGTTTTCCTCTTTTGATTCTTACTCAGATCATACCGAGAAGAATAACTAAGGCGCAAAAAATGCTAAATTAGCCAATGACGACGTCTGAAAAAATACGCTTGTATGTGTTTGTTTAGAAACGTTAGATTAGAAACGTTTTGCTTGTGGTTTTTAGTCTTACGCAAGACAACGCATTAGCCATGAACAATTCTTGTAAATAATTCTCATAAAAAGGCCACGGATGGGGGGAATATCTTGCTTCTCTGTATCTGTTGCCTTGTCCCCAAGATCACAATGACTCAAAAGCATGATCGAGACCTCAACTCCTGTTCACCTCTCTCTATTTACGTATTTTTTTTAATGTCACAGTGTAGGGTGAAAAGCACAATAAGGCTGTTTTGAAAATAAGAAGAAGAAAGTACGTGTGATAAGTGATTTTAAATGTAACGAGTACAAGGGGAAAAAACATCAGAAAAATAAACGCTCAAGTCAGGTAAGAGTATATCCCTAAAAAAAAAAAAAATGCAAATACACAATAAGACTATATAAATTACCAATTTAATATTGGTTAATTGAAGTGTGGTATTTGGCTCTCTCTAGTGGTATGTGAAAGAATCACTGAATTAAATACAAATAACATTGACAACATTCAAAACATGAACTACAAATAAAAACAGTACTTTATGTTCATGTACAATATTTATTTATTTATTTATTTATTTATTTTACTTTTTTTAAGTACCGTAGTTTGAGCAGAGTAATTTTTGAGATGACACTTGATGTAAAAAGTTTGAGAACTACAAGATCAGAATGACAAAACAGACAGCAGCAGTGACTTTTGAAGTCCCTCCTTTTCAATTAGTTTTATAACGCCGAACGATGATGCTACAGGGAAAACGATATGGGACTTTTGTGAACTTTGGTGACTCTTAATAGAGTGAAATCCAGATTTAATAGATATCGAACGGAGTTGTGAAGCTTTTGAGCTATCCGCAACAGTGCCCTTGGAGTAAGAGGACAGGTAAATCTACCTGTAAACGATTGACAGCCACTCACCATTTCGGTCGCGTCTGTCAGCGGTTGTGCTGGTGCGGCAGCTGTCACCGGATCCACTGCATTTACTGCTCGCGAGCAGCTTTATAACAGCCCTGGGAACAGGAAGCAACGCATAGACTTTTACGAAGGTCGCGCGACGTTTGAGGACTTCGTCTTCTCTCTCTTCTGCCTTCTTTCAAGAGTCGTCTGCTTCTTTCACTTTGCTCCGACGGCAAGTCGTCTTGACACTCGAGAAAGTTATGCGCTGCTTGTCAGATGCTTTCAAGAGACCCCGGAAAATATAACATCCTCACGTGATTGGCCAACCGACTCGGACCGATTAAATCACAATTCAAACGAGATTCTTTGTTTGTTTTGTTTTTGTAATTGGACCTTATTTTGGCAACACAAAGATGGAAGCTAACGCATTCATTTTTAGTGGCGACTAAGATACCTGAAGTAGCTTAAAAATTTACTTCAAATGCGTTTCTGTTTGAAATGTTTACCCCGTGGTAAAAATAAATAAATAAATAAATAAATAAATAAATAAATAAATATTTAAAAAATACTATTAACCATTTTATTTTTAAACAGTCTGTCGAGGAGCCTATTTCGGGATTCTGAGATCCTGAGAGAGAGAGAGAGAGAGAGAGAGAGAGAGAGAGAGAGAGAGAGAGAGAGAGAGAGAGAGAGAGAGAGAGAGAGAGAGAGAGAGAGAGAGAGAGAGAGAGAGAGAGAGAGATTTGTTGTACTCTACTTTCGCCATTCGACCTGCCTATCATCACGAAACACCGATGCAAATCTTGACGTCGAAATTTCCAGGGGTATTTAAATGCACCAGCAGTCTGACATTCCATCAGCAGAAAGCTATCAAACTCAATGCCTGGGGGTCAGACACGGGCCCCCATTTGTTGTGTGGTTCACTAAAGAAAGTAAAGTGTGTCTAGTTTATTTTTCTTTCTAAATTGATTTTTTTTAACAGAATATTTGTTTACAGGCATGCAATCATCCCTTCTGAACACTTTTACAACACCTTAGGTTCATTTTGTTGACTTATTAATGCTGTACAACTAAATGCAGCGATTACTGCATATAATGTAATAACATTATGAAATAATATGATAGTTGAATATAAACTGTACATTGGACACGCATTGCACATTGTTTTAACTTGAAGTTTATTTGTTACATTGCATACAGTTCTAAAAGTATAACCAGTATGTTTCGAATGAATAAACAATTTATTTATACTGGCCCTCTGCCCAGTTGTACACCACAGAATCCTCACTATTAAGAGGGGGGAAGCAAAAGAAAAATTCAAAACTTTTTTACTGTGAGAGTTCATACAACTCGGTATGTTTGCATTAGACAACATGCATTTTTATTTTTTATATATATCACTAAAACATGCCATGAAAGTTGAAATTCAGCAGACCTCTTTCTAACTTTCTGCCGAATATTGCATGACGATATGACCACTGATGGGTGTTCCCCACTCATGTGCAGTGCAAGACTGCCAAAGGGGGCTGCTTCTCCTCCCTTAAGAGTCATCTAAAACCCCTATATAAACACCCAACTGTGTCAATGGTAGAAAAATCATGACTTCACTTTGACCTTACTGCAATACTTTACGACAACTAGCTGTGCTGTATGGAAGAGAAAAATGATGCTGATTCTACAAGCTGTAGAATATACTGTACACTCTAGTATTGTATTTTTTTTTTTCTTTTTTTAATCATATAGTGATATTTTTCATAGGGCCCAAAACCCCTGGCAGCGCCCCTGAACATTTTCTGTCACTCATATAAGCAATTCAAATGATTTCCTGCTGACTTTGATTCATCCAACATGGGTTGTTGGTTAAGCAGAAACACATGCGATGAAGGACACATTTGGTACTGTTATGGAATATCATTGTGAATCCAACACATTGTGATCTAGCAATAATAACGATCATAATAATGATAAAAGTGGCAAGCAGGGATGAGGGGGTCCTCACAACCCCTTTTTGAGATAGTTAATCATTAAAAAGTGTAAGCAACTAATTGATCCGGGTTTGTCAAAGTGCTAGCATGGTTGCCTCATAGTTAGCATGTTTGCTTCATAGTATTTTGAAGTTATAAAACTATATTTTTAAAACAAACTTCTAAAACAAACTGCCTATAATCAGAACTTGAAAAATATTGCTAATTGTAGAAGTGTACTTGAGCTATGTAGTCATCTGACATACACATTCCTACTAGCATAACATAATACAAAAAAAGTGTATTTCAAGCTAGCAGCTAATCAGTAAAGCATGGTGTTGGCAGTATCGTGATGTGGGCGTGTATGGCTGCCAATTAAACGTGTTCACTTGTATTTATTGATGATGTGACTGCTGACAAAAAGCAGCAGGATGAATACTGAAATGTTCTGGGCAATATTATCTGCTCATATTCTTCCAAATGCTTCAGAACTGATTGGATGGCACGTCACAGAACAATGACAATGACAAATACTGCAAAAGCAACCAAAGTGTTTTTGAAAGCAATAAAAAAGAAGAAAAAAAAGTGGAATGTTATGCAACAGCCAAGTCAATCACCAAACCTGAATCTGATTGATGATGACAGAACGGAAGAAAAAAAGCCCAAGCAACAACAAGCAGGAATTGAAGACAGTGCAAGAGCATCGCCTGAGAGGAAATCCACCATTTGCCCCCCCCTTTTTTTTTTTTTTTTTTTTTGCTTGTAATTCTGACATAATTGTTCACCTGATTTAAATAAAATGTGAATACAAGTTGAAAATCTGCAATTAGAGCAGATCTTGTTTCATTTCACATCCATTGTGGTGGTGGTTACAGCCAAAACGATGAACATCCTGTCTACAATATATTTGAACCTAACTGTATCATCACAACGTACGTCACTGTCAGTGGACTATTACATCAGTAAGTGCGGCAATATAAACCGTATAGTCATTATAGTGCATGAGGGGCTGATTATCATTCAAACAGAAGAAGAAAATGAGTCTGCCCAGAAGCGGCCAGGTCAAAGACCCAGCAAACAAAAGGCTTTTTTTCTGGGAAAAGCAGCACAAATACAAAGGCCATAGTCAGCATTCCGAGCTGCACCATGTTTTTTCCCCATAATTGCCTAATTGTCATCCATGGGTAGTTGACTGGCATCCGCGTGGCAATCTGGAAAACAAAAGAGCTGTTCTCCTCTCTCTAAAAGCATGCGTTATTCCAAAAAATTCCCGTTTATTCACAGGCTAAAACCTTAAGCTTGGCCATTTGTTGACCAAATAATACTTTCACGCTGTTGGGACATAACGCTTGCACTTCACTGTTGAGTCAACAGAACAGGTGGGCCTGTCGGAACCTGTTTCAAATTTCTATTTCCTCTTTTGATTGCGTTGTGTGATCTTTAAATATATTTGGTTTCCTAAAGCAGTTATTTTACATGGTTCTATTTGCTATATGCGTTCCCCTCAAGAAAACAGTGAATTGTAAGTTACATTTTTTTAAATAAAATACACAAAATCATTGTTGATTATTTTTTTTATTTTTTTTTTTACAAAAAAATAACAACATCCAAACAGATTGATTGGCACTAAGCAGTAACGTTCACATAAACCATGATGAGTTCACTGTTTAGGCATGTTGGCTCCAAGTGAAGGTGGGCCGGATTTCTTGTTCAACAACCCCACCTCTGCCACATCACCCCCCCAACCCTCCCCCCACCCTTTAAAAACCTTCTCCATACTTATGAATACATCAGCCTTTCTAAAACATGCACAATATTTTAGATACACAGACTTGACTGTGCTGTTGGCAAATATGTGGATTTGCTCGTGATTGCAGCATGTGGACAGAAAACAAAACGTGTGAAAATATTCCCCCCATATTTCCTTCCTGGTTGGTCATCATGACAAGTTTTGTCATTTGGAGTCTGTCTCCATCTTGTGTCTTGTCAAAGGTTAACAATACTAACACAATTTCAATGAAAAAAAAAACAACCCAGAAAATCACATGCTCTTGATTGGATGAATGAATATCTTTGGTTGGCTCAGCTTCTACATAAAAAAAAAAAAAAAAAAAAAAAAAAAAAAAAAAAAAAATAGCATTGCTGGCTATCATAAACTTGTCATTCAGTGGACACTGCCGTGTTTTATTGTTTGGGTTCTTCTTGGGAATGATGGTGTGGTGAAAAATGAGCTCTCTCAGCTTGAAGAGTCAAAAGCTGAGTTTCCCACGAGTGAGCCGTTACAGGCCAGGTTAAAAAAGCAGTCAAAGAAAACCACGAGCTCGGACGAAAATGAGCACTTCCTGAACCGCAAAATCTCAAAACATTCAAACGCAGTGCGGAAACGAGTTTACGCAAAATGTGACTGTTAAGCAGCTTGATGACATTGTACAATCGTGTAGCATTCGCTGACCTGTTAGACGTCTCATTAATTAACTGCTGAAAGACAAAGTCACTTTGATGCTACTTTTTGTGCGAATGCTAATAAAACAATTGTGTCCCAAATGTTATCATGACTGTATTATTTTCCCATTTAAGAGCAATGCAGCCACTCAATAGATTGAAATTCAAATCACCATCCGTGTTTGATGCTGGACATTTGTGGCTGCATCACTTTCTCTTCCTCTTCTTCAATAATTTTTGATGTGTTCTTGTAAATGTAATGCAACGTCCCAATGGTGGGGATTTTGTCTGATTTTGTCATTCTTCACGTTTCAACTCATTGAATACCCTGGCCTGTATCAATAATACAGCCTACTGTTTAAATCTAAGCGTACATTTTGGTACTATCAAGGGCAAAGGAAACTTGCGAAAAGCACATACTGTATTTGAATTTACTGGTATTCACTAAATTAAATAATACTATTGGAGTAAAATGAGTGGCATTCAACATGCAACACTTGAAAAAAAAAAAACGTTTTTTTTTTTTTCGTCTTTTCTTCCAGATTTCATTATGTTTTAATTACATGTCGCTCGTTTCCAAATGTGACATTTAATGGCTTCTTGCACGATGGAGTAATTGAATGATGTGGTTTAATGCATTATGGATGGATGGATGGATGGATGGATGGATGGATGGATAAATGTGATCCTCTCTGCTGAGATTTTTTTTTTTAAATTTATTTAAATAATTTAAATGGACACTCTCTGCTAGCATACAGTATCCAGTATGGACACAATAAAATGTTTTATCATAAATAGTAACATAAAAAACAAAACAAAACAAAAAACAAAGAAAAACGGCTTCAACATATAAACCAGGGATTAAGATAATCTGAATTCCCCCCCCCCAACCATAAACAAAAAAAAAATAAAAAAAAAAATATAAAAAAAAAAAATAGGGGAAACGTATGGGGGTAGTTGATTTGCTTGGAGAGATGTCAGAAAACACTTAGGAAAATCAAAATGTAAAAAAATAAATAAAATAAAAATAAAGTGTATGGTTGGGGGGGGGGGGGGGGCGGGGTGTAGTCAGTGAGTATGTGAATCTGTGGTTGTCGAACTGCGAATATGCATGTGTCGCTGCAGTTTTAACTTTGCAATATTCGCCACTAGATGGCAGATATGCCTTTGTCGCGCTTACACTTAATGTTGGATTAGAGAACCCAATTGGTTTGGGGGCGGGGATTACACAAAGTCATTATGTTGTTTTCTTCAAACACTGTCAAGTTAGGATAGTGAAACTTATACATGCATTAAAAATGTACAATCAAAAATTACATTTAATATTACATAATTTGCCCATATTTAAAATAGCACGTTTGTCATACATCTTGTTAGGAAGAGTGGGATCCTATGTGCCTCCCTCCACTTCCCGTAGCAGTCATGAACAATTGTGGTGCCCTCCATCATTTAGTTAGTCATCCCTGGTGTGAACAATGACAGCGTTGGGAGCACAGACCACGGCAAGCATAATTGGTTTGTATGGAGTTGGAAAATGAAGCAGATCAGTTTAGCTGAATTTTTTGTTTTATGCAAGTCAATGGTTGGTTGTAAATGATGACACAATATAAAAGATTATGAGAAGAAAACATTTATTGGATGCAAGATTAATAAAATCAATACATAATCCGAGTAATTTAGAGTTGGAAAAAGATGGAGCACAGGTAAGCTGATCAATGATCAAGAGGTTGTCGTTATGACAGTAACAGCTGTGGCTGAAAGCCTCTGAGACATGCGGGGTTTGAGTCATGTGAAGAGGTAAAATTATAAGATAATTACAACTAATTTACATCAAGAATATGAAAAGGGTAAAAAAAAAAAAAAAAAGAGAGAGAAATAATACGTTTTTTTTAAAAAGCTTTTCGAGAAATTTTGCCTTTCTCAAATGTGATGTTAAGTCCCGAATTGTCTCTGACACACAAAAAGCTCATAATTGATTTTAAAAAGCTACCAACAACATAATGCATTCAATAAATCCCCCTAAATCTCAGACACTCATTAACATAAAGCTGAAAGACAGTCATATATACTATACACATATAAACGGGAACATTTCTACTATATACAGAGGGTATTAAATTGACCTTCGAGGAGCCATGAAACCTCAACGATGCAAATTTGCCTCGCCATGTTGAAGTTTGCATGGCTAAGCGAAAAGCCCTCCTTTGCTCTTAGAAGGAAAGAAAGCAGGAGAGCCGCGATGAGTGTCGAGCGGGAGTGCAAACGAAACAAGAACGAAGACACAAAATAGACGCAAAATGGCTGGTGACGCTGCACAGTGTCGAAGAACAAGCTTACCGTTCTGCGGATGCTAAAATGAAACGTTTTTTGTTCAGAAAAGTAACAAAAGTTACACATTTAAACAAAAATGACGTGATTTTTCAATAGCCTAATTGTCACGTCATGCATTTGACCTACCGCGGGAGCTCGTTTAGATCATAAAAAAAAAAAAAAGTGTTAATATGTACACTGTATTTTTGAGACAATTTAAATGGACATTTAAATTGAATGATGAGCATTTGCATGGCTTCCAAACCACCAAATTCTCATGTTTTGAGTACGCCTAAAATATTTCAGCCTTTCTTTACAGTGACCTGCAGTCAAATAACATCCATACATTCAATGTGGGCGCTAAACCTATTCAAGAACATCCTTCATACTTTGACATAAAAGCTCAACAGTCAATAAAGTTACTAACACCAAATCATGGGGAAAAAAAAAGATCAAATAAAAATTGAAAGTCACTGTTAGCCTAAAAAATAAAATAAAAGAAACATTTTAACAGACAGCAAGCAATTTGCTTAACACGTCCTATCATTTTGTAACCGCGCAACAGGAACGTACTCGATTAAATTAGATCTGTATGTACAATTACTTCATGTATCTCCTTATGGGCTGGGCGTGGTCTCGACAAGCGGCGGCACAGGTGCACTGACGGGGATGACACCGGTGGCCAGGAGGATAATGATGAGCACGATGATGAGGACGATGACCACGATGACCACAACCAGCTTGACGTTCTTCCACCAGTAGGAGCGAGCCACTTTATGAGACGTGTGCTTGAAGTGCTTGGCCTGGACGACAAGGGGGACGACAGCCGTCAGCTTCAAAGGGACGTCTCGTGATATGACACCGTCACCAAACTATAGGCAGCATTGCGGATGAATATATCCAGAAGCATCCTTCGGAGGACTACAGGCATAGTTAGTAAAGCCTTCAGTTTTTTGTTTAAAAAAACAAACAAAAACAAAAAAAAACAAACATAAATTTCGTTCCACTTCACAATTGTGCCACACGAAAATTTAAGAAAAAAATAAATACATGAAAAAAATTAAGTAAATCAAACGTTATATTTTAATGTTTGATGCCTGAAATATGGCAAAAGGTCAACAAGTTCAATAGGTGGCTAATACTTTCACAAAGGCATACCATCCCCCAAATAAAGAAAGTAATGATTTTTTTTTTTTAAGTCATTCTGGCATTTAGCAAATAACAGAGCTGTCAAAAATATATATTTTTTAATCAGATTAATCACATCTTCGAATTTTGATTAGCTTAATTAAAAAGGCTTTTTAAATTAACATTTTTTGCCCCCCAAATTTAAAGAGAATGTGTTAATTTTTTCAACATTTAATGTTATGAGGACGTCTTCAAAAAAGATTTCTCCACTGCACACGGTCATCCTCCTCTGTTTCGAATCAGTTAATTACTTGCATAATTCAAAATTTGGGGGGAAAGAAGAAAAAAAAAAAAGACTCCAATAGTTTGACATGAACAAATATTCTGAAAGTCATACACAAACATTTATTAAATGCTCTTTCTGCTAATGTTTTGTCTGTAATTAATTTGATACTTTCATTATTTTTCAAGTACAATAAGTACCTTTAAAATCACATTTTGCAACATTCTGTTGACTGAAAATGACTCAGCTTGTGAATGTCACATGACCAAACCTAGAAAACAGGTGAGCTGTGATTGGTTACCTGAGCCCTTGTGATGTCATTTTCAGTCGACAGCAGGTTGCAAAATGTGTTTTTAAAAAGTACTAATTGTACATGAAAAATAATGAAAATATCAAATTTATTATAGGCAAAATATTAACGTTTGACTGCCAAATAAGTAGAGTATCCCTTCAATGCATGTAGTTATGTTTATTGCTCAAACAGAACCTGTGCTACCTTCACCGTAACCATCCACTAAAGGATCATCTGTGGTCAAAATTAATCTGTGTTAATACATGATTAATGTGATTAATTAGTTAACGCTTTAACTTTGGCAGCACTAAAATAAAAATTATTTTGGTACTCCTAATTGACCTAGAAAGCAGAAATAAAGGCAGTTTGTGTAGTTTTAGTTTCTAAACTATACATCAGCTGCTATAGCAAAAAAAAAAAAAATGTATGCAAATGCTCTGAGTTGCGGCTCTGTTGACTCGTTATTCAGGTTTCGCTGATAACAATCACTGATGTCACTGGCCTCGGTTTGTGTGAATACACAGTCCACAAAGCAAATCACAAAAAAACAAAAAAATCCAAATGAAAAAGACTGACCCCGTCTTGCAGATCCTCCGACTTGCCCATGAGATCATCCAATCTCTCCCCCCGGGCCAGGATTCGGTCCACATTCTGCGTCATGATGTCTTTCACGCCATCTACTTCATTCCTTAACGACTCCATTTTATCAATCGGCTCTGCTGTTGAAACGTCACCACCTCGCTCCTAAGCGCAGAACAGGGGAAAAAAAATAGACAAGTATTAAAAAATAAAATAAAATCTTGAACAATTCAATGGCAAATTAAAATTGGCCCATCATGTTTGGAGTGTACAGTCTTCCCTCGCTATAACGCGGTTCACTTTTCGCGGTGTCGCGGATTTTTTTTTAAGTGCAATTTTGCATATTTTTTTGCAGTAATATACCCATTTTATAAAATTTATGAAGTTTTGAACATTATCAATGTTTGAACAAGAGAGAAATGTGAGAACATGTAAATGCCTCAATGAGAAAAGTGTCTAAATTGTGTGGTAGGGGATTTTAGAGCCTTAGAACATTTATAAGAATTGTAAAACATAAAGCTAACTACTTCGCGGATTTCATTTATTGCGGGTATTTTTTGGAACCTAACCCCAGCGGAAAACGAGGAAACACTGTATTCTATAATTATTATGCAATAATGCACTTTTCTAGTGGTATAGAAAATGCATGGATGGATGTACTGTATAAGATTTTGATTCTGTCTGAACTCTTCTTCATCATACAATTTGACTATTGCGAAGATTACAGACTAGGGCTCGACGGATTATAACTCTTTGGCAAATTGGCCAATGTTTGCCAATTGCTGCTCCCTTCATGCACACTACTCATGTACAATATTGCACATAGAGAATCTCTTAGTTAAATACAACCATTCAATTCTTCTGTTAATCTTTAACGCATATTTTGACTTCTACAAACAATGTTCGTGTGAGCATTGCAACTCGTGGTGAGGAATTAACAGGGATGTCAACATTTTACACACAACTTAGTCACGTTTGCTCAAAAAAAAAAAAAAAAAAAAAAAAAAAAAAACTTGAATCAACCATAAATTGTTTTTGTTGCAAACATTATAATAATAATAATTAAAAAAAAAAAGATATTACTTAGTCATTTTGTTGGATGGAAGAAGCTATGGAATGGACATTTTAGAACTTAGTTGCTTCATTTGTGTATGCAAAGAACTTTTAATGCTAACAGTGTTTTTTTGATAGCAACTACTAATGTTAAAATGGAACTTGAAAAAATCCTGTACAAATAATGGCACAATCAAGAATGGATGATGTCTTTTTCCTGTATTTACTATTTGATACATTGCTTTAAAATACAAAACAGAGGTCCGTTAGCTTATTTGAACAGATTGGCATCGACCTTTGAGGGTCACATTTGTCTTTGCACATGCTACGTGTAGATCACATAACACTCATTTATTAATTTCTTCACATTGTATTGGACATGCTCTTTCCCTGTTATGAGTGTTTGACAAAAAAATAAAAATAAAAGCTTAACAAATGAACCATCTGCCATGTAGATAACATGCACTTCAGCTCCTGCTGGCTCTGTTGCCTTTCAATTGCTTGGATGTCTGCCTAGGACTTTCTGCTGGCGTTTGCCATCTCCGGATAGGCTAACGGCGAGTAAGGCAGTGACCTCACACAACTGTGGAGCGATTACAGAGCAGAAATATGATAGCAGTCTGGCGTTTCAGAGTATACATACAGGTATCAAGTCCCATGAGTCTCCATTAGACTGTAAACATTACGTCTCTAGGAAACAGGTTTTGCTGCATCATTTACTGTCCTCTACAGCTTTCTTCCCCTCCATTCTTGTCAATGATTCCATCAACTTGTATTGTTTTTTCATTCTTCTTTCACACACACAAGCACACCTAGGGACAATTCGGAGCGCCCAATTAACCTGCCATGCATGTCTTTGGAATGTGGGAGGAGACCGGAGTACCCGGAGAAGACCCACGCAGGCACGGGGAGAACATGCAAACTCCACCCAGGAAGGCCCGAGTATGGACTTGAATCAGAGTCCTCAGTACTGGGAGGCGGACATGCTAACCAGTCATCCGACATGCTAACCAGTCATCCACCATGCTGCCCATTTATAAGTCATTGTGGTAAAATCCATACCCCGCCCCTCCCCTGAAAAAAAAACCTGACACAGCAGGCATAAAAATAGTCTACACAACTGTTCAAATACCAGGTGTTTGTGATATTTAAAAAATATACATAAACCTTTCCATTATTAATGTAACATATAACTTACACAATCTGTACACTAAAATATTGGGGGGAAATCCAAGAATATATGTGACCGGCTCTGGCATAAAGGTCCTCATGGGTCCAAAAAAATAAATTAAAAAATGCAATATTCATAATTCTACACTTAATTTGCTTTTAAAATGATATAAAATACATGGATGTACCTCAAAAATTGATAAAGTTACAGCAATTTAAATCCCGCCAGGTTTAAAACCCTCATTTTGAGAAGAAACACTTTGGTCATCTTTCACATGCCCATAGCAACCGCGGTACGTTAGGATAAATATATTGACCCAAAATATTCAGGAACTGTTGAAAGACCACTTGAAAGTCAATTCCAATAGCAGAAAAGGACATCATCCAATGGTCACGTCAAGAAAATGAAAATAGTTTTATTTTTATTTTTTATATACACACAACACTTTACACACTGTACAAGACTGTTATCTGTTCTTATTTCTGCTGGAAATGTAAATTTCCCAGAGGGAGCTATCCCAAAGGGATCAATAAAGTCAAGTCTACGTCTAACTCAACTGTATTTACAAGTTAAACCAAATATGCACCGGAGTCAGTGGCGGCTTCTGGTCATTCATGATCATCTTTGATCTTTGATCACTGGAGGGAACATTGAGGAGTCACAACCACTACTTAAATGACATTTTGAAATTTGACTGTTGCTCAATTTGATGCAATAATTTTGCCCTCATTTTTGTTAAAACATTTCAGATTACTCTGCAATAAGATAATGGGAATTTTTCCGAATGTACTTGTAATGATTCGCACCCGAAAATCAGCAAATATTTTTGACTTGTCGTCAGTCACATATATTTGTTATACACAGTGTTCCCTCGTTTTCCGCTGGGGTTAGGTTCCAAAAAATACCCGCAATAAATGAAATCCGCGAAGTAGTTAGCTTTATGTTTTACAATTCTTAGAAATGTTTTAAGGTTCTAAAATCCCCTACCACACAATTTAGACACTTTTCTCATTGAAACATTTACATGTTCTCACATTTCTCTCTTGTTCAAACATTGATAATGTTCAAAATTCATAAATTTTATAAAATGGGTATATTACTGCAAAAAAAAAATGCAAAATTGCACTTAAAAAAAAATCCGCGATACAGCCTGACCGCGAAAAGTGAACCGCGTTATAGCGAAGGAAGACTGTATTTTTAGGCCACTGACATACTGGTCCTGTTCACTTGAGATTAAACTTGGCCCTTGAATTAAGAATGCGTTTGACGCTCCTGATCTATAGTCTGCAAAAGGCAACATAAAATGGATAGCACGTTCTTTATGTGGAAGAGTGCCATTTAACATATTTTCTGGCTCAGTTGCTTTTTTCCCCCCTAACAGTGGTCTAATCTGAAACATTTCAGACAACATATGCTGTCTGGGCTGAAACTGGATGGCCTGTGTTGGTGTAGCAATGATATACGAGTCTGTCAAAGCTGAAAACATTTAGCTGTAACTCAAGAGTTTTACTTCTTTGCCCTATTCAGTCAACTGAAACTGCCCACAGCTGAACAGAACATACTGCATCATCCAATGGCACAGTTGGGACCCAGACAGGTTGGGTGGAATGTAGCTGATGTAGCAGATCGCTTCGATCTTCCCCGTTTGGCTCACTATGTGATGACGGATTCTTTACATTTTTGTCTCACAAAACGTAACCATCTGTAAGTTCCTCCAATTCGCTCTAAATTGTGTGTTGGTCTATAAATTAAAGGTCATAAACTTGATTTAATTATGATTGGCTAACAAAAATGATTACAGAGGAACCATTTGGAAGATACGCGATAATTTTAACATTAGTTCTGTCAGCTAGTACTAAGTTTAACTGATCGAAATAAATGCACCAGTTGGCAGTGAAACATCCTGAGGCCCAACTAGGCTACTTGATACAGTACAGAGTACAAACAATTCTGTCAAAACGACAAAAGTTAACGAAATATAACCATGTTATATGTCCAAATCAAATAAGACATTAAGCTCAGGGAACGATACGTAGTAGTACTTAGACCAGTCCAGGACGTGAAATTAGTATCCGTTTTAGCACGATAATGGCTTGGTTCTCGACAAGGAAATGAAAACAAGCCGTTCAAGCAGGATCTTTAGCAGCGTCTTTTTGTTGAACTTTCTCTTGAATGTGAATGAAGAGATGTGGCTTTGTAACTTTTTTTTTTTTTTTTTAAATAACCATTAAACATGTTATGGCAAATGCAATTCGTTATACAGTACACACACCGAATTCTAGAAGACGTCAAGCACAAAAGCTTAACCAGAAGAACTGAAGCGAACTTCAATGTTCCTTACCGGGTCATAATCCATGTTGTTGCAAACAGCGCAGTTTTCACCAAAAATACAACCAGTAGACTTTCTCCGAAGTTGACACCGTTCGTACTAACTTAAATTATTCAACAGGAGAATTACTACACGAAAGAGTAGTTCGCTTCCCCTTGCTTAACTTCCTGGTTGTGTTTTTTTCCTCTCACTTCAAACTTCATTCTTCCGACATGGGTGTCAAGTTTGCTACATTAGTCACTGACTGACACGGCTTGCTTGTGCGCGCTGCTCCTAGAGGAAAATAAGCACTTCAGTCCAGTCAGTTTAGGGTAAATAATATAATTTGTTTCCTCATTTCTATTCGTCTGGTTGTAACGTACAGTATTTGTATTTTTATTTAACTCATTCATGTAATCAACCAATCTATGACCTTTACGTTCTTAAATCATTTTATCCACACGCCATTATTTTGAAAGACTCGTTTTTCCTTCGACGTCGTTGGTACCGGTCTCTTGACGTAATACTCAGGCGTTTCCACCGTGTGCTATGTGACTCTCGTCAGGACAAACAAATGACTCGACTTTATTTTTAGAGCTCTATATCGCTGCATACAAAAATGCTGTTCAGTACATGGCGTAAAAATCAGTCATACAATAAGTTAGGTCCCCTCTTTGACTTTATATGAAATACACGTTTTCCTGATAGTCTGGAGTTTCTGGACACTTTTTACAGTTTGGCAGCACGTCACTTTGTAAGTGAAAACATCTCCTAGGGGTACATGTTTTGATACAAAAGTGAATTTGAGTCAAAATGCAAAATGTTCCAAACCCAGGTTCTGTTGTCCCTCACAACTTTGTCTTATTGAACGTCTGACATTCATTGCAGCAGTTACTGTAACTGTACAAACTGACGTCATTCCGTTGTTCCACCCAGCTACCAGCACCTGCCCAGACAAACCGGTTCAACCTATTTAGGAAGGTGCTGGTGGATCTTCACTACTATAAATAAATTCCTGTAATGACTGCTGCAGGCTGCTCAGAAATACAATAAGCTGAAAGCAGCCATAATTATGCACAAAACCCCCCAAAACAAAACAATTGTTTTGATATTTTATTTGATATATGATAATTATCACGATATTGTGGGGAGGTTGGTGATATAAAAGAAAAGGTCGCACTATTCAAAAATAAATAAATAAAAATTATAAAAAAGTACAGATGGGCTAAAACATGCTTTACGAATATTAAATGCACTAAAAAAACTAGCCACCAGATGGTGCTAGAACTGCATAAATGGAAATAACCTGATTTATTTATTTTTTAAAACATGTAATGCTTTTAATATTTTGACAAGACGACGACATTGTGGCAGTTTTAATTTTGCGATATCACAATATTGCTGTTATTACATCCCTAATCACAAGTGTCCTATGTAGAGGAGGTAAATTGACGCAGTACAGGATAAAAGGTACGGTACATAAAATGGGTGTGTGCGCAATTGTGCTTTCACTGGTTCACAATGAACATAGCAGATTAAGATGAAGTAACACGTTTATTTTTCATCCTTGACAAAGTTGAATGCTCGCCAAGGTATTCAAAACAAAATCAGTTGGTGAAATGTCAGATAAGGATACATTACATACAGGCCATTTTCCAATGTGAATATTTTAGCTTTCATTAATAGCTTGCAACATGGTGACGGTCAAAATGTTATCCAAAGCATGCATGAGTATGCTATCCATAGCCAAATCCTGCCCTAGTTAGGAACAATAATGGTAGCAAACAACAACCTCCAAATGCAATACTAATAATGAAATTTAATCCAATTAATAATGTAACACAGTTTTTATTTCCTGAAGATAACGCTTCCCCAAAGTGCAACATGCCATCCAATCTGATTACATTTCTGTGACTATTATGGGAGCCCCCCCCCCCCAAAAAAACAAAAAAAACACATTGATGCCGAGAGATATAAAATATACACATGAAACTGAGATGGCGTACAAAATACCACAACACAACTGCACATAAAAACTTATGCATGCAAATCCTTATTGGCCTTGCTTGATGATGATGTCGGACATGTCATCAACCTTCACCAGCTCCAAATTCTGTCAAGACAGCACATACAGACAAAATGTTAACGTTTGTAACATGGGAGCAGGGACGAGAGTGGTAACTGGGAAATTTGAGATAAACACCAAAATTCTGGTCCCTTCCAGGTCAACATTAGCCATGGATATGTTTAAATGGACCCTAATTTCTATATAATTTCTAATACACACTGCCATCTTATAACAAAACAATTACAGATGGCTCTTCAACAAATACAAGGACGACTTATATGATGGCCTGCATGCACAAGCGCACTAGCCGTGCAAACGCCAAGGCGCACTGGGGACCTCTCCAGCTCAAATTCAAGGGCTGATTTTCAGGCGCAGTACATCCTTACTATACTTATTAAGCCAGCAAATGACAGCCTGGAAATAGTTCAAAACGTGAAGACTGCTGAAACCTTCCGAAGATTAGATCACGAGATTGTGTATTTTTCTGGCCATTTTGTATAGGCAAGGACCGATATTAGATTCTGACTGTATGATAAATGTGACCAAAAACATCGAGTTGTCATGTAAGCTATTTTTAGACCATGAGCCAGCTACTCATGTTGTCCATTGGAACTTCTGTCCCCCCCCCCCCAAATTTTACAACATATGAGTAAAACAAGTCATCACAAGGTCATAGTTTTATTACAAAAAAAACAAACAAACAAACAAACAAACAAACAAACAAACACCCAACTCACCTTTTCATTTGCAAGATGCAGCAGAGCAACAAATGCCAAAGGTACCGACAGGTTCTGGGCCATTGTGTTGGGTAGTCTAGACAAGCAAAGTTTCAGTCTTTAGTAAATTGTTTACATTACGTTAAGGCAGATGTGTTCATACGTTACTATACAAACAACAATTTAACATTAATCCATGTTATCACTCAGTGAGAATTTAAGACCAATACAGACTAACTTGTGAAACGCTAAGCAGTCAAATTTTCCTTCCTAAGGCTACGCTGCTCGACACGGGAGTTGATCAACGGCAGCGAAATATGTACCTCGTCGCCTCCCAGGTCAAACTCAACACACGGGAAGAAGCAGCCATGACGGCGGCAGCAACAGACGTCGCTCCCTTGTTTACAACAGATTTGATTGGCTATTAAATTGGAGGGAATCTAAACATTTTCATTGTAAATACAAGTTTCACTACAGTATGTAATTCCAGTATGAAGATGCATCCATCCATCCATTTCCTGAAAAATGTGCTTATTCCTCACAAGGTTCGCTTCAGAATTTAATTTTATTATCATAATTATTATTATTAGTGACTGTTACAAAAATGGTCAAGAAAAGTTACCAGACAAATTAGTCCTGTATCGATAAGCTTCCATACGTCATGGAAATCACTGCGTAAAGTATCGTACAAAATGTTAGTCGGGCACTGCTAAAATTAGCTCCTCCATTTTGCTGGTTAGACCACTGTGTACTTTATGCCTGGCATTCATTGGCTCATCAACGAAACCTTCACTGATCGGTTGTAGCCCCCGGCGACAGTGACAAACAGTTGAACATTTCCAAACTTTGTAGTTGTTTGCGGGCCTCAACGTGCACGTCTACGTCTACAAACGCGACATTTCACATGCACGAATGTCACGTGTCGCCCAGGGGGAGGGGGGGAAGGCGATTTTCTTGTTGCAGCGCGGTGCATTATGGGTAGGCTGGCTAGTAACCACTACCAACTCATTGAAAACTAATGGAGTCTCACGAGAAAGCTCCGATTTGGACCATTTCAACCGTTGGAAAGTTGATGTTTTTTATTTAATCTATTTTAAACAAGCATAGCATGTCTTTACACTGCCGGGACACGGCAGTTAAGCTGATTTAAGTGCTTAATATTTGGCTGAATGTGTTCACTTTACCAGGAGTTGGATCAAGGTCACAACACCGGAACGCAATCAAGAGATGGGTAGGATCACTCTTGACTGAAGCGGTCAATTGGGGCTAGAAGCAGGTTCTTAAATGACGTCCCTTCAATAGTTTCATTACACATACGTATGATGCTTTCGTCTGTGCCCTCAGTTTCAGGATATTGACAAAATAAATGAGTTCAAGAAATTTTCAATTTTAGCCTCTTTTATGTCCATGTGGATCTTTTCTGTCTGGAAACGTACACTTCCGTCTTCTCAAGCTTTGTAATGGTGTTTTTTTTTTTTTTTTTTTGCCTATAAACTCCATTAGGAGGACAACTAAAATGGCACAAAATGCACCTGTTTTGTCACATAAGGCTGAACGCCATTTAAACAATGCTTGCAAGCTTAAGGTATACAGTTACGCAAAAACTTTCAGCACTCCAATCGCCGCCATTCAATTTTGGTAGCTACGCATTTTTAAACTTGATTTGAGTGGCCCCCATTATAGGTCTGTTACCTTTGAAGCAATTCCTTTGCGGTCTGGCTGAAGACTTTTTCACCACAAACCTCAGGTTCCTCTGTAACCTCCACCTTCTAGATTGAAAATTATTTAAACATAAGCAGTTTAACAGACATGCACAACTGTCATGAAAAACATTGACAGTTAAAAATCCAAAGGTTGCATGTTATGACAAATGAATGGAAAAAAATAGCTATGTAATAAATAAGGTGAACCATGGACAATCTATCCGAATGATTAACCTTGGGGTTTTCTGGGCTGTCTGTTAAAAGCGTCCACATGCTGCTCTTGAGTCTCTTCATGTCCATTTTCTTGGCCGTCTTCGCATAGTTGATCTCTATCTTGTTAACCTGCAAGGAGATGTAAAACGAATTATGAACAGTGTGTACTGTTTACTGCCTGACTGTGTGCCCACCTGACAGTTGCCTATTATTGCCTATAGGGAAAAATATATTTGTAAGCAGTTGGACACATGATTAAGAAGGGGGGAAAAAAAATTGTGTAGGGCGATCTATGCATCTTTAAATGTACATATCAAATTTGAATATGCTGAACATTTATTTCAGTAATTCAAAAGTGTGCAGAAAGAAAAGTGAGTTTGGCTTGGTGTGATAAAGAATCACTTTAGTTGTCCTTGCCTAGTTTTAATTTACAAATTGTGGTATTCTCAAGAATCAGTCTTTCTTTCACTGTAACTAACATTATTTCGTATTTAACACCCTTTTTGATGAAAATGTTAAAAAACATCTTCACCACATTTGGAAGATGTCCTGTACTGTCATTATTAAGTATTGGTGCATGACATCAGAGAGTACTCAGCTGTAATGTAATGCACTCGGTAACTGCTGAAATAGCAAGTGGTATTGGTGCATCCTTAACATCTACCTAGGTTACAAAAAAAAAAAAAAAAAAAAAAAAAAAAACTGTTGTAATGTATATTCTAATAAGAAAAAAATATCACTGCAATTTATTGTACTTTAAAAAAACACAGTAATGATGTAATAGAATGGAATAAGTTTTCGTGACACACATCAATTAAATGCGGCTCCTTCTGGTGTGTCAGCCTTGCTCAGCTGGGCGAAGTATAAGACAGACAAGCAGAAGGATCGTCTGCTCATCAAGCTATTAGTATGAATCCCACAATTCCAGCCAGTCTTTGCCTCTTTGCAGCAGCCAATCAGATTTCAGCGGGACAGCTTAAAATATGATCATGATATAAACTTAGAAAACTTGGGCCAACAACAAACTTTGGTGGAAAATGCTTGATAACATACCCTGTGTGGTTCAGGTACAAGATCTTGATCGCCGTAGGTCGAGATGCCTAGTGAGGGCGGTGGAAAACTTTGGCCTGAAGGTTGTGTATCCTCAGAGTCTGGAAACCCTTCCATGTCATCGTCACTGTCAGCAGCCTGAAGAAGATGATGGGTAAAGACAATAAATGATGGCATTCATTTGTTGTAGGAAGTCAAACATTGACATGACAACCCTAACATGTCAAGTCAATGATATCAATGCATATATGGTCAAATTTCTTGTCTTACCGTAAGATTTTTGCCTATTGAGCGAACTTTGTATAAAAGCTGTACCCCCCCCCCAAAAAAATATATAAATAAATACAAATATTTCTTTCACACATAAACTGCACTGATTTATAATTAGCCAATCAAAACACAGTGTGCTGCCCATTCTGTTGTGCACACCTTACCCTGATAGTGGCTGTAGTGTGACACAGGTAGAGGTGATTAAAAGCAAAACCTACCGGTATATGGCTGTTGAGTATTGTCACGTTTCTGTTACTGCTGTGTCTATGCTAAAGTAATAGATATTTAATTGTTTAAAAACACTTGATAAAATGTCATACTAGTTTCAATTCTTTGTTGCAGCTGCAGCTGTTGTGAGAGTAACGCAGCGTTAGATAAATAAAGTTGAGTTGAGTTTCTGGTCTGTCCTAAAACGGAAGTATGCTGCGTTAAAAGTACTTCAATAAATATTTTTGATAAATAAACAGCTACAAGCAAGAACTCATGCTGCATTCGAGGAAGGTGGGAAGTCGGATATATTTCATTTGGATTCTCCCAGTTCCGACCTCAAAGCGTTCAAGGCGAATGTAAACAATAAAGATGGCTGATTCCGACAAATTGTTTGTTGTTCTGGTTAATACAGTCAGTCCAAATCACATTGGGTTACATGAAGTTACTTATTTTCAACAACTAAATAATTTTATAATAAATGTGTTTACAATCGTGTAAATTAGGTTTTGCCATTCACGGTCTTTACATTTACAGGGGTCACCATTGTCGAGTGACGTCCGATTGAAGCCTTTGAAGACTTTGCAACTTAGATCTCCGATGTCCCTGTGCATACTTCCTGGTATGTAGTCGTAAAAAGTCTGACTTCACACCTTCCTCGAGTGAAGCATCATTCCTCTCATTTAGAAAACTGCTAGCTACGTATGTGCCCGAAACATTCAAAGAGTGTAGGCATACAGTACGTACAAACACAAAATGACAACTGCCAACCGTATTGTAAAAAATACAAACGCATAAACGGCATTAAATAAAAACGGATACTGCTTGAGTCAAAACAAAATAACATGGAAGTCATCTGAAAATTCATGAACAGAAAACACTCTTTGGTGAGTTCAAGCGAAGCCAAAAAGAGATAAGAATGTGACACATCTGGGAGCATGAAAATCTGCATGGTTGAAGGTGAAGGGGACAAAAATTGTGGCTTTCAGCCCTAACGTCATGGTACTTTTTGGAGAAGTAAATCCAAAATGGGACTTCATACCTGAAGACCTGGACAAAAATTGGCTGTATCGTTGGGATTGTTGTAGTCATAGTCACCAATGCCTTCTCTTAGCTCTCCGGATAGCCTCTTCTGAGCTTCTTGACATAACTACAATGAAGTAAAAATAAATCCACTCACGTCACTTGTACTTGGTGAATATAAAGATAATCTGTGTTGGCTGACACAGTGTGGCCTCACCGACATGGAGGGTATAAGGCTGAGTTGGGACAGAGTTCCTGGGGGAAACTGGAAGTCGGCTGGGAGAGTTGATTTCTTGTTGCTGGAACTGAGGGCAGACTTACTGATAGTGGTGGCAGCCTACAAAAGGGAAGATAATATCAGATTCACTTTGCAATCAGTGTAGTTACAGCAAAAACCTATTTACAATGTTGAATACTGTAATGTGAACATTTCAATCGCGTGCAATTCAAGTCAACAAAGGCCCAATTCGTGGACATGTCTGCAAGATTATCTTGACTGATTATCTGTGGTATGGGGTGTGCCTTCTTCTTCTTCCTCTTCTTCTTCTTCTAAGATATGTTCAGAAAATGGTCAGGTACGCCACCATCTAAACTGTGAAGTATGGTTCGGGGCTCATTTTCTACCTCATCGAGAGAAAAATTAAATGTCCAATTCATCAAGACATTTTTGCAGGAGAATTAAAAACTATCTGCCTGCCAGTGGACGGGTGATTAACTGTTGTGCATGCCTGATCTGCAACTTTAGAAAATGTTTGGTCGAGGTGGTCTTAAACAACCAGCTAATAAATCGAAAGGTACATACTTTTTCCACCCTAACCTGGGAAGTTTTCAGGTTGTGTTCAGTAAAAACAGAAACATAATTATTTGCCTAGTATTCGTTTAAGAAAACTGTGTTTGTCCATTGAGGAAGTGACAAATTTATGCAGAAATTCAGTTTCAAATGGACACATCATTTCTCTTACAATTTTATAACTATTTATTTGATCAGCTCAGCAATGTGGTTTATATTTTACAGCATTTAAGCAGACTACATTTTCTTGTTTAACTCACAGTCAGATGATGAGAGAAATAGTAACTTTTGACAGTGAATATTTACAATGAAGACACTACAATAAAGAAAACAATTACTCTTGTGATACGCCAGAAGGTATCAAAGTTGACATCGGCGTTGAAATCTATTTCAAAGGCCTTTTTGGGCTTCTTTTTCCGTGTCTCCTTATCAGGCAAATGGTCCACTGATGGGGAAAAAAAATAAATAAAATAATGCAGTTAGTCTACGTTGCAAACAAACCTGTTATCCATCAAAGTAACAAACTCTTGTAATAATGAGATCTATGATAATGGAAACTATGAACTTGTTGACAAACACGCAAAAATAATATTATTTTACGGTATTTTTGAATCCATGCAGTTGCAATCCACCAGTAAGAACAGATTGCGGCCAACCAAGCCATTCTATCTTAAAGGGCACATTTATAATAGATGGTTTTATTAGATTTATTGAGGGAGTGCATATGTCTGGTCCCATTATGGAAATATTATGGGTACAATTCTATTTTTCCCTCATTTCAAATTACAGAACTTACACTTGTGTTTGGGCTTGAACTGCCAGTAGCCTGGTCCAGCCCATGTGGCCATAGTCCTCGGGCTAAAGTATGAATATTCCCTGGGCTGAGAGGACAGCTGCAGACACATTGTGGTGATATCTCCCTCTCCAATTGGGATCACATCACTAGAACACCACAGAAAGTGCATGACAACTTTTTTCCAAAGACAAAAAAATTGTATGGTGAAATGACCTACAGTACTTACAACTTGTGGCATTTATGGAGTCAGGGCTGGACTGCCACAAATGAACAAACAAATAAATCGACCCTGGCATTTTCACTGATGCCCACTGTCCCGGTCTGACTCCTGTTGGCTCAGTTTGCTGTCTATATTCAAATGGATTAATGGGAAAGTCCCTCTAAATTGTGGGCCAGTCTCTTGGGGTAAAATGGAGGAAAAGAACTTAAAAAGCACTGCATCGACCCCAAAAAGACGCCGACCCACCAAGCATCTGCCCTGTATGCCAAATGGCCAGTCCAGCCCTGCATGGAATAGAAGACAAAAATCGCTGCTAGTTGTTCTCACCGTCCTCTCCCAGATCCCGAGGCCTCACAACCCTCTTTTTGTTCCTTTAGCCGCTCCTCACAGTCATCCAGCCCCTCCTCGTAGTCTGCATCAAATTCAGGGTAGTCTTCTTCATCAGCTTCAGGTTCAGGCTCAGCATTGACGTCAAAAACGTGTTCTCCCTGCTTCATTTTTCCCAAAAGTTGGCTCATTGTCTGAAAGAGGACAGATGCCACAGCTGCCTGAATCAAGTCTGCAGGTGGATATGTAAACCTCCCCTCCAAAAGTATTGGGATAGATCTCTGTTTGTTTGCAGCTAAACTGACCACTTTAGGGGAGAAAAAAAAAAGAATTAACTTGTGCACTTTCCAAGCATTACTGCCAGACTACAGGTGTTTTTTTCCCCCTGAATCATAGTCAAGAGCCGGAAATCTGTCAAGGTGCTGGAATACTTTAAGCACTGTTGATGTCAACAATATTATGGTCTGATAGCCAATGATTATGTATGCAAGTCAAGCTATTCTCTGACCTGTTCAGGGTTCCAACTTGTGAATGAGAAGTCCTGCAGAGAGGGGCAGATGTTACTTTTCTCCTGAGACCGCTGCAGTCCAGCTGTCAGAATCACATCAGACATATGGTTTGAACCACAGGGTTCGCAACATTTTAAAAGGTACCAAATACAGTACACACATGAATAGCGTAGACACACTTAGGGTACTGTACTAGGTAGTTCCTTTTCTTCTTTCTTACCCATGAATGGGGATGCAGGGACCGTCATAGGAGGTGGGGGTGAGTAGGAGGATTTTGACTGTAGAAGGGTCATGTGGGATGGAAAGAGCAGCTCGCAACGACTGTTTTCACTGAAGAGAACAGGCAGGAAGACGCCAGCTGTGCTACTCTCATCAAAGGATGATGCCATGTGATGAAACATGGGGTCTACCTGGAAGGGAAACAACAGCCAAGCCAAAAAAAACCCCCAAAACAACGGTTATGACGCACAGAACGTCAAGGTTGATGTGGAAAACATGATGGCAGTTAAGTGATTCATGATTGAAACAAAAACTAATTTGTCATTACAGTAGTAGAAACAATCAAGTAAGCAGACAGTATTTCCTCTCTGATCTTAGACGGCGTTGCTCTAAAACATACAACATGGCAGAGGTAGACAATGTGTTGCTCGTAAAACAGTAGTACCAAGTTGTCAAGCTAAGAAAAAGTGCATGTCCTGGTGGTAAGAAAAAAAAAATTGTTATGTAGGAAGCCCTAAAGGATTAGTTACTTAGTGTATTAGGAAATGCAGGGTGATTCAAAAAGAATGCACCAAAATCATCACGTGATATTTAAAAAATGAAAAACCCTAGCACGGACACATCGTGTACATACCTTCAAGTTTTGATTTCATGTTTTACAACTTACAGGTGCTCAATTGAGCTACCAAAGGCAGCACATACAACATCAAGCTGATAAGGGAGAAATAGGAGAATGGGAGTAATTCTCATATCGGCTTGATATTGTCCATGCTGATGGTGGTGGCCATTTAGCGCTTAGTTGTAAAACATGAAATAAAAACTTAAAGATATGTACAGCACGTGTCCAACCTAGAGATTTTTGTTTTTGTAATATTGCATGATTTTGAGTACCTCACATTTCCTCTCGGACTCAGTACTATTCAAGTTGCTCAAGTTCTGCTCCACGGTGTTCTTTGGGGGTCTCCTCTTCTTTGGCTGCTTGGTAGTTACATCAGCATCTTCATTTTGCTCTTCCTCTTTTAGCCCATTGTCAAAAGTTGTACACATAGACCAATCAGAATATTTACATTTTAAAAAATGGGAAAAAATCATACACTGGGGAAATCACAAGTCGACAGACAGTTATGGGAGCAGTTATTTTAAAGCAACATGCAATCACAGCAATGAGGCTCTGACCTTCTCCGGGTTTGGTGTCAGCCCCAAGGCCACCAAGTACTCTGTAGGCATCAGCATGAACTGCATCTACACGGACAGCGTAGATCTTGGTACTTGCATCCAGTGTCCCAGCTGCTACCTGTATGCGTTAACACACGGAAAATGACAAGAGTGCCAGTGTGTCATACTGTACTTATTTACACAATATGGGCACAATAAAATTAATAGAATTCTGCAAAATGTGTGTCATTGCTTAATCGTAGTGATGGGTCTTGCAACACTGGTGCAGCTGTGCAGGTGATGGTCTCATAAAAAAAATATTGAGAAAAAAAATCTGATAATATGCTAACTGCAGGTGTCCACTGTATTTAATCTTTAAAGGGAAGTCAAACCAAAAAAACTATTTACAATAATACGGTATGTTCTATGTGTCCCCAATAGTCTAAACACGGCAGTTTGATTATTGCATTTGTGGAAAATGAGTTAAGCGGCAATATCCACCCGTTTTTGTCCATCTTAGTTACTCAAGGCTCAAGTAAACAGGTGAGGCATGATTAAGTTAGTACCTGAGCAACCATGTCATTTTCAGTTGACAGTAAGTGACAAAATGGCTGCCCCGAGATGGATAAAAACAGCTGGATTTTGCCGCTTAACTCATATTCCACAAACACAATATTATATAACAGAATAATGTGTTTATTAGACTAGTGGGGCTACATAGAATGTAGTATTGTAAAAAGAATTTTTGGATTGACTTCCCCTTCAAGAACTGTTTGCTTGTAAAGCAATACACCGTTTAAACATTTCAATACAATTCTCATTCAACTTATAGTACATGCAATACATTGTTATTGAATCTTTATTTCGGTATTTTGTTTTTCTGTTTTGTAAGAGCAGTGTTAATGTTCAAGCTGTGATAATGTTAGAGTGGCTTAAAATAACATGCTTCTTAGGAATAACGTCTACATCATTTGTGAATGGATGAACACTTAGGCCAGTACATGTCAATACATGTCACAGTGGTACTTGGAAAGTTCCCGGTAAGTATTACATTCATGTGAGCTTTTACAAGGTTAAAGCCATATGGGTTCTCAGAACACACCCGCAAGAACAAGATGCCAAGCCTCTATCATACTGTACCTTGAAGTTTGTGAGCTCGGAATCTTTCTGTTTAAGAATATCAGCCATGTAATCAATAAGATGTAGACCAAAGGCATTTTTTGTTGTAATTTTCTATCAAAAAAAGAAGAAAAATTGCATTAGTGATGATAAAATGAATGCTTAGCGATTTCTATGTAATTTGGAGCATTTTACGGTCTGTGAAAAAGAAAAATGCCGTACTTACATTTTCAGTGGAGAGTTTGATGCAGGTGGAGTAATGTTCTGAGATTTGAGCATTGGACAACTTTGGCACAGCAGCCGGTGTACCTGCGGCACTGGACACAAATTTAATCTCTTTAATTTGTGTACACTCAACACATCATCTGCAAGTCATGTGATGGCAGTCACTTATCCAAAAAACATTAAAATAAATAAATAAAATAAAACCCTATGGTGTTCGAAAGAGTTAAAATGTTTTAGAATAACTGAAGGACTGATTATTTCACAATTAAGTGCAGCTGACATAGTAAGATTTCTGATCTTTACTTCGTTGCATCATAAAAGAAAGCAAAAGCTGTGGCATTAATGTCAAAGGAATTATTGGCCAATGCAACCTGGCTCAAAACGAACTGCGCAATCAAATTTCTTTATTTGGTGTGATCAACGTCAGACTTCAGTGCTGGAAGCCTATCATCACACAAATCATCAATTTTTAGCGCAACGACGACATAGATCATTCACTACTCTCTTCGAGTAGCCATGTTGAATTTACTCACGGACTTATATATAATATTATATATTTCATATGTACGTAAAGTCCGTCGTGTGTTTACTACTCTTCCACATGGCACACATACGTCCCGATTTTATGATGTCACGTGCCAGTCCTTCTCAAATAGTGGGGTAGGCACCTGCATTGGAATGGGATCCACATCCACTACAGTAGGTGGCAGTGGTGCTCTCATTGTCAGAATGTATGCACTGCAGAGAGTATTAGTGTATGTTTTTCTTTTCTTTTTTTCCACCGAGCATGCATACAGCACGGAGACAGGACCTTTGACATGCAATGAACAAACCCCGCACCATGGAAAAATATTAATGGGATTAAAAGAAAGCTTGAGAAAGACTAAAAAAAAATATTGTTATTCTTCGTTATAAGTCCATCTATATTTCTTTCTCTGTTTCTCTCTTACCTATGAGGTGCAGATTCACTAAAAGATGAATCCGTGGCAGTTTGAAGGTCAATTACTCTTGACCGTCTCCGCTGACGTCGCTCCTTCTCATCATCGTTGCCAGGGAAGGCTGCAAGCAACGGTGTGCTACAAGCTCCTGGCGATAGCCATTTGTTCTTCATAGATGACGATGTCCATCCTTGGTGTACACAGGAGACAGGTGTGGTGACTGCACTCATCTTGGCTATAGACAGAGAGCACATTTGAAATTACCGGTATGCTTTTTAAGGAATGGCAAGTAAAGATAACAACCAAGTATCGGTATTGGGCCGATACTGGCCTTATTTCCGGTTATCAACTATCGAGTGTCCCACCAAGGCTGCACATTAAGTATTTATCTCAAATAAAAATAAAAGCATCTCAGCAGAAGAAGATACTTTTTCAGACCTACAGTATGAGGATAGAGATGAGATTGGTGGAAAAGATCGGTCTATTTTTAAGGGACCGGCCGAACACCGATCCCCCAAAATTAAGATAATCCATGCCGATAAATTGCCCAGCCGATCGATCGGTGCACCCCTATTTTATTTTATTTTTTACAATTTCTATTTCTGCAAGACAGTGTTTTTCATTTAATAGCATCCTTGTCCATCCTCTCATATTCTCATTATGATGCAATTTCTATATATTTATGTATGTATAAGGCTTCTATTAATGCCGTAGATTTTTTTTTTTGCATTCCAGTACTGTAATCACGGTTAAATAGCAGATTAACGGCAAAATAACGCTAGCAGGAGAGTTGCCAGGCACAGCTAAATAAACTGCTTTTTTCATTTGACAAGACGATTCAGGCAGTTGAAATCGACATTAACGTTGTTAAGCGACATTCCTGAATAGTAATTAAAAGTACTATTAGCAGACTGGGAAACCACGACAAAGTAAATGCGACTTAACTCGACGTCAAATTCGGAGACACGTAAAAGCTTAGCATAACAACGCTTACACTTTAGCATTTGTAAACACGAACACACAGTTCAAATATTTCTGGCGGATTAACGGGCATACTTTTGCCCATTCTTGCTAAAAGTATGCTGAAATGTGTAAAAACCAGTGGAAGTTTATAAAAGTAAAACAAATAAAGACCTGCGTTTTCTTGCCGCCGAGCGTTTGAATTTTGCGCCGAACCGCCTATCCAACGCACAATGTAATGACGTCACATCCGTACATTTCGATCTTTTTCTTCACTTAGTTGAATGGCGGATTACAGCTCTTTAGTGCATACCGCCACCTACTGTACAGCAACCGCATAAGGCTTTTGCACGTACCCAAAGAGACGGGTTGAGGAGTCGAGAAGGGTCTTGATTGAAGGAATCGGACCCATTTATCATACACGATACGATGTGTGCTGGCAAAGCAAAAGTCACCAAAATTATTCATATTCAATAAATATGCCTGGTCTTCACTATCAAGTTCTCTCATACTGAATGGATAGTTTCAAAGCTGATTTGAACTAATTTTAACATGAGACTTTTTTTTTTTTTTTTTTAATGATCATCCATAAATCTGTGGAGGACAAAAGGGAAAGTGACAAAATTAAACAAGACCATTACATATTTGCTAAAACGTCTCATTAATGAATTAAAATGAGAATGACATGTTAGCGTATATGTATTTTATTCCCCAAAAATATTATTAAGTACATAAATGTACAACTCATTATTGCAGTTTTGCTTGTTTTTGTTTTGGTTTTAACCCGGCCTTTGTTCGATTTTACAGGTTCGTGGTACACTTACAGTGGTGGCCAATTTTGCACCAGTTTTTTTTTTTTTCCCCCCATCAGTCACTAGATGGCAGTAGAAGATACACTGTAAACACTGTGTAGCTTTATTGTACAGCAGGATGGGTTTCTCTGTATCACATGATTGGATCGTGACGTTACAGGGGTACTCGTTTTTATTATTAAAATAAATAAATAACTTTTTGTATTTTGTAGGGATTTTTTCACAATTTTCCTAGATTTATTTTGTTTATTTTCCCCCTGAGGGATCGAATGCTAAACAACCTTCACTTCCATGTTTTTACATTAGATAAGTACAATTTCTGCAATGAGAATGAGATCCAGTAAGATGAGAAAAGCTATAAATGTACTGCCGTACGTACTGGACAAGTATAATGTTTTTAACGAAATGGCAAGTTTAATGAGTGCTTTATGAAGAAAGGTCGTTAATCGGGGCACGAGACGAGACAGAGAACAGATTGTTAGCTATTAGTCTTGCAAGGAATTTCAGTTCTTAGAATGAGAGTGAAGAGAAAGGATGATTACATAGCCATCTGTTCATCCTTTTTTTTTTTTTTTTTTTTTTTTTTTTTTTTGTCCTGTTCAGGGTCACCGAGTGGCAAGGTGCACCCTCAACTAATTACTAGTCAATCAGAGGATGATTGTGAATGGGGCATTGACCAGGAATTGAGCCCAGCTCAGTTGCATGAAAGGCTATGATGTGAACCACAACACATTATTGAATGAACCCTGCATACAATATGTCAAATGTTAATACAAAATGTAATGTCAGTTTTACAGTACTATAATAGTACACAACTATTATATTTATTCAGTGTTTTGGGCACTTTCAGACAACTGAAGGAGGTTTTTAATACATGACATAAACTATCTTGCGAAGGACGTAACAGAAAATTATGTGGCCTATGCCTCTGAGACCATGTTTCTTCCCTCTTGATGAATGTGAGGTCAATATCCACTCAATAGAGAGCTCTTTATTGATCTCCTCAGAGAATTATTACTCCCTTTAGCTGGTCAATAAGGACATAATGTTTACCAATACCTTTGCGCTTGAACAGGCATCTAATGAAGTCAATTAACCACCATCCATTTTGTATCCATGCAGGTTCCTGTGTGGAGTGAACATGTTCTCCCAGTCTTGTTTGTCCAGGGTGCACCCTGCTTCTTGCTCAGAGTCAGCTGGGATAGCCTCCAGCACACGCAGGTTGTGATCCTAAAGTGCATAAAGGAGTACAGAAAATGGATGGAATGATGGATGCTACATGATACGATACGATATACTTCTTTTTCCTTTCGGTTTGTCCTTTTTATGGGTCAACACAGTGTGTCATCCTTGTTTATCAAAGTCTCTCTCCTGCATCATCCTCTTTAACACCAGCGGCCCTCATGTCTTCCCTCACTACATCCATCAACCTTCTCTTCGTCCTCTGCCGCACCTAAAGCACACCTCACTACTGTTCTGCTACTCTCATACAGGTCATGTACTATTCGAGCATACTTCTCGGTCACTCCAGACTTCTTCATGGAATACTTTTCCTCTCTGGGTACTCAGGCTTTCTCAAGATTGACAAAGACACAATGCAAGTCCTTCTGACATTCTCTGTACTCACCTCGGAACACCCTCAAGGCAAATATCCATCCATCCGTCCATCCATCCATCCATCCATCCATCCATCCATCCATCCATCCATGTTTATGTATAAAAAAAATAAGTGGAGGTCAATGGTGAAAATTCAAGAGTTTTAATTCCATTCTCCTGTGATTGGCTGGCAACCAGTTCAGGGTGTCCCCCGCCTACTGCCCATAGCCGGCGGGGATAGGCTCCAGCCCCCCCCCCCCAATGACCATTGTGAGGAGTTAAGCGGTTCAGAAAAAGGATGGATGGATAATTCCATTCTGGACATGTGCTTTGTCTTGTTCTTATCATGAGTTTCTAATACGCCGCAGAATCTCCAGTCAAGTCTTCGGCACCTATACATGTGGAACCGTTGTTGCATATGGATTGTTGTCATGTAAGAACCAAGGAAGGGCGGTTGAGCGGTTGTACAAACTTGGCTGAAAGACAAAATATATTTTTGTGACAGTGTGTCTGTGCCCTTTTGTGTCTTACTCGCCCTCTGCTAAAATGTGTCAACTGAATTATGCACACAAATCTTGTGATGAAATGCATATTGTGCATTAATTTTAGTTTTTTCCCCCCTCTCATACTTGTCTGATGAGCAGTTGAAAAGTCACTGTACAGGTATTTATCATCTTCTTAAGATATGTTTGTTATACAACAAGATATTGAGAATACATTGAACAATTGAACAATTGAATTGATAACGATAAAAATTCATGACTATTCTAAATAATGTATATGATTGATGCGTTATAGTAATGGGTCGATGGGGACGGGTCTCGAATAAGCTTCGGCTTCTACCCGTCAGCCCTTCTTTCGGATGTCAATGTTGCAAATGATGTGATGTGATTGATGTAAACTGTAATGTGTCCGAAAGGAAAAAATGAATAAACTAAACTAAACTAAACAGACTACGTAATGGCCCCACACAGTTAAATACCACAATCTTAATGGTCCAAGTAATCCTATGAATATTGATGGCTCATATCCATAAAACAGGTAACAGAGTCTGAGTTCCACATATTGATCGGATTCCTTGATCTACTGTTTTAGAGGAAAATCATTTTTGATTTTCAAGATTGACAGAAAATTATTTATTATCCCTCTGCTTTAAAACGTGCACCTACATTAACTGCCCCAAATTTGTGGCTAAAATTTGAAAGGTTTATACATGTATACATTACATCTTCTCAGGGGGTCACAGTGTCACGAAGGAAGATTCAAATGGTATCGAACAGCAATGTGGCAGTCATGGGCCAACTTTAGGGAAATTTAAGTAAAACTACAGCAAAGCCCTTCGGACATGTCTTTGATGTCATGATGTAGAAATGGGGAGACAGAACATTGTAACAGCTTTTATGTGCAACCTCTCACCACAGGGAACTGTTATAATCCCATTCAGGGCCCAAACTATAATTGTCTTCTGCTTCATAGTTTGCCCCAAGGAGTGAAGTACTGCAATGTAGTCTTGTTGGTTAAAAGACATCAACAAGGAGTCCACAGATTTAGACGCGCATCTGTTATTGTGCTGATGGTCAGTAAACTAAACTAGATTAGGTCTTTAATGGGTTTAAATAGGACTGTAATATTTTGGTGGTTTCGGCCTCTTACTAGCCTTAGATGTCCGTGGCATGTGAGTCCGTGATAATAAAAACAAAAAATGTTTAGATTTTTTGGAATGGAGGGGTGTAAACACTGTCTTTCCACAGAAACGTCCCGCTGTTTACAAAACAAACACAAAATGGCAAAATTCAGGCAGGGGGTGTGGTGGTTTAGGACAAAATCACCCCCACACGTTATGAAAGGCCCATATCTATAAATTGAGAAGTAATTTGTTTTTTTTAAATCCTGTTTTTTAAAAAGTGCATTTTCCTGAGTGAAACCGGCAGACAGGCCGTTTAAGGCAGGCAAGGGCTGAGGGACCTTCACAAACGGGTTGGTGCCTTCTTTCAACTATATTTGTTCATTGGGTTAGTTCTAATATCTGATCTTTAACAGACGTTCTCTCGTACAAGACAGTTTTTTTTTTTTTTTTTTTTTTTTTTTTTTCCTTACTAGTTCAAGTTCACAACCACCTGTGGCACAAGTTTCCCTGTAGCTACTGAGCACATAACAATACTTTGATTATTTGGAAAAATGACAACATGGTTATTTTTCCTGCATAGTCACATTCAATCTAGATCATCGCCATCCGTGTGTCTCTTTGAAAGCGGAAGGTTTAGTCCATGACACTTTTATGCTGTTGTATAAACACCAACTGTGAACCAACTATCGTTTCCGATCTGCTATAATTTGCAAGCGTGCGAATGTGCTGTGGTCTGATAAAATATACATAAATACAAGTGTTATTGGATAGTATATGTTCATCAGTTCTGAGCCATACTGCACCCAAAATAATGCTTTGAGGGGAGGAAGGCACTTAGGACATCAAGTGTGGGTAAGGTAGTTACAGTAACTGCATCAGAGGAAGGAAAATGACGCTGTAACCTTTTAGGTAGTCCCCTGGCCTCTGATAATATGTACGTATCCCCTATTTACAACGGTGTCTAGACCAGAATACAGTTAACAATGAAGGTAGTATCCTCCCGCTCAAAGGTGGGGGCTGGTTACATCATCCGCCAGTGTGTCATAAACAACATCAGACAAACGAGGCAGAGCATCATCACCCACCTGGTGCACCTCTGCTTGATTTCAAACAGTAATCGTGTACGTATTACATCCGTCTATCCATTTTCTATACCGCTTGTCCTCAAAGGGTCGTAAGCGTTACTTGAACCCATTAAATACATATTGCATATTAATTGTTTTGTTGTGCAGCAAGTTTGTTTTGCTCTTTTGCTGTGTATGAAATTAATATACTGTACTTACATAAAATTAATTTGAGGTTTAAACTTCAGCTGTACATTTCATTTTTTCGGGAGAGGTTTTGCTATACAGGCAAATGTACCAGGTCAACTTCCACTCCCCTTCTGTAAAAATGCTACCAACTTTATTTCCTTTTGAAGTATGATGCTTTTATTTTGACACGTTAAACCGGAAGTTGCGGGCGTATAGCGTTTCCGTAAATTGACAGCCACAAGCATCTTTTCCTTTCTTTCGAGGCTGGTTGCTTTTTGTCATCATTCTTCGTTGGAAAAGTTGAGCAAATGGACAAAATTGATTTAAGAAGCTGTTAAAGCATTCATGACTGTGATTATCACTTGTGTAAGAAGACTGCCGTTGATTGAGCAGGCCAAAGTGGTCATTAGCATTTCAAATATTTATCATTAGCTTAGATGCTAACACAATGCCATGTTTGTAGTAAATGTTTGTTTTGTATGTCTAAACTTTTTGTTCTACGGTGTATTGCTGAGCAATAAACATCTGTGAAAGTCACTGGAGACTCGCATGCAATCAATGGGCGGTATACCTTCTCTATTTTAAAATAGGGAAACCTAAACTGTAAAAAAAAAAAAAGATTTGTTGAGCCATGCCATTTTTCCTCACTGACCTTACCTTTAATTGCTCGTGGCAGCCTATCTTTCTTTTATCTTAGCCGTTTCGCTGATAAAAATTATTCACTATGTAGTCAAGCGTGCCCCTCGCCTTTGACATTTAGCAGGCTTTGTGAAAACAAAACAATAATCTATCAAGTTACCTTTCCTCCTTCCAAAGAATGAGGCTACAAAAAAGGCAGAGCTATCCATCCATCCATCCATTTTCTTGACCGCTTTTTCCTCACAAGGGTCGCGGGGGGTGCTGGCGCCTATCTCAGCTGGCTCTGGGCAGTAGGCGGGGGACACCCTGGACTGGTTGCCAGCCAATCGCAGGGCACACAGAGACAAACAACCATCCACACTCACAAGCACACCTAGAGACAATTCGGAGCGCCCAATTAACGTGCCATGCATGTCTTTGGAATGCGGGAGGAGACTGGAGTACCCGGAGAAGACCCATGCGGGCACGGGGAGAACATGCAAACTCCACCCAGGAAGGCCAGAGCCTGGACTCAAACCGGAGTCCTCAGAACTGGGAGGCGGATGTGCTAACCACTCGCCCACCGTGCCGCCTGTAAATGTGCAGTTAATGCGAAATGTCATGTTTATATTTTAGGTGGAGATACCGTGTCATGGCATGATGGTTTTTATTCAGCACCGGAGAGAAACACGGAGAAAAAGGCGATGCGCTCCCCTCAAGATATATTTAGTTGTGAGTTTAATAGTGTGTGACCTGTCCCAATGTGACCTGCCATGTTTGGAGGCAATGTTTTAGACTGAAGAGCCTGCTCATATTCAGGTAGTATTTTTAGACTACAGGCTTTGTGGTGTCATTCCGCAGCTATGCAAGCATAATAGCATGACTTTAGGAAAGAGACACTTGTGATTTTGTAATTATTCATGCGACGACAGGCAGTCTTTTGTGCTTGATAATTTTGCGTCCTTGCCCACATTTACATAACATAAAGCAAAAACAAACTATTAAGATAGTGAGCGGAAGACAATGGATTGATTGATGGGTGGATGTTGGTGGTGATGTGTGAGTCAGAGAAGTTCTGACTAGACAAAGTCGGGCTTACCTCCTCACACAGCTTGGGCTCTGGTCTTCTCGAGAGGGGTTGGATACTTTTCCACTCTTCACTTGCAGGACATTGAGTCAGAGTGAACCATGTTCTTCTACCTCCATTGTTGGCGGCAATTCCCGAACCCGTTGAAGTCCTATTGGATAAGCAGTAGAAAATGGATGGATGGATGGATGCTTTATACTAACAGATAAATTCCAAAGGTTTGACATAGGATTTTTTTTTTTTTTTTTACATTGGATAAATCTTCTCCTAACTCACTTTGAAAAAAGTTACACCGGATTCAATTTTCTTGTCCTCCCCCTCAGCTGCTCTGCTTTCACATTGGTTTGCCGTTGGCTTGGTTTTCATCTTCAAAGTGCAGCTGTTGGCTGCCGTTACTTGGAAATATGAAGTAGGCAATATTTCTTTAGCCCATCAGTCATGCATTTTATTCCAATACCACCACCAATGTTCCTATATGTGAATGTGTTAAAATTATGTGAAGCGTTCCAACAGAAATGAGCGTGTACTGTATTGAAAAAAATGAAGAAAAACAGCAACTGTTCAATGTATATGTAGAGTAAAGACCTGTTTGCGAAGCGCAAAACAAAACAATTTGCTTAAAGTCACATCTATCCGCATATTCTTGACACAACGTGGAAGGGAGGACTCAGGGAATCGCCTCTCGCAAGGCAAGGCAAGGCAAAGACTTTCAAAATAAGACAGGACATGGGCTGACGAAAAAAAAAGCAACACTGGCCCGACAGTTTTTGGGAGACCACATAGGACCACACACCTCCTAACCAATTGTTTGACAAAAGTAATTTTAAATATGGACATAATACATGTCAAATATATGCTCTTAACAATCATTATTTTATTGTTCATCATAATACATTTTTCAATGCATGTATAAAAGATCCACTAAACTAATCTGGCAACAAAGGGTTGGAAGTAAACCACAAAATAACAACATACTGTTATTCCACCCTCTGTCACCCCGTTTTTCATAGAAAACATAATCAAAATAAATAAATAAATAAATAAATAAATAAATAAATTATTTTAACGGGGGAAATTGCTCAAGGGGACTGTCAGAGTGTGGTTGCCCGTCCCTAATAATGTGCAACTGATGACCCTCAGTTAAGGACATACTGTATTAAAAGAGCAGATTCGATTTTAAGATAATTAAGAATGAGACTCGTTAAGGGTGAATCAACAAGCTACACAGCAACCAGCAAATTGCTTCTTCACAGCTGCTTAAACACTATTAAGTGGCTTCCTTGACTCATTTGAATACATCTCTTTAGGACGAGAGAGGAAGCGGCCTCACCAGACTTACCTCACATATTTTCCAGCAATATGTTCTCCAGTAATCAGCATTGATTTATTGTCAATGATTTGATTTTGACAAATGGGCACAAACAAATGTAAATACATGCTAACAACTGCAATGGGCTCTTTGCACAGTTCGACTGCTTCCTGAACTGAATACCACGTTTTTGTTTCCTGTCTTTCATGAGTGAGTGCCTGATTTCAGTAACTACAACAACATTGGCCAGACACACCTGGATTAATCAGTTTGTCCACTCATGATAGACAGGAAACAAAAACGTGGTATTCAGTTCAGGAAGTAGTCGAACTGCGCAAAGAGCTACTTGTGTTACTTTTGTAACACATGCAGAATGTGGCTTGGCATTGTCTTACTGAAATAAGCACAGACGTGCCTGAAAGAAACATATGGCAGCATATGTAATTCCAAAACATGTATTTTTTTCTGGTTACTTCACAGATGTTCAAGTTAACCGTGTCATGGGCACCAACATGGCTTTTCAACTTTGCGCTGATTAACACTGATTCGTTTTTAGCCCGGAGGACACAATGTATTTCCAAAAAATAATTTGGAATGTGTGCGTCAATCCATCTCAGATGAGCTCGGACCCAGAAAAGCCAATGGTGCTTTTGGGTGTTGTGGTTATATGGCTTTCGCTTTCTATGGTAGAGCTAGCTTGCATCTGTGGATGTAGTGACAAACTGTGTGAATTAACTGAAAAAGGTTTTCTGAAGTTTTTCTCAGCCACTTAGCAATATCATTTCTATATTTTTGCTAGTTTTTAAGGCAGTGCCAAATGAGCTATCGAAAGTCACGGGCATTCAATTACATGCAGCGATTTGTCCAGAGTCTCAAAATCGCTTGATAAATTCCCAGAATTCTTTGATTTCCTCACCTTTCCCAGTCTTTTGTTGACTCTGTAAACCAGGGGTGTCAAACTCATGTTAGCTCAGGGGCCGCATGGAGGAAAATATATTATCAAGTGGGCCACATCGGGAAAATAACGGTATATAACTTAAAAACAATTGCCGTCATTTATACGCATATTTTCATGGACCAGCCCTAAATTACGGAGCTCAATTGTGATCATATTGTTCCGAAAAATAACACGAATGCAAATGGAACGCGGGAACACTTTGCCTGTATACATTCCGGACGTGTTAAATCGACCTGTTTTGCATATATATTGTTCCCAGAATGCATTGCATGACGCAGATAATGATGTTATAAGGACGTTAATCCTTGTCATATCTATTTGTGTTACCAGTAATTGAATTTGTGTCGTATTTAACACATTTATGCCGGTGTATGATTAAAAAATAATAACAATTTAAAGAAACCGTAGTTTAAATTGTGTGTAAAATAATGACATCCAGGACGACGATTCCCCGTAGAAGTTGCATTGCTCATCTGAGGACTGCTTGTGAAATTACAAATCTTTATGTTTTGATTGTGCCCGGCTGATTAATTAGTCCGACATTACAATTTTTATTCATTTTTTTACTTTACAAAATAATCTCGCGGGCCGGATTAAGCCAATTTGTGGGCCTGATCCGGCCCACGGGCCGCATGTTTGACACCCCTGTGCTAACCAGTCATCCACCGTGCCGCCTCAGAATATAGTAAAAATAAAATAAATAAGAAATTACTTCAAATTTAAAGCGCCACATGAACCTTAACCTCAAGAGTTAATTTGTGGAAAACAGCTCTAGGTAGAAGATACGAGCTATTCTCCCACACCTGCATGTCAATATATTAAAAAATATGCCTTTTCCGTTCACTTCACTGCCGAAACTGAAAACTCATTTGCATGCCAGGTGAGTGGCACGGTTACCTCATCAACAACTCAATAGGTTGATTACTTGACTCTCATCTTCTCTGTAATCATTTCCTCATAATGTGTGAAATCTCAATGCCCTTTCATCACTGATGTGGAGAGTCGACTCTTCAATCAAGCTTCCTCGACCTGACCTCTCGTACTCATCCACAATTACGCTAGCTTGATATTAAATATTTATATACTAGATTTACTTCTAATGGACGTCTGCCACGGACATCAGTGAGGTCGGTCTGCTGCTGTTGAGTTAAAATGAAAAAATACTAAAGATGTTTCATGATTTAATAGTATTTTTCACTTTCAAGTTTGGGAGAACAAGAAGCTTCGGTATATCTTGTCTAAAAAAAAAGCTTGCCACAAAGATTTCTTGACAATAATATGTTTTATGTGACCCCACTAGTCTACACATGACATTCTGATTAATATTACATTTTCGGAATATGAGTTATGCAGCCTAATCCAGCTGTTTTTATCCATCTCAGGGGCCGGCCATTTTGCCACTTGCTGTAAAATGAAGATGACATAGTTGCTCAGGTTCAGGCAACGACCAATCACAGCTCACCTGTTTTCTGAAGCTGAGCTGTGATTGGTCATTGCCTGATGTCTGAGCAACTGTGATGTCATTTTCACTCGACAGAGAGTGTCAAAAAAAGGCCGCTTTCTGATATTGATAATAACTGCTGGATTTTATTGCTTTAACTCATATCCCACTAACACAATATTAACCGGAATACCGTCTTATTGCCAGTAATTTTTTTTTTAACCAAAATGTTCAACTAAATCATAGAATTAATGCTAACAGATCATGTGACATGCTACTTTATGCACTTTTATGTCACCTCATTTAAATGACAACCGATAGTGGCATATGTAGCAAAGGAAGCAAAGTAAAATTCAAATACGATGACACGGCAAGAAAAGTAAATGGCGGTTTACTATCTTGCTAATGGGTACTTTCACAGGAATGAGCGCGGTCACCAAGAGAAATCTTCCATTATATCACCTGAGCCATTTGATTCCTGCCAATTCATTTACTCGGTCAGCATATATTAATTATTCTCTAGGGCGATTGGATGGCTTTTTAGAGTGCATTCATTCTATGCAATCGATACTGTATACTATATTGTTCACAGACCAGTCTAAATCTATGATAGTGAGCACTTCTCTTTTGCCAAGATGAATCCATCCCACCTCACTGGTGTGCCATATCGAGATGGTGATTAGACACCATAATTAGTGCACAGGTGTGCCTTTGACTGCCCACAAGAAAAAGCCAATCTGAAAGGTGCAGTTTTGTTACATGTTCTAGTTTTTCTGGGGACTCGGTAGTAATGACTGTTTTGGCTTTCAGAGTGGCCTTTTATGGTCATTGCCCACGTGAGCATTGAAGTCTCCCAGCAGGACAACAAAGGAGTTTTTTTTTAAATGATAGAAAAGAGACATATTGCGACCTCTTCTCTGCGTCCGCTTTCCTTCCTTTTCTGTAAGCCGCACCGGAGGGCTTTGACAGTCTTTGGTCCGACAAATTATCAATTTAAAATTAGTCTGACACATTACTACACTGTAGGAGCGCAGCCCTTTGGCATATGTGCAGCCACTAACCCCCCCCCCCCTTCTCTCTCTCTCTCTCTCTCTCTCTCTCTCTCTCTCTCTCTCTCTCGCTCTCTCTCTCTCTCTTTTTAATCCAGAAATAAAATCCACAATTCAGGCAGGATTTCAATTAAGGCAAGTCTTTTGGAGGGACATTAACAATAGGGATGGCGATATACTTTGGGCTGCTGTGTGATGAAAACTGATTGATGGGACAATAACTTGGAAGCACCACCAATCTTGTGAACAGCATGTCTTCGGAAAAGAGATGAGACAGTGATATGTGGCACACAAGATGGCTTTTTAAGAGGTGGTTCTGCAGAGCATCCGATACCCAGAAATGTACCCCATGTTTATCCCCACCTCATTAACTCATTCACTCCCAACCATTTTCACTTAACTGTTTTCCTGGATTTTGACTGATTTTTCAAGGCCCGCGAAATATTATGTTCAATTGCTATAAAAATATGGAACATACCAAAAGAGAGATTAGAGTCTCTTCTTTTATCAGGGGGAAAAAAGTATATTCCTATCTGTTTCCGCTGTGCAGCAATTAGCAATAGAACATAGCTAAGTTTCATCGTTTTTCACAATTCTGCTTAGAACTGTGGGGAAATCAGCTTGTTTTAACATGGCCTGATTGATCTCTTATACTCTGCTGCCACTCAACCATTTTCTGCAGTAGAGAGACTGCATCAAAGCCTTGTCTATGCTCTGGCATAAAAAACAACAACAACAAAAACCGTATAAATACGTCTTTGGGACGCTTAAAACATTTAAAATATGACGTATTTATACGTTTTTGGGAGCTAATGAGTTAATATGATAACGACACACAAACACGCACATTGTGGGCACGGCAGAAAGTTACGCCGATGACTGCTAGCATGCTAGCGTAGCAAATATAGCAACCGCCAGCCAAGTCATGTTATTGTCTCAGTGTGGTAAAAAACTTTCGCTGAGAATATCTTCACAAGAGAGTGTTTTACTAACGTCAAAGGAATACAATGCTCATAAAAATTACAATATTTATATTGTATTAGCTGCGGATATCAATATGCTAAACAGCTTTACAATGGAGGGTAAAATATATGTTGTGGTCTATGGTTGTATTAGTATTTGAAATAAGATACAGTACAAAAGTAAACACATAATTTAGTAACACAGCACGTGCCACATGAATGCTTACATGATGATTTAATATAAATTCCAAGTGAGATATGAGTAAAGTAAAAACCCAGTTTATTTTGGCCAAGCTTTAGCTGGAAGTCTTCACTATTTGTGCTCTCACCATATTAATAACGGATTCAGCAGTGCCCCTGAGTGTGTGGCACTTTGTCTTCCTGACATTTAGCGGTGTCCTCTATTAGCCCCTCCATTTCTCCAGGGAATCCACTCACTTAATAGTCATGACGAGGCACACTTCACAAATCAACGTCCGAAGCTCTGCCAGGAGAGTTTTCAGACTCAAACAAGTTGTTTCTATTGTTGCACTCTGTCCTTCAGAATGAAAGAATCGGGCAAGAGGAGGCCAAGCGGATCGGAAAATATGGACTTGGGGGTGAAGTGAGACCGTTTTATTTTGAGCAAGTATTATTCTACGACCATTATTTTGGGCTGACTGCAGGGAAATTATTGCCACTATTTTTGCTGCTAAGTAGATGGTGGCGATGATTTGTGGTTCTAAGCAGCCTTTATTAACATGCCTCATACTTATGGCTGATATTCTAACAGGGTCGCCACCAGCTACCTCAAGTCCCAAGCAGCCACTGAGACATTTAACTGAGTTAACTTATTTTCCAAGGTGGGTACTTCCATCTCATGTCTTCCCGTCGTTGACGGATGGCCACATTTTCCGAGTGCTCTATGACGCGAAACCTCGAAAAAAACAACAACAAAACACTCTACTCTGCTTATTTGTTACCAATTAAGTTGCTAGGGATGTAACAATATCCAAACATCACGATTCAATACATATATCACAATAGAAATCTCACGAAATGATAATTATCACATTATTGTTGGGAGGTCTCCGGTTCGAGTCCAGGCTCGGACCTTCCTGGGTGGAGTTTGCATGTTCTCCCCGTGCCCGCGTGGGTCTTCTCCGGGTACTCCGGTCTCCTCCCACATTCCAAAGACATGCATGGCAGGTTAATTGGGCGCTCCGAATTGTCCCTTGGTGTGCGTGTGAGTGTGGATGGTTGTTCGTCTCTGTGTGCCCTGCGATTGGTTGGCAACCAGTCCAGGGTGTCCCCTGCCTACTGCCCAGAGCCAGCTGAGATAGGCGCCAGCAGCCCCCGCGACCCTTGTGAGGAATAAGCGGTCAAGAAAATGGATGGATGGATGTTGGGAGGTTGATGATTAAAAAACAAAACAAAAAAAACTCACAATTTTGTATTGATATTGTCAAAAAAACAAAAAAAACATTATGGGATTATTTTTACATGCACGGACTTACAAAAAGTCCATGTTTACATGCTACATGCGTGAATGCTAACCGCTAGCTAACCAAATGTTAGCTGTATGTTTCAGTTTTGTCGAGGCGAAAGCCCCCACAATGGTTACCATAACTTCTTGTAAAGTTTTTGTAGGAGAGGCACATGCCTCGTATATCCTCGTCTTCTGCCCCTGTCGTTGACTTAGACTTGACTTTATTGATCACTTTGGGATGGCTCCCTCTGGGAAATTTACATGTCCAGCAGCAATGAGAACAGATAATAAAATAGAAAATAATTCAATCAATCAATAAATAAGGTTATTACACCAGAGATTGAATTAATAATGATAATAATAAAATAAATAAAATAAATAAAAATTCAATCAATCAATAAATAAGGTTATTACACCAGAGATTGAATTAATAATAATAATAAAATAAAATAAAAAATATCTTGGCAGCACTTGCGAATAATATAATTTGTTAATTTGAAGCCAATTAAAATGAGCTGAAAGTTCTCTGTTTACACATTCAGTAAGAGACTTAATGCATCACCAACAGCTAATAAACTGTGTGGAGTCTGACTGTGACATGACACACCACACACCAGCCTCTTCTGATGGTCTTTCAGCAGCTGAAAAGCACTCAACTCTCTCTCTGTACACGCACGCACAATCTCTCTCATCTCTATGCACCTGTGCAGGTCAGACTTGAAAAAGAACCTGTTTGAACCAATGTGTGAAGTTCGTCAACAAAGTAAAAAAAATCACAAGTCTTTTCCAGTGTGATTAGAGCAGCTCTTCAGCTATAGATTTTTTTTTTTTTTTGTGTGTGTGTGTGATTGATGTTGGGTTATTGGAGAAACACAGAAAGCGTAAAAATACGACAATGCAAGCACAATTTGTAACTGTGAATGTAAACTGTATTCATTTTAAACAGTTGAGGACATTAACACATTTACACCCTGATATTTTGGCACAGAGCACAGAAAACAGCAGATAACAGTGGAGGCAGAAACAGCGTATTTCAAAACATTGCTAATTATACAGAATATAATATTTCAATTGCAAACAACAACAACAAATGATGGTCTGGTTTCGGAGAAAGCCATTACAGTACAATGGAACCATTACAGTTATTTGCGACATTGCTGTGATGACAAAAAAAGCATGACAGTAACCAGCAAATACACAGTTGCAGTGTAACTCAACATGCGTGGCTGCGTCTGATCATTCAATCGATAACTCAGCCAAGTTTCACATTTACTGATACATTCTACTGAAAAGGGTCACCACAAAAAGTATGGTTTGCTCGAAATGTGTGAACTAGCAGCTTTAAAGATATGACAAGGGCACTTGTCTATGGAAGTTCAGTAACACCGATATTAGTCCTCTTGAATAGTCACCAATACCGATACAAAAAACAAAAAAACAAAAATAAAAATAAAAAACAAAAAAAAACATACCAAATACCGGTACAACTAGTACTTTTGATACATAAAATTTTCCCCAAAAAACAATGACATAATAAAGAAAGACCTATATACAATTGCGCTCATAAGTTTAACATACCCTGTGTAAACTTACAAGCACAACATTCACCGCTAGTTGGCAGACATACAGCTGTGTTCCTAAGCTTACATACACCCATCTGCAAACTTATCAACACAACTGCATCCCAATGTACCATTTTTCCTTAAGATTGCCTGAAATTAAAGGCAATTTTCTATACTTCTAATTTTCACTTCCTGATGTGTAAAACGGCCACATCGGCCACCGTCGCGAGTACCCATACCTTGAACTAAGGCCAGGTATCGGCTCAATACGATACCTGGTATTGGTACTCTCCCATTCCTAGCAGAAATCAAATGCGCACTTACAACTAATTCAGTGTCCATCATAAAACCGGTTCAACTGAAAATGATTGTTTATTGGACAACATAAATACTTTACTAAGTATTTGGTTACTAGGCCGAAATACTACCTCTCAGAATGTGGTATAATTCAATTGCTCTTTCAATTATGGATATGGGAGGATAGAAATGATGTATTTCCAAGTGTTTATATGGAAAGTATGTATTATTAATAGTGTTGTTCCGATACAGATACTGCATGCTGATCTAAGATATCCTATTGGCCCTTGAATGTTCTGAACCAATGGCAGGACAGCTTTTTCATGTTGAGGCAAAAAAAAAAAAAACCCTAGGTATCGGTATGGTATCGGCCGATACTGCAAAGCTGGGTATCGGAATCGGCGGGCAAAAAATGGTATCAGAACAATACTAAAACCCCCCCAAAAAAACTTAGGTATCGGTATGGTATCGGCCGATACTGCAAAGATGGGTTTCGAAATCGGTATTGGGGGCCAAAAAACGGTATCGAAACAATACTAAAAAAAAGAACTTAGGTATCGGTACGGTTTCGGCTGATACTGTTAAGCTGGGTATCGAAATCGGTATCGGGGGCCAAAAAACGGTATGGGAACAATACAAAAAAAAAACCCAAAAAAACTTAGGTATCGGACGATACTGCAAAGCTGGGTATCGGAATCGGTATCGGGGGCCAAATAACGGTATCAGAACAACACTAATTATTACCCACAGAATTGCTGATTTTGATGTCAGCGCTCCACACACTACAGATTAGTTATTGACTACAAAACATATTTCTATTTCAAATATCAGTGTGCTCTTTACAGCACATGAGCAACATTCGAAGTAGCTCTAGTTAAAGAAGTGAATGCTAGAAAGGTATCATTTTGTACGACTAGATTGGATAACTGGAGTGTTTTCATACGCACACATATCGCCAAAAAGTTCGATATTTATTATTATTGGCAGTCCTTTAGTTTCCTCTTTATACACAGCTGTATGTTAATTTGAATTTGCTCACTTCCTGATTTCTTACTTTTGCACTTTTCACCCTGCTAATGAAATATTTTCCATAAAATACCTGTTTTGAGGAATACTAGACCCAATTGTGCACACACCCCCAACCTGGAGAATTCACCCAAGTCACCGTGCGCGTGCGTGCACATATCTACGTGCGCTCTCCCCACTTCTGGGCTTAATTAGCATGATTGGATGGTGAGCGATGGATCGAAACGCAGGAAGACATGACGCTGATGAGACCATGCACCCCGCTGTGTAGCCAGCCTGGCGCCTCTCCGTAATAAACAGCGACCTTTAGTCTGCAGTGTGTGTTGGAGAAGAGACAGCCGACCGCGGGCTCATTTCGGCAGCACTCACCGACAAAGTTGATTAAGCATTCATTAAAGGGCCAGCATCTTCACCTGCATCACTTGACATGGCCAAATGATAGCAGAACTACAAGTAGGCTACATATGTTTTCGTGTTTGTTTTTCACCCCACAAGGCGAGACAACAAATAAATGAAACACAATAAATGACAAAGTACATGGTAAATGGTTGTTAGTGTTCATTTTCTGTACTGAAATCGACATCAGTTCAGACCTATTCATTGAGTTCACCTGAATTTTGCAAAGCCCATCAATTTATGCATTTAGTGATAGAAATCATGTTGAAAATATTTACTAGTGTTGTTCAGATACCGTTTTGTGGCCCCCGATACCGATTCCGATACCCAGTTTCGCCGTATCTGCCGATACCGATACCATACCGATACCTGTTTTTTTTTTTTTTTTTAAGTGTTGTTCCGATACAGTTGTTTTTGGCCCCGATACCGATACCCAGATTTGCCGTATCGGCCGATACCGATACCATACCGATACCTACGTTTTTTTTTTAAAGTGTTGTTGCGATACCGTTGTTTGGCCCCTGATACCGATTTCGATACCCAGCTTTGCCGTATCGGCCGATACCATACCTAAGGTTTTTTTTCTTTCCTCAACATGAAAAAGCTGTCCTGCCATTGGTTCAGAACATTCAAGGGCCAATAGGATATCTGAGATCGACATGCAATGAGCATGTCACACATCAGTGAATGTCATGCACCAGCAAGACACAAGATGCTGCATCCAAAATCCTATATTAGCGTTGGAATTAATGGTATCGACATGTTACTTTTTTAAATATTTGCCACGTTGAACAATGATGCTCAATTTAGAGCCGAGAAGCCACTCGGTCCCGCCATCTGCATAACAATCAACCAAGCAAACAATTCTCATATTTAAGTGCTCATTTAAATGCGACATCACATGCAGGCAGGCAGGAACATTACAAAAGCAGGTTGGGAGAGTCCAATCAGATAACTCTAATTAGAACAACCGTTACGCTTTTGTTCTCCCAGATCCTTCTGTTTGGACTTTGCTTGCCAATCCAGTCATGCTAATGTTGTTCCTCAGCCTGATGGACTTCTTCCAATTAAATTAAATCTGGATTGAATACATTACTGGCTACGTCATGCTTAAACAGGAAAGTTCAAGGGGTACAAAAACACTCCAGTGCGCCAGGACTGTAATTTTTGTGTATGTATTTTGTGTATTTGTATTTTTTATTGCAATTTTTACCCACCCTGCCCAAGTGGATTATTAATCACAAACTACATGGCAGAGCAGCAGAAGGAAGCAGAATTTGGTAGTTTTTAACTCATTCACTGCCTTTGACAAGTATACTTGTCAATTGTATTTTTTAGAGCGGTGCTAAATGGGGGCGAATCTGAGCATGCTCCACTGTAAATATCAAACTTGGAAACAACTTTACTGATGCCCAACCACCGGTAGATGACATCATTGCCCCATTTTATAGGAAATAAACACAGTTTCAGAGTCCATGGGAGAAATGGCTGTATTTTGGCAAACCTACATTTTTCTGCTGTCAATTATAAAAGAACGGGACGGGACAAAAAGTAGGGAGTCTATTCTGTTATTTGGTAGATTCGGTTTATATATAATTATTGAATGTAATATCACGTGAGTATTGGAAATGTAAAAATTTTCTATAATGACTGGCAGTGAATGAGTTTTTAATATGTTCACAAAAAGTTAGGAGATATTCAGCTTTTGGGCAAAAAATCATTCATTCGTTACAGAATGACCACTTTATAATTTAGCCTATGTTTTCAAATTGGATTAAAGCTTCTTAACATAGAACATTTCCCCAAAATATCTTTACATTAGGCTTTTTATTTGATTGGATTTAGGTTAGAATTTCCCACACTGTGTCTGCAGCTGTGATGTTATGGGCACAATGTGTACGTGTTTGGAGGGACAAAAAAAAAGCAAAGCAAGAAAAAACCCACACACAAAAAGGGGGCGGGATTGTGCAGTTACATTTTTCCGCCACACGTGGCAGTAGCGATTCAAAATTCAATTTCCTGCAGCTTGGGCAGCTTTAAAATAAAGTCAAATATAAAATTAACACGGTTACACGTCACACAAGATTTGCAAACACAAGGATGATCATGCCTACTCAACCAAACCAACCCGTGCAGTGCATATTTCGCTCTTGATTTGGGGGTAAAATAAATAAATAAATAAATAAATAAATAAATAAATCGGATTTGTACTGTTCACATTGCATGAAGAAAACAAAAAACAAAACAAAAAACCATGCAGTGCATATTTGGCTCTTGATTTTGGGAATAAATAAATAAATAATTAAATAAAATCAATCAATCAATCGGATTTGTACTGTTCACATTGCACGAAAAAATAAAAAATAAAAAAACGACATGCATGTCACATATAGGTACCAAAATTGGAATTGACTTGTAGCCCTAACAATGACATCACATTGCTATCTGATTATTATCCACATACGAACGAGGCCTGATCCTGGTCAGAGGTTCGATTTACACTTTTTCCAAACTTCTTTTTACATTGCTTTAGAGATTATGTAATGGAGAAATAGTTGGAACAACTATACTGTAAGTGTCAAACATAATAAAGCGTCACTATGTCATCAAAATGATCCTACCGGGGAACAACAACAACAACAACAACAACAACAGGTGTTTATGGTTTAAGTCTGAGTTAAAATCTCCGGACTGAAGGACAGTTTACCAGTATTTATACCACTATTACCAGGCAGTTGCACACATTTGTGAGCAGCAGAGGTCATTAATTGTCCAACTAAAAAATCTTTACCAGAAATAAGGCCAAAAGAAAAAGTTTTTTGACCATGTAAACACCATCATCAATATATTTGATGGAAAGTGAAACGCGGAGCAGGACAGGAACATTGCAGTTGAATAATGCGGCCATTAAGTAACACAACACAAAGATTGTCATTCAGGAGTTATGCAGATTTCCATTTGCTTCTCGCTTTCACATCAGATGACGTTGGAATTTAAAATAGCAGCTTTTGTATGCTGAGAATAGATCCGGAGGTGGACACGAGGGAGAGTAATGATGCATTTCAACAGGTGTGCCTATTTTTATTTTTTTCCTTCGATGAAAAATTCCACGTAAACGAAAGGGCAAGGTTTGCCATGTGACAGTGGGCGTTCAACATTGGTGGATGTGTGTGTGTAAAACCAGCAGGAATCCAATCTGTCAACTTCCATAAATCCTCCTTTGTAGGAAATCAGCTTGACTTCCATTAATTAACTTGACTTCTGCTTACAAAAAAAAATATTTTAACAATGTTTCAGTTCCACTTCTGGCAATTAACGGGCATGATGAATGCGCATGACGAAAATCATATAGCGCCATTTCACACACACTTTGTATATTATAGTGGGTGTGCATGTGTGAATGTATGCCCGCCGGATGCTAAATTAGCCTGGTGGGCATCCGCAGCACATATTATCTAACTGGACTCCAGCAGAGCGAGCTGAGCTGCCTCTCTGCTTCCCTTGTCCTTTTGCAGTCATTATGCTAAGCAGCATGGCGCATCGCTGTACATTAGCGCCTCAATTGCAGAAAGGACGCACCAGCAAAATTTCACAATAACATGTCAAAACTGCTAGGCCAATATTGGCATTACTTTCATCACACTGACAGGAGAGGTGTTTACATAAATGTTATGGAGAGAAGTTCTTAGCTTGTTGCTGCTATTATTTATGTCCTGGAGAGCCCCTATCCAGCCTGTTTTCCATGTTTCTCTCCACTAACACACCTGATTCATGATCGGATTCATGGAATCTAATTGGTTGCGTCGCCGGAACGCACCGCAGCCGCACCGCAGCCGCATCCGCATCCGGTGTAAATCCCGGGTAATAGGAAACTTTGTTCTGCTTTCTATAAGAAATCGACGGAGTTTCCCTCCAGTGATTTCCTGCACAGTTTCGAAACATAAACTGGTATTTTGTGTTTGTTATTTCTGCTCAAGGTTCGTCTGGGGAGCATTCGAGCAGCCTGGTAAAAGATGAGTCATAACAACAACGTGTCAGGTATAATTGGCAGAACATTCAGCAGCACCTGTTGGCGGTCCCTTGATCCCAAGACAAGTCCTCATCCTTCATGTTGCTTGCTTGGAGATATTGGCGAACTGATCGGCAAGTTCGAATGAGAGAGTGCATTTTCCTCTCCAAGTTACTCGCGTGCGAAGTCATCAAGCTTGTGGGATTGAGAATGTGTGAACCTTCCACGGCTGGTGTGACAAGCAGAAGCTGTGACAAATCGAGTCAGTGCATCTGCTTCAGTGTGCAGCTTTCAAAGTCGCACATTCCAACCAACACACGTTTGTTTGTTTGTTTGTTTGTTCAAATATCGACTCACATTCTCTCCTGACTATCTGACAAAAAGCAGCTTGCGTTTAACGTCTGCGCTTGGACATTGTTATGCGAGAAGAAACTCGATGCCTCAGATGCGGTTTTGGAGACGCTCCGGGATGAAGAACCGTTTGAAGTGAGGTCCGGCGAACAGCTTTGAGGTCCTGCGGCTTCAACGGGCCCAAGCCCGACCGGAGCTTTGGCCTTGGACTGCTCCGTTTCATCCCCCGCCTGGACGACAGTCGACACGGTGCTCTCCATCCGGCTTGCCTTGTAAACGCTCGTCTGAGTTTGGTAGTAGCGAGTCGACTTGAGTTCCAGGCCTTCGTAGGAGCTTTGAGGGACACACGGGCAGCAGCGGAAAGCTTGTTTAAATCCTGCGCGGAACCTGTGGAGGAAGTATACAGGACTTCATTTCATTATTTCATTTGCACAAATATAACAGAAGATTGAAGATTGACAGTCCAACGGTGTGGCTGTTAATGGTTTACAGAGTGTGACACATTTATCTTGACTTCCTTTTTCAATTTCTTCTCCATCCCTTGCAAACAGATTAATTTCCCTCTCCGCTGATTGCTGCCAGTTATGACTTAATCTTTCAAGCAACTATACCTTATATACACATCACTGATACAATTGAGAGATGTTATCTGAGGAAGAAACATAGAATGTCTTGAGAGGAAATATTATGAGTCTCTCTTGGAGTGTTTGCCATAGATTAATCAGGTAATTTGAATAAGTATTTATTCTAAGCTTCTAATTAGCAGGTTTAGTCAGCATTATCCCCCCCCCCCCAAGGAGCAGACACAAACATGCTTGCTCATACTGATGATAGTATTGCTGTGATCATTTATTTATTCATAATTTTTTTTTTTTACACTGTAGTTAATTCATTTGCTCCCAATAACGTATAAATACGTTTTTTATGTTCTAAGTGTCCCAAAGACGTATTTATACGTTGTTGTTTTTTTGTTTGTTTTTTTTGTTTTTTTTATGCTAGAGCATACAAAAGGCTTTGCTACAGCCTCTCAACTGCAAATATTTACACTAGGAAGATAGTAAAATAAAGAATTGGAAAAAATAAAAGTGACTCAAGGGTGTAGGAGCGAACTCACGACCTTCAGCTTGGGAAACAGCCGATGTACTGCATGAGCCATGCAGCTCCCTGTTTCTGTTCGTATCTTTGTGTCAGCTGCAGATGATTTAAAGATTCCATGGAATCTTTCTCCAAGAGACCAAAAAAATGATGTCTTTGGTCTCTTGGAGAAAAGCGAACAGTAGTAGGGGCATAGCTCAGGTGGTAAAATCATTTTTCTAAATATGCAAAAGCACAAATAAATTATTTGCACAACACAATTTCTCTTCATAACATGATGTGGCCCTTGCGTCCTTCTGATTTTCTGTATGTGGCCCTCAAATGAAAAAGTTTGGACACCCCTGATCTAAGTGTTATGTTAAACTTCAATACATGTCAAGTAAACCGGGGATATTAAAATGATTGTGGCGGAGAAAATAATCCTGAAACTAATCAGGGGTGTGTCGCTCTTTGGATCATATTATGAGTGTGATGATTGACAGAGACGCTTAGAACACTAATGGCCGGAAAAGACCTCATACCCTCAAAACTTAAAAGTCATCCGTAATATAGGCAGGGAAGTTGTTATCAACAAGTATATGGAGATAAACTGCTTTCCACTTCAATTTACTGGATGCGCAATATCTTACCCTCTTCCTCAAGTCCAATATTATCTTGTTTGCTCGTGTTGAGTGCCATTTTATTGTCCTCCCACCATGACACCAGACTGGCCTCCTCCATCATGTAGGATGCTTTATCCCAATCAGTAAAGAGTCCTATTACCGTGGTGCCATCCACTCACTTTGGGTTGTCCTTGTGGGAGGCGACACATTCGTGCGTGAACGGGGTAGAGAATGTGGCGGAGGACGCACGTCTGAATGCGCTCGTATTTGTTGCATGTGTCGTCTGAAGTACCGTTACTGATCATGACAGACTGTGGGCCCGCCAGTGAGGAAGTCCGGGAGCCAGTCACAAGAGAGTGTACATAGTTTACGGGTGACTTTGAACGACTAAGAGATGGCAATATGAAAGGTAAAGTGGTCTGTCAATGATGTGGGTTAGGAGAAGCGGCGTTTGACTGTGATGGCATTTGAGGCAAGTGTATTGCAGGGTGTCCAGCGTGTGGATGTGGGCAAACACTGGACTGAAAGCCAGTCTTGCCACAGTTACATTGAAAAAGTTACTTAACTACTTTATTGATTACTTGACTCTTTACTGATTTGACTCTTTACTGATTTGACTTTAAAAGCAATATAAATAAAAAATAAAAATTCAATCAATCAATAAATAATGTTATTACACCAGAGATTGAATAATAATAATAATAATAATAATAATAATAATAATAACAACAACAATAAAATAAAAATTCATCCATCCATCCATCCATCTTCTTCCGCTTATCCGGGGTCGGGTCGCGGGGGCAGCAGCTTCAGGAGGGAAACCCAGACTTCCCTCTCCCCAGCCACTTCAACCAGCTCCTCCGATGGGATCCCAAGGCGTTCCCAGGCCAGCCGAGAGACATAGTCTCTCCAGCGTGTCCTGGGTCGTCCCCGGGGCCTCCCACCGGTGGGACATGCCCGGAACACCTCCCCAGGGAGGCGTCCAGGAGGCATCCGAACCAGATGCCCGAGCCACCTCAGCTGGCTCCTCTCAACGCGGAGGAGCAGCGGCTCGACTCTGAGTCCCTCCCGGATGACCGAGCTTCTCACCCTATCTCTAAGGGAGAGCCCGGACACCCTGCGGAGGAAACTCATTTCGGCCGCTTGTATCCGGGATCTCGTTCTTTCGGTCACGACCCACAGCTCGTGACCATAGGTGAGGGTTGGAACGTAGATCGACCGGTAAATCGAGAGCTTTGCCTTTTGGCTCAGCTCTTTCTTCACCACGACGGACCGATACAGAGTCCGCATCACTGCAGACGCTGCACCGATCCGCCTGTCGATCTCCCGCTCCATCCTACCCTCACTCGTGAACAAGACCCCAAGATACTTGAACTCCTCCACTTGGGGCAGGATCTCATCCCCGACCTGAAGACGACACTCCACCCTTTTCCGACTGAGGACCATGGTCTCGGATTTGGAGGTGCTGATCCTCATCCCAGCCGCTTCACACTCGGCTGCGAACCGCTCCAGTGAGAGCTGAAGGTCCCGGCCTGATGAAGCCAACAGCACCACATCATCTGCAAAGAGCAGAGATGCAATGCTGAGGCCACCAAACCGGAACCCCTCCACTCCTCGGCTGCGCCTAGAAATTCTGTCCATAAAAGTTATGAACAGAATCGGTGACAAAGGGCAACCTTGGCGGAGTCCAACCCTCACCGGAAACGAATCCGACTTACTGCCGGCAATACGGACCAAACTCTGGCAACGGTCGTACAGGGACCGAACAGCCCGTAACAAGGGGCCCGGCACCCCGTACTCCCGAAGCACCCCCCACAGAACTCCCCGAGGGACACGGTCGAACGCCTTCTCCAGATCCACAAAACACATGTGGACTGGTTGAGCGAACTCCCACGCACCCTCGAGGATCCTGCGGAGGGTGTAGAGCTGGTCCACTGTTCCACGGCCAGGACGAAAACCACACTGCTCCTCCTGGATCCGAGATTCGACCTCCCGACGGACCCTCCTCTCCAGCACCCCTGAATAGACCTTACCAGGGAGGCTGAGGAGTGTGATCCCTCTGTAGTTGGAACACACCCTCCGGTCCCCCTTCTTAAAAAGGGGGACCACCACCCCGGTCTGCCAATCCAGAGGCACTGTCCCCGATGTCCACGCGATGTTGTAGAGGCGTGTCAACCACGACAGCCCCACAACATCCAGAGTCTTTAGGAACTCCGGGCGGATCTCATCCACCCCCGGGGCCCTGCCACCGAGGAGCTTTCCAACCACCTCAGTGACTTCGACCCCAGAGATAGGAGAGCCCACCCCAGAGTCCCCAGACTCTGCTTCCTCAAAAGGAGACGTGTTGGTGGAATTGAGGAGGTCTTCGAAGTATTCCCCCCACCGCTTCACGACGTCCCGAGTCGAGGTCAGCAGCACCCCATCGCCACTATACACAGTGTTAATGGTGCACTGCTTTCCTCTCCTGAGACGCCGGATGGTGGACCAGAATTTCCTCGAAGCCGTCCGGAAGTCGTTTTCCATGGCCTCACCGAACTCCTCCCATGTCCGAGTTTTTGCCTCAGTAACCGCCGAAGCCGCGTTCCGCTTGGCCATCCGGTACCTGTCAGCTGCCTCCGGAGTCCGACAGGCCAAAAAGGCCCGATAGGACTCCTTCTTCAGCTTGACGGCATCCCTTACCGCTGGTGTCCACCAGCGGGTTCGAAGATTGCCGCCGCGACAGGCACCGACCACCTTACGGCCACAGCTCCGATCGGCCGCCTCAACAATGGAGGCGCGGAACATGGTCCATTCGGACTCAATGTCCCCCACCTCCCCCGAGACAAGGGAGAAGCTCTGCCGGAGGTGGGCATTGAAACTCTTTCTGACAGGGGATTCCGCCAGACGTTCCCAGCAAACCCTCACAATACGTTTGGGTCTGCCAGGTCGGACCGGCATCTTCCCCCACCATCGGAGCCAACACACCACCAGGTGGTGATCAGTTGACAGCTCCGCCCCTCTCTTCACCCGAGTGTCCAAAACATGCGGCCGCAAATCCGATGACACGACTACAAAGTCGATCATCGAACTGCGGCCTAGGGTGTCCTGGTGCCAAGTGCACATATGGACACCCTTATGCTTGAACATGGTGTTCGTTATGGACAAACCGTGACGAGCACAGAAGTCCAATAACAGAACACCGCTCGGGTTCCGATCAGGGGGGCCGTTCCTCCCAATCACGCCCCTCCAGGTCTCACTGTCATTCCCCACGTGAGCGTTGAAGTCCCCCAGCAGGACGAGGGAGTCCCCAGAGGGAGCGCTCTCCAGCACACCCTCCACGGACTCCAAGAAGGGTGGGTACTCTGAGCTGCTGTTTGGTGCATATGCACAAACAACAGTCAGGACCCGTCCCCCCACCCGAAGGCGGAGGGAGGCTACCCTCTCGTCCACCGGGGTAAACCCCAACGTACAGGCGCCGAGCCGGGGGGCAATAAGTATGCCCACACCTGCTCTGCGCCTCACACCGTGGGCAACTCCAGAGTGGAAGAGAGTCCAACCCCTCTCAAGAGGACTGGTACCAGAGCCCAAGCCGTGTGTGGAGGCGAGTCCGACTATGTCTAGTCGGAACTTCTCGGCCTCGCACACCAGCTCGGGCTCCTTCCCTGCCAGAGAGGTGACATTCCATGTCCCAAGAGCCAGCTTCTGTAGCCGGGGGTCGGTCCGCCAAGGTCTCCTCCCTTGGCCGCCACCCAGCCCACACTGCACCCGACCCCTTTGGCCCCTCCCACCGGTGGTGAGCCCGTGGGAAGAGGGACCCACGTTGCCCCTTCGGGCTGTGCCCGGCCGGGCCCCATGGGTGCAGGCCCGGCCACCAGGCGCTCGCCAGCGAGCCCCGCCTCCAGGCCTGGCTCCAGAGGGGGGCCCCGGTGACCCGCGTCCGGGCGAGGGAAACGCGTCTCCAAAATTTTTTATCATCATAGGGGTCTTCTGAGCCGTTCTTAGTCTGGCCCCTCACCTAGGACCTGTTTGCCATGGGTGACCCTGCCAGGGGCATAAAGCCCCAGACAACATAGCTCCTAGGATCATTGCGACACGCAAACCCCTCCACCACGTTAAGGTGCCGGCTCACGGATTGAATAAAAATTCAATCAATCAATAAATAAGGTTATCACACCAGAGATTTAATTAATAATAAATAAAATAAAAATTCAATCAATTATTATTATTATTATTATTATTATTATTATTAGTTACACACCACAGGTGCAGATAACCCATCTTAACATAAAATTGACAACCGTTTTTCTAATATTTAAATCGGAACATAAGTAATTATTTTTATTGTAAAAAAATGAGCAATGAATTTCACTTTACATAGACGGGCTACTTGTTTTTATTTTTCACAAATGACCTTGCTGCACTTAAACATTTGTCTGTTTTGGCCCGACATATTTAGCTGTTAATATTGTCATACCAGACCAGCAAAAAAAAAAAAATGCATCATTTGACGTCTTTTTCCGTCAATGGCAGTGAATGAGTTAACATTCATAATTTACATTGTTTATGAATATAATGATTGTATGTAAGCAGGTATGACGTGTAATACGTAGCCAGTAGCAGTTCGCGCTGCTGTCAGTGTCAACCAAGGACGATGGAGTGATAAAAGTGACACTAGGGTATCCGAGTTGAGAGTTCACACGCTTACCTGTCATTGAGGCAGCAGTAGATGATCGGGTTGTACATGGTGGAACTCATGGCCAACCACATGATGGCCAAATACACCTGCTGGATGAATGTTTCCTCAAACATATCGGGAAAAAACTGGTGCAGCAGGAAGTAGACATGGTAGGGCAGCCAGCAGATGGCAAACGTGCACACCACCACAATCATCATCTTCACCACCTGCAACACACATCAGAGCATCATCCATTGTTCCTCCACACCAGAAATACAGATTTTTTTGGTATCGATTTCATTGATTAATAGACAAAATAATCAACTGTTTAATCTATATTAAAGGCATCAGTACCTGTAGTTACATTAAAGAGGGGAAACTATGGAAGAAAGTAATCATTTGAGAAGAGGGCACTTTTTCCACACCACTATAGGTCGCAGTATACGTACGTGTATGCAACATGCACACTTCAAACCCTTCTTGAATAAGAAGGAAATTAGGGAAAAGAAAAATGAAATGGGTGAACTAACCGAAGCATTCAATTGATTAAACTTATTGGACTGTAACTTTAGTTGAGTTCTTTACTGCTTATTGATTGCTTTATTGTGCAAACTTTATGACATTATATGTTAATTGTACAATTCAATCATGTCTGATTTGACATTATTGACATGCATGTACAAGCATTTCACACATACTCAGATCTCGAGGGCAAATCTATTCTACATTAAGTCTGTAAATTCTCATAATTAAATCAAATCAATTAAAAAGTATGCATCCATTAAATTTGTAAGCTATTTGAGATAACATAATATATGATGTCAGCCCAATAAATATCACGAGCCATGCACAGCAGGATCAACTTAATTAATTATTCATGATAAGTATACATAGCGACGATGAGATAAGAAATGAAGAATATTTCACGGTATCATGTACACATTACATAAACTGCTTTCACTTGAACAATAAAGCTGCTATACTTGGCTCCACCAAGGCCCGCCGGTATAGTTTATTGTCGTCCAAGCTATTATGCGTGACATGAAATCAAGACATAAGGCAATCTTTATTAGGAGCTTGTCAAATAAAATAGAATAAACGCTTGTGGGAGGCTCAAAGGTAGCGAACCTTGCGTTTGGCAGTCAGCTGCTCCTTGTAGCGATCCGAAGAGTCTCCTGGGATTTCACTGGCCCAGAGGGTCAGTCCCACCACGAGGTAAGCGCAACCCATCACCAATAAAGGAAGGAAGTAGATCAGGATGGCCACGCACACGTAATACCTGCAACACGTGCAATCTTTATGAATCGAGGATTCTTCAAATATCAGTTTATCGTCACTGCGTCCCGCTGAGTGACATCAAACGCGACAAAGGGGGAGACCATCTGCTGTTCTTACATGAGCAGTAGTCAGCTTGAAGTGGAGGCGCTCAGAAGGGTCAATCGTTAAAATTGGCCTTCAGTGACAAGCAAAATAGATATCGGAAAAAACATTCAGTGAAAACGGACATAAGTGGAAGGATGCATTTGCGGATGTAGACGCTTTTTTTGTTGAGATTGCCAGTAGGAGACTGTGTTGACAAAAACAGATTATTGTTATTATTATTATTATTTATTTATTTTTTTAAAACAAATGGGTTTTCTTTTTGTCTGAATGTTTACTGTATATAGTTTGTGCCAAGACTGGTAAAAAAACATCCATCCATTTTCTTGAGCGCTTATTCCTCACAAGTGTCGCGGGGGGTGCTGGCGCCTATCTTAGCTGGCTCTGGGCAGTAGGCGGGGGACACCCTGGACTGGTTGCCAACCAATCGCAGGGCACACAGAGACGAAAAACCATCCACGCACTCACAAGCACACCTAGGGACAATTCGGAGCGCCCAATTAACCTGCCATGCATGTCTTTGGAATGTGGGAGGAGACCGGAGTACCCGTAGAAGACCCACGCAGGCACGGAGAGGACATGCAAACTCCATGGTAACTGACAAGGTCAGATAACCAAGACAGGTGAGACTGACAAAGAAGGTCAGAGACAGAGGTAGATCCAAAAACAGGTTCCGGTTCTGAAAAAAAAAAAAAAAAAAAAGGGGGGGGGGGGTGGTTGGAGCTGGAGAGTACCGCAAATCCAAGGGACAATGAAGTGAAGGGCAGAGCTGGTTATATAGTGCAGGAAACAGGTGAGAACAATGAGGGTACTAACGAGGTTGACCCCAGCTTGGCCCTAGTTCAGCCCTAGTTTAGATTATCTTTTAAAATAATGCCTGGCCTAATTGTTGATGTGCTTAAACGTTTTATTTTGAATTTGATTTTTGTGAAGCACACCGCAACAATAAAAATGTAGATTTCAAATCTTCTCTTCTTGGCGTATTCAATTGATTAGTCATGCACTCAAATTTTGTCATGTCAAATTCTTTATTTGGGGACTTTTAGCAGATATGAGATTAAAATAGATTAAACAGATTAATTCATTAAAAATTATTAATTATTATTAATTATTACTTTTTTTTTTTTTTTAATAAAATCATTAATATACCAACATTGAAGTATCATCCCAACCTCTCCTCCATTAACTGTCAAGTGATTTTAAAGCCTTTCCGATATATAATCAAATGTGACATTTTCAGTGATTAGAACATTTTTCATGCATAATTTATCATAGACACGGCGTTTTTATCATGTTAAAGTTGGAAAATGGGCATGTCAAATTATGCAGCGGGGCGTGCGTGTATGCGTGTGTGCATTCTGACTATGCAAATAATATAAATTAGAAAAAGAAATGAACAACTTTCAGACAATGCATATAATGTGTGTACCAACATGTTGTGAGACTGACTTCGACCTGCACAGAGAAACAGAATCTGTTTGCTCCTCAACAAATTCTGCAGAAGAGCCTCACAGGCCATTTCCGTGGCTATTAAGTACAATTATGTTAAATCCACTGAAACTCCCATTGGCTTTCATCAGGATGAAAATGAACGTGCAAGCACACATTAAAGTACACCGCAAAGATGGAAGGTTACCAAATAAAGGCAGAAAAGCGTTGAAATGCTCAAATATGGAGTTCAATAGATTTAATCTGAAGAAAAAAAAAAAAAAAGTCCATATATCCCAGCAAAACGATTATGGCAACAGCATAAAAGGCAGTAGCTGCTCGCATTAATAGTTTATGTTATGGAATAAATACTGTGTGACGAAACCGAAGCGCAGATTATGTTTTTTTTAAAAAGAAATAATACATGTCTTAAAATTGTATTCCTGGAAAAATACACATGATTTAATGGGGAAGTTAAAGGAACTTTAAGTCAATGTGTAATTTCATACTTGAGCAGGCACTCCAGAGAACCAAATATTTGTATCCAAGCAATTAAAATGTCAATTTTCCAAAATATTGCCCCTTTAATGAAGACTAACTGGCAGTGCCATCAGCACAAGGTACCAACATTAAAGGCTCCATAAGGTGTACTAGAGCAGTGCCTGAAAAAAGGAACGTGAGACTTCGGATACGCAGCTTCAGCAGATGATTTCATTTTGACTTAGCGTCTGTATCCTGCTAAATGGTTTTCATTCCCAAAAAAAAAAAAAAAAAAAAAAAAAAAAATGGAGGCGATCTCATCATGATCAATTGAGCTTCTGTCATCCAGTTTATTACAAACTATATTTCCATGGAGAAATGTAACAATCTGGATACAAATGAATGGCAAATGGCTGGTTGAGCCAGAAACATTGAACTGAGAAGTAGCTGCGAGCAGTGCTGCGATGACTGCAACACCGCTTTTGTGCATCACTGCATGCGTGCGTGTGCGTGCGTGCGTGCTCTCGAACGTTGGTTATTTGTGTGAAAGTGCTCACGCTGGTGCAGCTTCCTGCTTATATTGGCCGGTGAAAGCAGTGGGATTAGAGAAATACAAATGAAGGAAACGCAAAAGGTGACGGGGGCGGCACAAACTGCGGATAAATCATTTCCACACTTGCTGCGTTTATCCTCTTTTTTTTTTTTTTTTTTCTTTTCTCCCCATAACAACCTACAGAAGTTCGTCAATCAACAACATGATTAAAGTGTGTTCAGGTATGATTAACACCAACATTTGCACAATCAAACATTTCCCCAAGCCTCCCTTCGAGAATTGCTCCTGGTGACAGGTAAGATGCAATTTGTGTGACAGATTTATTAGCTTGATCTTTTCTGCAAAAGACACACATGGTGGGCTTTGATATTTCATCTAGGTTTGACATGAGAGCAGTTGGTTCTATTTGTAGCAGCCTGTGGACATACGATATCTGGAGTAAAGGTGAAAAGCAAACCGTAGTGCAGCCGTAGTGTCAAAGATTGGCGCTCAATCGGGGGTGTCAAACGTATGGCGCACGGGCCGGATCAGGCCCGCAAAGGGGGTTAATCCGGCCCGCAAGATGATCTTGTAAATTTTTAAAAATGGCTAAAATCAAAACATAAATTAATAATTTCAAAAGCAGTCCTCAACTTGTACACGGAATTGACCTGGATGTCATTTTTTTTTACACACAACTAGGGCTGCACGATATTGGAAAAACATGTGATATGCGATATAGTTGTTGAATATTACAATATAAATATTATTGCGATATTTAACATGTACCTAAAGAAATAACATTTTTATTGTCAAATGAAAGAATAACATTTTGTTCATGTGGTAAAAAGCAAGTTCAATGTGTTCCTAGTTAATTTATTGTAATTACCCTATTACTACCCTGTAATTACCCCGTAATTACCCTAAACTATTGGATGGTGATGCACATTTAAGTTTGTGTCTGATTGGTCAATTTCAGGTAAAAGCAAAAAATTCCATATGAAAATGATTGCATGTCTTTGCGATATGCATATTGGATGGCCAAATATCGCGATATCGATATTTTTTCAATATATTGCCCAGCCCTACACACAACCTAAAGTTACGGTTTGGAAGATACATACAGTAAATCAAACAATCATGCTGAATAAGACATATGCTACTGGTAACACAAACACATGACATTGATTAACATCTTTTAACTTAACTTAAAACGATAACACAATGCATTCTGGGAACAATATGTATGCAAAACAGGTACATATAACACACCCGAAACTCATACGGGCAAAGTGTTGCCGCGTTCGATTTGCATTTGTGTTATTTTTTGGAACGATATATTTACATTTGAGCCCCCGCTGTTTAGGGCTGGCATCCAAATAGCAAAAATCTGTGTATAATTGATGCCAATTTTTTTTGAAGTTATAAACCGTGATTTTACCGGTCCAGCCCACTTGGTAACATATTTTCCTCCATGTGACCTCTGAGTTAATGAGTTTCACACCCCTGCACTAAATCATTTTCTAAACCTGATGAATAACAATAATTACTGTACATTTGCCAAGACTTTAGCCTTTTTGATGTTTTTTTTTTTTTTTTTGTGACCTTCATGAGCTCTTCTTGCGTAGTTGCGTAAACACGCGGCCATGTTTAAGTTAATTGCCTTTAACTTCAGCAAGTGCATGTGTGCAGCAAGTTGGGGGCGGGTGTTGGAGAAATGAGACGTGTTGTGTACAAGTAACTGGGATCTGTTCTAAAAATAGCTCAGAAGAATTAAAAGAAACTTAAAAAAAAAAAAAAACTTATGCTGTGCATTTCTTAATTTACCAAATATTCTATATTTTGATTAAAAGTGTAATAGATTGTGTTGAATGAAAGAAAGCTGTTTATATTTACTCAAATATTACAAAAAAAGGACAAAAACAGCAGCACAACAAAAAGAATTGTATATTGTACTCTTTTGAAAATGGGGGATCAAAATCCATGATAGAGGAAATCCGCATTAAGTGAACCACAAAGTAGCGAGGGACCTTCTGTTATATAAGCTGTACACTGACTACTTTTTATTTTTTCATTTCTTCATTGTTGCCCCATGACAAGATATAATTGAATATCAACAGAAATACTTCACTTTTTACTTAGTCACCGTATAATGGAACCAACAATACAAATAATAGAAATAAGCCCCTTTCTCATTATTATGCTGTTGTGACCAATAATTGACCCTCCTCTCCCACCATCAAGACTTGAGAGGTCTGATTTAATACACTGCTTTGAACCTGCTCCACATGCAGTAATTAGCCGCCCTCTGAGGTGAAGGCAAAACAGACTGTTATTAACTGCCATTTGTAACTATCAACCTACCCATTTTAAAAACATGCTTCTTAATTCCGCTCCTCAGGGCCCCCCTATCCAGCCCGTTTTGCACGTCTCCCAATTCCCAATGCAGCTGATTCCAATGACAGCGAATCAGCAAGCTCTGGAGAAGCCTGATAACGATCCTCACCTGCGCTGAAATTGAGAGACATGGAAAACGGGCTGGATCGAGGGCCCTGAGGACCGGAATTGAGAAACACTGGGTTAGGGGCATAGGTGTTGAAGCTGCTGGGGTACTTATGTCACCCCTAGAGTTTTAAAGGACCTCACACATTTACTGTACAGTAGCAACTTCTTGCAGTAACCTGTATCAAGGAATTTATAATAGTTGTGTTCCTGTCTACTTTGGAGTTTATTAACTCATTTGCTCCCAATAACGTGTAAATATGTGTTTTTTTTTAAAAATGGTTTTAAGTGTCCCAAAGACGTATTTATACGTTTTTTTTGTTTTTTTTTTGTTTTTTGTTTTTTTAATGCTAGAGCATACAGAAGGCGTTGATGCAGCCTCTCAACTGCAAAGAACGATTGCAGAAATGGTAGTTATTACAGAAACGGCCAGCAGGTGGCAGCAAAGGAGATCAACCAGGGCCACGTAGAAAAAAAGCTCAATTACTTACAATTTTAAATAGATTTGTGAAAACTCATGAAACTTAGCTCTCTTCTAATGCTAATTGCTGCAAAACGGAAACAGAGAAACATACTTTTTTTTTCCCGATGAAAGAAGAGATTTTAATCTTTCTTTTGATAGGTCCCATGCTTTTATGCACCCTATTCCGCTATACTGGCGTTTGCATTTGGCATTTCACACCTGTCATATTCTGTTTATGCAAGCAGACCATCATAACTGGCTGTTTGCACTCGGACCTCGAGGCTTCTCTAACAGCTTGCTTAAAAAAAAAAAAAAAAAAAAAAAAAGGAGATGTGAAGGAAGGCTCCCGTGATGAGCTAACACAGGTGTGAAAAGCACAACTGTGTTGCCTGAGGAGAACTCGTTTATAAAAAAGCTGGACTGACAAAAGAGGTGAGATTCGAACCTTGAAGCTCACATGAGGAGGACTTGATGAACAACAACAGGAGCAACGACAAAATCTGTCATGTTAGCGAAAAAAACAAAAACAAAACTTCTTGCGCACAACCAAAGATGTTACAAAAAGTGGAAAAAACGTTAATTATAAACCTTTTTCCGTCTCGAAGAGCATTTAATTGTTTTGACTACCACTTAAATGTTACTGGCATAGAGGAACAAAACTACATTCTTTGCAGTAAATAAATCCATTTTGCACCAATTAAGTGTAATTGGATAAAATTCCCACAGCACACCTGAGCACCACTGATTGCACACTAATGTACTCACCCGGAAATCATTGAATAAACAAAACCATTTCGACCCCATAATTGATAAAATTACCGACTAACTTGGGATCGGCCAACAACTCGCTCATCCATCCAAGTTTCTGCCTGTATCCTATTTGAGGCTACAAGAATTGCTGTAGTTTTATACTGCAGTAAACTATGAGGTGGACATCATTGATCGTTCTTCTAAGGATGCTCAGTGGGTTTTTAATCAGCTGCTCTGTTAATACGACGTGATCGCCTGAGAGAAACTCTGCTCAATCCATCTTTATCAGAAAGGACACATTTCTTTATCTTCGATTCACTCGCAAATTATTTAACAGTACGGTGACATTCCAAAGAATGACTTTCATTCTTTTTGCAACGCATTGGACAATTTTGTGCTTTGCATCATCAGAAGAAGGCAGAATTTTCCATACTATGCATAGAAACTGCAAATTGCTTAATATTGCGGAATAACTAAATGCCGTAACGAGTGGATTTTCCCGCTGGGGCATCAATACAGTCCTCCTCCTTTTTCTTCTTCTTCATTTAACTTCAAAACTTTTAGTTCAAACCGCTGTCATTCAATAAGTCACACTGGAATAGACCTTAGCGTAAAGATATTCCCAAGACCTCATTTCTAATCTGCGCGCCATTCACTTCCAGCCATTTTCACATTTCGCAATCCCGTTCGCTCCCGGCTGTTTTACTGAATTTTGACTGATTTTGCAAGGCCCACAGAATATTGTGTTTAATTGCTATAAAAGCATGGGACCTACCAAAAGAAAGATTAAAGTCTCTTCTTTCATCAGTTTCTATTGGTTTCCGTTTTGCAGCAATTAGCATTAGAAGAGAGCATATTTTCATCAGTTTTCACAAATCTATTTAAAATTGTAAGTAATTGAGCTTTTGTTTCTACATGGCCCTGGTTGATCTCCTTTGCTCTGCTGCCACCTGCTGGCCGTTTGTGTAATAACTACCATTTCTGCAACCGTTCTTTGCAGTTGAGAGGCTGCATCAAAGCCTTCTGTATGCTTTAGCATAAAAAAAAGAAAAAGAAAAAAAAAGGTATAAATACGTCTTTGGGACACTTAAACATTAAAAGAAAAAAAACAAAGATATGTACACGTTATTGGGAGCAAATGAGTTAAATGACAATTATTCCAAAATAAGAGCAGCCTCAAATAGGAGTGATTTAAGGAAAAAAAAAAAAAAAAAAAAAAAAAAAAAAAAAAAAAAAAAAAGGAAATGAGAAAATATATAGACCAGAAGTTACCTGGAAAAAAAAAATCATACTCCAAATAATTACTTAACTCTTTCCATACATAAGACATATCAATACGTCATAAAAGTCATAGTCGCCATGTACATATGACGTATAGATATGTAATAAGCATTTTTTTTTTTTTCCATCCAGGAGGTTCTGATGCAGGTTTTGACTGAACGATTAGGCTTGACTGCAATGTTGTTAAAAGAAACGGCCAGCGGGTGGCAGAAGTATAAGATCAGCCAGTATCACGCTAGGATCTTGTTGCAGAAGAAGAGAAGGAGGAAGCGTATGTTGGTAGGAAGTAGAAAATAAGCGATGGGCAGAACAAAACAGGTAACCCTGGAGGATTGCTTTTTGGTTATTAAAATTTTTTATTTTTATGTGCAATAAACTGTTATTTTGTTATCACAAGCACTTTTTGGAATGTTGTTTTAAAGCAGGAAAACATGTTTAAGCTGTCACAAAATAGAAAAAAATAGCAATGTTAAAGTACAAGTTGTGCTTGAAATGTTTACAAAAAGCTCATTTTCTACATTTTTAGAATTTGGAATTAGCTATATTCTAACGCTGATAACTAAAGAAAGGGAACAAATAGAAATAGACTTCTTTTTCTGCTGAAAGAAGAGAGTCTAATTTTTCTTTTGGTAGGTAACTTGTATGACAGTTGAAAAATGAGATGCATCTTGAACATCATGACTCACCTTCGCCATTTTTGTGGCCTCATGTGGTTGGTTGTTTTCCCCCTGTTGTTCGGTTTAATAATGAGTAACAAAATACGTTTGTCGGTTTGATTTACAAGGTTGAAGCTGGAAATGACAGAATCAGAGAAGTTGGTATCCCACCATGTGTTGAATATGCAAGCGCCACTAGATGCATTAAGAAATGGAAAATGAATGTTGACAAAAGCACACTCGCATCCAATCAATGATCTTCTCAGGCCAACTGTGTTTGTCATTCTCATTCTCAAAACAAATCCATCGTCCCCTCAGTTTATGAAATGGAAAGCACAAAAAGCTTCAAATCTGCACGGCCTTAATTTACTCTGAATATCAACCGTTTACTCTGACAGCTGTAAATTCAAAATGCAAGTCGGCTATTTAGAAAAGCTCTTTCAGACAGACTCACATTTTTTTGAAGTCACATATTGTGTATTCGGGCCAGTCAATGTAGCACACCACACGGCCAGGGAGCTGGTCGATGTTGGAGTAGTAGTACTGCGGAAAGGCCAAGAGTAGAGCCAGAACCCAGATCACTCCCACCACTACCTTGGTCTCTGTGGATGACATGCGCTGCTGCAACGGGTGGATGATGGCCATGTACCTGCAATTGGAACGTACGACAAGGCATTACAATTCAAAGTAGGGATAGACCGATAATCGGCCGGGACGATCGGCCATTTTTGAATCTGAAGGCCGATAAAGCTCACTGAGCAGGGAATACTTGCGAACGTAGCGAATTTGGGGTTTTCATCAGGATTTGTAAGATGTTCGCAGTCAGTTATTATTTGTCGTAAACACATTTGGAACATATTCACACCATTTTTCACAGCGAAAATCTTTTTGAAACGTTTTTACGAACCCTAACAAAAACCCCAAATGAGCTACATTCGCATGAATTTGTTACTCAGTGAGAAATTATATATAGTTTAAAAATCCCCCCCCCCCATTTTACTGCAAATGAATATCGGCTTGAAATATCGGTTATCGGCCTACTTGACGACAAATAATCTGTATCGGTATCGGCCTTGAAAGAACCATATCGGTCTATCACTAATTCAAAGTTTTTGAACATTTGAGTTTCTAGATTTTGGGGGGTTTTGTGACATCCTCCACGAACATGGAATGCGGCAACTCTGCCCATATGAACGTCCGGGTGAGTCTAGTTTGCATATCTTGGGTTCCCGGAATGCCTTATTATTTAATTAATGAGTTATAAGGAAGTTAATCCTTGTCATATGTGTATCTTATTTAACACATTTGCGTTTGATTTATATATTGCACTGTTTTTATTTATTTTTTTTAAACAAACCGTGACTTTAGGTTGTGTGCAAAATGGTTACTACCATGTAGCAGCTGCGTTGCTCATCTGGGCATTGTTTGTAACATTAAGATTTTAGTAGATTGATTTTGGATGGTGGATTAATGAATCGGGTCCTATTCATTTTAATACTCCATAGAGATCCTGACATTGACGTCACGCATCCCCAAAATGGCCGTTAGAGCAGACATTTTGGCATGATCGAAAACACATCTGCCACTTTGCGTAAACGGCAAACGCCGCACTTGAACAATGATTGACAGCTGTTGTGGACAACGAGAAGAGGCAAATAAAGGATTGCGCATGATCCAGGCCAGCCAATGATGGCTAAATCAGCAGATGCTAACTGTTACCACACACAAAATGTGGGGGAAATCTGTGTCCTTCATTTGTGCTGCTACGGTTTAATGGGGGGTATATGCCACGGAAGAGGCGGGACTGTTTTTGCACAACAGTTTGTTTCCGGTTCGGTTTGCGACGTGTGGGCTACGTCAAAATACTTGTGCTTCCGACTTTGTGCCCCTCGGTTGCGCCTTCGTAACCTGGACCGGAACCAAACTCGTGTCCAAAATCACGGAAGTCGGAAGTCCCGCCTCTTCTGTGGCATATTCCCCATAGATATTGCAATAATTTAACAACTGACCACCACCATAAAGAAGACTACTAAGTTGCTAACTTACATAAAACACTGCCAAGACTTGCGTAAATCTGCCAACTTCGATGGCATTGTACAAACTTGTAAAGCCTTTGTATGATCAGATTTGAAAGCCTTAACCAGCAAAAGAGGAGGAAATTCCACATTAGCAACGTTGCGAAGTTGGGAAAAAACAAAACAAAACAAAACAAAACAAAACAAAACAAAAATACTCCTGACACTTCATTGGCAATCCTTAACTCATTCACTCCCAGCCATTTTCACAGAAGCAATCCCGTTCGCTCCCGGCTGTTTTACTGGATTTTGACTGATTTTGCAAAGCCCACAGAATATTGTGTTCAATTGCTATAAAAGCATGGAACCTACCCAAAAGAAAGATTAAAGTCTCTTCTTTCATCAGGAAAAAAAAAAACATGTTTCTGTTTCCGTTTTTGCAGCAATTAGCATTAGAAGAGAGCTAAGTTTCATCACTTTTCACAAATCTATTTAAAATTGTAAGTAATTTAGCTTTTTTTTCTACATGGCCCTGGTTGATCTCCTTTGCTCTGCTGCCACCTGCTGGCCGTTTGTGTAATAACTACCATTTCTGCAATCGTTCTTTACAGTTGAGAGGCTGCATCAAAGCCTTCTGTACGCTCTAGCATTAAAAAAAACAAAAACAAAAAACGTATAAACACGTCTTTGGGACACTTAAAACAAAAAAACAAACAAAAAAACAAAAACGTATTTACACGTTATTGGGAGCAAATGAGTTAATGTCCACCTTGCACATGTACAATATATCCTATATCATGTCCTTTTCATTAAAGTGACTGTCAATGCTCTTGGGGTGAATGTTGATGCTAGTTTTCGCCCTCCACGACATTGTAGTAGCCCATTAACACTGTGCCAATACTGTAATTTCCTGCCACAGGGGGGCGTGTTCAGACAAAATCACGCAACGTCAGGATCTCTATGAACACATTTCGCAGGCCTGATCTGGCTCCCTGATTTAAGGAAAACTATTTATTTCAAACATTGCATCATTCATCATCACTCTGTTCACATTCTTTGTCATCGCCTTCTCTTATTAGATTATTTTTCGAACAAGTCACCTGTGTTTAGCTACAGCCACACATCAACTCCTGGTGTGGGTTAAATATAAGCGCACACAAATCACACTGACAGATTGTAGGATAGAACGAAGAATGTTTGCTCAGTATGTACAAGCAGTCACTCATTGAAAATATAAATCTTTATTTGATATATTAAAAATGATAAAACCTCCTGTTGAGAATCCAACTCCAGAGGAGCAGTTTTAATTGTGTCGACAGGAATGATTGAAGATTTGAAGTCAGACCATTTACCTAAACAACTGACTAATAATTGGCTTCATAATTAAACCATTTAAATACCTTGTACATTAGTAGTGACTGGACCTCAGTAGTACAATAAATTAGTTTGAAACACATTTGCTGACCTATGCAATTGCCCTTTAGTGTGACCAAAACCGGTACACGTCAATAAATATTATAATTAGAAAATGATTGTAGCAAGCTTATCAAGATAAATTGCATTCATATGCACCAATGAATACTATGGTACAATGCTTTTTTTTTTTTTTTTTTTAAGAGGTCTAATTAGAGGCTTAATCCCCCTAATAACACAAATAAATAACTCTAATAGACTTCTCACACTAATTATTTCAAATACGACAAGCCTTTCAAATCTCTCAGTGGCGTGTTTAAAAGCACACACACACACAAAAAAAGATTTACTTTGTCCTTGCTTCTAACAGCTCTGGAAGCCATGTGGCTTTTCTTTGTGTAGATGTTGACGTTGTGGATGTCAGAAACGAATACACACCTGGCAGAGATCCAACCTCTCTGCTTGCAGCGACGATTCACAGTTCCTCTCGAGCTGGCGTTGAAATTAGGAATGAGCAAAGTCCATTCCCAGCTCTATTTTTAACGGTTTACAAGCAGCAATTATAAGACTATTACGCATTAAGCTTGTCCTTGTCTGGATTTGTACTTTTTAACTTGTGGCACTTGGTGGTGCTGCTCTAACAAGACTGTAGCAATCATTGGAAGAAAATTAGTGGGTGTAGTAAACATAATTTTTTTGCAATTATTCCTCTCGCGTGCCTCTCTGATTGGCAGTACGAGGCCAGCGGAAAGGAAACCAATAACAATGGTAAATAAAGTAATCTGTAACAAATCGGATGAAAACGAGGTGGGAGAAGGTTGACTTGATTAGAGGAACTTCAGTGGCTGTTTCTACAAAGTTCCTTTGAGTGCGGAAACTAGACAGGAACTAGAATATTAATATTACTACTACATATGCGACTTCAAACAGTCCAGGTATGTTTCCATTAGTGTTGTTCCGATACCGATACTGGTATCGGCAGATGTGCCGATACTGCATTAAAACAGTGGTATCGGTATCGGTGACTACTCACAAGTAACACGCCGATACCATTAATTCCAACACTAATATAGGATTTTAGATGCAGCAGCTTGTGTCTTGCTCATGCACGATATTCACTGATATGTGCCATGTTCACTGCATGCCGATCTAAAATGTCCTATTGGCCCTTGAATGCTTTGAAGCAATAGCACGACAGCTTTTTCATGTTAAGGGAAAAAAAAAAAACTTTAAGTATCGGTATCGGCCGATACTGCAAAGCTGGGTATCGGTATCGGATGCCAAAAAATGGTATCGAACAACACTAGTTTCCATATCTTATGGCATGTTGAGAACCCATTAAGAAAGTTTAATGTGCACAAGACGGGTCATTTAATTGGTAAAATTATTGATCACAATATTAATATCTACGATACTGGTTCCAGTACTTACTTGGTATCAATAGCTCCCAAAATCTCAGGTATTGCACAGCACTATAGTGAACACACATAAGCGGACACAGAATGCAGAAAATGTAGAATCACAGCATATGATTGCCCAGGAATAGAAGCTAGACATTGATTACAAAAACGGCTTTTAATCACTATCGCTATTTACTATGTGATTCTGTATGCAAATCTGTTCGTGCTCGGAGTCTGATTGACTGACAGATTGTCTTTGATCCCTGATTTGGCCCACTAATCCGTCCTCTCAATCAGATGATTGGATGTAAGGAACTCCTTTCATCAATTAGCTGCAGTTACCACAATAAAAGTACACTTTTATCGTCTGCCAGCGCTGACTGTTCATTAATGTGAGCATTCGGTGTCTGCGCCTTTATTGCATTATTAGCAAAATTTTGCATTGCTAAATATTTGAAAGTTTTCAGTTGTTAATGCTGGTGGATGGTATTGGTTTGTTTATGGAAATATATAGGGATGCACGATAATATCGGTGGCCGATAATTATCGGCAATTATCGACCAATTTGATGTCAAACCGATAATAGAGAAATCTGCCAATAATTTTCGGCAATTTGATTTCATACAGATAAACCAGATAAAGAAATCCAGCAATAATTATAGACATGCCACGTTGGTCAATCTGTTGTGGTTATGGCTCATATCAATAAAATTCAGCTTGTGGTTCTTTACAAACATTGAAACATTGTGCAAAGTTTATACAATGTTTCAATGTATTTGTTAGACTTATAGTAGGACTCAAAAGTATATTTGTATTCAAGTTAATTTTGCAAACAATTATCGGCTTACTTATCGGTTATCGACATCGACACTTCTAAATTATTGGATTATCGGTATCGGTTGAAAATAGCATTATCGTGCATCCCTAGAAATATATACTCTGAAATTGTGGTTTGTATTGTTTCACTATGCCCAATAGCTGTGCTAAGTAGTGTCACACATTTACATCAGTTTTCGATGTTGCTCTGTCGCTTGTGCTCAAAGAAACTGTTTTTTTTTTTTTTTTTTTTTTTTTTTTTTTTTTTTTTAATCCATCTTTGAGTTGTGAGAAGAAAGGATGACAATTACAAATGAGAAATGCTGGCAAAAAGTAAACATTATGTTAACATTAACAATGTTAACAAAATAGTATTCCTATCATCGAGGTATAATTGTCCAAAAGCATCCATCTTGCAAACGGACCTCTGGCAAAACATGTCCATCCTCAAGATCAAGATCCAATCAGATTTGATTTTTTTTCCCCCGATGATTAAAGCGGGCTGGTGTTGATTGTTCTCTTGTTTATTCATTTTGAGGTGACATGGCTGCAAGGCAGCTGTTTATACGTATCCATGTGTGTGACATTGACTGTGATTGATTCGGACTGATGCACCGAGGCTCTTTTTATAAACAAGGGACACACTGGAAGTGAAGGAAACAAAAAAACAACCAGTTGAGGCCAGAGTCCAGTATAAAACTGGATTGGAATATAATAAAAAGGTATTCAGTGTATTGTTTGGACATATAATCCTGTGTAAATAATATAAACAATTTATGCTCTTTGACACTGTTTAAAATGTCGACATTTGGAAAAATCGCATGAAACTGGCCCCGTTTCATCCAGTCTTGTATATTATTAGCTCCCTCCTGTAAGTGCATTTTTCCTATTATTACTAGATTGTCATACAAGTTTATATTTTTGTTGAGCGTAAGTAGTGTTCCTATTAATGCGGTATTGAGTAATTAGTGTGGAATAATTTCCACCACTGTATTAGCCCACAAATCAAGGAGATGTGACGTGCAGAGCGGTCATGCGCCAGCATGTGACTTCATGATAATGCATCATAATCTCTTTGGGGTGCGACTTATGTGTGAAATTAACACATTATTATATCATTTCACATGTTAATTTCACACTAAACCGCAAGAGGGCGCTCTAGGCCTGTGTTGATAAGTTCAACATTGCCGGTAAAAGAGGAAGCGGCGCATCGTCTACCTCCCGAGTTGGGGGAGTTGTTTAAAAGTGACACCGAGGATGAAGATTTCATTGGATTTAGTGATTTGGAGTGAAACTGATAGTTTGGTGAACTTGTTAGCGTGTTCTTTATGCTAGAGTTATATGAATAACTGGGAAGGTTTTGTTATGTGGAAAAGGGGAGTTAGCCTGTTAGCTTCTCGCTGAGTGGGGAGTTGCTGTTAAGACCTCAGAAGCTGATGTCAATAAAACGCCAGCCTTTGGCTCCGTGCTTCAACACTCCGCCTCCGACTCCCGTCACTGCACAAACTCTTAATATGTTACGTCGTTGCTGACATTACCAGGCATGTCAGTCATGTAACGTTAGTTTACCGTACACTTATTCAGCCTGTTGTTCTCTCTTTTATTTTAATTTTAAATTGCCTTTCAAGATGACATGTACGTTTTTGGTGTTGGATTTTACCAAATAAATTTCCCCCAAAAATGCGACTTATACTCCAGTGCAACTTATATATGTTTTTTCCTTCTTAATTATGCTTTTTTTTTTTTTTTTTGGCTGGTTCCATTTATAATCCGGAGCGACGTATAATCCGAAAAATACGGTACATGGTTTCACTACTCAATGATTTTATTTCCCTTGGCGCTCTCAGAGGTAGAATTTAACCCCGATTTATTGTACGCATATGCAGAATACACAAGATACAGTCAGTGCTCCTGACAAAGATAACAGTATAACGTAAGACTGCAGAGACTGGGCCAGCTGCTGGGATTAGAGTTGATGTCTGCTTTACAATGATCGTAAAGAATGACACGGCAACCCACAACTCTGCTTATGGAGATGTTGTGCTGCGCAACACAAACGGACAAAGCCAGCATGATTCAACCATTGAAAGAGACAACAATCGGGTGATAGTTTCACTGTATGTTTAAAGACGATGCAGCTGGAGAGGAACAATGAGAGGAGAAACACATGCTGCATATGCTATGCAAGGCTCAGTCCGACCATAAAGATGATAAGAAAAATCATTATTGAGGAAATAAATCAATTGGAACAGGTTGATAGGTTCTCAAGAGCTCTGTTTTGGAAGAGTTTGGTTCAGTTTTTGGCCACCATACGCAATGGCACATGAACGAGCAGAGGTTGAAACACTGCCCAATGATCACTTTTATGTCAACAAAGAAAATGAATGGTGTGGGAAGAGGCAACATTTTCTGCCACATGCCAAGGAATTGCAGTGTAGTCCTCCGTTATTGCCTTTGATTGACTGTCATTGGTCCTGTTTTTTTTTTTTTTTGTCAACTTTATTGGCGGTTTACAGTGCATGATGTGAATGGCTACTATTTATTTTGCTGCTACACAGCTAACCCTGTCTGGTGATTAAAATAATTCATCAATTTATTCATTTGTCTACTAGGTAATCGAGATTTATCACACATTTCCTTTGGGCTCACTAAACTTGATCATTATTTAGAATCTATCAATCAAAATACTATAGTTGACATTGATTTCTGTTTTCAGATGAATGGCATGGTGTTTGAATGAGGAAACATTTTTTGTATGCTTTTTTTAACAGCTGAGCTACAGAGCTTGAACTGATGAAAGTGCCTCATCAATTTGACATTGCACAATGAACTGCCAACTTAAACAGCAGACAAAGCACATAAAAACAGTTACAAGAAATTAGCTTCAAAGCAAAATGTACACAGCTTGTTTGTTAAACGTAATATTTCGCATTCACAGTAATTGGGCCCCAAGATTGAATGTCAAAATTGTCTCAGAACATAAAATACATTAAAAAAACAAAGTCCTTTTTCATACACTTGATGGAATAACATTACTGTAACAACTAAACTGTTTTTAAACATGACTCAAGTCAGCCATTTCACACTCTTCTTTTAACCAACTCTAGTGAGAGTACAGTTACTTTAGAATAATATAATATACTGTATATATAATAGGGGTGTCAAAATTAGTGCATTAATTTTGAGTTCTAAGTTCCTTTAATGCCACTAATTTTTTTTAACGCGCGATTAATGACCACTACTTGGGGGAATTCCAGTCGCAAGGCAGCAGACACATCCACGTCAACATTTAGCAGTAATAAATTTAATAATAATAATAATGCATGTATTTGTTGAGAGTCATCAAGTTGTATTTTACAATTTTAAAAAAAGTGCAGAATTTCACAAGTTACTTCATATTAAAGATTAGATAGCTCTTAAAATGAAAAGAAAAATGTACTGAGCTGTCACCAATGTCTTACAAATAATGCCATCTAGTGGCAGAAAATTGACCTCAACACAAATCAATATCACACTAGTTGTTTTTTTGTTTTTGTTTTTTAACAGTACAGTACGTTTTTAATTTGAACTCAATTGTATTATGAAATTTCTTTGTCACTGACTAAAATATGCAATATTTCTATTAGTTTAACACTTTTTTCCCATTTTTTGGGGGTTATCAAGAGTGTGAATACTTAGGAAAAAAATATTTTATTGTACATTTAGAGCAGATATAAAATGTTACAATTAATTGTGAGTTAACTATTGAAGTCATGTGATTAATTACGATTAAAAATTTTAATTGCCTGACACCACTAATATATAATACTACAATATATCAACATCATATATATGTATATATACTAGGGGTGTGAATTGCCTAGTACCTGACGATTCGATTCGTATCACGATTCACAGGTCACGATTCGATTCGATACCGATTAATCCCGATACAAATTTATAAGTCGATTGTTGCGATTTTTTTTCATTCAAATTTAGAAAATACTAATCAGTAAGCTTGTAGAGTGTAAGATTTATATGAAAATGTATTATTTATTTATCTGAAATTTCAGTCTTATAGAGGTTGTAATCTGTTTCATGTTTGAACAGCATTAAAATAAAATATTAAGGCTTAATGTTCCATTCATATAACATTCTTCCATGCTCAAGGTGTGAATCCTAAAAAAAAAAAAAAAAAAAAAAAAAAAAAAAAAATCGATTCTGCCGATTATTGAATCGATTCGAGAATCGCGCGATGTAGTATCGCGATATATCGACGAATCGATTTTTTTTTAAAACACCCCTAATATATACAATAATAATAATATTAAATATCAAGATCCATGTACTGTATTTAGACTGTATATATATTTTCCACGCCAGGTCCAATCAACCAAGGTGTACCACAGAGCTCTGATGTGGAACCCCTACTCTTCACAACCTGAGTGTATACTGTATCATAGCTGACTGACCTTGTCTTCCTATGCCAATGCCACCCTGATCAATACTGAAACACACCCATTCACTCAACTTCCATCATCACTATTTAACTGCATGCATGACATAAAAACCTAGATGATATCAAAACTACTGAAATTAAACACTGGTTTCGGGTGGGGTCACATGGTGGTAAACCATGAGGCCCCCTCCGCCATGCTTCACAGTTTGGGATGATGTTTGGTTATGTTGTTATTTTTACTCTGTATTCCTTCCAAACAATGGTTCCATCTGTCCATTGGTGTGTCTGCCAGTAGCGCTATGGAACATCCAGGTGCTCTTTTATGAACTTCAAACTTGTAGCAACACTTTTTGGACAGCAGTACCATCCTCTGTGGCCAGTAGCAGATTATGTCATGTGCAACATATGTGGCTCCACAGAGATACCCCAACCCCATATGGTTTTCCACTGTGTAAAGGCTAGAACATAGGCATTCGTACAGGGAAATCAGTTCCCCCTAGGAAATGCACTAGATAATAATAATAATAAGCAGAATATATGCAGAATAATGATCATATCAATTGCATGAATCATTTATTTAGATTAAAACTTTCCGGTTACATATAAGAACAACTGTTATTGTCTCCCATCCCTGCTATATGAGGAACATGAACAAGTTGGTAGGTAAGTAAAATACTAATTTTACTCATAGTGCAAATAAATGCTAGCCAGAAGGCAGTCAAAGATGCAAAGGCTGCATTTTATTCAATTGTAATTTTAGAGCGTCATAAAATTCCTAGAATTTTAGCTTAAATTTTAAGCTTCATCACTAACCCTACATCTGGCCATTTTAATGACCTATCTACTGAATTATGTGACAGGTTTTTTTTAAATCTTTTTAACATCCAAAGTTGGGGACATCAGGAAAGGAATTACCACCCCACTCTATACAATAAACCTGGGCGGGGTTATTCAGTCTCATTTTAGCGGTTTTGAGCCAGTGTTGCTTCACATGAAGCCAACTTTGTGCTGCCTCCAGATCCTATATTAATTTCGCAAATAGGTTTTTAATACTCTGGGTCCCACCATTTGATCCATTATTAAAAGTACACAATGGTGCCGCCCCTCTGCTTTTAAATACACGGTAATCCAAGGTCGCCGAGGATGTTCAGCGGCTGATTAATCAAAAGGCTACAACAACAAACGCAAATCCACTATGTATTTTCATGTACAGTGTCTACTTACAAAATTAATTGGTTCTGGAAGAAAGTTCTTAAGTAGAACATTTTGTAAGTAGAGACGCATTTTCCATGTAAATGCCCTAATCCGTTCCAAGCCTCCCAAAATTCGGGCATAAATGTATTATAAAGCATAAAAATGCATCAAAACATGTAACAAATACATGTTACAATTAGATTATTGCACAATAAATGAGAATTGTGCGTAATGTAAAAAAACAAAGAATAGAGTAAAGAATAAAAATGATGGTCATTTACCTTTTTAACTGCTGTCCTCGTCGTTTTTTGCCCTCTTTGTTTCGTGTTCTCTCTCAGAAGTGTTTTTTTGCCTGGTGTTTTGTAAAGAACTGATCCAAGGATACTTGCTTTTTTTTTTTTTTTTTTTTTTTTATACCAAAAATGAAAACCGCAAATCGAATCGAAATTGCAATATTTGTGAGAAGAAAAATCGCAATTCAATGTTTTCCTCAAATCATTCAGCTCTATAGAATACATAAATGAAATGCTGATTGAATATTAGCTTGGTAGGTTCCTGAGGTCTACAGACTCAGGCCAATTAGTGATGCCCAGAGTTCAACACAAACATGGTGGAGCAGCATTTAGCTGTTATGCTGCACACAAATAGAATGAGCTGCCAACTCAAGAAGAAGTGAAATCAGCTTTGGGTGTCAATGCTATTAAATCTTAAAAACATTATTTTCTCCCATTATGTTGATGTTTTTAAAGTACTGTATTCTGTGAATGTGTTTAAATGTTGACTGTTGATCTGTTGTTGTGACTTTAATAAAGAGCAGATCACATTTTATGACATGATCATGAGATTATGAAATCCATTACATTTTAATTACCTCACGAGATAGTGTTAAGCAGCCTTAGGTCCCTTGAAAGTCACTATCTAAAAAGTTAATTAATCATTTATATACTCCCCAATTTCCCTTCCAAGTGTCACAGGCTGAAGCCAACTACCAATTTATGGCAGAGCCGCTGATGCAATTTAAAGTTATTTTACTTCCATGTCTTTAGAGACAGAGGAGGGAAATACACGCAAGTTTTATCTGACAAAATGTTTTGAATTATTGCACAGTGTAGCTGATTTGAAGGTAACAACACAGAAACTTGGGAATTGTGTTTTAGTGGAAAAATCATAAAAGGGTAAGGTGTAAAGAATCAAGTAGGGTATGAAATAAGGTGAAGTAGGGAATGGACTAATAATTAGTGTTGTTCCGATACCGATACTGGTATCGGCAGAAGCGCCGATACTGCATTAAAACCGTGGTATCGGTATCGGTGACTACTCACAAGTAACATGCCGATACCATTCATTCCAAGGCTAATATAGGACTTTGGATGCAGCATCTTGTGTCTTGCTGGTGCACGACATTCACTGATATGTGACATGCTCACTGCATGCCGATCTAAGATATCCTATTGGCGCTTGAATGCTCTGAACCAATGGCAGGACAGTTTTTTCATGTTGAGGAAAAAAAAAAAAACCTTAAGTATCGGTACGGGCCGATACTGCAAAGCTGGGTATCGGAATCGGGGACTAAAAAATGGTATCGGAACAACACTGCTAATAATCATCCCTAAAGTGAGAGGAATGAGTTAAATGTTTTGAATGTCACATTGAAATCATTTTTTTAAATTAGGAGTCATGGAAAATAGTCAGAATCAAGTAGTTTTAGTATACAACTATTATCCAATTTACGTAAAAAATACATTTGGAGAAAATAAATGCTTGTAAATCTGGTTAAGTGAATTTAAGCATAATTATTTGCCCAAGTGTAAAGAGCAAATTAATTCAGCTAGAAACATGAAGCAGACACTGTTTGCTTTAGTGGGCACCATAAAATGATGTGGTGATCAGGATCTCGTCCTTGGTCCTTAACACCCATGCAATACAGTAAGAGTGTTTTGTCCTGTGCGCCACTAACTGTTTGATAACCAGCAACCAGATTTCCATTTTTGAAAATCTGCCAGCATTCCGTCAGGTAATATGATGTCAATTGTGAAAATGTTTTCATCTATCATAACATCATACCATCATATTCAAAATGTATCTTCTGCCCACTGCCCCAAATTAATGATGCAGCGTAAGTTTGGCAGCATATTATTTTTATTCCATTTTTTTTTTTTCATAGGGGGCCAAAATATCAACACTCACTACAGTGTACTGTTTCTAACTGGCAAGCAGATCACACTGCTCATGCATGGTGCTCATATTGCTGAGAGAAGAAGTGAGAGTTTTTATGTATTTATTTGAAAGCTGATAGTAAATTTGTGCACATATATCTATAGTAAAGCTTACAGCGCTTCGTGTATCTCGGCTCACTGACAGAAACAACATCCACTGATGAATAGCAATCACATATGAAAAAAAAAAAAACATTACAGCAATCACATTTAATTTGTCACATTTTAAATAGTCTATATTGTATATGTACACAAAATGAATAGAATATGTAGAAATGTGGAAGTTTACCGTTTTCTTCATTCTCATCACCAAAACGCTAACGGCAAGCGTTAAAAGGTTTTGGAATGCACCAGTAGAAGCGGTTTAGCTAACCTGTCGAGGGCGATGGCGGTCATGGAGTAGATGCTGGCGAACACGGCCGCGATAGGGAAGAAGTTGTGAAAGCGGCAGTAGACCAGTCCGAAGTACCACTCGTTGTGAACGGCGTAGATGAAGTTTATGACCGTGTTGAAGGCGGACATGGAAGCTTCGGCGAACGCCAAGTTGAGCAGGAAGTAGTTGGTGACCGTCCTCATGCGTTTGTGCGCCATAATGATCCAAATCACCGTCACGTTGCCGACAACCGACACGATGACTATACAGCAGTAGGCGACGGCCCACAGGAAGATTCTCCAGGCCGGCTGCACAAACTGGTTCCAGTACGCGGTGCCGTTGTTGGTGTCATTGTTGCTGGTTGTCCAGTTGACTTCGTCCGCGCCGTCAAATAGTGGATCCATTTTACACCACTCGGGAGTAAAAAAAAGTCTCACTCACCAAATGGAAGTCTTGTGAAATTCGGGTCTGATCGATGAAAACTTTCACATTCACACGTGGACGTATGCAAGATTTCGCTTCTACTATTTGGGGTTCAACTGAAATCTAATTGTTGCTACATCTTCACATTTGCACGATGCGTAAACTGCAGCGCGTATTTTACGCGCGTGCCCGTGCAACCAAGAGGGAATGCGGAATCTCCACGATGCGAGTTGTGCTCAGTGCTCACAGTCCTGCCCATGCTGTCTGTCACCGTGCTCCTTCCCCTGACTGCTTCCAACACGTTGCACACACGCTGGAGAAAATGAGCTCACGTTCATTTATAACCTGCCTCCTACTGCCCCCTGTGGTGCCACGATAAGGACTCTCCCCACCCCTTCGTCAAATGAGGTTTTCATTGGTGCGAGTTTGTTTGATTATTATTATTTTTAATTATTTAATCATCAACCATGTTGCCAAAAAATAAAAAATAAATTAAAATTAAATGACAAAGTAAAGAAAACATTTATTCTTCATGTAATCATTTCTGCTTCTTGAGGATCAGGAAGTGAGTTGGAGTCCATTCCAGACGCTTATATTTATGGAGGACCAAAACTGCCAAAATGTAAAATAAATTAATGACTAAATAAATAAATAAATGACTAAAAAGTGAAAATAAAAACAATGCATTTGTATTTAGTTTCTGAATTAGATTTTTATATCCGTTTTTATTGTCACTTTTAGTCATTTATTTCGTCATTTACTTATTTATTTATTTATTTGTTTATTTGTTTATTTAGTCATTTATTTTTTTAGTCCTTTATGTATTTATTTATTTATTTATTCATTTGTTTGTTTGTTTATTTATTTAGTCACTTATTTATGTATTTATGTATTTATGTATTTATTTATTTATTTATTTATTTATTTTTAATTTTGGCAGTTTTGGTCTTCCAAACATATAAGCTTTGTAACATGTGACAGCCATATTATTCTGGCGTACACTATAACAAATAAAAACATGAGATAAAAAAAAAAATCATTGTTGTTCTTATGTGGGAAATGAGTCTAAATCAGCAAAAACAAAATGGCCAGCAGAAAAAATGCGGGTCTGAAGGGGTTACTCTATCATAGCTAATTACATTTGTTTACATTTAACTGTCAAATCTAATTCAATCAGGATTCAGGAGTTTATTTGTTGTGGGTGGCAAGACTTAGCAGGTGACCTTGGCGAACTTGCAGTTTTCAGGTTCAGGCTTCAAATCATGGTAGGTCAATTGAAGATGCAGTACTAAACTGTTTGTAGGTGTTTATTGTCTGATAGTGCCCTGTGATTGGCTGGAAATCCATCCAAGATTTTTAGACATAAGCAGTAGGCCTATAGTAAATGGATGGATTGTTTATTGGTTTTTCTTGCTTTTATTGGCTCCGGATATAATTCCATCCATTGTCCACACCACTTTTCCTCATCATAGAGTTGTGGGGGAGCCGAAGCTTCCCCGAGATGACTTTGGGCGATAGCCAGGCAGGGTGCACCTTTGACAGGTTGCTCAAAAATCGCAGTCTGAAAGGGGACATACAGTGGAAATTGACATTTAAATTTTTTATCTGGATTTCTGGAGTGCAAGCTCAGTGCCCACCCATCAAGTGTGAAATTAAACAACCAAGTAAATCTTTTGTGGGCTGCCTATTTCTGAAAATGTGTGAGAAAGACAGTTACGTCTAAACCAAAAGCCAAGCTGTGTCTGCTGCATGCTCCACGTACATGGATCTGCATCTTACTTATAAAGTGTCATTTGTAATCAAATATTGACTGACTCCATTAGGGATGTCGTTATGGGGGCTCGTCATGCTTTGCACTTGCTTTTTTTTAGACTTGAAGAACAAATTACCTCCTCTGAGATCCACCTCTAGTCTTTTTGGTAAACACGGCTTTGACCCAACATTATAGTTAATAAGATACGCCGCGGCTCATTTTGCGCAAGACGGGACCATCTACAAGTTGAACAAAACTGGTTAATATCAACACAAGAAAAATATGGGGTGTAAAGATAGACATAATGATCATTTGGTTATTTTGACAAAAGCATGTCACAGTCATGTTACTTAATAACTGGGACATTCTTTTTTTAATAAAGATACCTGGCACATACACTGAGGTTTAAGGTTATCCGGATTAATTTTTCACATCACTTACATTTGCCTACGTTAATAATTAGTACTGCCAGAAAAGCCGCCATATGTTTGGGACAGGGCAGTATATGGTGTGAACTAGGGGTGTTAAAAAAAAAAAAAAATCGATTCGGCGATATATCGCGATACTACATCGCGCGATTCTGGAATCGATTCAATTAAAAAAAATCGATTTTTTATTTTTTATTTTTATTTTTTTTTTATTATTATTTTTTTTTTAAGAGCTCAGAATTGTTCATTCGGTAGTCTTACCGATTCAACGTCTTATCATCATTGCCTTTTTTTTTTTGTGTGTGTGTGTGTGTGTGAATCGATTTTTAAACTTCCATTTTTAATGGAAAAATATTCAACAAAACGTCTGACTTCGGGTTAGGATTCACACCTTGAGCATGAAGAATGTTATATGAACGGAACATTAAGCCTTAATATTTTATTTTAATGCTGTTCAAACATGAAACAGATTACAACCTCTATAAGACTGAAATTTCAGATAAATAAATAATACATTTTCATATAAATCTTACACTCTACAAGCTTACTGATTAGTATTTTCTAAATTTGAATGAAAAAAAATCGCAACAATCGACTTATAAATTCGTATCGGGATTAATCGGTTTCGAATCGAATCGTGACCTGTGAATCGTGATACGAATCGAATCGTCATCTACTAGGCAATTCACACCCCTAGTGTGAACTCGTGGTTAGCATGTCTGCATCACGCTCGAGTGTGGCGTTTACGAGTGTTTACTTAGCCAAAACATGCATGTTTGGTTAATTGAAAACCTTTGAAGAGAAGCTTATCTTAGGTGCGAATGTGAGTGCGAATCAGTCACGGGGTGGCAGTTGGGAAATTCGGGACAACTCCTGAACGGCCATTCTAAGTTAAATTGGTCCCACGATTTTAAAAAAAAATAGTTCCTAATTCCTATAATTTCTAATACACACAGCCTTCTTCTAGCAAAATATAATTATAGACTCCTGTTCAACAAATAGGGGCTGACTTATACTATAGGCCTGCATAGTGTCAACAATGCCATGCACAACAAGCACTGGCCCCACACATGCCAAGCGGATGCAGCGTACACACAGCTGGTTGAGCGGCTCGACCGGCGTCAGTGTCACACACAACTTAAGAGTTACAGACTGTCGGATGTTCATGCTCCGTCGTACCGTTGCTATCGTGCGACCAACAATTTAAGCAACCCTCAACTGGATCCACCCCTGCCCCCTACACCACTTTGGATTTGTCCTCATTTTTAATGAGCTCTGATTGGCTCTGGCTAGTCTCAGGTTCACCTTTTCAGCAATTTGTGAATACAGCAAGTTAGAAAGGTGAGAATGTCGTAAGGAAAGACGGCAGGCGAGAGAGAAGTGGGTGGTGCAGAACAAATAAGATTTTGAAAAAAAAAAAAGGAAACCTGTTGGAGCAAGGTGCAGCCAAATGTGCAAAGCTGACAGATCTTTTCTTTTGCTGAGGCAGGATCCAGCAGCATGACGACAGGTGGGCAGAGTGGGAAAAATGGCAAGATATTACACCGTAGTTGGCAAATGATTTACAATCAATGGTAACATTGGAAAATAGTTTTGTCCTTTTTTAATCAATTGTATGATTGATTCTTGTTGTATGTTCAACATCAGAAAATGATCATTTTTTTATGACCTAGCCTGATTGTAATGAGGAAACAATACATTTTCAGCAGTTAAGAAGCGATTTTACACATTAGTTGATATGTAAACAAACGTGCCGGACTACTCTAACTTAAGAACGCGTAAAGAGGGGGCGTGTTTTGTGAGTGCGTGTGTGTGCATGTGCGTGATTTATATCTGGCCTTTTCATACATGGATTGCCTTTGTGAGTAAAGAACATACCACTTACTCTGATTATAATTTTTATTATCAGCTGCAGCAACATCAGTGGTGAAGGTTATAAGCAGAAGGTTATTGAGTGACCCCCCCCCCCCCCCAGTAATGGCAGTGATGCTGAAGATGTGGTGCTGGTCTTGCAGAACGAGGAAGAAGAAGAAGAAGCGGTGGTCGTTATGGAGATAGCGAGTCGAAAAGGAAGAGAATGGAGCAGGAACCAGCAATGATGACCAGAGATGTGTGCCAGGCTGCTGTACTGTAGGCCAGTGGCGAGCGATCAATAAAATCATTGAAATAATTATAGTTATACAATACCTTAGTTCTACTGCTTTTTGGTCTTAAATTCCTGTGTAATTTGTCTTATTTTCCTTGCGGAGATATGGAAAGCCTACAGCGGAGAGTTTTTTTTGTTTTGTTTGTTTGTTAGTTTGTTTTTTGTTTTTTTTGTTTTTTTAAGAGGGTTTTTTTTTTGGTGTTTTTTTTTTGGAAAGCCAACAGCGGAGAGTTTTTTTTTTTGTTTTTTTAAGAGTTTTTTTTTTTTTTTTTTTTTTTTTTGAAGCAACAGCGGAGAGTTTTTTTTTTCTTGTTTTTTTTTTTTCTTTTTGGAAAGCCGACAGCGGAGATATTTTTTTTAAAAAATGTTAAATTTAATTTTATTATTATTATTTTTTTGGAAAGCCGACAGCAGATAGTTGGCACGCACGAACCATCACGATAAACGGGTCTCTCGCGAGAGGAAGCTCCGCTTTGTAAACCGGAAGGCCAGACGTTGTTTCTGTACGTGCGCTTTTGAACGGCAAAAAGGCTGACAGTCTAGCCGCAATGGCTGACAACGCGCATGCGAATAATTAGCTTATTTGGCTAGCGGTCAGTGGCTTTGCGTTTTGAATTTCAGGCCCAGTTTGTCCCTGGTGTGAGTCAAAGGTGTTCCTCACCTCTCGCACAAAGTCCACTGGGTTAGGCTTCAACTCACCTCTCCATAATGAAGACTACAAGCTGGTTTACCATAAAAAGTCAAGTTGACATTTTTGAAATGGAACCTAATGAAATGCAACGTTCTTTTGACAGGAGCAAACAAAAAAATGAAAATAATGAGATCATAATAGTAAAAAAATATCAACATGAGTAAAGCAAAGCCAACAATGCCTGCATACATTCTATAAGCGAAATATATATGTACAGTAGTTGTAGCTGCATTTGGTGTTCATTAATGCTGTTCATGCAAGTGTTCAGGGAGTAGAAGTGACTTCATAGTCGACAGTGCCCTTATCCATTTCATTAGCATTTTGCTTCTGAGCTGCTTCTATTTTCTCAGAGGTCAGTGCAGTAGCAAAATGCGAGATGGTGAACGTGCCTATTAGAGTTTATTAATTGGTTTCCTGATGACACCGTATGTTTTCAGAATGAGTTATGTGGAACACAAACAATTTTGACACATTTGATTGGGAGTTCATTAAAGTGTCGCATTAACTGTCATGAATGACAGTTCGGCTTATTAAATGGATGTTTGTTGATTTACAATCATGTACAGGAACATTGCTCGTGCCAGCTTATGTCATTACATACGGCAAGATACAAATCACTTTCTGAATAGACATCATCAGAGCTCATGTTTAATTTTTTTCTGAAACACAGTCAAATGCCACACAATTAAACATCTCCATTATCAACATAAACAACAGCTGGTAAACTTCATATTAATTTAAGACAAAAACATCAAGACAAGAGGGGAAATTATGCCAGATGTGAATATTTTTCATAATAACTGTACGGTACTTGCACTTGATATGAAAAAGGAAGACAGTATAGGCCTAGTATTGTTCGATATACCACGCTGCATGTGCATATCACTGTTATCACAATTTGGCAAATTTCAGATGTAAAAAAAAAAAACAATCTGTGGTGAGAATATGAGAGACTATGTCTCTGGGAAGCTTGTTGAAGTGGCTGGGGAGAGCGAAGTCTGGGTTTCCCTCTTAAATGGATGCCCCCGCGACCCGACCTCGGATAAATGGTAGAAGACGGATGGATGGATGGATGGATGGATGGATGGATGGATACTGGATAGATAGGCAGATACTGGATGGATGGATGGATGGATGGATGGATGGATGGATGGATGGATGGATGGATGGATGGATGGATGGATGGATGGATGGATGGATGGATACTGGATAGATAGGCAGATACTGGATGGATGGATGGATGGATGGATGGATGGATGGATGGATGGATGGATGGATGGATGGATGATGGATGAATGGATGGATGGATGGATGGATACTGGATAAATAGGCAGATACTGGATGGATGGATGGATGGATGGATGGATGGATGGATGATGGATGGATGGATGGATGGATACTGGATAGATAGGCAGATACTGGATGGATGGATGGATGGATGGATGGATAGACAGATACTGGATGGATGGATGGATGGATGGATGATGGATGGATGGATGGATGGATACTGGATAGATAGGCAGATACTGGATGGATGGATGGATGGATAGACAGATACTGGATGGATGGATGGATGGATGGATGGATGATGGATGAATGGATGGATGGATGGATGGATGGATACTGGATACATAGGCAGATACTGGATGGATGGATGGATGGATGGATGGATGGATGGATGGATGGATGGATGGATGGATGGATGGATAGACAGATACTGGATGGATGGATGGATGGATACTGGATAGATAGGCAGATACTGGATGGATGAATGGATGGATGGATGGATGGATGGATGGATGGATGGATGGATGGATGGATGGATGGATGATGGATGGATGGATGGATACTGGATAGATAGGCAGATACTGGATGGATGGATGGATGGATGGATGGATGGATGGATGGTGGATGGACGGACGGACGGATGGACGGTTGGATGGATGGATGGATGGATGGATGGATGGATGGATGGATGGATGGATGGATGGTGGACGGACGGACGGACGGTTGGATGGATGACTGGATATTTTTGCACCCCCACCCCCTCAGCCCAAGTTACGTCATGTGTTGGAAACCAACACATAGCAAAATTGGTTACCTTCCATCTACATCACAATTCACAAAGTCAAATGATTCAAAGCGTAGTCAGCTTTCACCGATTATCTTTTATGTGTGCATCAGGTCTTAGCTGTTGTTACAGATTCCACTCGATGTCGTGTTTAATCCTAGTTTGGCAAAACTATTGCGAGCTAACTGCCCGGCAGTTGTAGCAGACAGACTTGTTCCCTCCCGCTGACTGTCAGTCACAATTCTGATGTGATGAGCGAGGTTGGAGCTGGGGAGAGGAAGATAAGAGGTAAAACCTCCGCCTACAACATTCTGCCTTCCGCTCCGCATGTTGGGTTGAGCATATTTAATTATGAGCAGCATTTTGGCACATAATAATTTTCTGACTTTATTTACTGTTTTTTGGTTGTTGTTTTTTTGCCACATTACAAAAAGCTTTTCCACAAATGATGGAGAAAAGGTTCCAAAAGGATCTTTCAAATCGGTGAATTTATGAATGACAAGCCCCAAATAATTGTCGTGACTGTTTTGCACCGTCTATCGAGTGATCTAAGTGTATCTTTGTAAAGTAGTACTATACCACACAGTAAGTTTTGGCAGCCTTCACTGTAGACAGGAATATGAAATTGGTACAGACTGCTGGAACATCCTGTTCGGCATATTAAAATTGTATTCCACCTGTGGGAAGTAAAAATTATTTGATTACTGTTGCATCGCGTGGATTTAGAGTGTGATGTGTAACCGTTGACAGATTTGGTGAACGTTGACTCACAGAGTTTGTTTTTAATTTGCAGGAACATGTTGCTTTATTTCACTGAATCAGAAGATTATTAATAAATTACGAATTTCCATTTCAGCATCCTGATCATGCCTGGATAAGATTAATATTACATTATACATATATTTTATGAATGAACATATACATGTTTTTTTTTTTTTTTTTAAATAAATAAATAAATAAATAAATAAACAATTAAAATTTATTTGTGTGTCTGTGGGATATTGCTGCAACCTGCACTATTCCTGTTGCTGCACAAACTTCTTTTAGTCCTCCTTTAAAAACGCATTGCCTCCGATGTAGCCATAACACAGGAGAATGATCAGCAACTCTCCCCTTTCGATAATAAGTCGAACCTCACGACACACCAAATGTCGTCAAAACTCAATTTATCTTCATAAAAGGACAGGTTGGGGGAAGCGCTATACATGCTGCAGCAAAAATGCTAATTAAGAAGAGCCACTGCATTGAAAAATGGATTTCGGCAAGGTGTGGTGCCAGACTTTATGTGAGATGTTGAAATATTCTCTCCCTCCGGACAGTGTGCCCTGCGGTTCACCATGGTTGTCTGCACAGCACTTGATGTACAATATGTGCACCATCGAGTCTGGATGACTGAAAGAACCGATGGAAGGAAACGGCTTCAATTTCTGTTGAGAAGAGTATTTACACTTTTTTTTTCCCCCCTCTAAGAGAGAGCTCAGAATTGTTCATTCAGTAGTCTTACTGATTCAACGTCTTATTATCATTGCTCTCCCTCTTTTTCCCCCTTTTTTTTATAACGTGTATGTGTGTGCGTGCGTGCAAATAAATTTATACTCATTAATTCATCTAGAACCTAATAAAAATCCCATGACCGTTCACCTTAACCGGATACTTCAGAGTCTCGCCAGAGTCGTGAGGTTCAGACGGTCAGGAGACCAGAGGAAAAAGTCAGAAAAGATAAAAAGAAAAGAAAGATAAATCAAAGTAAAATCCAGCACCGACCAAACGCTTCCTGCCTTCCACATGGTTACGAAATCAGAGTTTTACGCCAACCCCAGAAACCTCTCAATTCCAACAAATTAAAGATTCAAGAGACCAGAGGAAAAACTAAAGAGAGGAAGGAGGGAAGGATAGATGAGGCAATGAGTTTCATTGAATTATTCAAATATTTTGGACTCAATTTCAATCTACAGATTACATCTACAAGTACTTCAATAATTCTCTTCCACTTCCACCAGGAATTGTTTTGAGGAACCATCCAAGTTTTTAAATTAAAAGTCCTTTTTGACCATTTGTTAATGTGTTTATGCCTTGTGGTGCCTGAAAACATAAACCAACCACGGAAATGCATTATTGACATACAGTACATTAAATTTAATTGACATTACGCGCTTAACTCACATTCAGCAAATAAAGAGTATCCACAGGGCAATTTAGTTCCAGTGGGCCAAAAATCTGGAATCATTTGCATTATCTGTGCACTATGCAGATGGGGGATTATTTTTGATTGATCCACCCTAAATCTCCCCTTTCCCGATTACCAGATGTCCAATTCTAGGAAGGGTCCTCCTCGTTGCCGTATGATTGAAAATTGCAGCGAATATTTTTGTAACAATGGTGAGAAAAAGAAAAAACACTTTGATTTAAGGATATTACTTGATTTTGTATTTGATTAGTGTTACTACAGTGATGATTATGTCATACAATTACAAGATTAAAATTGAAAACAAAAAAAAAAGAATAAAGTTGTGATAAAAATGTTTTTGGTGAATGTGAGACGTTTTCTTGAGGTTCTTTTTGGCCTATATGGCACCTAATATATCTGAGAAAAAGCTTACATTCAGGGCACGATTTTTGCTCTCTCACTAAGATAAGACAAGTTTGTGCACCAGCAGAGTAATTGAACCAAGTCTTGAATTTCTGTGCAGTTAATTTATGAGAAATTGTGAGGAGACACTTTACAGTGGAAGTAAAAACATTTGCGAGTGATTTTCATTTAGGCTTTATAGTTTCACTCCAAATGCAAAAAAATGAAGAGGGAAGATGTATTTATGTTTTCCTCCAATGCTATTAAAACACTAGAGGCATTTTTTTTTTGTCATCATTTATCTTCATATACATTTGTGATTGATGCCAGCGGCTTTGCTCAAATGACAAAAACATGCTAATGACAACACATGTTAATGAATGATTGTACAGATATTGTTGTCTTCAGACACAGCCAGGCAAACGTGGTCCATCTAAATAAATCAGGTGTGCCAAATGTACAGCCCACCAGACAGATTAGGCCCGCAAAGGGGTTTAATCCGGCCCGCGAGGTGATCTTGTAAAGTAATGTCGGCCCAATTAATCAGACTGCCAAAATAAAAAATATATAGAAAAATTCATAATTTCACAACTATCAACAGATGAGCAATGCAACTTGTACACATAATTAACCTGAATGGCATTTTACACACAACCTAGAGTTACGGTTTGTTGAAAAAGATTAAAAAAATAACAAATAAAAAATCAAAACTTAAACATGTTGAATACAACACTCGTCCAGGTCATGTTTTTAAATGACAATTAGCTCTCAAACATTTTACCTGGTTAAAAAAAAGGTTAAATTAAAATAAAATAAAAATAAAAACACTCTCAGCTACTAGTAACAAAAACATTAACATCCAATAACTTCATTAACTGCGTGTGTGTGTGTGTGTATTTAGTATCTTGTCTCCCCTCTGTCCACGTCGATTCGTTGTCGTTTTCCCTCATTATGCTGCCGGTTTTCTGCCCTATTGTTCCCCCGTCTTGCTTTGCTTACCTTTTGGAGTTTGCTTTTTGTTTGGTTTGATTAAATTCCTCTTTTTTTTTTTTTTTTAACTTCACCTCTGCCTCCTCGCCCTGCTTCGTTGCATTTGGGTCCACAACCACACCAAAGAACCTGACAAGTAATAAGTTATTAAGTTATTGGCCAAACGTTATTACGTTATAGGTTCAAGATTTGCATTACATTATTGGTCAGGTATAATGTGATGGGACTATTATATTAAAAAAAAGGGCAAATTTATTACGTAATGGGCCATTCTTATGTTATGGGCACTACTTCTCTGTTCGTTCGTATCACTGCGCGTCGCCCTGTCGACAACTAATCGACGCGCTGCAGACAGCTGATCCTTCCACCTTCGAAAAGACAAACAAATGATGATGAAATAGAGATTCATGTCAAAAAATCCGAACGATCCCTTTAAGCATCAAAGTGACAGAATGGTTGCTGTGTATTAAATGTTGATTGTTGTTTTTATCGAGTACAAAAAAAGCATTAAGATGATTCACCTGTATTAGGTAATAATCCTCAAGAAGGATTTAAGACCTTTATTCATGTGGGAAAATTTACACTTCTCAAGTGATGAAAAACATTAATATTCACACGGATGCCGAGGGCCCCAAGACAGTGTTTACCGAGGGCCCACAGATGAGCAAACATGCCCGTCAAACATGACCACAACATAAATGTGTACAATGACAGCATTTGGCATGCAGAATCATGCGGAGGTCGTCAAAGTCAATGAAGAGAACCCAAACATGAATCAGGGCAAGGTCAGAACTTTTTATGTTTATGTTTGATACGTTTCAGCTCTGATGAGTGCAATAACAGCATCTGCTCTATGCACGAAGCCCATCAAGGCTCTTGGCTGAGCTTAATGGACGTGTGGAGAAAAACACATGCGTGGAGCTGCAAGCAGATGAGGAGGATGAGGAAAATGATAAAAAATTAAGAACAGGTTTATGTAGACATGTTCTTAAAGGGACTTTAGAATGCTTTTATGTTGGTCCAACACTACAATTAGGCTGAATAAATTTCCTAAACGTAATTTCTAATTCATTTGTCCCTAATGCACAGCCGCATCCATAATAATTTAACACAATATTTCATTTTCAGGGATCAAGAGTGAGTCAAAAAGACTGTACATACATAGTAGCATTTATGTTTCAAATGCACTCTTTTTGTAAAACAAACTTTCCATGGTGACAACAGATTCAACATGCCAACAATAACAAATTATGCTAAATTTGGATGAGAATCAAATCCTCCACTTATCAAATATGGTTGCTTGAACTGTAAAAAAAGCTACAACTGAATATTTTTAAAAGGAGTATCTTGCTTTGAGTCCTCGACACTGAACAAAGGGAACAGATTTAGCTTCTTCACTGAGATCAGAACTATGCTAATTTGTGAGAGTGAGTGATTGTGATTACGCTTGACAGTGTGCCTCTTAAAAGGATATATCCCATTGAAAGGCAAACATTGCCGAACGTAGCAAATGTTAATGTCGTCTGCAACAATTTAGCGATTTTTTTTTCTTTTTTTTAGCGACCTTGAGACAAATTGAGCTGAAACTTGGGTCAAATTGACCCCAGCGAGTCTGTCCTATTTTTCATCACAATTTGGTTATTTTTCTCACAGAGTGTAAACACAATGGATGAAAATGTTTTTTGTTTTTTTTTCCTTTTGGAAACTGAAACGACACCTTAATGTGAGTTTCTGTCCTCACTTTAGGGAGGACGAGAAGGCCAGAACCGAAAGACCCCATGGCCTGAAAGGGTCCAGAAGGTTATTAAAAAAAAAAAAAAAAAAAAAAAAAACTCAAAAAGATAAGAAGGCCCAATACCTTTAAAGCGCTTAAAAACCAGTGCAACAACCTTACAATCAATCCTGAAGCACATGGAGAGCAGATGCTGTGATATTAAAATATGTTGTAATATGCTATCGCCTTCTGGGCCTCATCAGGACACATGGAAACCTGAAATACTCCTTTCAGAAAGACCAGAAATTACAATAATCAATCTGACTGGTGATGAATGCATGCATTAGCATCTTCAATTTGGCCAAAGAGAGAATGAAGTGGACTCTGACTGCCGTATGTTCTTTGACTGATAAAGGAGGAATAATAATAAAACAGTGGTTGAAAGTAGAATGTTTGTTAAGGCGTTTACAAATAATGAGGTAATAAAGTAAGTGAGGTAAAATCGGGATAGGACTAGATGAGCAGTTGCATCATCCTATTCCATTTCAGGCAGTATCTTATTTTGAAATGGCTTGGTCAGAACCATCAAACATTTTGATGGCCACCTCTACTAAAATTGTCTACCTCGTCAGTCGAACAGATCATGCCGAATTATTAATGAATATAATATGTTTAGTATTTGGTTCTGCTTTGAGTATTTTCTGGCTTGGGGATGACATAAGCATGTTTTTGTCTTTTCATCATTGAATGGCCTAAACATAAGATCAAGAAGTCTGCTACAGCATTTATAAGGCACATACATATTTTACATGAAAAAACTCACAGCACACCACTAAACAAAACTGTCACCTGCCAGTCTCTCAGAGCAAATTGCACACTTATTAGCAAGTAAAACACTTTTAAAGGAACTCAAGCAATTGGTTCATTGATCCATTTTCTGTCACACTTGTTTCCTTGTTTACATTAGGGTCATGTGGGTGAATGAAAATGCATAATTTGGAATGAAAGGGTGTATGTAAACTTGGAGCAGCTGGAGATAACCCAAGCACGCGCGGGGAGAACATGCTAACTCCAGACAGGAACACCAAACCAACTAAACCACTGCCGCAATTGGTTTAGTTCGACCTAATTAGGGACAGATTGTGTATCTAACTCCAAACTACACGTAGACTGTCAGTGACAAAATGGCACCACTGAATTTGAAATAATACACTCATGTAGCCTAAATGTATACCTATGTATGTCCAGCACTGATTGTAGATGATAATTCCAAATAAAAAGAAAATATATAGCCTACAGTAGCAATGCAATGACCTCAGGATAAAACAAATCTTAAAAGAAAAACAACCAGACGCAGATAATCTCATGGGGGTGAACTTGACACATGGCCAGCTTTGTGACGGGTAAACCCATTTGTAAATATGTCAGTCATGAGCATGCCAAATATATCCAACAAGTGGTGGCAACAGCAACTGGTGTAACATGAAGCAAGAGGATTAGTTTTGAATAGAGGCTGAGAGGTAATTCACTTCCCCTAATATGAAGATGTTTTTGTTTGGACCAAAATATATTTTGAAAGCGTACATATTGACAATGTGATTTCATGCTATTTTTTTCAGTAACCTACAGTCACAAAGGAACTTCTTAATAAAGTAAACTGTGACATATTTCGTTTAAATTCCTGTATATGGACTATGCATTCACTTATTTTCTCATAACAATTTGGGCCATCACTCTGCAGTAACCCTTTTCATGTTTAAGTCTCTAATGTGTCATCAGATAACTAAAAAAAATGAAAAAGTTTCATTAATATACACTAACTGCAAAAAATATGAATTATTCTGCTAATAAATATTAAACAGTTTGTACAGTACGGCATCGAGATCAACGGGAGTGTCGGTTTAGTGCACTGGCCCTTTAAGGTTGTATTCAAAACAAAGCGTACAGGAGCCGGTTGCACGGAAGTGGTTTTGTTACACCCGTGTGCGAAATGAGACCAGATACCTTTTGAAAACAACAAAGGAAAAAGTTCACTCGCTTGAACATGTTGTTAACGGTGTAATTTTCCTCATTTTTATTTTGTTTGTTACCAGTAGAAGAACGAAACGAAGTGTAGTTAGCGAGCTGCCTAGCTAGCTTCAACAACGCAAGCGGCCATGCCTCCCTATTCTGAATTGAGGAAAAGCAACCACTTCTATTATTTCATCAAATTTACGCTCAATGTGTATTCGATGCTGTTTTCGGTAAGTTGTATGCACTTGTTTTTAATTTGACGCGCGATTGGTAAAATAATGACGTGAAAGTGGATCTTGGATTGTAAACGCGAGCCACCCAAATTCATACCCAGACTTCAATATTAGAACGCTTGAATTTAAACACCAGGCTTTATATGCATAAATATGTTATTTAATAGACACAGATGGGTACATTAAACATCAGGATTGCTCATCATATTATTCGGCATACATCAATACATTTTACTGCCTCCCGTATGACCACATTTTTAAATAGTATGTCTGTTTCCTATGAAGCCGAAGACCTGATGGATAGGCGGGTTTGCAGTGCTATGACATGTATAAGATGCTTTAATTGCGATTGAAGACTCAGTCTTGGATAGCACATATGATTATACTTCCCGAAACTCAATAACGAATAAACATAAAGCATATGGTTATGCATATTTACTCTTGGTGAATGTCAACTTAAATTGCTATATTTGCTAACGGGATTTTGTATAGGGATGCTAGCTAGCTGCTAAAACATGAACATTCTAATTCTAACTAATGTCACTGCAACCCACTTGCATTTTGAGACAAACGTTTAAATGTGTTTATTGAATGCGTAATGTACAATTTGAACAATACATCGAGGAATTTGGTCTCATAGCTTCACACGTCGTTCACCGGCTAATGAAAAGCACGGTGGTGCAGGGCGTTGGACTCCCTTAAAGGCAAGAGTTATTGTTGTTCTGCCGATACAAAATGACAGCGGCCCCACGCATGCCTTTCCTATCAGTGTCAAACTATTTTTAGTATTTATACACGTACTATTTCATAATTATAAGCAGTAGTTACTCTGTAATAATCTATCAAGCTGAGACTTGCCTTAGTAGCGTTATATTTCAGCATTCTTGCGTCACATGCCAAGCTGATTGAATAGAATTAAGCTTGCAGTACACAGCACCAGGGACATGTACACTCTAGTGAGTCTTTCAAGACCTATGAGACATAAATGAAAATGATATAATTGTGATTTAGGGCATAATACTGACTGATCTTTCAACAGATTAGTTGCATTGTATTTTATGACTATACAGTTGTGCTCGTAACTTGTAAGTTTTACATACATACATACATATGTTTACATACATAGGGATGTGTAATATCTAGGGGTATGTCAACTTATGGGCACAATGTATAGTAATAAAAATACAACCCAAAATGCTGTGGCTATTGTTTTGATATTTTCTGAGGTTGAAGTGGACATGAGTAGAGATGTACATGTGGATTGTGGTGACGATTCAGAGCGTTTTGTCATTAAGCACAACAAACAATGTGTTCAACATCTTGAGATTCCACTGTATGGTGGTAGCCCATTAATAATTTATCAGTGGAATTATATATGTAAAAGTTTCTCGAATTTAGTGAGAAACAATTTATATGCCAGGTAGATATTATATTGTAAGCCACCTAAGTGATCATTTCAGTCAGTCTTGTGCCCTCCATTTCAGCATTTGTTGGCACAATGTGGCGTTCTGAGGAATCCATTCTATCAGTCACTTCCAGCCACAAGACCGTCGGCTACAAATGGACCTTGATGATGAATATTGTGTTTGAAGGTCGCGGTTTTGTCATGTCCCACCATGGAGTCGATTTAGATACATTTCTGTGAAGTCTGTTGGTCTTTAGCTACATTAATTAATCCAGTGTTTGCAAAAAGGCTGAAGTTAGTTGGCTGTGGGAACAAAGCCAAAGGTATCTGCCAATGTTTTATGGGCGAGTGTGAGCATTAAATGGAGGTGAAGTCATCATAAGGCAGATTGCTTGAGCACTCGATTGAAAATCAATTGGATGAAGGGAAAATCCATTTGTGGCTTTTATTTTTGTCTGATTTTAATGTGAGCTTTATAAAAAGCAATAACATATACCTTCACGCAAACAGATTCAGCACTCATCAAATATAGTTTTGGGGTCATTTCATTTCAAATCACCACCAATTGATTCATGAAACTTTGTGTACTTGTTGATGGTGATCCCACAAGTTCATCAATTTCAGGTCAATTGGAGCAGGGATTTGAGCGCCATGGCCCGCCAAATTTTAATATTTTCAACATAAAGTGGCGTGGCCACCTTCCTTTGTTTAAACCCTTATATCTCACAAGTACTGGCCCAATCTTCACAAACCAAGTGTTGTAGGAAAGGGATAAGGGAATTCAACAAGGGTTCCAAATCTGCAATCATTTTGAAGATAATAACCTTTTATTTTAGTTGACCTTGAAATTGACCTTGTGGATCATGTGACAAAATTCTGAATGAAATGTAATCTCTCACATTTTCTCTAAAATATATAAAAGATTCAGAGAGGTAAGCTTGTTTTTTTTTTTTTTTTTTAAAGCAGCAAGATAGTCAAATTATCCATACCCTCAAATATTTATTGACTAGATATTTTCAGTTGAATATTCCTAGAATCTCATTGAAAGTTAAATATTTACGTTTTCTGAAGCCGAGCTGTGATTGGTCTTTACCTGAGCCCCGAACAACTGTGATGTCATATTCAGTCGACAGCAAGTGGCAAAATGGCCGCCCCTTGAGTTGGATAAAAAGAGTTGCATTTCCCTCCTGCTTAACTCATATTACACAAACAGAACATTGACTAGTGAGGACACATGCAACATATTGTAAAAAAAAATAAAAAATGGATTGACTTCCCTTTTAAAGTGCCTTTCTGCACTCATCAAATGATGTGCGTTAATTGTTATTGACAGAGTGATATTTTGTGTTTTTTTTTTCTTTCATGATGCCGTTCTACATTATTGTACACGTTATAGAGAGGCAAAACTGCTTTGCTGCTAAATTACATCCAGAGATCCACTGTCTGAGAAAGAGGGTGTCTTCCCCCCCCCCCCCCCCCCCCCCAAAAAAAAAAAGCATCAAAGGAATTCTCGCCGCAATCCTCTAACAACCTGTTGTTTTCTTTGTGCAGCTGGTGGGTCTGTGTGTGCTCTGCGTGGGCGTGTACGCCGAGGTGGAAAGGCAGAAAAATCGAACCCTGGAGGGTCTCTTCCTGGCTCCTGCAGTGGTGCTGATCCTGCTGGGTCTGGTCATGTTCACAGTCTCACTTGTGGGCATGGTTGGCTCCCTCAGAGACAACAAAACCCTGCTGCACATGGTGAGAATATTAATAAAGAAAGCATTTGTGTGCGCGTCTTTATAATCTCATGTTTATTCTGTGCCTCCACAGTTCCTCTGCGTTCTCTGCGTGTTGCTTCTTCTCCAGGCTATCGCCCTCATTATAGCTCTCATCTTTGAGAAGAAGGTAAGCGGGTGGCAACGAGCCCGATTATCAGCTCTCATCGCAGTGAGCTCACGATGGCTTTGTTGACAAGTTCAGTCATTATTCGCTGACCTTTTCACGCTGCCGCTCGTTCCAGACGTCTTCATTGTTTCAAAGCAGCATACGAGAGGGAATCAAACACTACTACGACGACCTGGACTTCAAAAACATTTTGGATTACGTGCAAGAAAAGGTATTTCGTTAAAATATGCATTCACTGCATGAAAAATTAGTTATAGGTTCACTCAAGCCCGATGATTCAATATGATTTTAAATTTGTAGTTATTTATTTTCAATTCAATTATTATTATTATTTTTTTTAAACAAATAATTAATCAGCGAAGTGCACATCTCGAATTCAAGGTGCATTATGGGTAGAGGCATGGTGCATTGTGGGTAGTAGTGTTGTTCCGATACCGATACTGAGGCGCCGATACGGCATTAAAACAGTGGTATCGGTATCGGTGACTACTCACAAGTAACGTGCTGATACCTTTTCAAATTATTCATTTGGGCATTTCCATTTTTCTGCTGGCCGGTTACATTGTATTTTTTTATTGAAGCGATAAAGATTGCTTTTTGCTTCAAAGCCGACTGACAAAAATTGATTTATCCTTCAATGTTAATGAGATAATGACAGGTCTGACCTAAATGATTGATTATCTAAAATGTGTCGAAAATGCGCACAATGAAAACATAATTTGTCAACAAAAACCTGGTATGTATAAAGTGTTTTCTGAATCGATTGCACAGAAAGGTCTAATCTGTTGTTTGTTCTATTTTGTCCAGTTTTCATGTTGCGGAGGAGATGAATATAAAGACTGGGGCGTCAACCAATACCATTTCTGTAACGGTACCGGCCCTCTCGCATGTGGGGTTCCATATACCTGCTGTGTCCGCCGTGAGGTGAGTGCTACTCCCACGTGGGTGAGAACGGCCAAAAGGTCATACATTTTGAAATGTGAAAATATGCCTCTCAAGACACACAAAAACTTGGATACACAAAGTGCTTAACAAACACAAAGTACACAAAGTCCCAATCAAGATCAAGTATGCCAATGTACAAATGGGAGAAATGTGGAGGCTTCAATTCTGTACTACACACACGCATGCACACACGTGCCACCAGAGAATGTAAAATAGACAAGGAACATTTGCATATTAATATGTTCAGTTCAAAAAGAAGGAACAGATGTTATCATTCCGAAAACTGTACTTGTTTTGACACAGCAAAAAAAAATAAAAAATCTTGTCTTTAAGGATCTTGTTTGGAGAAAAAAAACAAAACAGATGGTGTTCTCCTTATTAATCCGAGTTCAGCAATTTACTGAACATTAGTGGAATGTTTAATGATTGCAAAATTTAATAGAATAGTATTTCCACTTAGCGTTTGTTTTTATCACAGTTGAAAAGACACTATTAGCAACCGTGATGGCTTTTCAGGCTAATTATGGGTAAATGTGTGCAGGTGTAAGTAGAAAGCAGGTGTGATTTAACTTGCTAATCACTTCGCAACTTGACCCGCAATGACTTGTTAATATGTATCATGTTGTTTAGTCATACTATCATTAAATGTTCATTTGATCAGCTGCTCGGAACCACGTATACTGGTTATTGATAAGTACAAGATTGATAAAGAAAAATTTGGGGAAGAAATTTAAGTTTGTGTGTATAATAATGAGCCTCACTAAATTAAATAAGATCAATGTACCGGTAATGTACTTGTAATTTTCTACCATGGAATTTTGTTAAAATGTCAATGATTGACCAAGATACAATTCGAGTTAAGATCCTCAATTGACATGATACACAGCACATATTGGTTATGACTTCTTTTTTTTTTTTTTCCCTCCCTCCCATTTTATTTCCCCATTGGTGAAGACAGTAACAAATGCCTCGTACTTTATCGCTGCAAAAAGAGACTTTAATTATTTCCATGTCTCCGAGGTGCAGACAGACATGTTCGGGTATATCGCCTTCATTCCACTCACTGAATGAAATGGTCGTCCTTGAGGCGCAGCTCTGTGCTCTCAATGTCTGCTTTCATCCTTGTCCCTCCCGCCAAAGCGCTGATATGGTCTCTGGAAGCGGCGCAACTATGTTGAAGCAATAAGGAACAGTTGCCCTCTCTGACACTGACACACGCACACACACAGTGATAGAGGAGTTGATTAGAGAGGCTGAACATGGGCGAGATTGCCGCCATTATCACTTCCCGGCTTTCACGGCCGCCGTTTTCTAGCACGCAAGTTCGTGCTCTGGCAAGTGGGCGGCATGGACTCAGCCCTCTCCAACATCCAACCGAGCATGTCACTGTTACATTATGTCCCCGCATTTTGTGTCTAATTTGAGACTGACTCATTGTGGGCTCTTTCCACAGGTAGGAGAGGTCATTAACACCCTGTGTGGTTACAAGGCTCTGGATAAACAGGTAGGTGCAGTTTTGTACTTATTTGCTCCTATAGTGCACATCGCCGTATTGTGCTGCTCCCATTAAGGATGTTGGTGTGTAACAGATAATGAAGGACATTGACACAATATTTTGGTTATGGGAACATATAACTGGATGTATGAAGGTGGGAAAGACAAACAATATTTACTGGAATGCACCCAATTCTACTTGGGAATGAATGAATTGAATTCTTTCGTGTCCATGCTGCCTTGTTGACTGCTTTTTAGAATGTGCATTTGTTGTGAAATCTGATAAGTTGATCACAAATGGAACCAAAGAGTAATTGTATTAGAAGAGGAAAAAAAAAACATTAGCATGGTGTGCTGTTGCTATTAAGACAGTGGTTCTTAAGGACACAGTGGTGGCTGTTTTAAAGTGCTCTATAAATATAGAGTTGAGTGATGGGAGTCAGTCCTAACTGCATGATTTGCAATGCCAAGCTGAGCAATTCTACTACCAAGTAACTACCAACCAAAACCAAAGGAACACTTTCTTAAGCTGCATGGAGATGGCGAATACAAAAAAACAATGCTTAATGAATTCAAGGTGAAAAGAGACAGATTGGATGAAAACGCCACTTTCCCTGTTCATTTTGTTCACCAGTAAACCATTTTGAATTTGAAGCGGGAATAAATCGTTTTATTCTTCAATAAAGAAGGGCACTACCTTCTATCAGTACCTCCAACGAGGTTAAGAAGAATCTCTGTGTTAAGATCATACACATCAGTGAGAATATGGCTCTCACCTTTTCTCACGTCAGTTGACATTACATTTTTCTTCTCTAACTTTCTGTGTGTGGAGATGCGTGAAGGACCTTTTCAAGAATATCTTTTCGGTTTTGCGCTTCGCTCTTAGGATTGAAGTGTCCCCTTGTCTTCTTTTTTGCTGTGCATCAGCGTGAAAGCCTGCAGGAGGAGATCCACGTTCGAGGTTGCATCCATGCAGTCAACCTTTGGATGAGCGACAACATCGGAATCACCGTCGCGCTGTGCTGTGCCATCGGGCTGCCGCAGGTAACTTCAAAGTTAAGGTGCCAACATGCTGTACCTCAACAAGCTTTTTTGTTTGTTTTGTTTTGCATACTTTAAGTCCCTTATGGTTGATGTCCAAAGTTGATGAAAGATAGTTTTCTCTATCGATAATGATGCTGCCATCGTTGGAAACTCAATGGCGATTTGTCCAGTGCTGACCTATTTGAGATTTGCACAGTAACTGCAAATCAGAAGTTGAAAACCGGATGAAACTGTTTGATTTAAACGAGGCTTGTCTCGTGTCTCATTCAGTTTCTCTTGGGCACTGCACACAGACGTGAACACTAGCACCAATGTGCAGCATGGATTTGTTCATCCATTTTCATGGGGACAAGCATACACATCTTGTATGGTTATATGGCGGCTATAAAAAGTCACCCCTGTTCGAATGCCAAGCTTTTATGTTATTAAAAATGAGAGAGGACATTTATTTGAAAACGATCTATAACCATTACAATTCAACTCATAAAAATGAAATTTTTTAAAGGGGAAGTGGAAAAAAAAACAACAACTGAGCCAATGTGGTTGCGCAAGTGTGCACACCCTCATAACTGAAGATGTGGCTGTGTTCGGAATTAACCAGTTATTCAAACTAGTGATAAACGGAACTTGGCACACAATTGGCAACATTTAAAGTGCCTCTGATTAACCCCAGATAAAGTGCAGCTGTTTTAGTGTATTTTTCCTGACATTTATTTTTCTTTCTAGAAGAATGTCAAGGTTTATTTATTTTTGCTTACACTGGGGGTGTACTTATGCAACATATTTTCTCAGTTGAATTATACGCATTGAGTTGCACATACCTGGTGAAAAGGGGCAATGTTGGAAGAAAGTCAGCCTGCATAGTTCTGAGGGGGTCAATGAAATTCTTAAATATCACTTCACAAAAATTGTACCTCCAAAATCGTCACTTTTCAGGAGACCCCAAAAACGACACATTTGTTCTATCATTAAATTTGCATAAACAAAGAGAGCAAACGATTTTCTGCATTTTAAATTTGTCCATAATTTGTGAAAATGACAAACAAAATGGTGGCGGGACAAAAGTATAGTTTTTTGAAAAAATATGAAATTTGCCCAATTCTGACTTATGAGGTTTTGGCTCGATGCCAGTGAACTTGTCTTAACTTAGCTACACATTTGCTTTGACAACAGTAGCTCTGTGTCTGTGTGATTTTTGGGGAATTGCTCTTAGTAACTCTGTTCTGGTGCGCTTTTTATTTCCTCTGCTTCACCACTCATTTAACACAGACAACACAACCGCAACTAAATTACACAGTTGAGACTGCAGTTTATTCAATTTTTAATGTCCAGTCGGAGACACTAGGGCCACATTACGTTGTTCATCTCTGGGCCATCTTCTGCACCAATGCCAATTATACGTATAATCACTTTGTTTACATCCATCACTCATGTGGAAATGATGGTCAAAACATAATTATTACCGCGTGATGCTCTCAACACTACATCAACACACCCTCCTGCGGCCGTTTTACGATCAAGAACTAGAATTTAGAAATTATAGGAATAGTAAGGTGCCATTAATTTCAGGCAATTTTAAGGAAAAATATATATTGGGATATATAGGTCTTTCTTAAAGTCATCTGTCATTTTTGGGCGGGGAATTTTAGGTATTGGTATGTCGTATCAGTATTGGAGACTACTCAAGAGTTGAGTATGTATCTGTCAGAAACAAAGTGGTATCGAACATCCCTAATCCTGACCATGCACCATGACATGCATGTATTCTGTTAAATTCAAATGACTAATTTTCTTTGACAGGTAACATACTTTAAGAATTCCAATAATAATATGACTACGATCATGTTAAAGCATTCATTCATTAAAACGGTTCTGCCATAACATTTCACGAATGGCAGTGGAGTCTCGGCCATTGTTTTTGGCCAAGATTCAAAATATGAATTTCCATTGCATGTTTTGGCGAGACACAACCAGGTGCCTGCCGACCGGCCAGCGCCATCACAACAATACACAATATATTCAAATAACAAACATTTTACAAAATTTCATCTTATTTACAATTTCTTGTAGACCACCATGGATGAAATATTACCATCATGATTTTGCTACGGTTTTGCCCCTCGTAAAAAAAAAAAATTGTATTGTGGGATCTGATAACTTTTACCACGGAAAATCTTTGAAATGGTTCTTTGTAAAGAGGTATTTAGTCTCCAAGCACCTGTAACAAAACTGTACTGCACTCAGCACAAGCTCCGCCTCGTCTGCGCAGCCGCAGAGAGAGACAGGAGGAGGAGAAAACAGGAGAGGAAAGGACAACACGTACACGCGGTTTGTACAAGATGAGCCGAATTTGGAGACATTTTAATTGGTTAAAGTCAGATGAGAGAAGGAGCCGGATCAGCCCGTCAAGTTGATATATAGTTTTTTGTTTGTTTTTTTAAATCCTGGTCCGGGTGAGTAGCTAATGTTTTTGTTTCCTGCTGCTGTTGCAGTTAAATTTTTACTCACTATTTTTGTTATTTGATTATTTTGATTGTTGTTGGTTGAAGTTTTAATTTTGTTTCTTGTTTATTGTATGGAGCCTTTTTAATGTTCAATGAAATCATTTGCAGTCAGTAGAGTGCAATATTTAGTTCACCAAGTCATTTATCAAAATTTATCGTAAATATTTAAAAGAAAAGCTAAAGTTTAAAGAGCCGTTTGAGATCCAAAAAGAGCCGATCCAAATGAACCGGATCACCGAAAAGAGCCGAGAATCCCATCACGACTTCAGTCACTCCTCTTTGGTGTTTGCGCACAAATTTCCGGGTTGCGCGGGCTTTAAGTCATCTAGGATCGACTCGACCCCGCTTTCAGTCCACAGAATGTCATCCTGCGTCATGGCTGTTTACTTAAACAGCGTGCATGTCTCCCTGCAGCTGCTTGGCATCATCCTGAGCTGCGTCTTCTGGAACCTTCTGGTGGAAATGAGCGAATCTGTCGACATGGTGGACTTCAAGCTGAAGAAGCTGGAGTTCAAGTACAGCGAGCTGGACCTGGCCGGCGCCGGCTGGTGTATGTGTCTGCCCAGGGACGGCGGCTACTTGCCCGTTCCAGCTTCCGAGCCCGAGCTGGACCCCATTGACATTCACCTGCAGAAGCTGAAGAAGCAGCAGCCTCGCACGCACGCGCAGCTCCGAGAACTTCAACAGTCCAGGTCGGCCACCGGGCTGGACGAGGTCGACGTGGGCCGCAAGCTGAAAAGGGAACACTGAGCGGTCTTGTCGCCCTTCTCGCCTTCCCTCGGTTTATTTTTGTTTGATTTGTGTTGCACTGCTTCATGGTTGAGCCTCTGCTGATGGATTTAGGGAATTTGGTCAGCCAAAAGGGATCCAAAATACTTTGTCACTTTAAGTGTTGTGTTTACGAGAAATTTCGAGCAAAAAAAAAAAAAAAAACCAATCTACAGCATCAGCTTTTATTTTTATTATTTTAATTTTGTCTTGTTTATGGTGCTCAGTATTTAAGGAAATTTGGCATTATGTAACTTTTTAATTTGATTTTACCTTTGAATTTGAGCTACATCCCATGTGTTGAAGCTTACCTCAGGCTGTTTCTAAGACAGCCCAATTGCGAGGATGAATCTTGTATCTTGTGTAAAAAAAATTGTAGAGTAACGGAAGTTTTTCAGTGTCGAACAAATAGAACTAGCCCGTATGTCATGCGTGTAATGTTTGTGACGGATGTGTCAATTTTTTTTAGTTAGGATGTCAGTTGGATTTGTGTAGTTAGTGTACACTGTTAAACTGATAGTTGTGGATTAATAATGGAATGCACGTTTTGTACTGTGTATGAATTAAATTATTTGTAAAATGACACTCAGTTTACATTTTAAGCTTTCAAGGGGGAGGCTTCAGTTTTTCTTTTTTTTTTTTAATTAGTTTTTATTCTTTCCATCATTTAAGGGACAAAGAAAGGGATATTGCAGGCTACAACAGTTGTTTGACAGTTTAAGCTAATATCAGACCACTGTTCCGAGCTTCCCTCCAGCTCCTGCCTTGTACCAACACTACTGCTCTTGTTAATAAACTGGAATTTGTCTACTGACTTAGATGTTTGTATGTGTTTGTTCTTTTACACACAAACTACAAGTTTACAACTACAACTTTATACAAATTCATGAAACTGTGACAGGCGAGGGACAAGAACAGACCCATTATTATTTGAGACCAATCAGTTGAATATGATGGGTAATGTAATGCAGCATTGCGGTGAAAGTGGACTTTCTTGGTCGAGGTTTAAACTCAGTGCCAGGCAATGCCAAGTGTTAAAGGGAGCATTTGTAAAATGTTTGTGGAAAGATGGATGGAGCCACCGTTATGGTGCAATTATGAATAGCTACAGTACAGTTGGCGGAATCAATGCCTACTGGTTTCCTAACTTAAAGGGATACTTGATCATTGAGCCATTTTCACCAGTAAGAAGATATAATTTTGTCTATAATTAATGTGATAACTTCATTATTCTTCGTTCTATTTTAAATATTACCATGTTCCCTAAGACGTATTTATACATTCTTATGTTTTCTTATGCTATAGAGCATACAGAATGCTTTGATGCAGCTGAAGAGAACGCTTGAAGCAATGGTATAGTTTTTACAAAAATGGCCAGCAGGTGGCAGCAGCGTATAAGAGATCAACCAGGGCCATGTTGCAAAAAGCTCTTTTCACCACTGTTTTGAAACAGATTTGTGAATAATGATGAAACTTGGCTATATTCTAATGCTAATTGCTGCAAAACAGAAACAGATATAAATGTACTTCTTTCCTGATGAAAGAAGAGACTAATCTTTCTTTTGGTAGGTTCTGTTTTTATAGCAATAGAACACAATATTCTGTGGGCCTTGCAAAATGAGTCAAAATCCAGTAAAATAGTGAGGGCCCAGTGAAAATGTCTGGGAGTGAATGAGCAGCCGTGTGCAGCTCGGATAGGCTCCAGCTCGCCTACAACCCTAATAAAATAGAAAATAAAAATCCTACAGAAAATGGATGGATTTGTTTATTTTCATCTCGTGAAAAAAATTCCCCAGAAAAAGCCGACATCTATTTGGGGGAGGTGTTTATTTGTTCAAGTCGACAGGGCACCCAGCAACAAACAAATCTAGTGTCTACTGCAGTGGATACTGATTTTGATGCTATAAAGTACAACAATCGCCCCCAACAACAACAACAACAAAAAGTGTGATGTCATTTTTGTCTCGTGTTCTTCTCTGTTTTGTACTTGTCTCTAAGCAGCTCTATTTCAGTGGATACAATAGATGAGCCACATTAATTGAATTCCAGTAGTGCTTGGCTACAAACAGATCACTGTCCATCTGCAGGTCATCTATCCTCATTCACTTCTCACCTCTCTTCTTCCTCCCTCATGATGACGGTTCAGGGACAGCAGATTGAATAACTACGGTTAATAGATGATTTATGACATACACGAACTGCACTTTGGCTTGTGTGGTTCCATACAAACTGATTGTCACAATGTAGGCAGGATTTAAAAAAATAAAATAAAAAATGTAAGTCGGGAGCCAAAACACGCACACTCAATGACATCCCACCACTGTGAAGATTATAACCAGTTGTTGTCAACAGCACATTTCCTGAGCGAATATAATGACATACAATTTTCTGGGTAAAATTGCTGGATGTATTTCGAGCTGTCAATGTTGCAGCGAACAGCTCATGTTGTCAAATAATAGCCAAAGGGAGAAAACAGCAGTGCTGTGGATCGGTTTTTTCATTTCTTTTTATAGGATTATTTGGTCCTGACATGAAAACAATACACTGGACAGACAAGGAGAACAGAAGAGAGGCTTTTAGTAATAGAATGGGTCAGAGAAAGCAAAATGCACATATTCTGAATTTCAAAGGAAAGAAAATGAACCTGTAAGTCAAAATAAATCCACAGAACAGATTATAGTGCTCACGAAGCACTCTAGCAGAAGCACCAACACAAGCATCTAAGATTGATAGCATTCAAAATAAAAGATTTACGCTAGCAGACGCACACAGTGAATTAATTCAACTCAATCACATTTTAGGCACGGTGACTGACTCGTTAACACATCTGCCTCACAGCGCAGATGTGCTCCATGGCTTGCAAACACTTTTTTTTTTTTTTTTATTAATTTACTATTTATTTATTTTATTTAACGTTCCCTAAGCATTACCTACGTGTTTGTACTGGGTTAAACCAATATTCCTCTTATTTCTTTTATTCAATTATGGATCCCTAACTTTGGTTTGTGTTATTTTTTATTTTAAAGTTGTATAATCTTAGTATTATAAATTCCATCCATTTCCTTAGCCGCTTTTCCTCACAAGGGTCGCGGGGGTGCTGGAACCTATCTCAGCTGGCTATGGGCAGTAGGCTGGGTACACCCTGAACTGGTTGCCAGCCGATCGCAGAGTATTATAAATTGATTACTTATATCTGTAGCTTATCCATAAAATTAAAAACATACTATACTTGTCGTAGTTTGAGACTTCATAAAAGAAATGTTAACAAAGTCACTGTTCTGTGACAAGTTACATTTCACATAATAATATACAATTACATAACTATTAAATAATAATTGTATTTATTTTATTTACTGCAAAACTGATGTTTGTTTATGTACAGCACTTTGTATACAGTCGAGTTGAGTTGTTAAACTCAAACTTTATTATTTTAATTTTACTTAAGTTATATACACTGTGTCCCCTTTTGAATGAGCCCGCATTATGTTACGGGGGAAGCTTCATGAAGCAATCTGCAATTAATTTCACACTGAATGCTTAGTAATATGCAGCGTTGGCCCCCTTATAAGAAGGTAACAGACATCATGTGCACGACAGTTACACTCTTCATTTGCATCTCCATTGAAAAGCTCGTCGTACGTTCACGGTCTCAATCCATTAGCTCGTTAAAAAAAAACAAAAAAAAAAAAAAACCTTTTCTCTTTGACTTTTGACAATTATCTGCTGAATAAGCAGCAATTGATTTTTGCAACAAGTTTGACCCCGTGTGCGCCAATATAATTTCTCATTTTGAAATTACAAAGTAAAGTCAGCCAAAGTGTCCTTTCTTCAGTGTTGTTCTATGAAAAGATATAATTAAATATTGGCAGAAATGTGAGTGGCGTCCTCCCTCAGGTGAATTAAAAAAAAAAGAAAAAAAAAAGTGTGGCCCTCAGGTGTATATTGCGTTAAAAGCTCTAATAATCTAAAGTCAGTGTATTACTAAAAGGTGACTAATTTTCTATAAAATGATCCAGTTGAGCATTTCATTTACCCAGTAGTTTCTCTAGTGTGATTTGTATTCTGTGATGAGATGAGAGTGAACTAATGGTTGATATTGCTAGCTTGTTTATCTTTCCACCGTAACAATATTATTTTAAGTGATAGCTAGAACTATGAGTAGTCTATTGGATGAGAATAGTTATTATGAGATCAATTTCCTTTAAATCACCTATAGGCACAGATTTGAAGATAATGGAATTCTGCAGTTGACGACGGTTAAAAATCCACTATTGATTTCAGGACGATATTTTGCCGCCATCTTTCTGCTACAGATACCGAAGGAGAAGAACTTCACAAACGTAGTTAGCATCCGGTTGGTAGTCATAGCTGGTGTCGGACCCAATGGGTCGACCGCCGCTTACCTTCCATAGCTGGGGGCCTGCAGGTGGTTGTCGCTGAGTCCCGTGATTTCGGCTCCTTCGGCTTGTCTCCCTCTGCTTTTCTCTCACTAGCTTTTGCTAACCTCGCCCACTACCGCTCTTGTTAGCCGCTCCAGCGATTTCTTGCTAGCCACTCTTAATCACCGTTCACACTAGCTCCTGTTTGCCGGATTGCTCACTCGAGTGTGGTTTGTCTGAGTCACCTCTATTAGTTCAACACTAGATGGCACTAAATTCTACACAGTATAACTTTGACATTTTGGTTATCGCAACATTTCTCAATATGATGAACTACAGTTGTATACCACTGTGAACTACAGCAAAAATGAACGTATTGTTAAAAAAAATGAATACTTCTCCGAAAGCATGCTAACTCCACAGTAACATGCTAACTGACCATTTAGACCTGAGGTGAGATTCAGACTTACTATGAGGCATATGTGCTTTACATATTCTCAACTGTACCTCCTGGGAATATTGTAACATGTTAAATTAATTTCTCCCTAAGCGTCAATCCAACAAGTAATTATCATTTGTAAAAGGTTTCCCCCCCTGTTTTTCTTTCAGGCAGCTGGTATAAACGACCTCACTAGATTGTGTGGGTGTACCTAATAAAGTGTCTCTAAGTGTATATTGACCTGCTGGTGGAGTACACCGAGAGATTTCCTATGACGGGCTGATGTCAAGTATATTTTGACATAACTTCCTGCCTGGAGGTCTTTGCCAGTCCTAGTTTAGCCATTATTGAACCAGTCATGAGACAGAGAGAGTGAAAGAGAGACAGTTTGACAATCAGACAGACAGATAGACCGGAAGCAAACAGAATGGAGCACTTTCCTCTTTACTTTGTTTTTCTTATGTACAAGTCTCCACTGGTGTGTTTTCACTGATGTGACCAAACAAGATACCTGGACCGTTTCTTCTTTTGCCTCATCTGTCTTGACAACTAAACCAGGTAGGACTTATACTTAATTCAGTAATTATATTGTGTTTTGTGACACTATTATTGTTTGTTTGTTTGTTTGTTTGTTTGTTTGTTTTTCGTCCACTGGGCTATTGATTTCATGTGCTGTTGCACTCCACGGTCAAACATTATCCTACACCATGCTATTCCATGCTGTGCTGTGTTGTTGTGTTTGGCGGTGGAAGTTGTGGAACAAATTTAAATATGTAAATATGTATTTTATCTCTAACACATTATAATTGAACAAAAACAATATACTGTAATATGATAAGACATGTTTTATAACTTTAATGGATTTTATTTCTTAACAAATGCCGAAATGTAAAAATACACAAATTATTGTGTTAGGCAATAATGTAATTTTGAAAAAAAAAAGAAAATAATAAAAGAAATATTATTGAAAGATGACTACGTTGCAGTTTGAGCTGAATATATTCTTAAGGCTCCGCTTTGCAAACACAAGTTGGTTATATTCGAGCTTTTAAGGAGGTTTTGAGAACTCAAGTGACTCAAGTTCACTCAATCTGATGTACTTTTTGCTGTTGTGTTTTGTAATGTGCTGTCGTGTTTAGTTGTTTGTTGTGTTTGTTATTAGGTTGTTAGGAAACCACTCAAATATAGTTGGCCAAAAATCAGACGAACAGTAGAAATGTTTTGGTGATAAGTGAAGTGATGTCTTTCCCCACACTTACATTGGGCAAATGAATAAATGAATAATAAATAAATACATAGGTTTGTAAGAGCTTGAATGATTGCAGTTGACTTGTTTGTTTTTCAAACGTTTGAGGCCCATTACTTGATGCAAGTACAAAATTTCATTTGTAAAAGGGCAAATGTAAGGTCAAAAATCCATTATTAAGCTGTGGACGCATGGACAGGTACATGTCAATGAATTTGAATAGTGTGTAAATATGTAAAAATGCATTTCAGTTGTTCAATTGAAAAAGTTTAAACACCTATATGATATGTACAGTATACCATTCAAGCCTCATCTTTATATCTCACTAAACTATAATATCGTGAAAAAAAGTTCAAACAAGACTGCAAAATCCATCAGTCTTTTCCTATGTTGGCGACCTTGGAACACACTGCCATCAGAAATCAAATACATCTTGGATTTGTAGATGTTTGCTACTAAAACTAAAATTTGTCTGAAGAAAAAACAAAACTGTACTTGCCTGTAAATAATGTGTGGTAATTCTGAACTATGATATGCTTCTTTTTTTTATGTCTTGATTGTTTTTTTTTCCTGTACTATAGCATTGCAAGTGAAGGTTTCAATTCACCTACTTTAAATGCAATATTGGTATGGTTTTACTGCTTTTCAATTGTGTGGTTTAATTGTTGTATATTTTACATTTTGTATTATTAATCTGCAATGATGTGGAAGGACTAACTAAAAAAAAATAAAACTAAAAAGTGTCATATAGCTTAGTTGTGCACCGGGTGCTACACTTCCAGCCACTTCTCTTTCTATTCTGGTCAGAGCTGGTTTGTGCGTGTCAATGTCTTGCATTAAATTGCCTTTACTTCTCAGGACATGCCACATTCTATTATGTTGCCTTTTCAGAAGACAGTTGTCATTTTTATGGCTTTTTGAAAGGATAAACAAACCAATAAACTCAGATGCCCCTTGATATTAAACTAGCTTAAAAAAACAATTTTAAAGCTTCTCTAATTAGCTGAATAGCTTTAAGCCGCGCTGACATAATTGTACAAGGGTTTTCTAATCATCAATTAGCTTTTCAACATGATTAGCTAAAGCAATATTCCATTAGAACACAGGATTGATGGTTGTTGTAATGGTCCCCTTTACACCAACTGTATGTTATGCATATTTACCAGAAAAAAAATGTCTAGACTCGATTAATTAAATGTTGCTCTAATAATAATAAAAAAGTTTCTTTCAAAAATATATTTTTTAAAATACATTTGTAAATAAATCGTAAATTTCTAAGTAATTCCAAACTAAACTTTTGAAATGGTATACAGTATCTCTCAAAGGTGAGAACACTCCCCACATTTTTGTAAATATTTTATTTGAGTATATTTTCCCATGGGACAACTCCAACAACAAAATTAGCACCGGTATACCCCTAAGTGAAACTGTCCAAATTGGGCCATTTCCCCCTCCTTGGTAACTATTAAGTGACTCGTTAGTCGTTACTGTTACCAAATTTCATGTCTGAGTGTGGAGCAGGTTAAATGAGGTGGTCTCACTCCCATACTCTCATACTGTTCACTGCAAGTTCAATGTGGCATCTTTTCTTTGGATATGAAATAAATAGATTTGTCATACGATGGCCAAGATCGCCAACTACCTGAAAATAAGCTGCAGCAGTTTGGCAGTACAAGTTCCTCTCAGAACAGGCCTCGCCATGGTTGGTCAAAGTTCATCAATCATCATATCAAGAGGCAATAATTGTGGGAATGCTTCAGCATTCCTACAATTATTGTGAAATGCTGGTATTTTATTTTATTTTTATTTTTTTTACAGTGTAGGCATTCTAACACAATGTCCCATGTGCATGTGAGCTTGAGTATAGCTTGTGTTCAGTTTTGACAGGGTGATCCCATTGATCCCTGCTGCCTACTGGGTGTGAAGGACACTGATGTGACAGCACTAATTACCGAGGTAGGGAGCCACCACTGCAAACATTCCCAACTGCAGCACAACTTGGCTGTGGAAGGCTAAAATTACACTCCACCAGGCAAATTGCTCATCACATCCCATTTGGGATGTCCACAATAGAAAGAGTATTGTGATAAGTCACTGTCATCATGGATTCAACATTGAGTGCAAACCTCAATGGCAGTATTTGTAAAAAGGAAGGACTGATTGCATTCCCACATATGTTATTCGGCTTTTTATTCTCCACACTTTTTTTTGCCATGTAATAACTCCCACATCATACTTCCACTTTTACACCGTTCAAATTTCAACTTGCGTCCAAAATTCATGCCATCTTGGGAATATACCGTCTGATTTCACAGTACTTACAGTATTCGCACAATTTAATGTTAACTAATTTTATCGTTTTCAATGGGACTGACATTGAGCTTTTTTCTAAGTCCCACTTTCCACGCCCACTCCTATACATACAACTTCTCATCATTACCAGCTCTGTGATACTGCTCAGTGGCGCACTTGGTAGAATGAATTGTCCAGTAATTAGGAGGTTGCGGGTTCGAATCCCACTTCCGACTGTATATTGCAAATGTATCCATGGCAATTATGCTAAGTGATTACATGTATACCAACTCTCTTAGTTCCACTTTTCCATCTAAATAAATGGCGGGTGCTGCATGCCTAGGTGGCACTATTGCGTGAATATTATTTTATTATTTTGCATTTTTCCATTGGATATCAGTCCCATTTTTTTCCATCTAAATGAAGGGAAGCTACTTTCAGATAACACTTTTACATATAAATAGGCCATTAGCTGTGATTTTCAACAAGACAAGTTGGCTCACATGTTGAATACTTGCCTGGCATTATTATTATTATTATTATTATTATTATTATTATTATTATTATTATTATTATTATTATTATTATTATTAAGTCAATCTCTTGTGTAATAACCTTATTTATCGATTGATTGAATTTTTATTTATTTATTTATTTATTTATTTATTATTATTATTATTATTATTATTATTATTATTATTATTATTATTATTATTATTCAATCTCTGGTGTAATAACCTTATTTATTGATTGATTGAATTATTTTTTATTTTATTATCTGTTCTCATTGCTGCTGGACATGTAAATTTCCCAGAGGGAGCCATCCCAAAGGGATCAATAAAGTCAAGTCTAAGTCTAAGTCTAAGTCTATTTATTTTTTATTTTGATAATGACATTAAGAGCAGGGATGGGAAAAAAATTCATCAGCCCTACTGGGGCTGAGCTGTCAGTCAACACCTGTGGCTGTTTTATTTACAAATTATTGACCAATCTAAAGTGTTGAAAATGCCGTGCTCGCTTTGATGATGTAATGTTAATGTTTTGAAAAAACATGTCATTTTGGGCGTATCCAGAAAAGGGACCTTTTGGGAGGTAAGGGGTTTTTGGCCCGACACCAGCAATAAGAAACTATGAATTGGTAATTTCATGAGTTATTTCCGTTGGCAAGTGACCATGATAAGCGAGTTTAACACCCTCCGAGGTGTTATATCAGAGATTAATGGACTGGCAACCGTCATCTGTTGCCCGTTGGTTCACGCCTCCATTAATCCCTGACAAGTGTACCTCGTCGGGATCTTGCAGGATCATTTACAAAACTCATCATGGTTACATGTAATTTCTCTGATGACTGGCTCATAAAGCCCAAATGTAAAGACTGGTTTGCTTAGGATCACCAAATGGATTAAGAAAGCTAATTGCAGACTTTGTGTGAAATTATTTCACATCTCCAACATGGCAGAAGCGGCACTTTTGAATTACATGTCTGGGGAGAAAAAAAAAAAAAAAAAAAAGCACTCGTCATCTCTCCCTGCTCTGACCGAGATTTGTGGATATTTTGGCTAGAAACATTAAGTCAACCTAGCTATAGTCTTATGGGAATTATTTGACAACATAATGGCATGAATGACATGCATCTAATTACTCAAATTCTGTAAATCAGGGTCTGGGAAAAAGTCTGGAATTTTGAAATCTCAAACGTGTAGGAAGCATGTTATAAGCTTCTTTACGATATGTGTTCATGGTGGTATTTTATTAAACTTAACTGTCAAATGTTTGAGTTATACTTCAAGAGAATTTGTTGTCACTCCTCTGCATCTCCATTCTGCCACTTGATGTAAAAATAAAATGTAGTTTTCATCTTTAATGTGTCTGATTTTCACCATGAAATAATTTTGCAACACGGATGCAAGCACATCATTGGTTCAAGATTTTTAGTATAGCACAAGAACACCCGATAGCAAATATATGAACCGACAAATGCAACTTCCGTGAAAGTACAACAGAGCAAAAAAGTTATTTATTGTTTCGAATATGAATACAATTTATTTTATTTTTATTTTATTATTATTATTATTTTGTCAGTCTGAATGGCTCATTTCTGATTTTTTTTTTTTTTCGCCCAATCCGACCTGGGTCACTTTCATACATGGTCCTAGATCTGATACGTAGACCTCCACCTGAACAGTCAAGTCACATGTATACGACTACACGTCATCTAAAGCCGAATATGCGCTCCCCGCGTGCGGGTGAGCGTACTCGAGAGGCTACTGTACTGCCAATCGTCCGTGAAACTGCAAAGTAGTTTCGACTCGTTGACCTTATTTGACTTGAATGTAATCCCACTTGAAACATGAAGCATAATGTGGACATTTATGGTGATAATGGTCATTCAGCCACACAGATGGTTCATTTATTGCGCGTGGCAATGATGTGACATCATCGTTCGAAGGCGTCTCCATGAAAATGAGATCAATAAGCCCTGCTTCATTTCCTTCAAATACTTCAACCTCCTTTCGCATCACTCCTCTGTAGATATGAGATATATTTCCATATATTTCCGTATACGCAACGTGAGTGACATTGTCTTTTCTTCTTTTCTTTGGCTCACACACGGGATACAGACTGAGGTTACAATTAACGTGTAATGTGAATGGTTACACACACACAAAAACGAATTAAAAAAATAAAATAAAATAAAAAAAAAAAAATCCGAATTGAGCATTAAGACCTGCAGTGTCAAAACAACCTGCTTTAGTAGCCGTTTATAATACATATTGTTTACAGAGTGGATTGCTGAAATATTTTGTAATACTTTACTGTGATTCCAGTACAAAATGAAGTGGAAAAAAGATCACAAATAGATAACAAATAATGTGTCGGTCATTGAGACCGATCCAGATGACGTTGTTGAGCTCTACAGAGGGACCGGCAGAGGACTTGGGAGACATTGGTTTTCAGAGAGAGCACGCAGAGCAGGGAAAAAAAGAAATGCAAATCGTGAGACTGAGGCGACTGAGAATGAGATACCAGCAGTGTGAGACGCTATTTTCACAAGTCTAGCGCTAAGTGCAATCTAACTGCGCATCGGTGGAATTTACTTTCTCTTGGTATTTTCGTAGCCACAGATGGAAATGAACGTGTGTGTGTGCGCGTGTGTTTATTTTTAACTATAAGGGGAAAAAAATCAATAGAGAAGAATGCACAACATTTCAGCAACCATGTATATAATAAATAACGTGTCTTAACAGATTTCTGTTGTGAATTGCTTGATTTTTTATTTTTATTTTTAGTGTTTTGGGAAGCTTAACTAACATTAGCTATTAGCACCTGGTCTGGCAGACTCTTATAATACATAAGGTACATAAAGTTAGCCAACATTTCTTGACCACAAATCTTACCTTGGAACAATACAATATTTTTTGTGGTAGGCTTAATCATTTCTTGCTAGCTCTGTGGTGGATGCTCTTAATCTTCTAGCTAGCTAGTTATTCCGACGTAGCCCATGTGTGATCAAGCGTTGCTACCTTGGGTCTTTAATTTAAAGAGGAAGTCAACCTTAAACATTTTTTTGACAATAATATGTGACCTCACTAGTCTAAACATGACATTCTGATTAATATTACAATTTGTGGAATATGAGTTACATCTCAGGGGGCGGCCATTTTGCCATTTGCTGTCGACTGACGAGGACATGCATAGTTGCTCAAGACTCAGACAACGACCAATCACAGGTGATCTGTTTTCTGAAACTGAGCTGTGATTGGTTGTTACCTGAGACCTGAGCAACTGTGATGTAATTTCACTCGACAGCAAGTGGCTAAATGGCTGCCTTCTGGAAAAAATAAAAACGTTGGCTTTTGCTGCTTAACTAATATTCCACAAATGGAATATTAACCAGAATACTGGGGCTGCATAGAACATATTATTAAGAATTATTATTATTATTATTATTTTATTTTTTATATATATTTTTTTTCAAAAAAAAAGTGCGGCTTGTTGGGCCTTGATACAGTGCACATTAGTTCCACCTTTTATGTTGAAGCTACATAATAATAATAATAATAATAATAATAATAATAATAATAATAATAATAATAATAATAATAATAATAATAATAATAATAATAATAATAATTACACTACCTTTGTAATATATATTTAGGAGGGCACAGGGTGATCTCGACTCAGCCTTACGGAGCCCCTGGCCCCTGTTTCCCAACACCGAAAACCGCCACTGCTTCACATCTGCATGTGACAGCAGCAAATACCTTATCAAGCAGTTAATGTCGTTAAGCTCTGCCCAATTGAAACATGGCGGCTCTAAACTCTGCTGGTTGCATTCAATGTGAGAGTTTGATCCTCGTGCGACAAGTTACCCTCACATTAGTTTCAATCATGCAGATTTCCATCGACTTGGCCCGCCTTTTAATTATTTCCCCATCGATCTCCCGCATAAGTCAGCATGCAGGTCAGTGCACAAGATTCACGGCTGTTGTTGCGCTTGTTTGGCTCTCATAGAATCAGAGCAATGACACACGTGCAACACGTTAGCCTGTGTGATCACGGAACTACTAACACAAAAATACATTTCATAAATACATCTAATTTGTGGAAAAAGTCAATGTGTAAAATGTTTGCGCATCACAACATGAAGCAATGTAAGTCACAAATGTGAAAAACTGTGGCAACAGTAAATATGAAATAACAATAATCAATTTTGAAATATTCATGAAATTTCTTCTGAACACTTGTCACTCTTTATCGATATCACCAGGATGGAGCATGGAGACAGAGGGATGGGTGCCTCACAACTACGTTATGAGGAGCAGGAAGGTGAGTGTAATACTGTATTTCCACATCCTTGGAGAATAAACACAGGATAGGTTTCTTAATAATTTATTCAGTTGGAATTGTGAATAGGCTCAAAATGAACAGGGAAACTGATGCGTAGGTTGTGGAGCATTCTCTCCATCCTCTTACACTAACAGTTTTGCTTTTGCACATGTAATTTAAGCGCACGTCAAACATGCTTTCCAAATGCAAAATTAAAAAACATTGCAGGGTTGTTTTTTTTGTTGGTATCTGTGCAAAGAAGAAAAAAAAAGTTTACTGGTGTTAATAGAGCGAGTAATAAATAGACTGTGCGGAATAATTCATTCAGTGGGTTAACGCTTGAGGAAATGCTCCGTGAGTAAAAAGTGGAATGAAAATTCTTACTTGTAAATCGGATGAAAGCATTTTTCTGTGAGATCCAGTTCATGATGGCAGTGCTGACTGATTTCTTTTCTATGTGTGTGTATTTTACTGTACATATAATGCAGTGTAGTCATTCAACCGCTGTCAACAGAGACAGGAGTACGGAAGGATTTATTTATTTATTTTTTTAATTGTATTGATGAAGAAGAGAGTAAATGTCTGGATTGAGACAGTGTTGTTGTTGTTTTTTTTAAAGATTTATTTATTTATTTATTTTTAATAAAGCACTTATACATTTTTGCATTGTTTCAAGACTTGAGGTAGACCTCTATTCAATTAGATAATTTTGGGTTTGCTTGACATTTTATTTTACATTTTATTATATTCTTTTTTTTTTTTTTTTTTAAAGAGATAATATATTTCTACTTGATTTTATTTGTTGTTGCACCTTTTTGTTGTTCTTGCCTGAAATTACAGTATTTTATTGTTGTGTTTTTTTAACCCAAAAATAAGCAACCAAATGACATATTTAAAAATGCAGAGTATACTGATTTATGATTATTTATGATTTATGTTACTTTTAGTAGGCCTAGATGATATTCACTGTCCCATTTGTGGGGCTTTAATACTTAGAAAGTTGTGTGAATCAAATATGTTGTGGTATATTTTTGGGGGGTGGTTGTTTTAAATTATTATACACATTAAAATCCCTGCAGGGAAAATTCAACAATGAATGATCAATAATCAATATTATTGGCTGAAATAGAGGGCAACATAATCAAATCAGGCCCTATGGAGGAATGGGCTGGCTTGTTCTTTTCTTAGTGTGTATATATCTTACGTACTGCAAGCGGTTGACGGCTAATTATTATTTTTGAAAAATGTTTTAGATGCGGCATACGTTAATGTATCTTGGGATCATCTTTGCCAGCAGATCATCAGTCCATCTACATCGGTGTGCCGGTTCCTCGAGGATATCGGCGTAAGCGCAGGCGAAGGCGTTCTAGTCATGACAACAGCAACACCAACAGAGACAGACGCTACAGCCATCACAGACACCACGAGCCCGACCACTATCGAGACATAGACATGGAGGAAGGACTCATGGATTCACATGACCACAGCCTACAAGACATAAACCGCACAAGTAAGTTATACAGAGTTTCGCTGTATGATCTACCTTCCCTCCTTAATCGATTGTACAAGAAACTTAGACATGTAGTTGGCATCATTTGATAATAAGTGTTGATTTTGTGAGACATTTTTTTAATTCATCTTTGTATTACTAGACCTTTTGTTGCAGTTTTCTGTAGTTATCTGTAATTGTCTTTACCAATTCAGAAAAAAAAATCACAATTGGAATAAGCCTTGGCTTGCTGTCACCAGTGCTCGTCAATACTATTGATCACTGATGACATTAGGAAACAACACGTGTACAGTAATTGCATCTGCCTATATGTTCACATGTATCTTGTTATCCTATAGCACCAATGGTGAAGTCATGTTAGGTCTCACCCATACAATACAGTACTGAATGGATTGTACTGTACATTCAGGTTGGCACGGAATGGATATCAATAATACTGTAGAAATTTGTGAGTCACGTGTGCTTCAGTTCTGTCGTTATTTGTGCAGGAGATTCAACAATTCAATAGATGACCAAGAAATACATTATTTTCTCACCTGCTGGTTGATGAGTTTTGTCCTTTTGAGAATGATGAAAAAAATCCCTTTTAGATCATTTTACCATTAAATTCAAATATGGTTAATATAGTTAGGTAAAAATAGGTTTGAAACCAAATTATCATTATTTATATATTATCATGTCACAAACAGAAGTGTTGCTCTTGCATGACATCCTTGCAGGCAGCATGGTTTCGGTTCTCACTGAGTGTTAAAGGGAGGAGTCAACCGTAAACATTTCCTGACAATAATATGTAATATGTGACCTCACTCGTCTAAACATGACATTCTAATTAAAATTACATTTGTGGAATAAGAGTCATGAAGCAAAATCCAGCCGTTTTTATCCATCACAGGGGGCGGCCATTTTGCCACGAGCTGTCGACTGAAGATGACGTCACAGTTGCTCAGGACTCTACGACCAATCACAGCTCACCTGTGATTGGTTGTGGGCAACTGTGATGTCATTTTCACTCGACAGCAAGTGGCAAAATGGCCGTCTTCTGATCTTGATAAAAACTGCCAGATTTTGCTGCTTAACTCATAGTCCACAAACGCAATATTAACCAGAAAAATGTATTTAGACTAGTGGGGCTGCATAGAACATATTATTGTCAAGAATTTTTTGGAGGTTTGACTTCCCCTTTAACGATTGAGTGCTCTGAGACTGACCGGTAACCGATCCACGGCTGTGGTCTATAACTTTTGAAATAAGTGCTCTAAAAAAAAATGCCAAAGAAAAAGGACACATGTCCAGAATGAATCCTTTGATTCTTGCTTGCCTGAGCTTGTATAATGTATGCTGATTTGCTGAAATATGGGGGGACTTTAAAGATTTCACTATATTTTCAGTCTCAGAAACGAGCAGCACACAGAGCCTGGTTGTAAAACTGAACAGTCTGAGATGGTCATTAATGTCTTGTTGATTGACTGTGTTTGATTGCCAAACAGCAAAACGGGAAGAAACAGCTGCTATTTGTCACACTTTTAATAATGGTTTCTTTCTTTCCTCTTTCAAGGCCAAACAATACTGTTTGGATCAGCAGCAAATTGGAACACCTCTGGCATATGCCTGAACTTTTTCATTAAGATCAATTCATTCTCCATCAATCCATCCATTTTCGAGCATTTTGTTTGTGAGCTCAAGCCTTTGGCAGCTACCTTCTGGTCAGCCGGTCAATCAACCAGTAACCAATTACACTCAGATTTACACTTATGAACAATTTACAGAGAAAATCCAGCAAGCATGGGCATGGGAACCAGAATCTTTGACTGCGAGGCAGATGCACTAGTGACAAAAATTATGGGAAATTAAGGAAAATTATTTTTTAATGCACATTTAAAAAAAAAAAAAGTGAAGAAACTCCCGAATCCTTCCATAGCCGATGCTTGGCCGAGTTTCTCAAACAAACAGTGAAGCTTAAAAGGTTATTTTTTTTCCTGTTTTCCGACAAGTGTCGCCGGCAGCTGAGCGGCTACGCTACATCCTAAGTGAGGATGATGACATGCCTACGCCCACACTCTTCACTGAAATGGACACTCTGCAGCGTGAAGGGGACGAACTGGAGTGGAAGGAATCTGCAAGGTGGATGCTCTCACTTACTAATAATACAAACTGCATCAATCTAAAAAAAAAAAAAAACAAAACAATTCAAATTAAGTTGAATGTAAAGAAAAACAGAATACAATGATTTGCAAATGCTTTTCAATCTACTTTCTGAACAACTGCATGTCCAAAATGTTTCTCAATGAACAATTGCAAAGAATTTAGGATCATCACCTGCCAGTTGAGTTCAACTCAAACACTACAGGGGAAATAAGCTGCTCAGCGATGATAACATACTTTTAAAGAGAAGCAAAATATATTTTTTACATCTTTTCAGCTCTGGAAAGTTCTTGAAAAGATCTCACACTGGGCACATTTCCTCAGAGCTCAGCCGAACATTCGCCTCACTCTATTTCACATTCACAGTGCGCAACGTCCAAAAGGCTTCCGTCGGCACCGCCAGCTGTGTCTTATTGTGTTCAACATTTTGTCATTCTTTGTGAGTTTTTGCTGCCTGCTTTCAGATGGGTGAAGTTTGAAGAGAAAGTGGAAGAGGGAGGCGAGAGGTGGAGCAAGCCGCACGTGTCCACGCTGTCTTTGCACAGCCTGTTTGAGCTCAGGACGTGTCTTCAGACAGGAACCATTCTTTTGGATCTGGACGGCTATTCTTTGCCTCAAATAGTTGGTGAGCTTTTTATTACTCACATGGCATCAGGAGTTGTATGTTAAATCTGTCTGGGCGTATGCAGTCATAGCTTACCAAACCACTTCTGTCAAAATTTAAAAACATTGCTAAGGTGGGATGTTGACGGCGTATTAGGATCACATATAAATATATAGGTTTTTTTAGAGGGCGGGGGCAATATGATGAGAAAAAAGTGGAAAATTTGCCACTTTTTATTATGACGAGAAGAAAAGTGGCAAATTTGTAGGGATGTAACAATATCCAAACATCATGATACGATATCACGATATGAAGGTCACAATACGATAATTATCACAATATTGTGGGGGGATTGGCGATATTAAAAAAAGGTCACTATTGTAATAAAAAAATAATAATAATAAAAAATCAATACAACTCAAGATTAGTCCTACTTAATGCAGTGATTCTTCTGTGTACCACAAGAGAGAGCTCTCACTTCAAATTTCTGAACATTTTATATTTAATTACAAATTTCAGAAAGTTTTGTGGTGCGTTGACAATGATTTCAACTAGGAGTTGTTTTATGGTCCATGTTGAGCCACTATTCTGCATTATCACATGGCCTACAAGGTGTGCAGGCGAGGTAACATAGCTATGTACTGAAGTATTGTGCACGGGATACTGCAACGTGCAGACAATATGTGGAGCTGAGAGTCCGACTGAAGAAGGCATTCAAGTGAAGTGGTGCAGGCAATACCATAAAGCTTTCTTGGGCTCAGGGATATTTATTTATTGTTTGTCAAACAACTCGGGTTAAGATGCTGCTGAAAGCCAATTTATTTTGCTCTGCTGCAAAAAGCAATGAAAGCATTTTATTAAGACTTTCATGCCATGACAATCCTGATGAAAAGTATGGCACGCCGACGTGTGCAGTACTGGTGCAATACAACTCGCACAGGCTCAAACACAAGCTGCAGGCACAGTTGTATGCAGCAGTCAATATATTGATGAGCAGCTTGATATAACATGGATCAGCATTTATAATTTGAGCTTTACAAACCGCAATTTCCCCGTGAAGCAGTTACAAGTGACTCGGAAGTGGGATTTGCTTGTGGCGATGAATCATTTTGCTGGAGTCAGGGCTATTAATATATATCCATATGATACCTACTCTTACATGGGCAAATGATTAGAATATAAATACAACAAATGTTGAATTAATAAATTCACATCATGCCTCAAGACATATTCCCCCCCCCCATTAAAATATGTACATTGTTTAAAGAATGTTCTGCTTACACATGATACATTATTCAATGACAATTAACTCGCTCGGATAAAATACAAAAGGAAATTTCCTACGTAAAAAAGAGAATCCCAAGAGGGCCCAGGAGTCAACTCAATCGGATGAGTGAGTGCAAATCCAGTGCTGAGCTCGGCGTCACTGCAAAGAGGCAGATTAGACCGAGTGTTTGTAATCTTGCAGATGCGCACAAGCCAACGTATTTAAGCCCCATGTGGTTACAATTGAACGGTTCCTGATAACCCCTTCCAACCAGGTTCTAAAGTACAGGCTAAGGAGAGCCGTGACATCACTGTCATCGGATTGGCCTATCATTTAAAAGACTGCCACCAAACTGTCACATGTGCCGGTTCACGTCAAAGGACTCGGTATGCTGGAAAGTCCAACTTGGCGCAGAATGGTCCACAAAATTTCCAAACAGATGCAGTGCCTGCATGAAATGTGAATATTTAATTTGTTAGTGGATGAGCTTCCACATCTGTTTGCGTGGATGAACAAAGTTTGCACCTGTTTTTTGCACGTGCAAACTCTTGAATAAAGCAGACGTTAAACGTTTGCCCATGTATGTTTTTCTAGATGACATCATTGAGAGACAGATCGAGGAAGGCATGATCATGCCCGAGCTGCGAGAAAAGATCAGTTTTGTTCTGCTGAGGAAGCATCGACACCAGACCAAGAAGCCGATTCATCGCTCTCTAGCAGATATTGGAAAGTCTAGTTCGTCCACCTGTGAGTTTTGCTTCTTGTCTGAAAAATAAAGCCCTCTTGCTAGAGAAAGGAAATGGAGGCAAAATAGTCGGCTCATTGCTGCGCATTACGTATTATGACAAGCCATTACAAGCGGAACGTGTAGACGTGGCAATGTTTTCTCATTCCCCTGAGTTATTAAGTGATGTGAATAATGTGACATCTTCTGATTATTATTATTCAAACATGTCTCCATTTGTATATTAAGATTTGTCCACGGTGACTCTATTAATGTGTGATGTCTTGATAGCTATCAATTTCCCACACGGTATCCAGGGTGTAAGCTGCTCGACACGTCTGACCTCTTTTTCTGTTTGCGTCTCTTGCCTGTCAAGCTCGCCCAGTGGGACCCAGAGGGGCACCTGGCCCGGTGCCGGCGGCCAACTACAATCGATCCACAGAGGACCTCCGGATCAAGCAGCAGTCTGGCAGCTATGGCCGCTTGCGTGAGTGTCTACTTATTGCTCAATTCACAATGATCTGATACAGTTTTCACAGTATTGTGCACTTAACTATGGCTGTATTGCCATACGTCTTTTTTTTTTTTAAGCGATCTTTTTGGTTGCTTTTTAATTCTATTTATTTCACAACAGTAGTTGTCATTTACATACCACACTCCTCACACTTAAAAACTCATTCACTCCCAGACGTTTCATTGGATTTTGACTGATTTTGAAAGGGCCACAGAATATTGTTCTATTGCTTTAAAAACATGGAACCTTCCAAAAGAAAGATTAGAGTGTCTTCTTTCGTCAGGGAAAAAAAAAGTATATTTGTATCTGTTTCCGTTTTGCAGCAATTAGCATTAGAAGTTGCATAAATATTCACATACCTGGTGAAAACACTGTCAAAAAGTGCTTGTTGCAACATGGCCCTGGCTGATCTCATACTCTGCTGCCACCTACTGGCCGTTTTTGTAATAACTACTATTGCTTTAAGCCACTTCTTCATATCAGAAGCTGGATCAAAGCCTTGCTCTTGCATTTAAAAAAAAAACATTTAAAAAAAGTGTAAATGTTTTTGGGAGTGGAGGACAAAGTATTTAAAAAAAATGTTTACACAATTTTGGGTTTAAAAGAGTTAAAAGGCCATCTGACTATAGTGATAAGGTCAAGTGGTCAACAAAAGATTGACGGATGCTTGTGTATATTTACAGTGTTTTGTCATTCAAAACTTTGTGTTTAGTGAACTGTGAGATGGCACTGAGAAATTATACCAAAAAAGGAATTAATTCAAAATAATTAGCTGATGATTAAGTTGTCAAAATAGTCATATATAATTGATAATTGTCACCCAGCAGGTCACGCTCAGAGCAGGAGCATGAATGACATTGCAGATACTCCCAGCACAGACCAGGTAAGCCTTCAACACAATTATATGTAAAAGTAAAAACTGCGGTTCCCACACATTTTTACATGGAAAGACCACTGGGATTACTAGCTCAGCTCATCCATCAGCCTGTCTATCCCTATCGCAAGCAAGAAGGGTCTCAGGGCCGATCCCTGATGCAGTCATAGCATGCAGCGCCTTGAAGCCATCTGTAATTTCTATTGCGCACATCTCTACTGTCACGCTGCATATGCGGCACCAGTTTGACTTTTCCGTCACTCAGTCTAGACTTTCTCATACAATGCAGCTCCAACCTTGGTACCTTGTCAAATACTTTTCTACATCCCTAACATTGCTAGTCACAAATTGTTTCAAAGTCAGTACCAGTAAACTTTTCCTCCACGCCTCGTATATTTCTTGTTTGTCATTTTTAATGTAAAAAACTAATCAAGAACATCACAGTCATCAGGACCAAATGTTTTTCCATTCTTCAGCCTTGGTAATGGCATAATTTCCTCCCTTCAAATCTGCTCGAATTCCTGCCTTACATTTCTACCTCCTCTAGACTACTTTTCATTTTTTTTAATTCATTCATTCTCAAAAGTGTTTCTTCTGTCATGGCACTCTCCTTACGTGATCAACCTTTCTTGTCCATCTTTATCCTGAAACAAGCTCCACATTCTGACTATCTCGGATCCTTTGACTTATTTCTAATTCCGTCTTCATCGCTTTTAATTCTAATGTTTTGCATATAAAGTAGCGTTATAAAGAAAGAATCTACGGTGGGGAGGTATTGTCATGTACTCAATGGCTAATGATCTGCTAGAAAAAAAAAATAAAGCTCATCATTTAACATTTCTTCAGAGAAGAGACATTGTAGCGTTTCATCCCCCACAATGACTGATGGCTAAACTCATTTTCCTACAAAAGTCGTATTATCTATTTTCTGCCTGGAAGCATATCGCTGTATTTTCCACTTTGCCACGTTGAATTATTGTTGAAATTACCACCTAATATCTGACAAATGTGTTGAAATGATGCTTCATGCTTGTTGAGAGGACGCTCTGCCATCAGTCTTTGAAGGTGACAACCGGCAAGCGAGGGATTGTGCACACACATAACACATTCATTTCCAGGGCTCGCACCAATGTGCCTTAAGCCCACTGATGCATGCTTAGACATATGCGAGGATGGGAAATGCATAGGTTGACAATAAGGTTTTCACACTGGTTGAATGAATGACGTGCCAACTAAAACAGTTATTGTGTTTGGAATGACTGAATGTTTTAACAACTAACAGGCAAAATTAAACAAACATAAAAATTACAGTTCAAAATAAAATTAGATTAGAAATATTCAAAAGTTCATTCCTCCTCTACTTTATTTTATGTGCAAGTTAATTATATACAATACAAACACAATGATACAAATGTGGGAGGGGCACTCTGATTGTATTTGCTGACCTATAGTTGGCCAGATCATGTGAGGATTGTTTGCTGCATCATCTGTGTCAATATTGAACTGGTTAAAAAAAAAAAAAAAAAAAAAAGATCACACTGTCCACGTGCTTGGCCCTCACATGGTGCTACAGATTCAGGCTGTGGCTTATTGACATACCCGAACATCCGGACATATTCTGATATTTCATCAATGCAACGCAATGCAAATGCTTCCTTTTATACGGTGTATTCCTTTTTCCTGCGACTATCATACAATCCAGGCAGATTGTCACATTTTGAAATTAAAATAATCCTCACAAATCAAATTACAAGGATCCAAATTCCAATGCTGTCTCCGGTTCGAGTCCAGGCTCGGACCTTCCTGGGTGGAGTTTGCATGTTCTCCCCGTGCCCGCGTGGGTCTTCTCCGGGTACTCCGGTCTCCTCCCACATTCCAAAGACATGCATGGCAGGTTAATTGGGCGCTCCGAATTGTCCATAGGTGTGCGTGTGAGTGTGGATGGTTGTTTGTCTCTGTGTGCCCTGCGATTGGTTGGCAACCAGTCCAGGGTGTCCCCCGCCTACTGCCCAGAGCCAGCTGAGATAGGCGCCAGCACCCCCCGCGACCCTTGTGAGGAATAAGCGGTCAAGAAAATGGATGGATGGATGAATTCCAATGCTGTCAATGAGCAGGGAGCTTCATTTCACCAACTAGACTTGTGATGTAAATTCTTAATTTACAAAGCTGTCATATTATTGATAAATATGATGATTAACTCATTCACTTCCAGCCATTTTCATGTTCTATTGCTATAAAAACATGGAACCTACCAAAATAAAGATTAGAGTCTCTTTTTTTTCATCAGGGGGAAAAAAAGTATGTTTGTATGTTTTTATGTTTTGCAGCAATTAGCATTATAATTAGCTAAGTTTCATCATTATTCACAAACCTGTTGAAAAACACTGGGAAAAAGAGCTTGTGGCACATGGTTGTTCTCTTATACTCTGCTGCCACCTGCTGGATGTTTTTTTTTTTTTTTTTTAATAACTGCCATGGCTTTAAGCAACCTCTTAAGGTCAGAAATTGCATCAAAGCCTTCATACAAAAACTCTAGCATACAAAAACCTAAAAAAAAAACAAAAAAAAAACAATAAAAAAAACGTATACATACGTTTTTGGGAGTGAATGAGTTAATGTGGTGGCAAACTTTTGTCACACCTTTACATCCAAATATGTAGGTCAATATGCTTATGAAATACAGTTCCTCTGCACAAGCCTGCATTGTTTAGCCACTTCTTTATACCCAAGTTCAAAATGAACAAGAAAAACAGACAAAAGAAAATCATTATACATTATATTTGATACCAGGTATCTGTATCGGGTTGAAAACTTTGGAGTCAACAGATCAGATAAGAAAACATTGTTGAATACCAACATCTTCTTGAAGAATGTGTGCGAGTCGCATTTCAAAATGAAAATTTGGTGAGGAAAGTTGGTGAATGAGGCCCAATGTGTTTTTGTTATGTCTTATGAGACACTTCCTTACCTTATGTCTTTGCCATCATCAGTTGAAAAACAAATTCATGAAGAAGATCCCCAGAGATGCTGAGGCCTCCAACGTGCTGGTGGGAGAAGTGGATTTCCTCAACAAACCCTTTGTTGCCTTTGTTCGCTTGTCCCAAGCGACAACACTTGGAGGTCTGACTGAGGTGCCCGTGCCCACCAGGTGAAATGTCCCTTATCAAAATGTCCCTTATCGTGTGAATGTCGCGTATCAAATCTTTCCTCTATGCAGATACCTCATATTTGTTTCATCACTGCACAGATTCCTGTTCATTCTCTTGGGACCACAGGGAAAGGCCAAGTCATATAACGAGATAGGCCGCGCCATAGCAACATTGATGGTCGATGATGTAAGTAATTACATTTTTTCTAATGTTTCTGGCACGCAAGACCTCCTGAGATGCAATGCTGGGCTGCACTGACTACAACTGAAAATGTTGTTGTGTAAAAATGTATCAATCTTCATTTTTTTCATCATCAGTACAGGTCGAAGTTAAGACAGTAGATAGATGGCAATCATAATCCTGTAGGAGCAAAATTTAAGAAGGATCTGTGAAATTTTCATGTATTTTCCCTCCAAAAGCCAGATTTAAGAATACAATATTACACTCTTTGACTAAAAATTCCTCAACAGGAACTGCAAATTTGTTTTCCACATTTCACGGGTTTTGCATGGATAGCCACAATAAATATGTGATTTGATTCTTGTATCTTTGATGAATGGAAATACAGTATGAAACCCTGACTTTTGATAGTGTAATAAACATCGACTTTCCGGCCACATTCTCTCTTTTGCAAAGTTGACCTGGCTACTGCTCCCTTGTGAAAAGGACAGGTGTGGTGATTAAACCATAATTTGGTGACGTAGCAGACATCTTATAACTTATGAAGTGCAGTTAAGTGACAACCTCATGAAAAGTTTTTCATTAGAAGTTATTTGAAAGTTTGAAAACAATTACTGGTATAGTTAAGAAGTGTTGCAAGTAGCACGCTAACTTGACAGACAGTCTCGAATGTGTAGTCACGTCACCTATAAATATAATTTCAGCTACTTCTGCAGAATATACTGGTGGATTAAGCATTACAGAAGCATGAAAATACATTTGGGTACTTACCAACACTGTTAATTTAACACATTCACTGCCAGCCCCGACAAAATACATCATTGACGTATTTTTCCGTCAATGGCAGTGAATGAGTTAAGGATGCTCTGCAATAATTGTTGACTCTATTAGTAAACATACTCTCAGTGTGGGTGTCTTGTAAAACCTGTCTGCTGGTTTCAAATTGAATCGTTGGAAAAAAGACCGACAGAGATGAAGTGAACTTTCTTGTGCTGGTGGGAGAAAATCAATGACCATGTCACTGCTCTGGGGAAAATATCGCTCTCTCAGTCTGATGATTGAACATGTTAAAGGCCATCCTGTGAATGTTATTTTTGTTTTTTTTGTTTGGTTATTAATCCCATTGGGCAGAGACCTGTTCTTTGGAATGGACTATGAAAATGGACTCATTTGGTCGTCAATTACCAGTCTCCTCTGTCATTTCCTTTACTGAATGATTCCCCCCCCCCCCCCCCCCCCCCCCCCGCTCTTGACGCTCAGCCTCAGGCGCATCATTTGCTGGTGACTGGCAGGTGTTCTTGAATGAAATCCAGCTGGGTTTGAAATGTCAGTATGGCTTGCAGAATTTATGTGAGCAAGTCTCCAAAGGACAGCAGAGGCTGAAAATAAGTCAAACCCATCTTATAAGATACTCAGCATACACCGAAGTGCCACGTATACAAATCACCATCGCATGTGCCAAATGAAATGCTAAAATCTCATTCTGTCCTCCTATCACAGCTCTTCAGTGATGTAGCTTACAAAGCCAGAGACCGTGAGGACCTCATTGCTGGCATAGATGAGTTTTTGGATGAGGTGATTGTGCTTCCGCCTGGGGAATGGGATCCTAAAATCCGTATCGAGCCGCCCAAGAAGGTTCCCTCGGCAGACAAAAGGTTGGAGCTGTACCTTCTCTTGTGCCTTTAATGCGCGTGAAGCACGAATATATCTCAGTGTGACTCCCATCTTCAGGAAGTCGGTGTTCTCCTTAAATGAATTGGGACAGATGAATGGCACAGCGGGTGGAGGAGGAGGCCTGGTTGAGGATGAGGAAATGCCAGCACAACATGAACTGGGAGAGGAACTGGCCTTCACTGGACGGTGCATTTACAAGTCATCCTTTTTAGGGGAAGAAAATGTGACTGTTCATTCATCCGTATTTTTGGGGATTTCCAATGTGTCAGAATTATTTATGTAGAATTACAGCGATCCTAAAAAAAACAAAACTCCCAGCCATTTTCACATTTCGCAATCCCGTTCGCTCCCGGCTGTTTTACTGGATTTTGACTGATTTTGCAAGGCCCACAGAATATTGTGTTCTATTGCTGTAAAAGCATGGAACCTATCAAAAGAAAGATTAAAGTCTCTTCTTTCACCAGAAAAAAAAAGTATGTTTCTATCTGTTTCCGTTTTGCAGCAATTAGCATGTTTCATCAGTTTTCACAAATCTATTCAAAATTGTAAGTAATTGAGCTTTTTTTCTACATGGCCCTGGTTGATCTCCTTTGCTCTGCTGCCACCTACTGGCCGTTTGTGTAATAACTACCATTTCTGCAACCGTTCTTTGCAGTTGAAAGGCTGCATCAAAGCCTTCTGTATGCTCTAGCATAAAAAAAAGAAAGAAAAAGGAAAAAAACGTATAAATACGTCTTTGGGACACTTAGAACATTAAAAAACGTATTTACACGTTATTGGGAGCAAATGAGTTAATTATCTGGCGGATAATATAGCTTCACCTCCCAATTTGAGAACTGATATATTATTTGCACTTATTTGAATAGATATTGCATTTAAATACTAAATTGCGTTTATTAGAAAATATACAGAAAAATGGGTTTGACAGACACAATCTAATGCACTATAAAAACTCGCTTTATAAAGACGTCACCTGATCCTGATTGTCAGAGAGTTATTAGCGCAATAATAAACATGCTTGTAGTTTGTTGTGGGGTAGAAATGCTCCCCTCTACATCACAACTACTATACTGACAGTCCAGTAATAAAGTGGAACAGGCAAATATAGGACATGAACTTTTGGGGTGTTCAATCAGATACCAATCAGAATTTATTCATCCTTCCAATTAGTAAAGGAATACAACAATCATTAGTATTGTGATCCCTTTGATCCAAATCAGTTTGAAACCACCCAAAATGTCAACGTCACTCAATGCGGGTTAAGTACTCATTACATTGGTCTTTCCAAATCAAAAATAATAAGTAACTAATCAGGTGTTTAGAATCATTTCGAACGAATAATGACAGGCTTATGTTATAGATTATAATGCATCTGTTGTAGGCTTGTTAGCTAATAAAACCTTGGGCTGAGGCCTGAGGCAATGACTCCGCTGACCATGCCAGTGGGACCACTCACACTCTGCCAAAGCAAGTCAAATCATTTCTAAACAAACGAGCCAGACGGACACAACGCATATAAATGCTAATGTGTGTGTTTTTATCCGCATTCTGCAACACTGATTTGCGTCATTAAGTGACTACTTATATATGATGGAAAATGTACTTTTTATTGTTTTAATATAAATAGTTGAGTCTCTGCCTGCTCAGACTTTAGGAGTGAAATTAAGCTATCAATTTCCAAATAAAGCCAAGTAAATCCTTTATCAGCTTATGTCTGAAAATGTGGTTACATTTGCCGTTGGTGGCTTTATGCAAGGTTAGCAGACAAACTGTGTTTTGTTTAGCGTCGGCTAACTGTGTTGTGGTGTCCCAAGTTCCCGATACTTCATTTTAAAATGTTTCTTCAGCTGAGATAAGTCAATATTTTAATGAGCCCCGAAAGGGAAATGTAAGTTTTAGAGCAGCATACAGCATAGAGCAGATTGTTTCATTAACAAAAATAAAAATGAATACATCAAATATGTGAAAAGACTATAAAGTAATGGACTGTTGAGCAGCAACAATTGAAACTAACTTTTTTTTCCTAATTTTTATAGCAAATATTTCACCTTGATTCTTTTTATTTCCTAAAACACTTTAGACTAATTGGAGCCCTGTGTTCTACCTTTAAGGGTCCAGTATTACTAAGTAGATTTACATACTTGCGAATATGTTTAAACGTATTTGCACGTACGTTTAATATTTGTGAGTAGGTTCGAATGTACTTGGAGGCTAACTGCGTAAAAACATTTGACCACCCACCCAAAAAAATGTTTTTGTTCTTTTAGCATTTAGCCTACATTAAACCAATACATTTGAAAATTAAGTAAGCAAACATTGTTTATTCCTACTTTTCATGATTCATTATTATTCATAATTATGTCTACAGTACATGTTTACAGCATTTTTTTTTGTTTGAATGTATTTGTAAGTACGTTTAAATGCACTCTAATGTATTTAAACATGTTCAAAAGTATACTTGCAAGTACGTTTAAACATATTTGCCACTAAAAAATGTTTACGCCACACTGGCATCTCTTCACTTCTGCAAATCACAATAATAAAAATGTTTAATCAAAAACACTTTCAGTCAAATTACATACAACAGTTATGAATAAAATTGTTTACCATTTCGGTGTATGTGAATGTTTTGATACATATTACCGTTACATCTCTTGCAGCTTGACCATATGTCTGTTACGTTCTGAGGTTGGTTCCCAAAGCGCAGACACAAATAAGATTTTAACTATTTATTCACATAACTTGACTAGATGAGAAACGAGAGTTGCACAGAGGAACAGTGGTAATAATCCGACAAACACACACACTTCTCAGACAGCTACTACAGACAGTGAATCGATCCGATTGGTTGTGACTAAGTAAAGGATTAAAGATTGACATCAAAAAGCTCCTGACATCACATAGCTGTCACGTAACACGTTACATCAATTCCAAACAGATCTAATGGTCATGAACCCAAACTTAACAGGCCATGAACTCAAACTTAACCCTGGCGTGACCCAGACATGACAATGTTGTCACTGTTGTGCAGAGGGGAAGAAAATGATGGAAGGACGGATTGCAAATCGCACTAAATTACAGCACAATTCACCATCTGCTTCACTAACTGTGTCCTGTCTATGTAACAGCTTCTGTGGTGGGTTATACCTGGACATAAAGCGCAAATTGCCTTGGCTGCCCAGTGATTTCTACGAGGGTTTCCACATTCAGTCCATCTCTGCTGTGCTCTTCATCTACTTGGGCTGCATCACGAATGCCATCACCTTTGGTGGCCTGCTGGGAGATGCCACAGAAAACTACCAGGTAAACAGTGCGCTTGGCCTCTTATTTTGTTTTGCTGTATGAAAGTAAAAAAAACAACAACTACATTTAGCCATTTTTGTTCTTTTTGTTTCCTAAAGATGTCTGTGTACATCATTTTTTCATTTGAGGGCCACATACAGAAAATCAGAAGGACGCAAGGGCCACATCATGTTATGAAGAGAAATTGTGTTTAGTCCTAAAAATTGTACAAATAATTTATTTGTGCTTTTGCATATTTAGAAAAATGCTACAGTTTTTTTTATTTGTAATATGGCAGTAGGGTTATTATAGTTTTGGAATTTTTCATTTTAGTTTTTATTTTGTTTTTTAAATTTAGTTAGTTTTAATTAGTTTTCAGGGTGGTTCGGATAGTTTTTTTTTAACATTAGTTTTAGTTCTTTAATAAATGCTTAGTTTTAGGTTAGTTAGTTTCAGTGTTAGTTTTAGTTTTGTTTTGTTTTTTATGTGTATTACTTGTGCACAATATTTAAAAAACACAATGGGCAAGGCATCATTATTCCGGTTTATATCAAAATAAATCTACTAAAAATCAGATTTAAAATCATCCCCAAAGGCACATGCATTAAATTACCAAAGACTAAAACAAAGGACATTTTTGCTATAATTATAGTTGGTTTTATTTTAGTTAGTTTTGTAAACATAAGATGTAGTTTCAGTTAGTTTTTTTTTGTTTTTTTTAAACTCATCTTCGTTTTTATTTTATTTCGTTAGCTAAATTGTTTTTTGAATTTTAATTTCTTTGTTAGTTTTAGTTAACTCAAATAACCTTTAATAGCACCTGTGTTTTTCGACACCTTCCCTTCTTACTGTGACCATCTCCAAACATGTTTGTTTTTATTTTATTTGAACTGAGTCAAATGCCATTTTTAGCATATGTCAGGGGCCACTAAAAAAATGGACAGCAGGCCGCAAATGGCCCCCGGGCCGTAGTTTGGACACCCCCTGGTGTACATTCACGAATTGGCAAATGTTTCTACGATTGTAAATGATTGCTTGTTTTAGATATGTTGATCTTGAGTTTTTGCTGAATGGCATCATTTGACTGTCAAAATAAAATATTCTTAATTTTCATTGTTTTAATTTATTTTCATTATGTTGATCTCTCACTGGATCAATCTTGCGATTTTCAGCTTTGGGCGTCTTGTTTCTTCTTCATTTTGTGTTTCCTCTTTACTCAATTTTAAAAGGCCTCACACGTAGTCATCCTCCTCCTGCAATGTTATCTGTCTCATCCTCAACAGGGAGTCATGGAAAGTTTTCTCGGTACTGCCCTGGCTGGCTCGGTGTTCTGTCTGCTCGGGGGTCAGCCTCTCATCATTCTCAGCTCAACTGGACCCATCCTCATCTTTGAAAAGCTCCTGTATGAGTTCAGCAAGTGAGCCTCTTTGCAAATGAATGAGGATTACAGTTCACGGTCCTTTTTTTTTTTTAAAACAGTTCAGAGAATAATTAGAATCTGAAAATGTGTGTGAATAACCCCACAGGTATGACTTAAACTCAATTTTGTGCATGTAGGTTCAAAAACATCAGAAGGTTTCTAACTCTACAGGTGATCCGTTTAAATGAGTAAACGCCTGAATGATCTTTAATCTCCCTATAGAAAGACATCTAATTTTGCTGGCAATGATTTGCCACCTGCTGCTAAATCTAACACTATTAACATTGCATAGCCTCACTTTTCAAATGTGTTGCATCAAATCTGTATCACTATTTATTATACAGTTTGTTTTTAGAGTTTGAATATAAATACGCAGTGGCTATTAGCCAATCTGAAACCTGTTAAAGTTGACTTTGGAAGAAGGAACGCTAAGAGCAAAAGTAGATCAGGGAAAAGAAAACAAATCATTGTTGGGATTGTGTTTAGTGATGTGTCAGTTTGCCACAAAAATGTTTTTTATTGTCTGGTAGCCATTACTTGTTTTCCACACGCTACTCTGGGTGCCTTCATCACTTAGCTCATTCCCATTGCAAATATATTCCACGATGACAAAATCCATTTTTATTGCTATGCGGATGGCACGCAGCTCTATACCGCTCCAGCAAACTCAACTTTTCCTTGCTTCCTTAAAATAAACTTCCCAAGTCTTACACTGACTGCTATTTCGAACTGTTAAAAATTCCTCACATGTCTTAAGGCCCCATTTACAACTGTTGAAACTTTGCTTTCAATATTCCGATTAAACCAAGGTTAAACTTTTTGGTCATAATATCAAACGGTTATGTTAGTTTCAAGCACAACGCTGCTCATCATTTAAACAAATGCATACTTTATGTACTCTGGTGGCTAGTTTTTTATTGCAATTTAATTTTCATTAGGGATGTTTTGACCCTTCTATGTTGAAAATCTACACTAATTGTCAGATGAAGGGGAACGTAATATGCCTGTGAAGCAAGTCAATATGTGGAGGAACTCAATGTGTGCGTGCATTAACAGCATAGCATAATAATAATAATAATAATAATAATAATAATAATAATAATAATAATAATAATAATAATAGCATAACATTGCAACACAATATTGTGCTTTTTTTTTGGTATGAGCCTTTTTTTTTTCTTTTTTTTTTTTACAATATTGTGACCATTTTTAAATATCGCCAACCTCCCCGCAATATCGTGATTATTATCGTATCGTGAGCTTCATATCGTGATAATATCATGTCATGACGTTTGGGATATCGTTACATCCCGACTCAAGGTTATGTAAACTTTCACACACAACTGTAACTGTCGTCATGTGTCGTGAGACCCGTCTTGTCATAAAGATGTTCCAGTTGGCGTTCTTTGGCATTAGGCTAGCTGATAGCGTCGATAAAGAGCAAGTTAAACGACCAATCTGTTGTTCAGCAGGGCCAAGTTGTTCATAAGGCTGTAGAGACGTATTGTAACAAAAGCAAGAATTTAACACATGTGGTGTCCAAATTTGCATTCTTTATATTACAAAAGGGCATAATACGTGCACTGTGATTGCCATGTGCATGGTGCCGCCTCTGGCCCAGCTCACTTGTCACCCTAAAGAGGACAAGCACCATAGAAAATGAATGGGTGGAGAATGAGTGGATTTTGGGGCGACTAAAGTTGACATTAAAAGATAATAGAATTGAAACAAAGGAGGAGATTATTTGCGTCCAAACATGAATACAACCAGAGCAACAAACCATCTCTAAAAATGTCATTTTTAATGAGTAGACACATTTAAATATGGTGATCCACAATATCGGATGAAAAAAACTGGTAAAGAAGAAGTCAAGTCAAAAATGTATTTACAACAATATGTTGTATGTGCCCCACCTAGTCTAAACACAGCATTTGTGATTATTAATGTGTTGGATTTGAATTAAGCTGTAAAATCCACCAGTTTAATCAGGGTTAGGGAACCCTGGTCCTCGAGAGCCGCTGTCCCGCCTGTTTTCCATGTCTCCCTCCAACACAGCTGACTCGTTATCATCATTATCATCATCAGCAAGCTCTGTAGAAGAGTGATAACGATCCAGTTCCTCAAATCAGCTGTACTGGAGGAGGGAAACATGGAAGACAGGCAGGACAGTGGCTCTCGAGGACCAGGGTTCCCTAACCCCCTTTTTAAACCATCTGAGGAGGCGGCCATTTTGCTGTTGACTGAAAATGACATCGCAGCTGCTCAGGGCTCAGCTTACGACCAATCACGGCTCACCTGTTTTCTGGGTTTGGTCATGTGCAAGCCGAACCCTGTGCAACTCTGATGTCATTTTTAGTCGACAGCAAGAGACAAAATGGCCGCCCCTGAGATTGATAAAAATGGGTGGATTTTGCAGCTTAATTCATATTACACAAACACAATATTAACCAGAATGACATGTTTGGATGAGTGGGGTGGCTATTCTTACTTTACTTCCCCTTTAAACCAAAATATTTGCTATGTTTTCAGCACAACATAAAACTTAGGACAAGAAACTTTGGCCTCGTGTCTGTTTTTTAAAGTGATTGTTATTGAACTGTTCAGGACATCTTTTCTTAGCCGGAAATGAGATGGATTTGTCCTTGAGGGGTTTTAGGGCCTTGAGCACTTGATATGTCAGAGCTTGACTAATTTCACCCATTCATTCACCACGCTTGCCTGCTTTCTCCTTCCTGAAGGAATAACAACATCGATTACATGGAGCTGCGCCTGTGGATCGGCATCCACTCGTGCTTGCAGTGTTTCATCCTGGTGGCAACCGACGCCAGTTACATTATCAAGTACATGACACGTTTCACTGAGGAGGGCTTCTCCAGCCTCATTTCCTTCATCTTCATCTCCGATGCAATCAAGAAGATGGTGGGCTGCTTCAAATACTACCCGATCAACACCAACTTCAAGCCAGACTACGTCACTGCTTACAAGTGCGAGTGCTTGGCGCCAGACCCGAGTGAGTTCTTTCAGGGACGAGTGCACTGACCATGAAGTGTAGCTTTAAGATCGTAACGGACAGTGAAGCCACTAATGTGCACTCTCCCAAACATTTGACTTTCAACACTTATCTTTTAAACATTCATGCCAGTCAGTGGCAACTATGAATGCAATTTTACATGGTAAGCGCACACACCTGTGTTTGATTTTCATAAGGAATACAGAGTTCATCATGCGTAATTTTATTTAATAGGGCTGGGTTTAAAAACTCGAATAATTGATATTGAATAGATTTTTTTTTTTATTTCAAGCCCAATATTGATTAGTAAAACCATGACTCGATTTTATATATCTTTCCTCCCCATAAATTATAAATAAAATAGAATTTTATCGGTCATTTTTTTTTAATCTTATTGTTTTCTTGAAATTTACTGTTCACATGAATTTAAAAGTATTTTTAAAGTATTTTTCTTCCATTTATACCTGACTTATTTCACTAGAAGACAAATTCAGAATCTTTTTAATTTATATTCACAATTATTGAATTAGATTATGAATTTTTTTTTCAGCTCATCCATGCTGATGTCATTGTTTGTGTAGCACTTAAAGAGAATCTTGACTCATTGGACAATTTTCAGTAGTGAAAAGTTAATATTTTGTCCAGAATTAATTTGATAACTTCATTATTTTGTTTTATTTACAATTAATACCTTTAAAAAGTAATTTTTCTACTTGCTGTCGACTGATGATGACATCAACTGTGCTGAGGAAGTAGGTAACAGCCAATCATGGCTCACCTGTTTTCTGGATTTTGGTCAGTAAACTGAGCCATGATTGGTCGTTACCTACTTCCTCAGCGCAGGTGATGTCATCATCAGTTGACAGCAAGTAGAAAATTGACATTTTAAAGGTATTAATTGTACATGAAATACAATTAAGTTATCACATTAATTATGCACAAAATAGTAACGTTTTACTGCTGAAAATGGCTCATTGAGTCAAAAAACCCCGTTAAGTGATTATAACACGTGTTACTTTAATAAACTAAACCATGTGACCAGTTACTGCCTCCCCAAAATTTACGTTGGAATTTAATATTTGTGGAGTTTCTATCATGTATTTGACATTTTAGAAGAATTGATGTGCCATAATGAATCCATTGAAGTGAAATGAATCGAATCGGGGGGAATCAAGATCAAATCGAACTGAACTCTTGTGAATCAAAATCGAATTGATTGAGGAAATTAGAATTGATACCCAGCCGTAGTATTTAATGACAATTAGCAGTTTTCAAAACGAACAAGGGAATCCCAAAGGTGAGGTGGGGGCTGTCCATTGTAAGACCCCAAGGCTGACAGGGGCCCAAGAAAATACTTATCTCAATTTGAGGCCCAAATGGACTGTAAAACATGCAATCATTTCTCCAAACATTGATTTCTGTAACTGATTTGTTTCTTGTTTGTTTTTGGCACGCTTCAACCAATTTGGCTGCTCTCTCTTACAAGTGAGTCCCCGTTTGATTGTGACGGCATGCCCCGCTGGCTGCATTCTGCTGCATTCTCATTGTACATTTCTTTTCTATTCCCTTCTGTTCCCCCTCCTCATCTACTCTTTATGTCAAATTAAACCCTCGGCCTCAACCTGTCCGCTCCAACTCACAAACAGCGGCTGCAATGATCTTCAATGGTTTAGTTCCAATGCCAGATAACAGCTCTAGTGTCTCTGGGGTAAGTGCTTATTTTCACCGAATACTTTATTTTGGAGCCATTGATTTCAAGTTGAAAGTAGAGCCCTGGTTACAGATGCTGTTTTTTTTTCTGAGAACTGCTGTCCTGTTACTTTCTTTCCTTTATCACCACCGATCCCATAATCCTCACGCTCCCTCTGTCTTGCGTGGATTACAATGTCACATTTCTGCTGACTAATCTCACTGTTTACTTGGAAATTAATAAATAAATAAACAAACACTCAATTCAAGCACCTTCCTTTTATCTTTATCTTTCTCTCTGCACCACTGCCACCGGACCACCCCCAGTTGAATGTGACAGCTCTGGACTGGAGCCAGTTGAGTAAGAAGGAGTGTTTGAAGTACGGGGGCTCTCTGGTGGGGAATTCCTGCAAGTATGTCCCAGATCTGGCACTTATGTCCTTCATCCTCTTCTTTGGAACATACTCCATGACCGTCACCCTCAAGAAGTTCAAGTTCAGCCGCTACTTTCCCACCAAGGTGACCAAGCAACTCTTTAATAGCTGCATAATATGTCTCTTGTCATCCACCCCGGTGTTGGATGTAGCAAAGCAGCCCCAGAATATAACCAAGCCTCTTTCATCTTTCACAGTCAAATGTTCTTTTCTTTGTAGACGTGGTGCAGGCAAAGCTAGAAAACTTACTTAGACTTGATAAAGCTTCTGAGGTTGCCCTAATGACAGAATTGACAAATATTATTTAAATATTTTTAAGATGGTAATGATAATAATTTGTTCAAAGAATTGATTTCTGTTGGCGTATTTATGAATGAAATACGACGTCCGCATACTGCCAAATCTGTCTCTGCCTCAGCTGAAGCCAACAACATCGCATTGCAGCACCTGCACCACAAGTTAGACTTGGTTTTAGAGAGTCTAAAATATAGTCTATTTCAAGGGTGTCCAAACTTTTTCCTTTGAGGGCCGCATACGGAATAATCAAAGGATGCTAGGGCCATTGTGAAATTGTCTGATTTTATTAAACGCGCTAAAACTAACAAGTCAATTAATAATGTGCTATAGTTTAGCTGTTTTTTAGTGATTTTTAAACAGGACAGTTTGGATTTTTTTTTCTTGATTTTGGGGTGTCCCACAAGAATAGATCCGCCCCAGCCCTGAACCAAATCTCCACATTCGCAATCAAAGGAAGAGTAGTCGGTAATAAAATGAAAAATTTTAAAGAAGTGGATCTTAGTTAATCATAAATGTGATGTGTTCACAAATTACACCTTGACACAGACAGCAGAACATGCTTCTGGAACTGAAATATCTGACTTAATCAATCAAATTACAAAAAGAAGTATTTCTGTTTTAGATTTAAATAGTTTCTTTGCATATCCAGATTTTTTTATTATTATTATTATTTTTTTGTATATGCTGAGGGCCGCTAAAAAAATGGATGGTGGGCCGCAAATGGCCCCCGGGCCGTAGTTTGGACGACCTGGTCTACTTTTTTTGTCACGCTGAACTAGACTTGCTCCAGCATGAAAAGATGATGCGCTTGTGAACAACAAAAACATAATGCTCCTGAAAAAAAAAAAAAAAAGAAAGTGTTATACATGATTGTTCTTGCACAGCAGCAATATATTGAGTGTACAACTCACTATAATGTACAATCAGTTGGCGCCCTTCACAGCGGGCCGATCACAGGATGATGGGACAAAAATGTTCAAGTCATTTTTCAAAATGAAACAATCTGCTGGAAGGCATAAAACGTTTTTTATCCTTTCTCTGCGACCCAACAGAAAATGATCAATGGCCCAGCAATAAATCACATCAAAAGGAATATTGCCAAAATCAGTTGACATAAAAGTACATCGAGATGTTTCACAGAACTAGTTTGTAGATTACACCTTGCTGGGAAACATGCTTCCATTTAGAATTTGTATAAATTATTCAACATTTCCGTGTGTCCAATTGTAACTGTTGTGTTGTTTTTTTGTGTCTCTTCTTCCAGCTTAGGAAACTCATCAGTGACTTTTCTATCTTCATGTCAATCATGACGTTTGTGGGTCTAGACATGCTGATGGGTCTTAAAACTCCCAAGTTAATTGTACCAACAGAATTCAAGGTACAAACTTTCTTGTTCTCCCCATCATACTGCTCTTTTTTTTTTTTCCCAGCTTGATTTGTTAACCCATGCTTGAGTCAGTCAAAACTCTTTTCTTTTTATTCACAACATTCGGATCTGATTTTGTGCACAAGCTTAAATCAATCTTGCACAGGGTGGAAAAACATTTTTCCCGACAGGAGGGGAATGAAATTGCTTAGCTCGCTGTAATGATGCACGTATTCTGGATGTTTCATTTGCCACGCTGCGAAAATATGGCATATTACTACAGGGATGAATGCATGCAACATGTTTCCAGCCATTGCTTTGCATTTTAAAGATGCTTCTTTCACCGCTCATAGTTAATAACAGACTTAGACTTGACTTTATTGATCCTTTTGGGATGGCTCCCTCTGGGAAATTTACATGTCCAGCAGCAATGAGAACAGATAATAAAATAAAAAATAATTCAATCAATCAATAAATAAGGTTATTACTCCAGAGATTGAATTAATAATAATAATAATAAAAATAAAATGAAAAATAAGAATTCAATCAATCAATAAATAAGGTTATTACACCAGAGATTCAATTAATAATAATAATAATCAAAATAAAATAAAAATTCAATCAATCAATAAATAAGTTAATAAATAACTTACACCGGAGATTGAATTAAAATAAGTAATAATAAATAAATAATTTAAAGTACAGTAAAGTACCATTTTTTATTTTTTTTTATTTTTTTTTTATCAATCAATAAATAAGGTTATTACACCAGAGATTGAATTAATAATAATAATAATAAGAAGAAGAAGAAAAATTCAATCAATCAATAAATAAGTTTATAAATAAATTGCACCGGAGATTGAATTAAAATAAATAATAATAAATAAATAATTTAAAGTACAGTAAAGTGCCATTTTTTGTTCATTTGAATCTATCATGAAAATGGACAACCACTCAAAAATCAATGTAGGGTAAAGAAGAGACAAGCAATTTCAGCATGTAAATACTAGCATAACAATTTTCAGAAAGCCGCAATAGCTTCCATTTGCTGTATATCAGCTATACAGTATTTAATGACAGTTTGAGACTTTTCCAACTGTGGAAATGAAGCGTCTTCTTCTCGTCTCTAACCAGCCAACTCGGCCTGATCGCGGCTGGCTGGTGTTGCCATTTGGGAAGAACCCCTGGTGGGTTTACTTGGCCAGTTTTGTACCCGCCCTCCTCGTCACCATCCTCATCTTCATGGACCAGCAAATCAGTGCTGTCATTGTTAATCGCAAGGAGAACAAACTCAAGGTAGGGACAATTCTGAGCAAATACTTCACTTCCTAAATAAAACATAATTGGAGATAGAAATGGATTTTGGACTGGCAGAGGAGTTGGTGTTGAATCCCACTACAGAACAAAAAGCTAAATGAGTGACCTTCTTGCCTATCAAAATGTTTTGATGCGTGGTTAAATGATGGAAATGTCCTATGGCTGACGTCCCGGCAGAAAGGTTGCGGCTACCATTTGGATCTCTTCTGGGTGGGTGTCCTGATGGCCACTTGCTCCTTCTTGGGTCTGCCCTGGTACGTAGCTGCCACCGTCATCTCTATCGCCCACATTGACTCTCTGAAGATGGAAAGCGAATCCAGCGCTCCCGGAGAGCAGCCACAGTTCCTCGGAGTCAGGTCAGCAACTGCAAAAATACATTTGCATCATGTGTGGATGTCCGTCGTTTTCCCTGTGGAGTGAAATCCTTTGGAAAGTTATTTAGCGTAGAAGAAAAATACGTTTTTGAACTGATATGTTTTGTGTGGATTTTCAGAGAACAACGAGTGACAGGCATTCTGGTGTTTGTTCTCACTGGGGTTTCCATCTTCCTCGCTCCAGTGCTAAAGGTATGAAGAATACTGGAAATGTAGCACTTGTGCTATTACAATGTGCTTTATATTTATTCATGTAATCATCATGCAACAAATGCAGAGCAGGCAAGTACTGTATTCGACAAAAAAAGGGAGATCAAGTATTTAAAAAAATTTACAACTAATTCAATCTACTATTTTTTTTTTTTAATTCACATTTCTGAAAATTAACTTAATTATGACCTAGTCTTCTCTTACCTCCCTTGTCTTTTGCATACTCTTCTTCCATCTCCATTTTTCTTGAAATTGGCTGTTTTCGTCTCCAACCTTTCTCTTCACGGCAGGTTTTCAAAAAGACATGACTGGGACTGGGTGAAAGGATATCGTTTCCTTCCACTTGGTATCATTTCAGAATTACGATTTGCCGAAAGCTGTCGTGAGTGATTAAAAGAAGAAGAAAAAACAACACCACGCCAAAAACCGCAGGGGCTGCACTAACATTAAAACTTGATGTCAAGCGCGGGGCCGCAAAATATAATGATACAGGCCGCAAATGGCCCGGGGGCCACGGGTTTGAGACATGCTAACGTATCGTATTCATTCTTACACTTTTTTTTTTTCTTCTTGCTGACCTTTTTTTTTTTTCTTTCCCCCATAACTTGATATTCTGTATCTTATGTTTCATCAATCATCACCTCGAATATTGTGTAAATCAACCCCAGTCCTCTCTTGTAGGGAAATCCAACAATGAATGATCAAAAACAAATATTATCGGCAGAAATAAAGGGACGGCTCTGAATAAATTTCAACACTTTCCAAATAAGACATTAGCTCTTTGGCTCTGGTTCTGTGCATTAGTCTTGGACCATCCCAGATCAGAAATACAGTTTCACCTAGAAGAGCTGAACTGTTAATAAAAGTGATAGAATTATCTGCGTGTGTATCACAGAGTGCCGTATTTGTGTTTGGTTGACCATCTGTTCCTGGGTGAACTAGCTACTAAAAACTAGCTGCTAAAAATGGTTATTTTAACACTCAATTTTGAGTCTAATCTTGCATCGTGCAGCTTTAAAATTACTAAACTGATGGTGGCCAAAACTTAGGCAGTGAACACCCCCCCCCCCCCCCCCTCTGTCTCTCTCAGCATGACACACTGTGTAGGTGGTTAAACATCACAGTTAAATGATTCTTTGTTATCCTTCTCTACAGTACATCCCAATGCCCGTGTTGTACGGCGTCTTCCTCTACATGGGAGTAGCTTCCCTCAGCGGAATTCAGGTATTCACAGTTGCATGTCATTCTTATTACCTTTTTTTTTAATTGATAGGGAACAGGAAGCAACTCATTGCAAGCTGCCAAACTAACCAATCAGCAGGCAGACAGACACCTGGCGGCCCGCTCATTTAACGAAACCAACTGTACATAATCATTATAGGGCGTTTCGTGCACTCGCAAGCCGCATCATTATTTTTTATTATGAAGCAGTTTCAACTGTTTGCATTCATAAATGAGATCTGATTGTTTTATGAAATAGTCTACACGTACAGGATAACAATTATCACTTTCGATTGACTCTGTCAGTGGGTCATGATTCAATAATACTTTCATTACTGTGGTTGCAGTTTGCAGTGCACTCATGCATAACTCTGAAGTCGGCTTCATATATTTTGACCATCTCATAAAGCTACTGTAAATCACTTCACCCAGATATTTTAGCAGTTCTTATAGTATGATAGTCTGCAGTTCTATACAATTTATCCTTAGAAACAATCAAAATTCTTATTATTATTTTTAATGAAGATGGCCTAGTAGTTTTGATAGCTCTTGTATTGTACCTGGTTCTTCCACGCAGCAAAGCTAACACTTATGCACAGCCAGTCAGAGCTGTGATACATATTAAGCGAACCCTCCAAATATTCAGCGATTGCTCATTCATTTTATAGGTCCGCATTCAATTAATTCAATTCTTCACCCCTCTGCCACTTGCTTAAATAATTCATGTTTTTATAATGCATTCCGTCTGGACCTGTATAACAAGTGACCCGTGATAGCTTCTAGAATAATTTGACCGGCCGGGTGTTTGAAACTGACACTACCTGGTTTTATTCATCATCCGTATAGTTCTGGGACCGGATTAAATTGTACATGATGCCATCCAAGCATCAACCTGACCTCTCCTACCTGCGCCATGTTCCTCTGAGGAGGGTGCACCTGTTCACCTTGATCCAGATCATATGCCTGGCTGTACTCTGGATACTCAAATCTACGTTTTTAGCGATCATCTTTCCAGTTATGGTATGGAATTATGACTTCTGTAACTATTATTCGACATTAGAAGATTGTTGCTAAATGAAATGTCTTTTGTCTGCTCCAGAATACATTGCCATGAAACAATCTGTAGTACATAAACGAGCCATGTATATTAAGTACGCGTGATTCATGTCGATGCTAGGGATGTAACGATAAGCGCGATATCGTGATATCGTGACATAAAACTGTCACAATATCGTCGTCATGTTCACGATATTTAAATGCAACACATCTGTAAAAAAAAAAAGAAGTCAGGTTGATTTTCATTTGTGCAGTTCTAGCACCCTCTTGTGGCTAGTTTTTTAGTGCAATTTAATTTTCATTAAATTGGATGTTTTGGCCCTTTTATGTTTGAAAATCTACACAAATTGTCAGATGAATGCGAAGCAAGTCAATATGTGGAGAAACGCCGTGTGTGTGCATTAACAACATAACATAAGATAATAATAACAACATAATAAAAAATAATAATAACAAGATTGATGTTATGTACAAAAGCACAATATTGTGCTTTTTTTTAAGTATGAGCTCTCTTTTTTTTTTAAACAATATCGTGACCTTTTTTAAATAACAATATCATGATAATTATTGTATCGTGAGCTTTATATCATAATATCGTATTGTGACGTTTGGATATCGTTACATCCCTAGTTGATGCCATCTTCAAATGCCATCCCACTACATTAAATATAGACAAAACCTGCCTATATGAGACAAATGTTGGTGCATTGTGTTGCATAAAACTTCAGATCCTGGGTCTGTTGGTCGTTCGCAAAATGCTGGACATGGTCTTCTCCCAGCATGACCTGGCTTGGCTGGATGACCTTCTGCCAGAGAAAGAGAAGAAAAAGAAGGATGACGACAAGAAGGGCGGAAAAGACAAGAAAAAACCCAAACTGGAAGCCAGCGAAGAGGAGGTGAGAAAAAAAATGAGCTTTTGCTGCCCCCTGCAGCCCGCAACTGATCTTCTGTTATTGTCTGTGTGTGCGTGTGTTGATTTTCAGGATAAGTACAACCCATACTCCAACCATTCACCAAGTTCAGATTCGGACTTGGATCGCAGGTACTGTGTCCTCAAACTGCACATCCCCTACAAAGATCTGGTCGATCCTGATGTACAGTCTGACTGGGGGGCGTACTGCCAGCCCTCTGCCACACAACACGCTCTTTAACGCTCACACACACACACACATTCATCGCTTAATTAAAAAGGCTTTTTATCAACATTCTTTGCCCGCCAAAATTAAAATGCACCTCTTATGTGTTAATTTTTCGGCATTTAATGTTAAGAGGACGTCTCATCCTCCTCTTTTTCTAATCAGTTAATTACTTGCATATTTTAAAGTGGGGGGGGGGGGAAATGACCCCAATAGTTTGACATAAACAAATATTCTGAATGTCACAAGCAAACATTTATTAAATGCTTCACTTTAATGCATGTTATGTTTATTGTTCAAACACAACCTGTGCTACCTTTAACGTAACCATCCGCTGTCAAGCTAAAGGATCATCTGCAGTCAAAATTAATAGTGGGATTAATCTGCGTTCATACATGATTAATGTGATACATTTTTTGTGATTAATTCATTAGTTAACGCTTTAACTTTGACAGCATTATATATATATATATATATATATATATATATATATATATATATATATATATATATATATATATTTCATTGCCTACATAAAATCTGGTCAAAATAGCTTCAAAGTAGAGTAAAACTTATAAAGTGATTATTTCTCCACTCTGCTACTCTCCAAATGGCTGACAAGTTTCAGTTAATATCCACCAATAAACAGAAAATTACAAGGGGTTTGCCAAGTTGATTCGGCAAAATTATTGTGTTTCCTGAATTTATTTCTTATTGAGGATTTTAGGCACGTTTTTTTTTTTTTTTTTTTTTTTTTTTTTTTTAATTAAAAAGAAAATTCAACAAAGATGGCAGCCACTTGTCACCTTGCTACTTTGAGGGAGAAAGCAATTTTAATTTTTTATTTTTTAATTAGAAAACATATTTTACTAAAGCTCATCTTTTCACTGAGGTGCAAGAAATGAACTTACCCTCATCTGCAGCTCACACATATTTTGGATTTTAGATTGAAAAAAAGCATAAAGTTGAAGTATACGCTACAGTTCGGATTTATGATCCAAAAGTGTAAAAATCCGACCGCAAACGATCTGCAGGACTGAAAACCTCCACCGTCTGATGACTTTCCACACAGAAATTGACATTAAAACTTACGTTTAGAAAAATATTGTAATTACAGCTGAAAACGAGTTTGTGTTGTTACAATAGTTTAATGTTCTCAATGTGTTGCTTTTTATTTTGCTGCTTCTAATTGTCTTCAAATTAGGTCTGCGATGATCCATAGTCTTTTTGCTTCCCTGTATATAATTTCCTGTCTTATTATTGGATGAGATGTAAATAATAGACAATCGTAGACATTCTACTTACAGCAATACATACAACATTGTTTTCATAGTGTGCCGTGCTTTGGCTCAGTTGTAATCATGCAGTTTCCTCTCCATGCACTTTAAGGCAATGCAGATCATTACAATCCTACTTGCTGTATAATGTTGGCTACTTTTCTTCCTGTGTTATGCACTGAAATGTTATTTTTCCTTTTACAACTTTGTTGATAGAGAAAGGCTGTGAAAATAATTCATCTGTACTGTGTGCTGTATATTTGCTGGGTCTGTGAGCCATTTTTCAGGATGTTTAATTTTCTGTCTGTAGGATATTGTACAGTGGTTGCATGGATGGTAAGAATAGACGAGATCAATCACAATGTTGGTGTCCAAAGGACAAATGTCGTGTTTAGAAGATTTATTCAAGATGTTTTATTTGTAGACACGTCCAAGTGTAACAAGAATCATTATTACTTTGGTTGTTTCTTTTTTCATCCATGTTCCAAAATCCAGCAAATCCGCTGTAATCTAGTTGATCTTCCCCGTCTAAAGTCAAAGTATATGTTTGTTTGTTTTTCCCTACAAATACATATCACTCTTTTTGCCTCTTTTTTTTTTGGTCGTTCCTTGTATGCAAATGGACCAACAAGTCTGCATTGCTTTGAAAGAGGCATGGTTTGGAAAGAAAGCGAACGCAAAATTGTCTGTTGTCATAAAATGCTTGTACAGACACAATGTGAAGTAGTTGAAAGGGATCGTTCGGATTTTGCGCGCGATCAACGCTTACTTACCCTCCTTGACAGTGTTCTGTGAGACGAGTTCTGGTCCGGTGTTGGACGAGAAGAAAATAGTCCGGCGAGTTGGCTGGATTCACTTAAATAAAGCGTTTTTCTTCTAAAAACAGTTTGCGTTCAAAAGAGTGATAGATTTGCACACAAAACTCCCTCCTGAAAAAATATCAGACTCCATTACCCCCGGGCACTACTTTTCTGTTCGTTCGTATCACTGCGCGCCGCCCTGTAGACAGTTGATAGACGCGCTGCAGACAACAGATAATCGCGCCTTCCGCCTTCGAAAAGACAAACAACGTCTTGTAGATTAGTGCGCGTCTATCAGCTGCATGCGTGGCGCCGCGCAGTGATACGAACGAACAGAAAAGTAGTGCCCGGCGGTAATGGCGTCTGACTTTTTTTCAGGTGAGAGTATTGTGATGCAAATGTCTCACTCTTTTGAACACAAATTGTTTTAGGAGAAAAAACGCTTTGTTTATGTGACCCCAGCCAACTCGCCGGACTATTTTCTTTTGAACACTATTTGAACACTGTCAAGGGTAAGTCAGTGCTGATCGCACACAGTGGAGGGCAGGATGAAATAGAGATTCATGTAAAAAATAAATAAATAAATAAATAAATCCGAATGATCCCTTTGACATACATAAATCACCATACATTGCTAGTTGTAGTTTGTCTATATGACAACAGACTAGTGAGGAATGAATGATAAAGTAACTTATTTTGGCAGCAAAGTGTATATTGTATTTTTTTTTCTAAATTTAGCTCTGTCACAAAAATCATTGACGTATAGTTTGAAGTTTAACTATAAAAATTGACCTACTTACCTGCGGTACCCTATAGTGATTTCTTTTTTTTTTTTTTTTCTTTCATTAACCGTAGAGGCACTTTCCCTTCACTTGCCCCTTTTTCCAAGATTCCATCATGAGCTGCTGTCGTTTCTGTCTGGCATATCAGGAACAACCTTTATCCTCCTCAATCTCGTCATGTTTTTGCCCGAGTGTGTGAGATACTGTAACCGGCGCTTGCCCTTCCTCAGCATTACCCTCCACCTGAAGATCTCCTGCCCGTCATCTCCTGCCATGCCAATGGGGCGAGGGATGGCCTGCCCGGTCCCACAGGTCAAGATCGAGATGGAGTCTGACGACGACTCGGACGTGGACCACCACCGGCCACGGGACATGAGCAGCGAGACGACGTTATGAAGTAAATGCTCGTAGCGTGATGTGCTTCCGAACCCGAGCTTGCCCACGGGCAGCCGGAGGTGTCCCAGACACCTTCAAAAACTCTTTTGAACTAGTGGGTTTCTGATAAACTTCCTGAACTTGTACTTATTGAGAAATATAAGCTTCCATGTGTTGTATTACTTCCTTTGATGTACAATGATGTATTTACTGTTGCAATACTATGTAAATATGATACCGTACTATCGTGCATCGCCTACAGCGTTATGTTGTCAGGCTGACTTGCACCTCAAAAGTACAGATGTATTTAACATGCAGTATAGTAGGCCTAACTCATCTATTTTCAATAGTTTTGCTGTAGTATGTTGCATTTTGTGTGTTTGAAAAGCTGTACTGCATTTCTGATCCCTCAGAACCAGCTCTCTTTTGACCATGGCCTCCCAAAGTCATCAGGGAAAGATTCACACATTGGGATATTTACCTGGAACAAAAAGAAACAACCAAATGTCTTGATGTTCTTGTGGTTTTATTAAGCAAGTTTTAGAGTTCAGTTTTTTTGTTTTCACAAATGCTGAATGAGAAATTACATTCACATGCAGGCCCATTTGGAAAATGTGTCAAAAATGTCCATATGTTGTGCAACTTAAATATTGTATTAAAAATACTACTGTAAAACGTACTGTTTCTTGTAACTTTGAAAGCTTTCCAAGTTCGACTTAACTTCCCAGAAAAACGATTAAATCGAGCACAACGAAATGGCCTGCTGGTGCCATGCCATTCAGCATGCTAGCAGCTAGCCCTAGCAAATACTGTCAAATACTAACCAACAACAAAAATATACATACTGACATACCAGTTTAATATCACATCACAACCACAATTACAAATTTATATAGTAAGCTAAAGTAAAAAAAAAAAAAAAAAAGGTGATACATTTCATGGACCTTTCTTATTGCTTACAAATTTAACAGACTCTATTTAATGACTTATATCAATCAAAAATACTTGTAAGGAATTTGACTTAGTGAATGTCCGCCTCCCAGTTCTGAGTGGACTAAAAGCGCTTTGAATAAAATTAAGAAACATAATTTAATAAAAACCACACATTTCACAACAGTTGAGATTTTAAAAATTCTAAACGTACAATTTTACAAATGACCACTCGGATGACGATGAAACAAGCAGCCGAGTACTAATGCTCACCTGACATAACACCGACATTCAGCCGTTTAGTGACGCTACCTTCGCATGGCACATCGACATCACTATCAACCCGAGTGTATTACAGTGGTAACCAATGAAAAAGTCGCCAATGACGGAACGGACGCACTCTCAGTCAAATAGCGCCTCAACATGCATCAGGTGAGTTCACACAAGTCGACGCGCGTCGGAGTGGAATTTCTGGTGAACCCGTCAGCGAAGCCTTCCCCTTCCACCAGCACTGGCCTCCTGTTGCACATCGGGCAAAGTTGATTGCGCTCCTGGGATGACCTCATCCAGATGACGAGGTTCCAACGCTGGCCGGAAGAGATCGGCAGGGCCCCGTGCATGTGCTGGCCTCGGTGAAGAAGGCCCTCGCCCGCTCTGTGTTGAACCTCCGAACACTCCGTCTCATTTAAAGGCACCTGAAGAAGAAGAAGAAAAAAAAAAAAAAAGTACCGTATTTTCCGCACTATAAGGCGCACCTTCAATGAATGACATATTTGAAAACTTTTTCCATATATAAGGCGCTACAGTAGAGGCTGGGGTTACGTTCTGCATCCATTAGATGGTGCTGCGCTAAAGGGAATGTCAACAAAACAGTCAGATAGGTCAGCCAAACTTTATTAATAGATTACAAACCACATTTCTGACAACTCCATTCACTCCCAAAACAGCTGTTTTATTATTTTCTCTGAGGTAAAGTATCAGTATTAGCTAGCGATCCAAGATGGCGGGATCTTCTACGCGTGCGCGTCACCGATCGTGCAGGGTCACCGATAGCGTCTTGACGGCTCAATATTGATCCATATATAAGGCGCACTGGATTATAAGGCGCATGGTCAGCTTTTGAAAATATAGAAGGCTTTTGGGTGCGCCTTATAGTGCGGACAATACGGTAATAAAATGGAACGAAAGCCTCAATTTCGAATGCATAATAATAAAAGCACTCCTACAGGTGAGACACATCGTAAATACCTGTCTCATATCGCCAAAGTAAAGGTTTCCTTCTGTGAAGTCCCTGCCCAAGGAGGCATTGAGCGTGACCTCAGCGTTATCGTAGTGGTAGCTGAGGTCCAGGTCTTCCTTCATGTCATATTTGACAACAAAGGCTTTGTGACTGTCCAAACAGCGGCCTCCACAATCTGGGTACAGCACAGAGGTGAGTGGATGCAGGTACTGCTCGCGAAGAGGTGTGACAAAGCCTTCATCAAAGCCAAGTTCATTTAGGAGGATCTGGGAACCAAGAAAAACATGCTGCCAGTGAGATAACATCATCGATATTTAACTCTTTTACTGCCACACGTTATCAAAAAAAAAACAAAAAAACAAGCCCCACAGTGCCAGCCGATTTCCGAGCATTTTAACTTCATCTTTCAAGGCAAACAGAATATTGTGTGCTTTTACTACATGTACAATGTGGGTACCAAATGAAAGATCACATTCTATTCTTTTATTTGGAAAAAAAAATATTTTTCTACCTTATTTTGTTCTTTAGTAATCATCATTTCAAATCAGGTCATTTGAGTGACATTGAAAAAAAAAAAAATTGAAAAGATAAAGAGAAAACAAGCTTTTTGTCAAAAGATACATTTTCTCCACAACAGTGACTTTGACACTAATATTTTTTTGTTTAGTGACACTGTGAATTAAAATTATAACAAAAAATTGAGAGCAGAGCTTCCAGCGTCATGAGCATGTTAAGCTAAATTAAAAAATAATAATAATAATTAAAAAGCAAGTAAATAGAGCCCTAAAGATTTCTACTGTAAATACAGTTTTCTAAAATTTCAGCACAATTTATTGATTTTTTTTTATTTTTTATTTTATTTTTTTTTATAAAAACTGTAGGGAGTTCCTATTTTTTTTATAAAGTGGAAATTTAAATAGATCCATAAATGACAACTGAGTGACAAATGCATGCGAATGTAGCTCATTTGGGGTTTTTGTTAGGCTTCGTAAAAAAAAAAAAAATTGTCTGAAAATGTTCCAAATGTTTTTATGACAAATAAAAACTGACTGCGAACATCTTACAATGCCTGATGAAAACCCCAAATTCGCTACGTTCGCAAGCATTCACTGCTCAATGAGATACCAGGTTTATCGACCTTCAGATTAAAAAAAAAATGGCCGATGCCGATATTTGTCAAAATGCTAAATATCGGCACCGATAATCGGCCCGGCCGATAATCGGTCTATCCCTACCCTGTATTAATCCGAATACCGTCTTTAGACTAGTAGGGGCGCATAGAACATATTATTATAAGGAACATTTTTTTTATTGACTTCCAGTTTAAGGTTTTTTGTTGAGTGAGATTGGCGCAAGCTGCATGAATATGAAATGTAGATAGTTGCAGAAAAGGTGGTTTCATCACCCCATAGTTGTTCATGGTGTTGGGTTGACCTTTCGGTGCTGCAGAACGCTCAAAGTGCTCCAGCTCGTCTATCAGATCCGCGCAGAAGCTCTTGTTGAAAACTGGGAAGCGATAAACCCTGGGAGCTTTAACAGAAGAAGAGTGCAATAATTGTTAACTGCTCTGTGTGCCAGTATCATGCCAACAAACTAGAGGTGTGCTCAAAAAATCGATATGGCAATATATCGTTGCGTGCCTCATTACAATACACGTATCGATACGCAGGCATCAGAATCGATATTGCTCATTAACTTTAAATAGGTAGTTAACGTTTGCCTTTGCAGCTTGCATTGTACCTAAAAATTAAAACAGCAGCGTCTTTGAAGTTAATTGACTTCAATTAATGCAAAAATAGCTCACCCGTGATTGGACACTGTGTCTTGCTAAGAAAAATTAAAGCAGAGGAAGAATATCAACATTTATTTACTTTTAAACTTAACATGGCACGTGTCTTAATGTACCAATTTTCGTATATTTTGTTTAAAAATGAAATAGAATGTGTGACATGAAAAAAAATGCTGTTTTTATTTTCCCAACTATTAAAGTAAGCACATTTTAGAGCTGTAATTTCAATACTTTGATATTTTTGCTCATATCGGCTCGTGCATATTAATACATTTTCCCGGTGTGTCTGTGAAAACTGCTCCTTGCTCTGCAGTGCCGACATATTTCAACCCGGTATGCCGCTTGGTGGTAAACCACAAGAGCTGCTAACAAAAATATTTTTGTCATTAACGTATGACCACAATGTATCGCACCAAATCCTATATGTTAATGTACCGTACCTACCTGTACAGTGATTATTATTATTATTTTTATATATATGTTTTTACTACTTTACATAATATTAAAACTAGGGGTGTGAATTGCCTAGTACCTGACGATTCGATTCGTATCACGATTCACAGGTCACGATTCGATTCGATACCGATTAATCCCGATACGACTTTATAAGTCGATTGTTGCGATTTTTTTTCATTCGAATTTAGAAAATACTAATCAGTAAGCTTGTAGAGTGTAAGATTTATATGAAAATGTATTATTTATTTTTTCTGAAATTTCAGTCTTATAGAGGTTGTAATTTGTTTCATGTTTGAACAGCATTGAAATAAAATATTAAGGCTTAATGTTCCGTTCATATAACATTCTTCCATGCTTAAGGTGTGAATCCTAAAAAAAAAAAAAAAAAAAAAAAAAAAAAATCGATTTTGCCGATTATTGAATCGATTCGAGAATCGCGCGATGTAGTATCGCGATATATCGCCGAATCGATTTTTTTTTTTTAACACCCCTAATTAAAACTGTACAGTATCGACCTGGTTGTCACACAATAAAATGTACTATAGTTGCATTACTTTGTTAAAAATGATCTAAATGTCCAACCAAAGTTCAGGCAAAATATAAATATGTTTGTTTAGCTCACCTGTTTCTTTTTCCAACAAGTCAGAAAGACTTTTGAGCGTGACTTTTTGACTTCGACAATACTCGACTATATGCTTGAACTCTGGCGCGAGGAACGTCTCCTAAGAAGAGGCGCGCAAATGTATCACGATATTGTTTGTGATAAATAATGGTGACACCGTCAAGAGCAAATACTGTACCTGCAGTTGGTAAACATGAGGATGCAGAGGCCGGTATGTCTTTTTAATAACAGCAGCTCTGTTAACAGATGTCACAGCAAGACACATCCGCCTGTCAACTTCCAGGGAAATCTAAAACAAGAAAGAAAAGACGTGCATTGACTCTAAAGTGGCTTGCAAAAAATACAATATTCATATCCCTTGAATTTTTTCACATTTTCCCACAAACCACAAAAATATTTTGTAATTCAGTTGAGCAATCATTTGTGCATTTCGCCCGCTGAGGAAAAATAAGTCGGCTAACTCGGTTAAACAGACCACAAAAATGGGTCGACACAAAAAATGTATGCCTCAAAATATAATTAATCATTTTAAAACCATATTTGCGATGCCCGCAACAAATGTTTGGCTCTTTTCATGTTTCCGCATGGACAGATATTAGCTGAGTAATCGAATAAAAAATAGGATAATCATCCATAGGGGTCGCAAGGGGTGCTGGAGCCTATCTCAGCTGGCGTTGGGCAGTCGGCGGGGTACACCCTGGACTGGTTGCCAGCCAATCGCAGAGAGACGAACATAGGATAATCAATTCTAAAAAACAATAATTAAAAACATGTTTGTGACACTCATAGTTCTACACGCTTCAGTATTTTATCTTCAGTAAAGACCAAATATATCATTTAAAATCGTATTAAGTATTGCTTTTAAATAAGGGCCATTGACAGCTTTGGATTCCCACTTGAGGTGTGGACCTCTGCAGCAAAAAACAAACAAACAACAAAAAACAGTAATATATCACTTCTTGGTGCACTTGCCTTGTTCAGGACATCCTCAAATTGTTGCTCTGTAACGCAGCCAAGACTCTTCAGGAGCTAAAAAATTACGCGTCACGTAGGTTAGTGGGGTTTCACGTTCCATATTAATAAAACAAGTGACCCTGGACTCAACTCACCTCTTCATAGTCTCGTCTGAACTGCACCTCTGTCAGAAAGCGAACGTGAAGCTTGTAGTCCTCGAGAAATATGTTGTCTGTCGTGAAACAGCTGCAGATATAAAACTGTGGTTTTGCTTTTCTTTCGTTTGTCATCGTGGCCACTACGAAAAGTATTAACTAAAACTTACACATACGGATACTCGACATCTGATACGTTATGCTACACGCAAACTTCCTTGTTTTGGCGTTTAATTTGCACACAACTTCCGGTTCACAAAGGAAACGCGTGACAAGTGCAATCAATAACAATAAAATTTATAAAAGAATTTAAGGATAAAAAGGGTAAGTTTCTACTATAAGTAATTTATTTGTGAATATAGAAGAAGATGAATTTCCCCCACACAAAAAAATTAATAAATAATAATTAAAAAATAAATAAATAAATCATGCAAGTAATGCTATAGCGACCCCTGATGGGATAAGCCGAAAGTAGCAACAACAGCAACAGCAAACCTTTTGACTTCTGTTTTTTGTTTGTAATTGCTTATATTTTCAATTGTGTTATATTTGTCCAAGTTGTCGTATTTTCTAAGTACTGTACTTTTAATGTTTATACTTGTTCGAAATAAGTTGAAAATATGTATTTACTGTACAATTATATACTGTATGAAAAAGAGGAGTAACGTTTTGTTTTTAGATAGTACAATTACTACAAAAATACATTACTTTTCTCCTTTCAGCCGTGTATGATCTATTTAGGGTCACATTATAATTGCGTGTATTAATTCGTGAAAGCTGGTTTGTTGTCACAGTTTCTAACCTGATTATTGTGACAAATTGCTATAAAACACTTCACCGCCGATCTGATCAATTACAGCAAATTTGTAATCTGATAGATTCACACAGTTTGAGCTGATCTTTTTCAAACGATAGACGTTAGTTTTGTTCTTTCTAAAATGATAATGAGGGCACAACGTGCGTTTACGAAACGAGGATCAGGATTTTGATTGCGAGACAGTTGGTGGCGATAATGATCCTCTGTGTTGCTTTTCATCATTAAAGTAAAAGAAGAAGAAGACGCTCCTCCGGTCGCATGCTTTAGCATTTAGCTAAAAAATGCTTCTGGATGTTTCCTGACCTGTTTATGTTCCGTTATCGATTAGGTTTTTGCAGAAATGTTGAGTGTGGACGCTTTGCAAGTTGCAGAAGAGGAGGTGGTCGACTCCAGTTCTAATAAACTCGGCGACATTTACACTTTTGTGGCCAAGGGATGTTTCCCGCAGTCGATGAATCCTTTAAGAAAGAAGAATCTCAAAAGATACGCACAGAAATTCATCATCGACGGTAAGGCTGGCTTTAAAATCTTATACTGTCGATCTTTAATTGAGTGATTGGTATTGATTTCCCCGCTCCCCTACTGGCCAAATGTCCGTGATCAAGCCAAGCTTCCGTTTCCTAAACGTGTCACGGATTTCCGGCATGCAATGCATAATCTAACCAACGTCATTTATTAAATTCAACTCAACTTTTAAAACGTTTACTATATTTACACTCAATGGGCATCATTGATATAACAGCTTGACTGTAAACGTTGAACATTTTATTGAAGTGTTTTGTTTGGTCAGAAAAGTATGCCAAAATTGATCTTAAATTCACACAATTCATACTGATACTTTATTAGCCGCCAACACAGCAAACAATAACAAAATTAAATACATTTGGTAATACAGAATATTCAATGTAAGAGCATTAGCCTTTGCTTTCACAATCATTTCACATTTTTGTACCGGTAACTTGAAATAGTTATGAGCCTTTCCTGACTACATCCACTATATTTTAATTTGTCTCTGTCTCTGCATTTTAAGACAGCAAACTCTATTATGTGGGGCCAAAGAAAGATGAAAAGAGAGAGGTGGTCATTGAGGCTGAGAAGAAGAGGAAAATTTTTCTTGACTGCCACTTCAATGACATCGGACATCATTTGGGTCAGAAGAAGACCGTCCACAGAATTCAAAGCAAGTACTACTGGCTGGGCATCATCAAGGATGTGGTGGACTGGGTACTGCTATCATGTGTTTATTATTACGTTTAACATCAATGGACTGTGACGCTAATGATGATGTCTAACCCGAATGATTTGATTTTTTAGATTAAAGTATGTGAGACGTGTCAGCATGCAGAGAGGAATAAAAATCTGGCAAGGACCGTACGGCCAATCAAAGTTGATGCTCCATGGGATATAGTTGGAGTTGACATCATAGGTTTTTGCCTCACTTTGTTACAAAAAAACATATTTTGTGTCGTGGTTCCAGTTCTGAAACACATTCTCTGCTTTTTTTGTGTGTGTGTATGTTCCACAGGGCCTTTCCCAGAGACCCAGCAATTAAACACGCATGCTACAGTTCTCATTGACTACTTTAGTAAATGGCCGGAAGCATTTCCAGTGCAAAAGACAGATGCTGTCTCCATAGCAAGGTGTATTTCCAAATGTATGTCCAGGTAAGAGAATACAATCTGACTTCTTAAAATGATCTAGAACATGGAGTCTTGTTACTATGATTAATATTTAGTGTTTTACTTTGTGCTAGATCTGTCGATATTTTTATGTTGCCTAAACGTACTAAAATGTGGACTTTGTAGAAGTTCCCACCTTATCGTGAGCCATGGAGAAAAAAAGAATCTCACAGAAGCTCTCCAAAATATTGTTGACAGTTCAACATTCTGGAAGCTGTTATACCTGCAGCTTCTCAAACTCATGTAGCTGAATAATTAAGTGTCTTTGGCTCATATAATTGATGTAGTGAACCTTGAAATATAGTAGATATTTATTTAAAACCATTAATTAAAACCTGAACATCAAATTATCCAAAGGGAAAAACAAAATCCTTGTGATGTTTTGATATTCAGATATTGTAATTAATTGTGTTTTTAGGTTTGGTGCCCCGAAAACCATCGTGTGCACACAGAGGCCAGACTTCTGTGATGAGGTGAGATGTAAGTCAAGAATGAATCAAGCAAAGCTGATCAGTCAGAAAGATGAGATTGTGTGGCTCTCTGGTGGATATCAGTGTGTTGAGGATTCTCTTTGACAGGTTACAAATCTGCTGAGCGACCGATGGGGCGTCGTGCAGAAAGTCTCTCCTCTGGCTCAGCCTCAACTTAACCCGCTACATGACTGCACCAGTCCGTTACTGAAGGAGGCCATTATGCAGATGGTGATGGAAAAGCAGGCAGATTGGGATGACTTTCTGGACCCTGTGCTGTTTCTCTTCAGAACATCCATTAACCCCACAACCAAGTTTACTCCTTATTCTCTCATGTTCAACCGGAAAGCTAACACTCTAAACCAGGTAAGCTAAACCAAGCTATTTCAAATAAGTTGTTTTTCTGTTCTCTAAATTCCATTTGCTTTAATCTAGGCTACACTTGGTCCACTTGGATATGATGATCATGAGCAGGATGTGTATTCCATGAAAGAGAAAGCTTCTACATACATGACTATAATGGAAGAACAGCAGAATACTGTTAAGCAGCTGGTAATTGGTTATCTTTTAATATGTGTATGTTGCATGTTGAGCATGCCTTAAAGTGCAATTTTTCTGATGTGAGTAGTTTGACAGCAAACTGTCTGGTTCTATCTCACCTCATTTGCTGTGTTATACAGTGGACCCCAGCTATTTGCGTGGGTTAGCGCCAGCCCACGCACAGCGAAAATAAGCGTATAATTGAAGACCAATGAAAAAGCATTCAGAGGAGGAAAACAAGAAACCCCCAAAATAAACAGAAAAACGGGGTCAAAGGGGCAAACGGGCAGCACCAAACCCCCAACCCCTTTTCTAAACCTCCACAAATCCGCAGGTGCCAAACCACAAGTATGTGGGGGTACACTGTATTACATTTTTAAGAGAGTACAGAAAACGTCTCTATTTTATGCCTTTTTTTTTTTTAAGTTTCATGTAAGGACAGACACTTTCTTCAAACCAATTTTGCCACATATATGACCAGGAATTATACTTTAAAATGAAAGCGGTCCCGCCAAGTGTTAGACTTAGGCTTAGACTCAGACTTGACTTTATTGATCCCTTTGGGAAATTTACATGTCCAGCAGCAATAAGAACAGATAATAAAATAAAAAATAATTCAATCAATCAATAAATAAGGTTATTACACCAGAGATTGAATTAATAATAATAATAATAATAAAATAAAAAAATTAATCAATAAATAAGGTTATAACACCGAAGATTGAATTAAATAAATTAAAGTATAGTAAAGTGTCAAATTTGTGAGGTGAAGTGCACGCTACAGTGTGAGGAGTTGTAGAGTACAATGTTGGTTAATCTTCAGCTACAATTTTTTTACAATCTGTGCTTTCTCTCCATATCAGCATACGGCAGTTGGCGTTAAATTTACTCTTATATGAAGGCGGAAATAAAAATCTAATCCTCATTCAGTCTCTACACTGTCACACACATTTGTTTGGTCTCTGAATATGTCTCCTCTTTTCAGGTGATAGCCAACATGAAAGCAGCCTACAAACAGGAGAAGAAGATTGTAAAAAGAAAGGCGCACAAGAACCCCTCAATGACTTTAAAAACATCGGGGCCACTGTTTTGTGTTGGAGATGCCCCTTCCTCGAAGAAAACGAAAGAAGACGGTTTATATTTGTCTTTCCCTGTGGAGACGGTGCTGGCCACCGAGCAAAGCAGCTCTGAAGTTATAAAAACTGAATTAACTTATCACTTGGCTGAGTCTGATGTCCACTGACAATTTCGTGCTCTTTGAAATGTTCATCTCACAAGAAGGACACTGCATTTGAGCCATCTGTGGTTATGAACAGAAAATGGCGTACAGATAGTGTTAAAATGAGTGTGGTGTGTTTAGATATCACAGTTCATCTTAACATTCAGCCACTGAAGTGTCTCTTACAATTACATACATTAATTGTGCTTCTTTTTTTTTTTTTGAGTTCCAGATCAAATACAAATATTTGCCTACAAAATATTAAATTATTTCAGTCCACCTTGTGTTTGGTAGCATTTTGTTGTTGGAGTACTCTTTTAACATTAATACGTCATTACTTATATTGTTGACTATACACTGCTCTCCATAATTATTGGCGTCACTGGTAAATGTTTTCTTTAGCTTCTAATAAATTTAGTGTTTTTTTTGTTTTTTTGTTTTTTTTTAATATTGGACCTTTTTTTTTAATTTTTTTTTAATATTGGACCAATTTTATTTAAAAAAAAAAAAAAGAGAAACTACGATTTTTAATTCAAGTGCATTTATTCGGGGTGGCAATCCCACAAAACAAAACAGCACCTAATCTTCTGTAACGATTCACAATGGGAGAATACAGAAAGAGGGGACTTTTTTTTTTTTTTTTTGCACAGGCTCGGTCATCAGCGACCTCGGGAGGACCGGCTTAATTGTGTGTCACCCCCCCCCCCCCCCCCCCCCCACTGCTTACCAATAAAAATTGAATTTATTTTAAGACTTTTAACCCCGGGTGCTGCTAATAATTATGGAGGGCACTGATATCAGGGTTTTCCAAACTTTACATTGGTTCATGATGGGTAAACAAACCAGAGAACCACCACGCATTTTGACATTCAATAAAGTAGTTCACTCTGCCAATCAGTATTGTCCATAAAACTGACAATGTTAGCAATGCTGCATATACAGTGTAGTTTTCGTAAGAACATGCATCATATGGCAAAATAACAAAATCGCATTGTGATTAATTAGACCTATCTCGATGCGTCTTAGCAAAGTAAAGCGGAGACAGATTAGAGGCTGCAATGCGCAGTGTGTTTCAAAATACGTATAAGCAATTATATATGTAATTTAAACCGTTTAAAAGGCTTTCATCATTGTGTGATCGAATGCATCACTGACGTCGTCTTTCACGTCTACTTGGTGCTCTTGAACGAGCAGAATGACTGTGGGCGGAGCTTTACACTGTTTCCTTCCGCATCAAAAAAATGCTCACGCTCAGGTGTCATTCTGTTTCCCCCCAGTAATAACCGTAACGTAGAGTGAATGGGGGTCGCCGCCGCCGTAATGTGAATTACTTTCCGAACAAATGTTATTGTTACCAGGGTTTAAGCGGAGGCACTCCATTAATTACGTCGATAGGCTACTGTAAATGTTTTTTTTTCACCTGACCAAACTACCACGACTTGACATTGAGAGTGCACTTTCTGTGAAAGGTTAACGCAGCGTAGTTTTGTTTTTGTTTCATCACACTCCCGGTAAGCCTTTTCGGACTTTATTTATAGCAAGAATGCAGTGCTACGAGACTTACTACCAGAGGCGCTGATAGCAGCAGAAAGACTGCACTTGCTGCCTGCTGTAAGATAACTAACGTTTGCTCAAAATAGTGATGGCACTTGGGTCAGAACTGTCTGTGCCCCCTGAATGACTTCCTTCGTGTCAATTATGTGTTTGTGTCAGTTTATTGCGGAATTATTTTGTTACTGCCCAATATAAACCGAACTGACAGAATATAGGATATAGACATCAGTGAGAGATAAGAGATGTAGGCCTATTTTGGTCCATAATCCTCAAGTATTACTGCACGCTTTTCTTTTAGATCCTGACAAAGAAATAAGCATGGGTATTAAAATAAACGTGAGCTGTACTATTTTATACGTTTTACTGGACCTCATTATTGCCACAGTCCTATATGCACATGGGTCACATTTAAACATATTTGTTGAGGAAGGCTTGAACTTTAGCATACTGCAGTCAACTTTGGACATTTGGGGTACTGCACTACTTCGGGCTTCTCTCCTTCTGGGTGCCTCTATCGGAGTGCTATGGAACAGAGAGGATGGCCCACAAAGGGTGACCAAACTCACCACCCTCATCCTTTTAGTCTGCCAGACCATTATAACGTATACTCTGGCCAAGCTGCTGATGCTGAGTGAACTTGAGTCGCTATCTCATCGCCCCTGGTCTTTGAGTCTGATTTGCTGGACCTGTTTCTCCTCGCTGGCAGTTCTGGTGCTGTGGTGGGTTCTAGGAAAGGAAGATAGTAACAGCCATAAACCGAAACATTGTGAGGACACGGAGCAGTTGCTTCAGCCAGATGGGGAAGAGGATGAGGAGAAGGGGGTGTGCAGTGAGAGGAAGAACAATTGTGAAAAGACAGAAAAAGCAAAGACCACCACAGGAGCTACACTGGGACGTCTGCTGAGGTACACAAAAAAAGATGGAGGACTCTTAACTGTAGCTGTCATCTTCCTCATCATCTCTGCTGTTTGTGAGTATCGACTTGGATTACTAATCAAGTGGTTCCTGTTTTTTTAAACTAACATACCGCTGGATGACACATTCAAAACTATTTTACAATTCTGAATACTGTAGGCGAGCTTGTTTACATGCCACTTGAGTAGAAGTACCTGGGGTGAAAGCCAAACTGGCAGGGTTTTTTCTGGACCGGCATTTCCCATCTCTGATATTAGTATAGCTTCTACTATGACTCTCTCTTTTTTTCACCCGCAGGTGAAGCCTTCATACCTTACTACTATGGTAAGGCAATAGATAGCATTGTGGTTCATCACAGCATGGAATACTTTGCTAAACCTGCCATCACACTGACAGTTTTGGCCTTAACCAGGTAAGCATTCAGTTATCCTTTTGTTGGGGCGTAGTGAAAGATCCATTATTTTTATGCATTTTTATTTTTTTTTTAAACATAACACAACATCACTCTTGTGGGAGGTTAAAATGACAACTAAGATATTTCCTAATAAGTTTCGTTGTCTGGAGAATCATAAACAGCATAAGGAATTTCCACAAAACGAGCATGGAAAAGCATTATTATTTTGTTGTGGATCATTAATCTAAAACATTGTTACTTCATCTTAACAGAATTAAGCATCAATTTATCTGACTGTTATGTGCAGAACGGGGGAATCATGCTTCAGCACAAGTTTGGAGCTGATTTAAATTAAACCTGTGTTCATATCATTCCAGTTGTATATTAATCTGTCGTATTGGTTATTTAGTAACATTTTTAGTCAGTAAAACATCCAATGATTGCAGGTATACCTGGTCTTAGAAATCACAATGTGGAGTACATCCATTTTTAAATAACTCCTCACCCACTTTTCCCCCCATTCAGTTCGATTGCAGTTGGTGTGCGTGGAGGAGTGTTCACGCTCACATTTGCACGATTGAATCTCCGGTTCAGGAACCACCTCTTTAGAACTTTGATGAAACAGGATATTGGCTTTTTTGATGAGAACCACACGGGTAAGTTCATTCGTCATAACATCAGTCCTTCGGTGAAGCACTTTAATATTTTCATTGATTTATCACTCTTCAGGTGACATCACTTCACGCCTGTCAGCTGACACCACCCAAGTGAGTGACCTGATCTCCCAGAACATAAACGTGTTCTTGAGGAGCACCATCAAGGCTGTTGGCTTTCTCATTTTCATGTTTGGGATGTCCTGGAAGCTAACGTTAGTGAACATGATGGGACTTCCTTTTATTGCCCTTCTTTCTGAGTATTACGGCAATTACTACAAGGTAATGTAGTATTGACTGTTTTCTTTTTCTTACTTTTTATTATTGGAAGTTAGCTACTATTATTTATGTATTTATTTTTTAGAAATTAACTAAAGAGGTGCAAACAACTCTTGCAAAGGCTAACAAAGTTGCGGAAGAAACCATTTCCGCCATGAAGACAGTACGGAGCTTTGCTAACGAGCATCGAGAGGCTGACTCCTACTACGACAAGCTTCTTGTCATGTACCATCTCAACAAGAAACAAGCCCTGGCGTATGCTTGCTATATGTGGTCCAGTTGTGTAGGTATCAGATGATGCATCGCTAATGAAACGATTGCATTGGTCACAGAGCAGGTTTTTATCTAGTCTTTCTGTTTTCTAGATCTCAGAGCTTGCTCTAGAGGTGACAATCCTCGCCTATGGTGGCCACCTCGTGGTTACCGGTCAGATGGAAAGCAGCCAATTGCTATCATTTTTCATATACATGCTTGAAATGGGGGAATGTTTGGCGGTATTTCATCTCAATTTCTTTTTCTCTTACCGTGTTTGGTTGGAGTGACTCATTCTGTTACTAAATTCATGTGGGCTTCATCTTGCAGAACATTGCGTCCGTTTACTCAGGGCTTATGCAGGGCGTCGGAGCTGCGGAAAAGGTTTTTGAGTACTTGGATAGAAAACCTGATCACCCAGCAGATGGTACAGAGACTCTGGAGACATTCACTGGTCTGGTGGAGTTTCAAGATATCAAATTTGCCTACCCGACTCGGCCAGAAATTGAAATCCTTCAGGTTATATATGTATACACTATATGTATATGTAACTAGACTAAGTGCAATTTCTGGAGAAATTGCGTGGGAATGCTGAATGCTAAGATTTGAACGCATGTGGGATGCTTATGAAGTAAATTGAGAGATAAATTATGAAATTATAACCTCCTGGTGCCACCAAGCAGTATCAGACACCTGGTATTGATAAGTTATACGTATGGAAGCGGGCGTGGAAAGACTTGGACTTAGACTTGACTTTATTGATCCCTTTGGGATGGCTTCCTCTGGGAAATTTACATGTCCAGCAGCAATAAGAACAGATAATAAAATAAAAAAGAATTCAATCAATCAATAAATAAGGTTATTACACCAGATATTGAATTAATAATAATAATAATGTCTATCCCATTGAGAATGAATGGTGAAAAGTTGATATTTAACATTAAATTGTGCGAATACTCTAAGTAATTTGGAATCAGGTAATAAATACCCAAGATGGCGTGAATTTTTGAAGCAATTTGAAATTTGAACGATGTAAATTGGAAGTATTATGTGGGAGTTTTTACACGGCAAAAAAGTGTGGAGAATAAAAATCACAATAACAATGTGGGAATGCTTCAGCATTCCCACAATTATAGCCTACAAGTGAAACATTCTATGCAACTACAAGTTGGTTTAATTATGATTGGTGTAATGCAGGGAGTGTCATTCACTCTAAAGCCTGGTGAAGTGACCGCCCTGGTGGGACCTTCAGGCAGTGGAAAGAGCTCATGTGTCAACCTCCTGGAAAACTTCTATGTTCCCCAGCAGGGTCAAGTCCTGTTGGATGGAAAGCCTGTTCACACCTTCCAGCACGGAGACCTCCATTCTCAGGTCAGTCCACGTCAGACCATCGGGAAAGAAAATCCATCATTCTGCTGTGACATTTAGCAAATGTGCTGTACGTCATTCATTATTGCTGCTTTATAAATAAAGATGAGTTGAGTTGATGACCTGTTTTAATGATATGCTGCATGACTTGAATAAGCGCCCTTACATTTGGAGTAATGACAGTCATTGTGCAGGTGGCGCTTGTGGGTCAAGAGCCAGTGCTTTTTGCCCGAACGATTGAGGAGAACATCACTTATGGCCTGACTGATGTCCCCATGGAGGCTGTCATACAGGCAGCCACAAAAGCGAATGCTCATGATTTCATCATCGACCTGCCCCAAGGCTATCAAACAAGTTAATATTGCACATCCTCATTTCTGTCTTTGAAATCGAGTTTCAATGAATAGCTGTATTATTGTGAAGTGTTGTGCGAGTTTCCCCTCAAATGGAGTCAAATTTGTACAAACTGTTTTTGTTTGCATCCTATTGTTTGCCAGGTGTTGGAGAGAAAGGTGCACAGTTGTCAGGTGGGCAAAAACAAAGGGTGGCCATTGCAAGAGCACTTGTCCGACACCCTCGTGTTCTTATCCTGGACGAGGCCACCAGTGCCTTAGATGCAGAGAGTGAACACATTGTGAGTAACATTGCTTTTCCCAACTGACAATTGGACTTTTTGTTTTGTTTTTGCAGTACTTATTCAAATAAGTACCAATACCTTGAAATAAGGCCGGGTATCAGCCCGACACTGATACTTGGTATCAGTACGCGCCCATCCTGGTAACATTAATTGATAATTCTAGCAGGGTGTTTTTCCACCCCTAACAGAGCTAAATGATAGAAAAAAAGAGAAACTTTGAATAACCTCCACTAATGGTTACATGCACCCACCGCTTCAATGTGTCTTGTGCAGTTGTTGTTTAACTCATTCGTGCCACCATATGAAAAAAAAATGTTGTTAATCTGTACCCTCAGTTTACTAATCCAAAAAAAAGTGATCCAATTGATCTTTTCTTTCATCATTATGCTTCCTACAGGTTCAGCAAGCTCTAAACAACATCATGAGCGAGCACACGGTGTTGGTGGTTGCACACCGGCTCAGTACTGTGGAGAGAGCAGACAGCATCATAGTAATCGATAAGGGCCGTGTGGCCGAACAGGGATCTCATGGTCAGCTGATGGCCAGTGGGGGGCTGTACTACAAACTGGTGCAGCGGCAGGTTCTGGGCATAGAGACTGGGGATGAAGTAATAAATCTTTCAGTAAATTCCTTCTGGAAGCCTGATGAAGAACAGCAGCATGACAGACAAAGAAGCAGTGCCAGTGATGAAGAGTACAATCCCCGCTATTGAGAATAAACTGTGTGCAAATGTTTCCTGTTGTTTGGTTATTGAATCTCTCACCAAATATATTCTATATATTTCTAACAATACTTCTGATGACCGCTTCAGTTTGTGGTGGGCAATAAAATATATAAATAGTGCAGTGGAGAACTATTTGCCACATCCCAATTTCTCACACCATATAATAATCATATCTCAAAAAGACATTCATACAAAATTCATTTTCTAAATGAAAATTATATTCACGAAGGGAGTACAAAAAAAACAAATTTATGCAGCCCTATGTGAGAAAATAATGAATATATATATATATATATATATATATATATATATATATATATATATATATATATATATATATATAGGTGATAAAAACTAACCTAGTAAGACTTTTATATCACATTCATACCTTTTTTTTTTTTTTTATTAAACAATAGATTTTCATTTTGTCTTCATCAAGTATGCACTTCATTAGAAAGAAATGCAGCTTTTAGTGCCTTTGATAAATGCATTCATTTGATCACCATCTTGTCATTTAGGTGACCAGTATGTTATGCCAGATAGGATTAGATTTATGTGCCGTGGGAAATTATCTAATTCACTTAATTGGTCAAAATCTTGTATTTATTACAAATAATGTGTAGACCGAGTTGACCATTTACCAATTTCAGATATGTATAGTGACAGGCGAACAATTAAATGCTCTTCCTTTAGATGGTAGAAAATTAACCGGTGTATCCACTTTTTGTGACATTTTTGTTCAGTGGTGTGCCCCCCCGCCCCCACGTAAATGCGCGCTTTGGTCTGGGAAAGACGGAACTACAACATTTCATTTATTTCCGACGGGCCCTGAAGGCAACATTGGGCCTATCGCAATCTACTTCCTGTAGGAGAAGCTCAGTCAGCTGTCACAAACAGAGGCGAGAAGAGGGACCGTAGCCGAGGAGAAATACACGACGACAGCGAAAATGTCGAGTTTTTCCAACAAGTTCAGCGAGTACACGTTGACTCAGCTCAACGAAATTCTAGAGGACGACGAAAAACTGACAAAAATGATTCAAGAGATGGACGAGGTATGTCAAGCTTTAGCTAATGTAGTCAGTTGCTAGCTTACTGGCTCACTCGGTTACCGTTTCCTGGCTGAATCCTTTGTTTTGTTTTGTTTTCCCCACAAAACGCCCATCGACATTGCATGGGTTTTCATCATTTCATCGTAAATATTACATATATACATTACTACATTTAAAGTAGTTGTACATGACGTACACATTTTGACAAACAAACACGGGCAAGGATTGTTTCGAGTCTGATTGTTATCATATTCAATTTGCCACATCGCTTCAGGGGAGAGAATAAAAATTTTACATAATGAATCTTTTGGAATATGAGTGAGACCCTTTAAAGTAAAGAAGCGCTGTCATGGTGAGTCACGCGAAAACATGCCAAGAAGTTTCCTAGGTACGACACTTTCGGAGACGTATGGTCCTGCCAGACAGCAACTCGGAAACCTGCTAATTATTGGCTAACTCGTGAGTATGCTTTCACGGTTATCTAATCTGACAGGCATTAAACCGGCCGGCTTTTCGTATTTTCCGAGAACAATATTTCCAGTGAACTGAAACTAGCGATCATTTTGAGGACTTCATAGGCTACATATTCATCTCATGAGCGAAGTTAAATAATTACAAAGATTAACGTGATATAGACAAACGGATTTCTTACTATACGGTTTTATTTAGATTCTGCTAAAACTAATTCATGATGACGTATGTGTGTGCGTGGTTGATGTTCTTGCAACGTCAACGAATGATGACTTCACCTATGCTGTCAGTCGAAAGTTAGAGGATTCAAGTGCGCTAGCACCACTACGTTTAACATTTCTGAAGTTGGAAGATTACTGGGTTACAAGTTGTGAGTCCGTTTTTCTGTTTCTAGATCCCACACCCTGGCTTGTCAGTCTCCATGGTTTCCTCTTTCCATAAGCTACACAGTGGGAGGGGTGTATTTACTTCAACAATAATACAGTTGTTGACTTTAGTCATGAGAAGAGAAGCAACCAAAGTTAAGACATGCATAGGTGCTGTCTGGGTAGTTTGCTCTAAAAGACACCAAATGGAAACAAAGGAAGTGAGTGTTACGGTTCATTAACTGAAACTTAAGCATTCACCAAAGTGTCTCGACTTCAGAAGAACATTGACCCACTATGTAAACACATGTGAAGTTGCTCTTTCTTTGTATAACGATAAAAGCACTAATAGTATAATTTCTAGCAATTACTAAAATATAAATCATGTAGTATTGTTATTGAATCACTTGTTGTGGAGCTTTTAGGACTTGTTTGCGTTTTCATACCCAAGCCCTACCTCTTCTACTTTTTTATTTGCAGTAAGATCCATATAGTAGACTGTTGACTTGGCGTTGTTGAATAATCAGAACTGAGATCAACTACAGTCAGTCCCTCTGATATCTGGAATGTTCATATTTTTGAAAACGATGTTTCTCAACTTAACTCACAGCTCAATTTTATGTAGTTTCCCCCCACAAAAATACCTAATAATAATAATAACAATAATACAATTACGATAAATGACCAAACAAAATCTTCAAAATACACCATAAATCCCTTCTTATTTGCATTTAATTTGATTCCCTCTTGCTGCACATGTTGTTTGAAGCTGTTAATAGATGAAAAAGAACAAGGGAGTGTCCTTTGAAGGGTGAGGTCATCAAGATAATAGCTGTCACGATTAGAACGTGTGTGATGTCACTCATGGTTGCTAACTTGCTACAAGTTAAGATTAAATGTAAAGTAAAACACGTATAGAAAGAATGCTTAATTTCTTCAGTCCCATTTAGTCATCTCTCTCTCACTTCACTTTATTTTTAAGTGCCCACTCTTATTCCTGTCCAAATTTTTCGCAGCTCCTCCAAGCCATTGCATCGTAGAGTGTCCAACAACACTGACATTTTTTGCTGAACAAAAATGGCGCTGTTGCATAAATGCTGCCTTGTAAAGCCCAAAACAACGAGTGTCCTGTGGCCGTGCCATCAAATGGCAACAAATAGACATACTCCTCAACAAAAATGGTGTTGTTTCCCGAAGTATATTATATCAATGGAAAAAGTATGTTCCAGCTGGTTAATCTGTCGCCATCTTTGAACTTTTTTTTTTTTCTTTTTAACTCTAGAGACAAATGTTATTTAGGGACTTTTTAACATTCTTAACTCTCATGCAAGACATGCATTCCATTACTTCATTGTTAGTGCGTACTTGTTTATATTGTACTGAGCAGCCAGGACAGAGATATGTGTATCCCTTTTTTTGTTGGCAGGTTGTGATGCTATTTAGAGATTTGCATTTTTAGCTAGCCATGACAGAAGAGCAAACTGGCTGATGTAAAGAAAGACAGACTGGTTACTTAAGCACAAGACAATGGTATTTCATATATTTAGCTACCGGTCGGTACTTGTCCAGTATAACATGTTTTCTTGTGTTCAGTGTAAAGGCATGCATGAGTCACTCTTATGTATTCTATTGTTTGTAACATTGAGATACTTGTTCAACTTCCGTCATCCTCACATTATGCTTCCTACATTTGCACATTTAGCCAGTTTGTTAAATGCATTTAGTCATGTGAGATGCTTTTTTTACTTTTTTTTTTCTTTTTTCTTTTTTTTAACAGTTGTTCAGAAAATTAATCAAGGTTATTTGTTATGACCACAATTAGTGGTTTCATGTCAATATGAACATGTATTTTTTAAACTACCAGTCTTGAGTTTTAAATATGTTGTTTTCTGATTAAAGTAATATTTAAAGTGTTATTTCATAGTTGTTTTTGACATGAGATTGTCATATTGTAGAATTTTCACAAAGATTAACATGCATGATACTTATTTATTCCTCATCATTGGTAACATTTATTGCTCATCAGTGGTAAAATTGTTAAAACAAAATTGGTAAAACCCATTTTCTCACAAGGGTATTCTTTATGAACTTTTAGCTAATTTGCAGGCTTTTTAAAAAAATTGTTTTTTTAAACTAGATTATGTTAAGATACAGTACTGACTAGTGACATTCTTTTGTTGCAGATGCAGGAAGTCCAGCAAAGCAAAGAGACAACACTTGTAAACAACAGAACCCTGGCAGAGGAAAACCTTGCTCTTCAACCTGGATTGGAGCTCAAGAAAGAGACTCTCACCAAGAGATACGGCTGCCTTCAAGAAAGCTTTGAAGCCCATCAGCTGCTCAAGTCCACTCTAGGTATAAAGGCAATTTATTGTGTGTCATCACACAGTCCAACACTGATTGATCAGTTAAATTGTCACACAAGTTTGTCATTTCCATACATAGATTTTTCAGATCATTACTAAATGCATGCATGCACAAATTTGTGATTCATCAATATATTTGTGCAATGCATGTATGTAAAAAGAATCATTCTATCTACCTACAATATCATCACTTTTCAAGAGTCCAAAAAAAGACATTTGCAAGGTCTTTGACTGAACATAGTCAGAGATGGCAAGCAATTCTCAAAACTTGAGATTGGCCAATAATTGTAAAAATAGCACACACGTATGGAGTCACAGGAGTGCCACAATTAATAGGAAAGACAAACAATATGTTGTATGTTGTCGATAAAGCATATATAAGAGCATTTGATTTAACATTTATATCAAATTGGGTATTTGATTTGATGGAGTATGACATGATGTTAATTTCATTACTGTCAACCTGAGTACACTAATGAGTGATGAGTGGTGGTGAATCCGAGCTCTCATACTTACACATTCATCGACATATTGTGACGATGAGGTCTATATCATTCGTCAATTTTTTGAATGGATTTGAAATTCAATTTAACATTTATTCCCATGTTGGTTGTAGAGTTATTCATTTGACAAATATGTGCTGGAAAACCTGTTTTTCCAGTTTGGGTACTTCCCTGTCAAGGCTGAATAACTTTACCATAAATTGTTGCTTCATAAGGGGCTGAATAGTCAATTTGTTTTATTTTAGATGAAGAAGGCTGCAAACTGAGTTGATTCTGTGATGCAGACTCATAAATATCCAATAAGCTGTAATATTACTGGCACACCTTCACTGCTTTCTTCTAGCGCGTGAACATAATGTGTTTATACTTCTGGCTGTGTTGATGCAGTGGTTGCCTAGCTACCATCTCAAAATAGCTCTCCAGACATTTACTACTCCTTTATGCTGGCAGAAGTTTGACTTTTTCACCTGCAATTGAGATGACATATGTTCAGTTGTCTTTATGAACTGTATATGTTTGATAGGGTTTTTTTTTTTCGGTGTCAAATTCAGTGGTGAACATGTTTTGTTCAGTGGGATTTTTGGCAAGTTCAAAATTGTTCCAATGATAAATTGAATGAGCTGAATATTTTATAATGAATGTCCCATGGGAAATGAATGGGGAAGTATTACTTAAAAATGTTGAATTTTGGGAAAACAATGAATTTTTGTAATGGGAATAATAATACTATTATAGACAACAGTAACCTGCAAGGCGTGAATTTTTGCAATATGTTGAAATTGGAATGAGTGAATCGAGTAAATTAGGTGTAAGTAACTGCATGTCAAAACTACTGGCAGGTGAATGAAAAATAGGAGTAACAGCTGAGCTATAGTGTCACGCATGTATTTTTGGATCTCAAAAACACGTGAAAATCATTAATTTTATTTTGTGAATATTTTTTTGACAAATTTCTCCCCATATCTATACTGGAGCCAGATTTTATTTAGCGCAGCCACTTAACAAAGTAAAATTGAGTGCCATTTTTTTAGAGCCTATGTGCAGCACTGCTTCTCAATTATTTTCGGTTACACCCCGTACATGCTAGAACAGGTAAGAAGAAAGAAAGAAAGAAAAAAAGAAAAACTGATCCACTAATTGGGTCAATTAGGCAAAATGAGGTTTCCTCCGCCTTCAAAAAAATGCTATTACTAGTTTCTTTTTCCCAGTATTTTATTCATAGGTGTTCAGCAGCCTCTTCTGTCATCAGAAAGACTCTTTTGTCAAATGTCGGTTACTCAATGTCCCCCCCCAACCCCTTACTTGCATGGTCGAGCCATCCTGATTATGGATTTGCGGTTGAGCAGCTGGTGGAGGACATTGATGCTCAAAGCAATCACAAAATTTTTTTGACTGAGATAAAAGACTCAAAAGGCATTCTATGTATTTGCTTAAATATAGTACGTACAACTATTTGTAGGCTCCACCTTATCTTTAAGTGGTAGTGTGGCCTCCTGGTGGATTGCCTTCTCCTGTCCGTTATGCTTTGGGTGTCGAAGCAATGCCTGTCCACTGCCACCAGCCCACAAGTCTGTTGCCTCTCAGGATGTTGTAGCACAGTGGGCCATTGTACTACCAAAGCCTGTGTGAAACAGAAGCAGTGGCCGGAGAGAATGGTGGATGATGGGACCAGGCATATTTGCCTCTTTTCCACTGCACTATACTGGCTTTTTAGTTCAAAATGATGGTGTCAATAATTTCATTGTAGTCCCCGAAACAGGACATCCTGGGTTTGAATTTGAGCCCAACTGATGGATTTTTTTTTTCATGCAGATTCTGTTGCATGGTGGTATAAAATTCCATTAGATGATATAATCGGCTGATTATTTAAAAATATATTTTGGTTCTTGTATGCTTACAACAATAACATGATTTGCAGGCAGAATGTTTAACTCTATTATACTTTGTCCTTTAGTATTCTCACGCAAAACTATTAAAACTTATTTCAAAATACGCAAACTTAAAGGCCCAGCTTTTTGTTAATCCTGCTTGTGGAAAAGTACTGTCTAAACAGTGTTTTCCTAGGCAAGCTGTACCTGGCCTACAAAAACATGGATCTTGTTGACACAAGAAATGATGCCTCATTCAACCTGGTATGGTGACATCATGGGCTCTATCTTAAGGGATGCCTATGAATGATGTCTGTGCTGTGGGAAAGTTGGGCCGTAACATAATATACACATTTTTCAATTGTATTGTTTGTGAGTAACATCTCCCAATGACTGTTTTTCTCCTTTCACTGGAATTCTTTTTCCAAGTCTTTTTCAGCTACTTGGCAATGTAGTATGAATGATCTGCATCCCATTCTCACTGTAACTGTTTTTATGTGAAATGATAAGAGTCTGATATACACTCTCAGTTATTAGAATGGATATTTTAGGGTAACCAATTCTAACCTATGCATGGACTTGGAAAGGCGGTGCTACACCCTATGAGGAATGAATGTGGAAAGGTGCAAATAGGAAAGGGCAGGATAGAACATGACGTGGCAGGACAGGGCAATGAGTAGTCAGCCAAGTATGAGGAGTGTCTTTGCACTCCCAATATACCTGAATTAATTTGAGTGCAGATGAGAGGACAGTAAAGGAAGTCTGTAAAATAATTAGAATGACCCCCAACAAAGGCACTAAATCTTAGGTTTGTCTAGGGAGACATGAATAATGAACAATGTTGCCACAGTTACCTTGAAAAAGTAACTTGGTTACTGATTAGTTGATTTTGTCACAATACTTAACAATTGAATGTGATCATTTTCTATATACCCAATATTGTACAAAATGTCTTTGGCCTTCAATAAGGTTTGATGATTATTATTTAAGCCTTCAAGCAGTATAAAATTTCAATGAATATTTAACGTTTGACATCCCAGCCACTCATGCTGGGAAAACTTGGGAGAGGACAGAGGAGGATCGACACCCAGTAATTCGATCGCGCGTTGTGACATAAGTCAGACGGATTTTTGGGGTGGTGACTCAAATAGAGAAGCGAATTGGCCATTAAAAACAAATGCTGAACCAGAATTTTTGGATTCAAGTTAGAACGGGTCGTATTGTCGTATGGTTTGTCACAAGAATGTTTGGGAGGCAACACTCACATCTCGTTGTTGTTGCAAAACTGCATTTGCAGCAGAGAGCTGTCTATGGGAAATCTGAACTTTTCGCATTTGGTTTTAAATGTCTTTAGTAAACAACAAAGGAATTGACCTTCCTTTTTATTTTATTTTAGTTTATTTTTAGGAGAGCTGTTTTATTCATTCAGCCGCCTTTACGAGTCAACATATCATCTTTGCGCTACTTTTTTGTGTGTATGTGTGTGGGAATTGACCTTCTTGCTCCAATACTTCGGAGGGGCTTATGTACTGCCTGCTTTCTGATAGTTAGGCTGCTGTTAAGGCAATGGAATGTAATGCTGTCACATCAGACGGCTTTGTATTGCATCGAAAACGTTAATGAACTGGGTTAGAGGGACAATCTTCTCTTTCAGTCATCGCCGGGGAATCGAGGGCAGTGAGGAGGCTGATAAACTTGTATAATTTTGCAAAACGGGGATCAGAGCTCCTCATTGAGGGATCAGAACACTTCATTCCGATCCTGTATGCTATCTGTGTCTATGGTTTGCAGGAGTGGAGCATAAAAAGCTGGCATTCAATCTGGGGAAAAACACAACTGATTGGAAAAGAACAAAGTTAAATGTTGGTTGGCCATCGATTCAGCTGTACAACTGCATCCAGTTTGAGTAGAAATTAACTGCATCTAATGGTAAAAGTCCTTACAGGACATTGCAATATCCAGAAACGCAAACGCACCAGAGGCCGGACTACATCCACAACATGCCCAAAATGTGCTATCGAAGCTGAAACATTTCCCAACCACAATGTGCAAGTGTGTACTTAGAAATAATACAATTAAGTCAGTTGTTGAGAAAATGAATAGTAAAACCAGAGGGGGGCTTTCCGTCAATATTGACGGCAGGTGCGTCAAACAGTCAATGACGGACGCCCATTTTGTTGACGATTGATGAGAAACCTGGAAAAATTGACGAACTAAGCATTGTCATTCATCAATGTAGTCATCAATCCGTCAACGGATGCCCCATTTTGCTGATGACAGAAACATTGACGGCCGCCCATTTTGCTGAACAATAAGGAATGATGGATTGATGATTACAGTGCAGTTCGACTTGAAATATTGACTCATTGCCGAATGACTGACGCTCAAAATTCATTGACACGCCCACCTTTGACTTAAACTCTGGGCACGCACCACTGCCTTCATAAAAATATGTAGTGCACCATGCATCAGTGAATGGGGGCGATCCGGGAGACTGGCTCATAATATCCTTTATGAGCAAACAGTACAAGTTAAGTTTTTTGTATGGTACATAAGGTAAAAAAAATAAAATGATAAATGATAGGCACTATTATTTATTTTAAGGTTGTTTTGGGCTCCTGGTCTATTGTATTGTGTATTGTCATTTGCTGATTTCCAGCAAACTGTGATTTTTGTGCATGTATTTACGCACAAACTTCACAAGCCACTTTCCACTTGATTTGCTCCCCCAGCCAATTTTGATGCAAGGCACCATAGTGAAGTTAATTAAGTGGAATAGGAGAGGAGAGTACATTTAGTTACAGCTTAATAAATACTTATTAAAATGTGAATATGAATCTGGTTTGAAGGAAAGTGCATTGGAAGTTGTTCTTGAACATGAGTAGTGGAGATGGTTTGATTATTGTTTTAATTATTGCCGTCGTATGGACTATGGTCGTATTGATAGTAAGCCTTGTCACTTAATGACTTGGTTAGTTATTAAAGACAAGTTGAAGATTCCCTCCCTTTATTGAGATAAGGCACATTTGAGGTTAAAAATAAATAAATGATTGATAAAATACTGCAGCACGCACAAAAATGTCACAAAAATATATTGTATTAAAATGTGATCATAATTGTATATTCTCTTTGGTGTCCAAACTGCATCTGTTGAGTTGGGCTCTTATACTCCGTTGTAAAAATGGTAACAGGTGGATACACAGGTTGCTCTAATGGTCTGTTTTGTCCATAATCATGTGTTTGTTGAATAAAGAGCTAAACAAAGAGATTATTCTCTGTAAATAAAAGTGTACAGACTAAATAAGTTAAATTAGATTGTTTTCTCTGACACTCCTCTGGGCGGATTCATGCCAAGGGCACGAAAGCATCACTGGGGTCTGTGTTCTAGCCACATCCAAAAAACCTGGACAACTGAAATGGTGAAAGAGTTTAACGCTATATCCCAGCAGATAAACTGTTCAGTCTTTGCTAGTTTTCAGTGCTTAGATTTACCTGAATACTAGACCTGCCTGATGACTCGGCCCTTTGGTCTTGATCCGACCAAAGTACTTGCTGGTGTTGACTTTCAGGCTTGCCTAGGAGCTCAAACATAACAGATACCTTCCTTCGAGATGAATAGGTAACATGATCGTTCAGTTTACTCAGTGGAACAAGTTCTGGGCAAACAGAAAGTAATTGTGGTTGTTGGGATGTGCTGGTCACAGGGCCGGGAGTGGCACATTTTGCATAAATAGCCTCAGTCCCTGTGTGACAAGCATGTGTTTTCATACCCAAATGTATTCAGGCGAAGGCTTGATTTGACAAGTAAATTATATTTCAGAAAATGTTTATACAGCAGTTAAATTAACCCATTGGTTCATGTTGCAGTCTTTCTTGTTGAAAAAATGTCACACTTGACATCACTTTTCACATCTTTTGGATCTGCTGGCATTCATTTTCATTTTTTGAACTAATAGTAATGTCATTGTGTCTTACCGTTCTTTTTGTTTCAGACCACAAATTGGGAAACACATCGTTGGACATACTTTTGGCTCTACTGCAGGCAGAGGGAGCCAAAATAGAGGAGGAAACTGAGGTAATTCCATTGCCGTCTTCATAAATGTGTTGCTTCATTCACAGTTACCTGCGAGTAATTCCTCTGCCTGATATTCTCATGTAGAAATTATTTCATGCTAAAGCTGCTGAATGCAGGAAATTCAATTTTGAATCGTTGCTGCCACCTGTGGTGTTAAAAAAAACAAAAACAAAACAAAGACAGAGGGTGGGAAATGCACACCGAAATCCAGTCTGAAAACTATTGGCCAGAGCCTTGTAGGAGTACCCATTGTGAACCGCTAAAGGATTCATCTGGTAATTAGAAGATGTTTCAGTTATAAATGGTCAAATAAAAAGGCTTTATATATTTGGAGGCAAATTGTTACAAAGAGCATCTTTAAAATGGGGATGACAACTACCATTTTAGTCAGTTGTATTGTTTTATCATGCTGTCCTGACATTATAAGCAGTCGTAGCGGTAGACACTTGGTATAATTATCTTTAGTAAACCAAATTTAAAACTGTTTCTGATTTGTTTGTTTTTTAATAGTTAAAATAATGCTGAATGACTGATAATGCATACACGTTATTGTATTAAAAAAAATACTCCAGACATGATCTATGCAGAAATCTTTGTTTGATTATACATGTTGCACTTGTATTCACTATTTACAGAATATGGCAGATTCTTTCCTGGATGGTGACATGACCCTTGAAGCCTTCATTGATTCCTACCAGAACCAGAGGACGTTGGCACACTTGAGAAGGGTGAAGATTGAGAAGCTGCAGGAGATGGTGCTAAAGGGCCAGCAGCTTCCACAGGCATCGGTATCTACCTCCCGATCTCAGGATATGTCAGCTGGAGCCCGGCCCTCAACCTCCCACCTCAGTGAGGCAGCCAGTGACTCATCCCCTCAACTTCAACCCAGGAGGAAACCCCCACCTCCCCCATCCCAAACGGCCCCAATACTAAACCCAATTCCAACTGTTGCCCACTATGCAGTATCGCCATATCCGCCAATCCCTCCCAGAACGGGTCAACCCTACCCGCATGTTTCATCCGGCTATCCATTCTTAGCACAGTACCCACCTGCTTTGCCACAGAGAACCCCCTCTGGTGTGGCCCCACAGCCTGGCTTCATCATCCAGTGAATTAAAGCCATTGCCACTAAAGAGTTTACAGTGTGCCAAGGACACTCCACAACTGGAACTCTTGTGAACAATTTTCGGTGGCCCTTGCCATCTTTGATTTTGAACAATCCCCACACAGACAAGAACGCAGACCAGCACTGTATGCAATCAATGGTGACGTTCATCTGAAGTCGATCTTTAATCATGGGGATACGTGCGTACCTCTTATTCAATACACTCCCAACAACAAATGATGAGATCAGCCTGCTTCGCCATTTGGCCCCAATTCTCCACAGAGGAAGCGCCCAGTAGACTATAATGACATAAGCTGCAGCGTGTGGGCTGCTGAGCTTGTCATCTACTGGCACTTTGTCTCCATTTAGTGCCCTCAGTTTTGTCAACCCATTAGTTTTGGGTCTCTCCACACTCTCCTGGCCTGTTCCTTATTAAGCTTTGATGGAACTCTGGAGGAAGCTAGGTTTTACTTTGTCATTGTTTTCATGTCAAAGCATACTATTACTACTTAAATGTATGCAAGCAGAGACCATATTTACTGTTTGACAAAAATATCATTTCCCAGAATATATTCAGAGGGAAAGCATCTATGCTGTGATTTTTTTTTTCTATACACGTTCACAAATTCACATGGTACATAGAAAAACATTTATTTTCAGCATCATTTTATTGAGTAGTGCTTAATAGATTTATGTTTATGATAAATAATTTAGACTGATCAACAAATGTAACGGAAACTTTTATTTAGTGAATCAAAATGCAACGTGTCTCAGAAAGTCCAGATCTGACTTGTTCACTGGGGGCTGACTTTTGCAGTTGGTCAAATATCAGGGCAGATGTCAAAAGGGACTTGAGAAAGATGGGTGGCTGAACTGTTTTTGATGAATAATTTGGGCCTTTCGAGCAGAGTCTAACATGAAGGACTTGTATATTGCCATACAGTACAATTCGTTTGTGTGTCTTCTCTGGATTCATGTTGTAGTGCAGCACCATCTTTTGTCTTCAACTCCCTTGATTTGGTTTGGAGCTGCTTCCAACAAATTAGTTGATCTTAAACATTTAAGTTGATCACAAACATTTGTTTGTCTTATCTCACACTGAGCACCAAAGGCTTCACGCAGCACTGTGTTTGAAAGTTGTTTGTTTTTTGTGAATGCAGTCTTTGGTCAGACTGTCTGGCATGTGTTATATAATATGTGGATCAAAAACACATTTGCACACATGCAAAACAGATTTCTAAAAGAGGGACTTGCAGGAGTAGCCAATCTTTGAAACGAGTCTTTTTCTGATGTAACTCGAACATCACTTTTAACCCATACTGCTGTTGCTGTGCACTGTTGAAGAGCCACGAGTGCCTACACGTGTGGTGGCGTCGACCACGTCCTGCTGACTGCTCCGTTTCCTCTATTCTGCTCATGGACTTGGCCGGTTGAGAGATTTGAAAAGAGCAACTTGTGACTGTCAGGACTGTCAACGTCTGCTCTCACAAGAAGCAGAAGGCCAGACCATTGAGCAAGTGCCAGTGTGACATCCTCAGCAGGCTTTGTGCCGACTGGTGCTTGTGATCTCCCTCGTTCTTACCACATTGTACTGAGGTATGCCTGGCGTGACTAAATATTTTTGCATGTGCTGTTCTTTTGTCTTTTTTTTTTTTTTTTTTAACCCAATGTGTGGACTAACAGGGCTCTGAAATAATTGTCAGTTGTATTTACCCCTCAATATCAGAGTATAAGAATACAGAATTGGAAGCTAAAACTTGATTTAAAAAGCATTTCAAATTAAAATAGATTAATATTTTGTGCATGGCCTTTGTGCTTAGTCTGAAAACTCCTCTTAACAATTATTTTAGCTGCTCTTCAGCTGACCTGATACCCATAGCCATGGTTTTGTGTGGTTGGTGATATTTTCAGTGTACTGTTTAGGTGTTTACTTATTCTGAATGTTTAGGTGGAATTTTAGGCTATTTTCAAGTTCAATAAATCGCAAATTTTTGTATCAGTTGAAGTTTTTCTTCATTGGCACACGGTGATATTGACGGCACAGCCTTTCAGGTAGGTACTGTAACGATAGTTATTTTATACTGAACAAGATGGCCATCTAGTGTCTTGGATTGATAATGCATGAACCTGTCAGGACATGAACAATACAATTCTCCGTGTTCATCCTACTAGTGAATACCTGAAAGATGCTCGTCCAACTATTATTTTTAAGTGGGTGTATTGTGCTAATTTAAAACCGCTGCAAGTGCAAAAATTGCAAACATTTAATTCGATTTTAATTGAGAAAAAAAAACATTGTAAAATGGCAGCCAGTTGCTTTATTTGTATTTATTATTATTATTTTTTGCGAATACATTACTCGGGAAAAGGAGGAAATACTTTTTAGGGTAGGCCCACTCCTAATACGCAGTAAAATGTGGGAGTCAATCTAAACTTTTGGCTCTACCTGTACATGAACACCTTACTCACAGGTGTTTGATGCACCGGAATGGTCAATATCCTTATTTTTTTGTGAGTAGGTAGTACATGTAGTATAAGCGTATTAATTAATTGTGTGGATGTCGGCCGCGAAAAAAAAAAAAAGCGCAAGCGTTTGTTACATCAACAAACTCCCCCTTGAAGGCTTAATTGTTAGTTGTGTCGATTTAGAACGCATAATGTTTGTGAACGCACCCCTTTACCCACGTGTCACGTTTCCATAGTCACGTCACAGCGGCTCCACCATGTTGTAGGAAATCCACCGCTGCTCCACACTGTCAGATTACACTTTAATCTGTGGAGGAGGATACACAGTCAAGACGAGCTCGGTGTCTTGGAGCGACTTTACGTTTTTATGTGTGTTACCTAGAGGTCGTCATTTTCCCTCAGGGAACGGCTTGTACCTAGAAGATGAATCGCCAGTCTTCATTTGCCGTCTTTTCCTGTTCGCCCACTTTCCACTACATTAAAATGTTAGCTGGCTAACTAGCGAAAAATAGAGTAAGTGAATCGGATTATCTTGTAACGGCACTCTTCTCTCTAGGTAATATCCAGGTATTTTTGCTGCAGTTGAGAGCTTTTACAAAGCCCCCTCTCCGCGTTATACGCTTCTATTCATGCAAACATTTATTACACCGTAATTCTTCTCCAGCACTAATGTTGCTGCAACTGCAAGCAAGCTAGCACACCACAAAGAGCTGGAGCTCCTAGTCGAGCCTTTCCCCCCCTTTTTTTTTTCTTCTTCACTGTTGGAAATAACATTTAAACCGAAAGTCAAGACCACGAAACCGATGTGAGACTGTATCAACCTAGCCGGGTGGAGAACAGAACACTATTTCAACTGCGAAATACACACGAAGCGAAGATGTCAGGAAAGGATAAAGATAAACCAGAGAAACAGTCCACCACGGAGCGGCTCATTAAAGGTGAGTGATTGTCTTCACGGGCACTCATCATACTGGCTTTTTCTTTTGTACTGCGTCTTGCTATTTTTGATTTCTTTACAAGAACCGCACCCTTAAAGAGTTTGTGCTTTAACGAGAAATGTACGGCAAATTTTAAATACTTATTAATCACCTGTTCCATCAATGCAGATTCTGGTAAATGACAGTGTGAAACTCAACAAGCGCATCATCTACACCGCAGTTATTTTGTTTATGTATGTGGCGTTTAAGCATAAATCAAAGGAGAGTCACGGTCCTATATTGGTGCTCACTGTCCTTGACATTTAGGAGAGATGAATACCTAATTCTTCAGGGCCTTGCTCACTCACGGGAATACCCAAGGTCTGATCAGGTTGCTAGCAGAGCTTGACAAGATGGATTCTTTCACCCTGAGGTTTCTCTGCTCCATTGAACAGGCAGTGCACCATTTGTTGTGTCTACCCAAGACGGGCAGGGCCAAGGCTGAGGTAACTCCCAGGAGAGAGAATCCGACCCAACTTAGGCCACCAGTACTACTACTTAGAGCAAGCACAGCTCACATCCCTGTCTGTCTGCAAGGGCACGAGTGTGTCCTGCCAGGGGACTGGAATGCTGAAGTGTGAGCCAGTAGAGAGTGAGTGAGTTAATTGTGGAAAGAATCTCCCCAGTGATCTTCCCAACATGGCCAGCCGCATGCTGGCCAGCGAGAACAGGAACCCGAGAAGGAAAAAAGGGTGACATTACTTCGGAAGCGTTTCTGATTTAGGGAAAGCCCCAAACCAATATGTTTAATTAAAATGGGATCTCCATTAAATCCATGATAATACAGTGTAATCTGTCTCATATTTCGGAAGTAGGTGCATTGCCTCAATAATGTAACTAGCGGCTTTTAGGCCATGTTTCCATCATGTAATGTAGTTCAGTTCAGTTCAGTTCACTATGGTCCATTTCAGAATAGTAAACCTTGACCTGGTTTGCATAGCTACCATAGGGATTCTAGAGAAACTGAAATAGTAGCATCAGCTATGTAAATAGTCTAACTACGAAGCACAATGCCAAAAGACATCCAGCATTTAGCTTTTCTTCTCTTTACGTATGGTTGTACATTACAAGAAGATTATTCCCAGAGGAAAGGAGCGTTTCTCTGGATTCCATTCCCAGTGTTATAGACGTACCAATTCTCTAAACCAAGTAGTTGCTGTGTGTCAAGTCCCCACCCTTTATGGCAGCTGCACACTGAGAGATGCGGCAGCACTCCACTAAACACTTGCTGACTGTGTGGGGCTCTGCCACAATATTTCACGAGTGGACGAGTCTCGGCCACTGGTTTTGCGACGATTCAAAATTTGAATTGCGGTTAGATGATGTGGCGACATCGCAAATTATAGCCAATTTTCGTGTTTTATTTTTATGGATGAAATAAAGTGATACAGTATAACATTTTGTAGAGCTGTCAAAATTAATACAGGCAGAGTACAGTTTTTTTTTTTTTTTTTTTCATTTCCTGTTTGCGAAATCATGTCATGTATGTCTTGGGTGCTTGTTGGTGACTGCCATGTCACCATGATGCATCTTCTGTCAACTGCACTACCATAAGAGGGGGGAGGGGTTGAGGAGTTGGGCACAACTTGAGCCACAAACACGACAGATGGGCCAACGTGCCATGTATATTATTATCGGCGGATTTCTTGATCATCTGGTTTCTCTGTATGATGTCAAATTGGTCGATAATTATCGGCCAACAATATCACGCATCCCTAGTCCTTGTACCGGTATTTGTGCTTTTTACTGGACAGTACCAATTAAGTAAAAAAAATAAAATAAATAAAAGTGAAAAAATAAATGTTGCAAGCTCGTACTTGGAGCTATGAACATCTGCACAAATGTTTCACAATATAGTAACTGCGAGAGCTGTCAAAATTAATCAGTCGACAATTATCAAATGAACTATTTTAATAATTAAAATTGTCCAAATCCTCTGATTTCAGCACATCAACAACAATTGTTCACTAATTTCTGTAGTCCTTCATGAAAAAAATCTTCTGTGTTTCATCAAAATAAGACATCTACAAACATGTTTTTACTTTGGTAAACAATAGGGGTGTTAAAAAAAATCGATTCGGCGATATATCACGATACCACATCGCGCGATTCTCGAATCGATTCAATAATCGGCAGAATCGATTTTTTTTTATTTATTTATTTATTTTTTTTAGGATTCACACCTTGAGCATGGAAGAATGTTATATGAACGGCACATTAAGCCTTAATATTTTTATTTTAATGCTGTTCAAATGTGAAACAGATTGCAAACTGTTTGTGTACAGTGGCTCACGGTTATAAGCCTCAAGTTTTAGATAAATATATTCATACAAATCTTACAGTGTACATGTACAAATTTACTGATAGTATTTTCTAAATTTGAATGGAAAAAAATCGCAACAATCGACTTATAAATTCGTATCGGGATTAATCGGTATCGAATCGTGACCATTCGTATCGGGATTAATCGGTATCGAATCGAATCGTGACCTGTGAATCGTGATACGAATCGAATCGTCAGGTACTAGGCAATTCACACCCCTAATAAACAATAACGAAACATCAATCCCCCCCCCCCCCCCCCACTTTTTTTTTTTTTTTTTAATCACTATACAAATACAAAATAACCACCAATCACTGGTTAATAAACAGTAATCAATTAAAAAAAAAAAAAAAAAAAAGCTTTTTTAGTACATGTTAATGCAAAATTAAATTGAATCGGATAAATCCATCCATCCATCCATCCATTTTCTTGACCGCTTATTCCTCACAAGGGTCGCGGGGGGTGCTGGAGCCCATCTCAGCTGGCTTTGGGCAGTCGGCGGAGGACATCCTGAACTGAACTGGTTGCCAGTCAATCGCAGGGCACACAGTGACGAACAACCATCCACACTCACAAGCACACCTAGGGACAATTCGGGACACCCAATTAACCTTGACTTTGGAATGTGGGAGGAGACTGGAGTACCCGGAGAAGACCCACGCAGGTACGGGGAGAACATGCAAACTCCACCCAGGAAGTCCGGAGCCTGGACTCGATCTTGCGTCCTCAGTGCTGGGAAGCGGACATGCTAACCACTCTCCACCGTGCCGCCCTCGACAGAATAATCAATTCTAAAAATATTCAATAGTGAATAGCACAAAATAACATTTTATGGGGAACCTCAGAATGCAGACAATACAGGCTCGTATAGTTCACATTGCAGGCAGTCTATACATTAAGTCACTCAATGTGTGGTGTGAGTGTCCGAATATCTTTTTTTATTTTTTATTTAATTTTTTATTTATTTATTTATTGTTATTTTGGTGATGGTCAAGTGCTCGTTGCATTCAGAAGCATCACGCAGTGTGCGACGGCCTTTAGGTATAAATACGTAGACTGTAGTGCCAGAAAGGAAGGTACAGATAATTTTAGTACAACTGACAACTATTTATTTTTTTTCCAAGGGAGGTATTATGGGAATTCGACTTGTTAATTGCTTCAATACACATAGTTGGGCTGCCTGCCACACATCAAGCGTGTAATCAAACCACCCGGTATTTGGCGTTGGCCCAGCAGTAGAGGCAAGCGAGACAGGTTGAATGTTGGTGTTGTGTACTGTGCTGTAAATTCTTGATCTTTGGGGTATATTTCTCTAATTTTATTAATAGTTAAGCTCGTTATCTGGTGATAAATGTAATTTATTCGATAGGAAAGATAGGTAAGTAAGAACAGATTTTCCACTTGCGGCAAAAACTGTTCTTCCATTGTCAAACAGTTTTACAGCTTTATGATTTGGTCCGTGACACCACCATATGCGGCATATGTCCTTTGTCGTTTCTGAGTGATTCAGTAATGTTCGAAACACAAGACCATTTCTTCTAGTCCAGACCGACATGTGTCAAAATGCCTTAAAGCTGCTCAGGAGGCCTTCCACTGTTTGAAATGAAGTAAAAGTGCAGGCTTAAGAGGCGGATTTTGCTCGCTACCACCACCACCCCAGGTTTGACTGACGGTGATGAGGAATAATCTCAAGGATTGCCTAATTAATTAGCATGCAAGGATAATGCATTCACTGATAATTAGAGCAATCTGAAGTGGGTTTTATAATTCACCCTGCCACATTCTGCTCCATTCATCTCTACCCAGCCGCATCTTCATAATTCAATGCTGTGTATCGTATTGATTTTGAGACAATACTAAACATATTCTAGGCACCGGCTCATAACACTGTCCACAGTGGGCAGGATGGTTGATAGTAGCGCTTTTGTTTGGCGAGTCGTTTGTTGTCATGCCAGACAGCGTGGGTGTTGATGCAGTGCAGCAGTAGCCCAATGTGTGTCTGTCGTTTTGAAGAGTTCATCAAACATTAATGCTAATTAAGCCAGGCGCTCTCTAATAAGACACCCAGCTCGGGGCGGCGGTACGTATTTATTTTTAACAAAACATTTTTCCTCGCTGGGGTGCAAAAGCTTACTTCAGCCTGTCGAGAGCGCAAACATTTGTGCTTGTGTTATTTGCCGCTGTTCAATGACAGACAGATCTGCTTCTCTATCTGTGTTTGAACAGGTTTGCTCTGGCCACATTTGGCGACACGTATGTTGTTTATTATTGTGTGTTCGTCATGGTCAAAAGCTTAGAATTTGGTCAGCATAACTGCTGCCATATGCTGTCTTAAACGTTTTCACTCTTGTGCCAGAGCGACCATGTATCTATCATCTTTCTTTTTTTGTGTGTGTGCGTGTGAGTGTAGATCAGTGTGGTGACGCTTTAGTTTTGCTGACAAAAAGATTTTTTTATTTTTGTCACTTACCTACATATTCCTGTTGCTGATCCTGGCTGAATATGAGTATGGAATTAATCAATCTATTAATCATTTCAATTTCATGAAGTGTAAGTATAATAAAAACTTAAGGAAAATAAGAAGAGTGCTTCAAGTAGGGATGTAACGATATCCAAACATCTCGATACGATATTAACACGATATGAAGCTCTCGATACGATAATTATCACGATATTGTGGGGAGGTTGGCGATATTTAAATACGGTCACAAGATTGTAAAAAGAATGAGCTCGTACTTTAAAAAAAAAAAAAAAAGCCCAATATTGTGTTTTTGTACATTACATCAATGTTATATTATTGTTTTTTTTATTATTATTATGCTATTATTATTATTATTATTATTATGTTATGTTGTTAATGCATGCACACATTGAGTTCCAACACATAATGGCTTACTTCACGGGCATATTACGTTCCCCTTTATCTGACAATTAGTGTAGATTTTAAACATAGAAGGCCCACAAATCCCTAATGAAAATTAAATTGCACAAAAAAAAAAAATAGCGACCAGAGGGTGCTAGAAATGCACAAATGGAAATCAACCTGACCTTTTTTTAACAGATGTGTTGCATTTAAATATCGTGAACATCACGACGACGATATTGTGGCAGCTTTAATATCATGATATCACGATATTGCTCTTATCGTTAGATCCCTAGCTTCATGTAGCAATTAGGAATTAAACCAGTTGTCAACTGTGGTTTCTCCATCTGAACACTAGGTGGCACCCACATAAGGACACGCGTCTTGATGAAGAAGAATTCTCACGTGGACTTGAAATATGTCTTTTTTTTTTTTTTCTTTTTTTTTTTTCTCCCCCCCACACACACACAAACACTCTACGTCATATTAAGTTACGGATCCAACTGGATTTCATTGACTGATGTTGGCACGATTAGCAAATTGGAATTTTAGGAACGGGCCCAGCCCCTAATCACTGTATCACTGACACTGATTACTGAGAGTTGACCTACATAAGAAAGTATCATTTGTATTTAAAAAAATAAATACAATAGATTCATCACAATTAACATGCTTAAAAGGTTAAAGTTGAAGTAAGCAGTCACGGGGTCTATTATTCAACCTGTCCTCTGCAAGAGGTCACATTATTGAAACACCCCCAAAAAAAACTTTCAAGAAACTTCACAAGTTTGGCAAGATATATTTGAAATCAAATACAATGGTTATGAATTCATAAACCAATGCACAAAGTGAACGTCAGACAATATTTGCCCTAAAATCTGCCTATCAAAAGTCAGGTCTTGAGTTTCTGTCAACTCGGTTTGATTTATTCACAATTCTCACTAAATCAGTTCTATCAAGGACAACCCCCTTTCCTCTTTTACTGACGGTTATGTTCTGGCAAGTGGCAAGTTTTTAAGTATTTGATATTTTAGATAAAAGAAAATGTTGATATTACGATTGTCTATACCGCGCATCCCAAGTTTGGGGATTTTGTGGGGGTGGGGGTTGCTTTTGTTTGCCAAATGACTAGCCCTGCACTGAGCCAGGCTTGTGCCGTTGCAAGCTGGCTGACATTAGCCACAGCGTGATTAGCATTTCGTACATTGATGAAAGCAGCTCGTATCCCCGAAGACTAATGTGAATTGAAAAAGTACACTGAACATTAGGGGTGTTAAAAAAAATCGATTCGGCGATATATCGCGATACTACATCGCGCGATTCTCGAATCGATTCAATAATCGATTTTTTTTATTTTATTTTATTTATTTATTTATTATTATTATTTTTTTAGGATTCACACCTTGAGCATGGAAGAATGTTATATGAACGGAACATTAAGCCTTAATATTTTTATTTTAATGCTGTTCAAACATGAAACAGATTACAACCTCTATAAGACTGAAATTTCAGATAAATAAATAATACATTTTCATATAAATCTTACACTCTACAAGCTTACTGATTAGTATTTTCTAAATTTGAATGAAAAAAACTGCAAAAATCGACTTAAAAATTCGTATCGGGATTAATCGGTATCGAATCGAATCGTGACCTGTGAATCGTGATACGAATCGAATCGTCAGGTATTAGGCAATTCACACCCTTATTGAACATAGTCTCTTCATATCTATACCAATATTAGTGCGGTTGTGTTTTTGTTGTCATTTTGAATCATTTATCGATACCTTCATGTGAGGGATTTTCATTTTCATTTCTTCATTTTTCTTTGCGTTAATTATTTATTTTGAAAAACCCACTTTCTTCCCTCCAGCAGCCGTCTGGAGTGTGTCAGGGCTTTTAAGTAAACAGTCGCTGAATCTGGAAGCCACGGCTAATAGAGGCTTTACCTAATCTGTTCTTAAAGCTTGCAGCACCTCAGCTTACGGCTCTCTTCGCGGCCGTGCCTCGTAGGCTGAGGACCACTTACTGGTTATTTATACCATGTGCATCCTTTTCATCCTAAATATCACAAAATGTATTTTTTTTGGGACAGTGACAATTTACTCAGTGGCGATGCCCTGTTTGCTGTTGTTGATGTGCAATGCAAGTGCTGAGCTTGCATATTGGTATCCAATTGATGTTTAATGACCCAAACCAGCTCCAAGGACAGACTTTCAGACTGACATTTTTTTTTTTTGGGGTCCATAATGGATTAAAGTTCGATACTGCTAGTACCCTCATTATTTGAGTTGCAGCTGCGGTGGCTGTCTTCTAGCAGCACTATATTGTCACTAAATTAGAGATTGAAAACAAATGGCCTTTTAGGTTCATTTTAATCATGAAGCACTCAAGTTCTAGCCTCAAAAGCACTGACCTTTTTTTTTTTTGCTGATGGCAAAAAGGATTGTGTGGGTGGTGTGGAGCAGATTGCAAATGGAGGGCAGGTCATGTAAGGTGCAGGGCTTCATGCTGTGTATTATGCATCTTCGCATCGTATGTAGGTGATGCAGAATGCAGATGCATGGCTGTTTCCTATCCCCTGCCCTCCGTGATTTTCTTCCTCATTTTGTTCCACCCGTGCACATCTGTTTCTTAACGCCTACAGTTTCCCTGTCATCTCTGAACCCGAGCGTCTTGCCTATAAACGCTAAAACACATCTCTTGATGATTTCACAACTGCCTTTCCTCTTTTCATCCAAATAAAGCAATGTTTGTTTTTACCCCCCTCAACAGCTGTGCCATACCCCCCACAACATAAACTGACCATAAAAGAGCTATTTGAAGATGGCAAGCCAAATGCAGAGCTGCTTCGAAACCACCTCGTCAAAGAGGGCAGAGTGGAAGAAGATGTGGCGCTAAAGATCATCAACGATGGTGCCAACATCCTTCGCCAAGAGAAGTGCATGCTGGAAGTGGAGGCACCTATTACAGGTATGGTGGTAAACAACTTTTACGATGCCAGACCGTTGATTGTTAGTGATTGTTGGCAGGTCTGCTTTGCTTTCATTTTTTACTGAGCGTACAAGCCAACTTTGCTATTTGGCAAAGCCACTGCGTAAGTTTTTCAAATTTTCTTCTGAACGTACAACAACCCATATTTATTAAAACCCAACAACAACTAAGAAATCAATCCCATGTACACAAGTATTCATAATAGCATTTTGATCAATACTTAAATGCACCAATATACCAATTACAGCCTTTTTTTGTGTTATTTTTCGAGTAATGATATTATAATATCGCATGCAAGCTTAGCATAACTGTCTTTTGCCCTTTGCTCTTGGATGATGATGTGGTGATGTTGGTGCACTGCACAGCCATCCAGGTCTTTCCATACATAATCAATAGGATTTATGTCTGGGCTCAAGCGCATTCACAGAGTTGTCCTCAAGCCATAGCTTTAATATCTTATGAGAAGCTGTGAAATGTTACGCATGATTTCTTATTTCATGTTATTTATTTATGTATTTATTTATTTATTTGCATTATCCACAAAAAAAATCTCTTTTCTGTGTTGTGTGTGAGTCTGACGTGGAAAATTGAATAAATTTTGGGATACGATTTTAATGTAACAAACTGTGTGAAAAGTGAGACGATTTGAATAATTTCCAGTCAGAGCGTAAGCATATGTTAGAAAGTTTTGCTCTGCTGCCTACTCCACTCAACTCACCTCAATTTATAGAGCATCTCAACAACAACTGCAGCTGTAACAAAGTGCTGTACATAAAATGTACAAGACAATCATTAAAATAATACAAGAATAAATAAATGAAATAATATTTTGTTCTAATTAACTCATTCACTGCCATTGACGGAAAAAGACGTCAAATGATGCGTTTTTGCTGGGCTGGCAATGAATGTGTTAAAACATACTCCCTTTATGTTTACATTTAGCATAGAGAAACACAACATAAATACAAAAGTTACACATTTGCAATAATACAATTTTCTACCACAATAGCTAATTTATAATCATTTCCTAATGCAGGTTTTATTTAAAACAACAACATTGTTTTAAGTATCTGTTTACCATGCAATCTAACTAACTGCAGTTTTATGGGGTTTTTTTTTTTCTTTTTTTTTTTTTTTACCAGTATGTGGCGATGTCCATGGTCAGTTCTTTGACCTCATGAAGTTATTTGAAGTAGGGGGATCACCGAGTAATACAAGGTATCTCTTCCTCGGAGACTACGTAGATCGAGGATACTTCAGCATTGAGGTAAGTTATATTCTATTTGTTGTTTTTGTCATTATCACCTATTATGTCATAATTTAATGAAGCTTCTTGTTGCTGTTTTATTGTAACTTCCTAAATATACTTAATTTTCGGTGCCACTTTAAAGGGCTTCAATATACGCTTCTTGGTTGAATGTTTCTAGCTGCCTGAACTTCTATTCCAGTGACAATTCCAAAGGGCACAGTTCATACATGCTGATTGGAATGGTTAAAAATAAGACACGGTTTGGAATAGAGGGCTGCAGGCCGGCTGTACCAAGTGGTCTGCAGTGGCCTTGGTGAGAGTCATGGCTAGAGGGTGGCAACTAGACTAAGCTTGGATTCATTATCGCTGCAAAGATGACCCACTTTCATGAGTAAAAGGATATCAAAGCATGTATAGAAGTTTCTCAAAATATCCCTGAACTGTCTTTTTCGCTCCATATGCATTTGTGTGATTGATGCATTCACATGCTCCAATCAGTTCATATCCAAAAATTATTTGCATTCTTTAATTGGGATTTAAAAAAAAATGAATTCATTACCATGTAATGTAGTGAAAATATAAAAAATATTGGTGTTGTTTGGAGTCTTACGTTTGTTTTGGTTGACACAAACGTTCCTGGCGGCAGCGCATTTTGGGTCATTGTCTTCTTTTTGCATGATGAAGCCAGTTAATTTGGATGTATCTTTCTAGAAATTGCCAGACAAAGTGATTTTATAGACTTCATGAGTCATTCATGACTTTCGTCAAAGACTAGTGAGCCTGTTACAGAAGCAGCCACGCAAACCCAAACCATGACATTCCCTCCCCCATACTGCACAGATGAGCTTGCGTATTTTGGATCATAACCAGATCCTTTCTCGCTCCAAACTTTGGCCTTTCCATCATAGAAGTTACTCTTGGTCTCATCAGTCCATAAAACTTTCAAAACCTTTGAGACTTATCTGTCTGTGTACTTTGCAAAATCCGATCTGGCCCTCCGATTCATTTTGTTGATGAGTGGTCTGTATCGTGTGGTTTGGCCTGTTTATTTCTTCCCTCAAAGTCTTCTTCGAACAATGGATTGTGACACCTTCGCCCCTGTCCTGTGGAGGCTGGCCTGGCGGTGATGTCACTGTTATTGTGTGTTTTTTCAAAGCTCTTGCAATGTTTCCGTCTTCAACTGCTGTTGTTATGCTTGACCTACCTATTTGCCGTCTATTGTTCAGTACAATCAGCAGTTTCTTTCTTTTTCAGGACATTTTAAATTGTTGTATTGGCTATGCCCACTTTTCTCTCTTCTCTCAGCCGTAAAACGGTTTGCTTTTCTCCCCTAGACTGAGATGATGTAATCAGGATGCATTCGTATTGTTGACGCACAACGCACGGCGGGATTCGTTAACATGTACACAAGCCGACTTTAATTGATCGCTAAAATTACTTTAAAAAAAAATAAACATTGTCAGATGGAAGGCAACTTTCCGATCCTTATGAGATTACAGAGTGGGAGAAACTTTCCTATCCTTCTGGAATTAGAGTGGGAGGAAGATGTTTCAAAGTGGCCCGATGTCCAAAGGCCAGATATTCGTCTTTATGTAGTGGAGATCCCTCGTGTTTACACTAGAAAAAAAAACTACAAGCTAACAAGTCTTTGAATGCTTACAAATATGTGATGTGCGGCCATGTAGAGATCATACAATATCATGATTTCGATTCAGTTTTGGTTTCTGAACGAATGTTTTACCAAGTCAAAAGATGAAGGACACAAAACTGAAATGTATGATGCTTGGGTCACCGTCAACAGAAAGGGCAACTACATCCAAACAGCTAACTGTTCTTGCTTGGCAGGGTGTGTAACTAGCCAACTAGTTTGCGTTACTTCTTGTTATATTATGCAAGAGGGAACTGAGAATCACCTCAAACTGATGTGAAGACGATCTTGGTGTCTTGTGTAGGGCTACGGAAATGTCTGATAAATATGCTTACTCAACATTTCTGGACAGAGGTTTAGTTGAAGCAAATGGTCACGATAACTTACCACAATAAATGAGCACCACAAACATGGGAATTCCTGATTATGTCCTCGGTCCAGTCTGTGCGTTCAATAGCTTGCTGCCACAGGCTCCTTTGGAGTTTCTGAAATGGTCTGTTTACTTTTGGAATTGAGATAATTTTAACTCCTTTGTACTCCATTTCGTACGCACATAACATCTAGGCATGTTGATGTCGTTTGACACTGTTCAAAAACTATAACTGAGTTTAAACAAACAAAAACAAAACAGTCACAGCCACACTCCTATGTTTCCCGTTGTTTTGAATCAATGATGTGCACGCGACCTTTGATGACGTAAACTGAAATTGGGTCTATAGTGCACTCAAAGCGCTTTAATAATGACTCCTCATTCACCTACTGATGATGTAGTAACAGGAGCAACTGGGGCTCAGTGTCTTACTCAAGCGTGTTTCAACATGGTCACAAGGGCTGGGGATCGAACTCAAAACGTCTGGGTTGGAAGACAACCACTCTACCACTTGAGTCATGCCACTGAACAGCCAATGCAGTTTTCACAGGTGAAGCCCAAAGCCAAAAAGCAAGCACTAATGTTTAGTTCAATATTATGACAAATACCAATTATTATCATAGCTTTGGTCACAGTTATTTAAAATAAAAATTCAAATGTTATTCCTGTTTGATGTCTGTTTATGATGCAATCACACAAATTGAATCAAGATGTGGCCAGATCTTTGCTGCCAAGCTTTTTAGTTAATTTATGTGCTACAGCTCGTCCTTGAGTTTGGAACAAACAGAATGAACGATTGTTTCACGTTGCTGTTCTCAAAGATGCACCACTGTCTTGAGATATATTTTTCATTCCATTTTTTTTTTTAGTTAATTGTTGCAAGCGCTGAAGGCAGCAGCATCAAGTCAGGAAAGTACCAACAATGTGCTTGACCAAATCTTGCATTCAAAGCAACACACCCACGAGTGCATGTGGGCTGAAGTAAATTTGTTATTTAAATGGAGGCGCTGGGCAAGAATACAGACCAACAATGACACTGTGCTGCCACTTTATCCCAGGTGTAGAATACAGGCTCAATATTGAAACTAGTTGTTGCAGATTATTTTTGAGTTTTTTAAATGATCATTGTTAAACTTAAATTTAGTATGTAGGTTTTTTTTCTTTTGTTAGTAATCTATACGATGAAACATAGACGTTACATGTATCACATTGACTGTCATATATTATGTTGCACACAATCTACATAGATACATTTGCACTCTATTAGGATTGAATATTCTCTTCTTTTTTTTGTTGCAAAAGGCAACATAGCTCTCTTCAAAAATGAGTGATTGGTGTACATGAAGATGAATACAGGGATGTGGTTGCCTAGTAACATAAAGTGGTCCTTGAAGTTGTATTATACCTTTGCAAGAAAGCCTTTCAGAGCAAGTGAATAATCCCTTTTCTTTACTTATTTTACAATTTAAATTTTCCTTTAGTCACAATTGGCACCAATTTACTCTTAAAATAATTGTCTAAGTAGTTTATATTTAATAATAATAATAATACTAAAAAAAATGCCTAAATCATCTCCTCATGATGCAAATCGTTTAATTTTTTGTTTCCTGAAAAATCTGAAAAAATGATTGCAAAATAATGCAATTATTTTAAGAAGGCATCGACACAGGGAGGGAAGAAAAGAACAGAATTTGATTTAAAAAAAAAAAATGTTTAAAATAAAAACCTGTGTATCAGTAAACTGTTTTTAAAAGGAAATTTATAACGTTGATTTAGCAGCATAATTTGTAAGAAATTACCCATCTAATGTCTTTGTTCATAAATTGCTTCAGATGTACTAGCGGGGGTTGTCTCAAATGAACAGCGTAGAAGCATACTTTTCTGCTCCTGCAAATGTGTCCTTGGTTTGCTTCCTTCTGCCTTTTATACAGCGAGCTAAAAGGCTGTGCATGTACCTGTTGTGCATCATAACTCAGTAACTTCTCCATCTCTATAAATATACTTTTTTTTTCTTTTTCCCCCTGTCGCTTTGTCCGTCCTCGCAGTGTGTTCTCTACCTCTGGTCGCTCAAGATCAACCACCCTACGACACTCTTCCTTCTGCGAGGGAACCACGAGTGCCGGCACCTTACAGAGTACTTCACCTTCAAGCAGGAATGTAAGTGCATGTCTTTCAGATATATGAAGGCCAGTCCAATGCACTCCCACTCCCTTTGCGCTAATACTGTGCTGTCACATATTAATGGAGACATGTCGGAACATTGAACATTGCTTTTATTCAAATATTGTCGTAGTCTTTGGAAGGCCTGCCCAGCTGTAACAGTCTACCTAATTTACATAATACTGGCCCACACCAAGTTTCAATGTCCAACATTTTGCAGCTTGTTTTGTTTTTTGTTTTTTTGTTTTTTAATATATATATATATATATATATATATATATAGATAGATATAGATTTATTTTTTCACATAGGTATACCACTTGTCCGCGAGTGTAAAACAGCATTTCTGTACACCACACAACAAAATTATACAGTATGTCTCAGGTCTGTAGACACTAAGTGATGACAGATTTCATGCATGAATGCTGTTCGTCTTGTGACATGTTTTTTTTTTTTTTTTTTTTTTTTTGTTTTTAAATCAGCATTATGGGCTTATTGTCATAATTGCATATCCACAACAAAATTTACATTGAGGACAGCTCAGGACCGGAGGCATGCTGGTTTACCACCCTCATTTTCTCAGGATAAGTCTCTTAAATGTATGCAGAATTGAATTTCCTCGTTGAAATATGCATGAAATCTGCTGACAAAATATGGTGACTTAAAGGCAGAATTATGCCAAGTCTCTGTACTTTTTAACAGTAAGGACTGAAGTTACATTTTCTAGTCACTTGGACACCAAAGCAAATTGCTAAATTGTCCAGCAGTAGTTTACCATTACATTATGTAAAGGTGCATCTCTGAAATATCCCTTGAAGAGCCCTACAATGTTAAGTTTCCTCCCACATTCCCAAAAAACATGCACGCTAGGTTAATTGAGGAGTCTAAATTATCCCTAGTGTATATGTGCCCTGCAATTGACTGGGATTTTGCCCCCGCAACCCTTATTAGGAATAAGCAGTTTAAAAATGAATGGATGATATTGATCAAATTAATATTACCAATATATATATATATATATATATATATATATATATATATATATCATCTTGCAACATAAACAATTTGTAATCTCGTAAATTCAAATTAATTGCCATTCAGGGTCCCATAAAATGTACCTATAAGGGGAAGTCAAGTCCAACATCTTGTTCACAATACAATCAATAGATGTTTTGGACTTGACTTCCCTTTTAACAACTGAATGCCGAACACGATAGTGATCTGTTCAACTAATAGCAAATTTGCCTCGAGTTGCTGTACAATGTCTGCTATTCATGGAGATGAGTCAAAACATTTGCCATATTTTTTGCTGTTGCGCTGGTAGAAGGATGATGCTGGAAAAACAACAAACTGCTGTCATGTAAGACACTAAATTCGGTATAAACGATGAATGCAGTAATAACGATTCATTCACATTTGATATATTAATACTAACCATTTACAATGCCACACATCGATAAACCGTGAAATGTCTCATCCCGAGGCTCAGTAATTTGCTACACTGAGAAAGTGTTGATGAATGCAAAATCATAATTACAATCTCTGTTAACAGTTTGAAGCATAACTACTGCAAAGAAAATACCATCAGAAGCTGTGGGCATCTTGCTGCATTTCAGTGAGTGATGAGAGACGAAATATGAAATATGATCTCCTGTTTGGGTTGTATTGAAGAGGTTAACACTGCAGACTTGTGCTGTAGTGCAGGTTTTCATGAACATAGCTCAGCTTTCATCATCATCACGTATAATACTCTAAATCAATAGCTCCTTGGATGGGTGCAGCCAAGTAGTGCACTATTTTTTTTGGTGTTTGAGCTCCGCGATTCAGTTTTGCACATTTGTCAGAATCCTTAATTATCAATAATCTATTAAATTATTATTATGCTCATCCATAATTCTGAGAAAAAGCAAAGATGCACTTAAGATGCAATGATACAATGTCCATTTAAAAAAAATAATAATAATAATTATGGAACTTATACAGCCGGAAATCTTTTTTGTTTGATTTCAAAAGATAAATATCAGACAACAGATAAACTCTCAGCTTTTATTTCCAGGTGTTTACATGTGGGTTTGATACACAATTTAGAGTAACTGAGGCTTGCAGGTCAACCTCTGCGATGAGCTCACAAAACCTCACTGCTAATGTAACACGATGGCAGCAGCAAAATTAACTTAAAAATTCGAAAGAAACATTTTTGTCTGCCAGTTTAATGCCCCCCAACAAAGAATTCCTTCATGGGCTATTAATGAAAGGTTTTAGACTGGCCAAGTCAGACACTAGAACTAAATGCGATACGGCATTCATTGCAACTGCTAAAGAAGCGACTTTATTTAAGGGACAACACCCCCAAAACAAACGGCAAGTGAAAGAGGCCGTGATGAAAGCCTGGAAAAGCTTCACAAACAAAGAATAGCTTAGTGATGTCAGTGGGCTTGATGCAGTTATTGCAAGAAAAGAATTTCAAACTTTATGAACTCATATATGGACGGTTGGGGCTCAGTTGGCCGTCCAGCGATCAAAGTGTTGCAGATTCGAGTCGCTTCACCAACTGTTGACTGTTGAAGTGTCCCTGGCCAAGACACTGAGCCCTAATTTTCTCTCAGCACCTTGCATTGCTGCTGCAGCATATTTGAAGCTGCAGTTTTGCAAAGCATGACGGCGGTTGCGTAGTGGAAAAAGTCCACTTAATAAATGAAGCAGTGTCCCTGGCCGTCTTTGTCAGAAAGTGTTGGTGAGATCAGCGTGACACTTCATCGGCGTAAGAGACTGCACAGCCAAAAGAGCCTTTTTTATTGTCACGATGATAAACTGTCAGAGCCGCCGGGCATGCTGTTGATCCTTTTCACACAGTTAAACACAATTTCAGTTGAAGCCTGCGTGTTTGTGTACAGTTATTCTTGTGTGTGTTTGTGTGGCTTAATGGGACAGCATAGACAACCTTGCCAACTGCTAATTGATTTCACTCAAAGCATCTTCACCTTTTTTTTCACCTCCACCCACATGCAATCTCAGCAGCAGATGCACAAACTGTGTTTTTATGTGCATCCATATTTACATGCCTTAAAAATGTTGAGGCAATGTGCTTTTTGTTTTAAAATCAATTTTGAATCATCGCAATGTAGTTGAATGAAATTTTCAAATTGCAAAGCTTGCAATTTGAAACAAAACAAAACCTCTCCTAAGATCTGCTGCTTGAAGACTTTATATTTCATATGCTTTTGTATTTTATTTATATACAAAGCTAGCTAGATAAGTTCTGTGGTTAAAGGTGCATTGCGGAGGTTGTCTTTATTTATTTATTTATTTTTTAACTCACAACGACCACCTCTGACCTAAAGTGTAACTGCCGCCTCTGTGTCAAACTCAAGCATAGGGCTAAAAGTACCCCCCTGCCCCAACCCCCCCCCCCCCCCCCCCCCCCCCTCAACATTTATTACTTCCGCCGTCCACTCGGCTGATCACGTGATATAGGTGCAAAAAGCCTACGGCAAAAGTATATTTGGTAATGATGATTTTTTTCCCCCCATGTGCAATAGCTACTTCATTTTCCTTGCAATATTAGGCAATAGTGTGCCCATATGCACTGACATATTGCATTGACATGATTTAGATGCCAGTCTGCAGTACAGTGATGGAGTCTGCCTTGACTTCAACCAGCATTATTTGTGCAGAATTGGACAACCAAGTATCCTGACTGGCTTTGTCCTGTCTGCTCCCTCCTGTAATGAGTTTGCTTCACCTGACCCTAATCTGATTTGCAGTGCTGCACAAGTGACACAGTGGAAGATGTATTACGACTCTTACTGCTAAGGAGCCGTCGAAATCATTCACAGCGTCTCCTCTGGCGAAACTTTGTTGATTGAGCCAACAATTTATGTTTGTTATGGACGTGTATCCCTTTTGCCCCAATTTCCCAGTGTAACCTGCTACATGATGTCAATTGATATATCAGTTATATAACCATACAACTCTGTTTTCAATATTTGTACAGGTAAAATTAAGTACTCAGAAAGGGTCTATGACGCCTGTATGGAGGCCTTTGACTGCCTGCCCCTTGCTGCCCTGCTTAACCAACAGTTCTTGTGTGTACATGGTGGACTCTCACCAGAAATTAACTGCCTTGACGACATAAGGAAAGTAAGTAACATACTTTAAAAGCGCACATGAGTCACACGCCGTCATGAACGCGTACATATAATGCTCGTAAACGTGTCTTTTCTAACAGTTAGATAGATTTAAAGAACCTCCAGCATTTGGGCCAATGTGTGACCTGATTTGGGCCGACCCCGGTGAAGACTATGGCAGTGAAAAGACAACTGAACACTTCAACCATAATTCCGTCAGAGGGTGTTCCTACTTTTTCAGGTATTAGGTATCTCCTGTTTGTCACACCATGACATTAACTCATTCACTCCCAACCATTTTCACTGAAGCACTGGATTTTGACTGCTTTTGCAAGGCCCACAGAGTATTGTGTTCTATTGCTATAAAACATGGAATCTACCAAAAGAAAAAATAGCATCTCTTCTTTCATCAGGAAAAAAATATATAAATTATATTTCCATCTGTTTCCGTTTTGCAGCAATTAGCATTAGAATATAGCTAAGTTTCATTAGAAATCTGTTTAAAACAGTGGGGAAAAGAGTTTTTTTTTGCAACATGGCCCTGTTTGATCTCTTATACTCTGCTGCCACCTGTTGGCTGTTTTTGTAATAACTACCATTGCTTCAAGCGTTTTCTTCAGGTCAGAGGCTACATCAAAGCCTTCTGAATGCTCTAGCCTTAAAAAAAAAAAAATAAAAAAAAAAAAAAAAAAAACGTATAAATACGTCTTTGGGAGCAAATGAGTTAAGAAGCACTGCATTGAACTCAACTTTTAACAGGTCTTCTTGTCCTCTTTGCAGTTACTCAGCAGTCTGTGACTTTTTGGTAAATAATAACTTGTTATCAGTAATTCGAGCCCATGAAGCCCAAGATGCTGGGTAAGTAGATTTGTTTAGATTTGTTATCATATGCAAGACAGTATATGTCTGAGCACTTTTGTTTTGTGGCCCAATAGATACCGGATGTACAGAAAAAGTCAGACGACGGGCTTCCCTTCGTTAATTACGATCTTTTCAGCTCCAAATTACCTTGACGTGTACAACAACAAAGGTTTGTGTCCGTTTCGTTGACTTAGTAGTTGATTTTCTTGCTCATGTTAAAGTTTTAATCTTCAGCCTTCATTTTCTTTTGCTCCAGCTGCTGTATTAAAATATGAGAACAACGTGATGAATATTCGACAGTTCAACTGTTCCCCCCACCCTTACTGGTTACCCAACTTTATGGATGTCTTCACATGGTCTTTGCCATTTGTTGGAGAAAAAGGTATTTTGGAAAAATAAAATAATAGGCTAATAGTGAATACACTTTATATAATTCCTCTCAACCGCTGTGCATAAAACAAATAACAACTTAAATGTTGAATTTCTAAAACGTACACAGTAACTTCTCCCAGCACGGCTGAGACTGTACAAATGTATTTTAATGTATTCAAACCTTAAGTTTCCCTGCATCTACAGTGACGGAGATGTTGGTGAATGTGCTCAACATTTGCTCTGATGATGAGCTCATGTCAGAGGGAGACGATCTATATGAAGGTAAGGATGCAGCTGCTAATTATATCACAAATGTTCACTCTACAACTCATTGTTCATACATCGATTTTCTATACCTCATAATCAAAATAGTGTTTCAATAAAGTTGACATGTATTTTTTTTAAATCTGGTTTCTATCAGTTAAATGCAACAGTTAGATTTTCTTCACTGCATGTTAAAGGGGCTGTCTGCTGGTTTCACTCAGGAAAATGCACTTTTTAAATACAGGATTTAAACAGACTACTTCTGAATTTATAGATATAGGCTTTTCGTAACGTGTGGGGGTGATTTTGTCCAAAACCCCCACACCCCCAGCCTTTATTTTGCCATTTTGTGTTTGTTCTGTAAACAGCGGGACGTTTCTGTGGAAAGACAGTGTTTATACCCCTCCAGCCAATCACAATCCAAAGAGAAATCAGACAATCAGAAAATTCTGCTGTTTTGTGCTTTGTCCATTTGTGTCCTGTTCATGTTATCAGGGCAGCTAGAGACAGAGTCAGTCGATTGAGAAAGCGAGTTATTCACTGGACAGATCATTAGTCAGTCACATGACTGACTACAAAAAGGAAAAGTACAGTAGTACATGCTATGTGTTCCAGGTGGTACTTCAGCGATGCGCAAGGAGGTCATCCGGAACAAGATCCGTGCTGTTGGGAAAATGGCCCGAGTCTTCTCGGTCCTCAGGTACGAGCCATTGATTTGACTTTGTGCTTCGTCCTTCATGAACATTATAGCCGTTCCTCAAATGGAGCTTCTGCAGACATATGTGCTTTGAAACTCGACACAACAGACGGTTGTGGTCCTGCAAGGATCAATAAGCCAGAATCAGACAGCAGGCACATACACGTTACACTAATAGACCACAATTTGCTACTAGTTTACTTTGTATTCACATGAGCAGCTACAGTAAAACATTGGACACAAAGTGGTCCTGTGAAAAGTGTATTTTTACCAATTGAAATGTCTGGAATATCTTCTAAAAGTAATATCAAAAGCATTTGAAGCTCTTCAACTATATACACAGACAAGCCACACCAAAATGGCACTTGCAAAAATTACTTTCCTTCCAAAACAATTGGAACACGGCGTAATTCCTTTATTTTTGTTGAGACAAGGGATCAACATTTTAGCTTTCATTTTCATGTAAGTAAAATAATTAAATGAGGAGTTTTCACCAAGCATCAAAATTTTAAAATAAAATAAAATGCATTAAAGGGGAAAAGACTTAATATTTGTTTGCAAATCCTTTGTTTAGAATAACTGCATCCATCAAGGCTGTGATACTTTTGTGATGCTTTTCCAGTTTGTGTTACAATATTTCAGATGGTTTTGTTCAGTCCTCTTTCACCCAACTTTAAATCTTGAGATTAAGTTGGCCAGTCCAAAACCTTCCACTTATTGTCCCTGAAGAAATCCTTTTTGTTTTGTCATTGTTTTTGCTGCATATCGCCGAATCAATCTGGTTGCATCTTTCTTTATAATGAGACGACAGTAAAAAAAAAAAAAAATGAAAGCTCTTAATTTGATCATAACAATGCAACCAATAAGTGTTTCTTGTCAAGATGTGATGCATTTGCACCTGTGTGCTTTGTTGGCGTTGTGGTCCAGGGAGGAGAGCGAGAGCGTATTAACTCTCAAAGGCCTGACCCCCACCGGAACGCTTCCCATGGGAGTACTGTCAGGTGGAAAGCAGACATTACAGACGGGTGAGTGTGCTTTTATCCACAGTCTGGCTGCTCGTTAGTGCTTTCCGACTACCTGCATGCATTTCGGGTGAGCAATAGCAATGAACCCCAAAGAACATTCCCTGACCGCCATGTTACCAAGTGTGTACTAAATTCCGAAAAATTATACAACCTTAGTGGCATTCCACTTAAGAGGTTTTACATTTTTGGAATGGTTTCATGTTTCATGTGCCACATGGAGGATGGCTGGTGCAATGGTGTACATCAGGGATGTCCAAACTTTTTCATTTGAGGGCCACATATAGAAAATTAGAAGGACGCAAGGGCCACATAATGTTATGAAGAGAAGTTGTGTTTAGTCCTAAAATTGTACAAATGATTTATTTGTACTTTTGTATATTTTGGAAAATGCTACAGTATATAAACCAATTTATTTGTAATATGGCAGTAGGGTTATTATAGTTTTGGAATTTTTCATTTTAGTTTTTATTTTGAGTTTTTTTTATTTATTATTTATTTAGTTTTAATTAGTTTTCAGGGTGGTTCTGTTATTTTATTTTATTTTTATTATTATTAGTTTTAGTTCTTTAATAAAATCTTAGTTTTAGTTTAGTTAGTTTCAGTATTAGTTTTACGTTTTTTTTTTATGTGTATTACTTGTGCGCAATATTTAAAACACACCATGGGCATGACGTCGTTATTCTGGTTTATATCAAAATTAATCTACTAAAAATCACATTTAAAATCATCCCCAAAGGCTCATGCGTTAAATTAAGTACCAAAGACTAAAACGAAGGACTTTTTTGCTATAATTATAGTTCGTTTTATTTTAGTTAGTTGTGTAAACATAAAATGTAGTTTCAGTTAGTTTTCTTTTTTGAAAAGCATCTTCGTTTTTATTTTATTTCGTTAACGAAATTGTTTTTTGAATTTTATTTTTTTCGTTAGTTTTAGTTAACTAAAATAACCTTTAATAGCACCTGTGTTTTTCGACACCTTCCCTTCGTACTTTGATCATCTCCAAACATTTTTGTTTTTATTTTATTTGAACTGATTCAATTGCCATTTGTAGCATATGTCGCGGGCCACTAAAAATGGACAGCGGTCCGCAATTGGCCCCCGGGCCGTAGTTTGGACACCACTGGTGTACATCGTGAGTGACATCTTCACTGCTTCCCCTGTCTGCCAGTAGCTTTAAAGGGCTTTAGATCGATGCCAGCATGCTCATCACTAGAAGTCCCCCCCCCGACATTTTCCAGGCCAAACTGTCTGTGAGGTCAGCCGATTGCTTAGAAAAGGGTGTTGACCCCTCTGATCTAAAGGTCAGTTCCTGGTCTCACCCTCAGAGAACATGTTGGGTGCCACGCTGGAGATGTTCAGAAGTTTTGAAGCCATCAGAAGGGAAACCACATGTTATGACCTTTAGGGAGAATGTCATTGTTCATGTTGACACCTTTTGCCACCGCTAGTCTGGTTGTCAAATTTGGAGAATTTTACCTTTCTAACAGATCAAGCAGTACTGCAGTTTCTAACCCAAATACTCCTCCAAGCTCATCAGCGATCAGATCAAGCATATTAGGATTTCTACTAATAACTGTGAAATCTAAGCAAAATGGCTGCCAAAGATTACATCAGCCACAAATTATTGGGCTGTTGTTGAGTTGAGTACACTTTAATTGAAATTTAATAACATGAAAGTAGTGCTTACGAGGTTAGCACTTGCTTTCTGTCACATTTGTTCAAATGTTACCACATGACAAGGAAGGCCGTATCCCACTGACAGGCGAACGTTTGCACCGCTAACAAACTCACAGCTCATCTCGACCGGTAAATGTCGGAGGGTGCTGGTCGTCGCGTTTTGTGGGCGGGGAGGGGCGTGCCACGGTACGGTCAGTTCCATCACTTTCAACTTCACGCTACGCTCGTGGTACTCGGCTAACTTTTTGCCGGTGAAAACCGTCAGACTGTTAGACTGATTGCAATTTAGTGCCTGTTTGTGATCTTCGTAAATCAGGCCCTTAGTGCTCAGTCAAATCCCCCCTTTTCTCATTCTTCCTAAATCCTCGTGGCCCTTTAACACTAGCAGCCGCATCTTAAATCTTGAACCAACACTCTTCTCTCATTCCCAGCCATTCACTCATTCACTCACTCAACAAGATGTTTTCATAATTTCTAGCTGTTGCCAATTGTGCCAAACATTCATTGCCTATGACGTCGTTGACCAACTTGACCTACTGTATATGTTTCACCATCAGCTGACAACTGTTAACTCATTCACTCCCAGGACATTTTCGCTGTTTTACTGGATTTTGACTGATTTTGCAAGGCCCATAGCATATTGTGTCCTATTACTATAAAAACAACCTACCAAAAGAAAGATGAAAGTCTCTTCTTTCATCAGGAAAAAAAAGTGTATTTCTAGCTGTTTCCATTTTGCATCAATTAGCATTAGAACATGGCTAAGTTTCATCATTATTCACAAAACCATTCAAAATAGTGAGGAAAAGAGCTTTTGATCTCTTATACTCTGCTGCCATCTGCTGGCCGTTTTTGTAATAATTACCATTGCTTCAAGCATTCTATTCAGTTCAGAGGTTGCATCAAAGCCAAAACGTATAATTACATCTTTGGGAGCATGGTAATATTTAAAATAGAACGTATTTATACGTTTTTGGGAGTAGATGAGTTAATGACATCAAGGCCTGATTTCAATGATGTATTTGCTGGCTCTGGTATTTGCTGCATTGTAACGTCTGACTTTTTGCTTTCTTTCCCCAAACCCTTTTTTTTTTTTTTTTTTTTAACATAGCTACTATTGAGGCAGCTAAAGCAAAAGGTACGCATGGCTTTTGTGTTCAATTCTCATGTTTGTGTTCTCTCTGTTGTTCACATTGCCAATTGCACATACTATTGCATTATTCTGTACTGTAATTGCCGATTACTCTTGCGTTTTTTTGCCTTCTACTTTTGTAATATGGCACTTACACAAACTGCAGTTGCGCTGTTGCAAGTCCATAGCAGCAGACTTCGTTTAAAGGAATATGCACTCACTGGCGACAAGGGACTGTAATTTGCACAATAAATTTACAATGAAATTAATTCAATCATCCAATTTAAGAGCTTTATCATAAACTCCAGCGTTAAATTGAATGATCAGTTTTAATGATCGGAGAAACGTTTATTATTGTAGCTGTCGGTGGGGTGGAACTGTACTTCTGTGAGGTCACATGGTTTGTTTGTTTTTTTCTTGCCAACTGTGGCTCCCCACACAGAGAAAAGCCTGTTAAGACCTTGCTAAGACCTGGGACATCCCTTCCCGGGATATTTTCAGCAGCTAATCCTGTTACACCATTTGGGTGTTGCTCGATTGTTTGCCCCTCCTGGTTGGTTTATGGAGCAACGAGCTACTTTCCAGCTCGCTCAAACACACTAAATGGAGGAGACGCAGGTGACATTCATTGGGCTGCTTTCCAACCAAATGCATTCAATTTATGTTATCGCTTCTACTATTAATCCATCATTTTATGGTAACAAAGTTAGTTAACTCTTTCACTCCCAGGCATTTTGATCGAAGCAACCCCCTTCGCTACCGTCTGTTTTACTGGATTTTGACTGATTTTGCAAGGCCCACAGAATATTGTGTTCTATTGCTATAAAAACATGGAACCTACCAAAAGAAAGATTAGAGTCTCTTCTTTCATTGGGGGAAAAAAGTGTTTTTGTATCTGTTTCCGTTTTGCAGCAATTAGCATTAGAATATAGCTAAGTTTCATCATTATTCAAAAACCTGTTGAAAACACTGGGGAAAAGAGCTTGTTGCAACATGGGTGTGATTAATCTCTTATACTCTGCTGCCACCTGCTGGCCATTTTTTGCAATAGGTACCAGTGCTTTAAGCGGCCTCTTCATGTCAGAGGCTGCATCAAAGCCTGTATGCTCTAGTACAACAACAACAAAAAAAACAAAACAAAAAAAAAAAAAAAAAACGTATAAATACGTTTTTGCCACCATGGCAATAATTAATCATTTTGATGGTGGGGATTAGTCTGACAGTCCTCCAATTAATACGACCACATAGATCGTTTTGAAATGTGCCAAATTACGACCAAGTGTTACGTCTTATCGTTTAGCGACCCCTATTGGCCATGTAAATAGCGACATAATAGTAAAGTGAACCATAAATGTAGTTACCGGGACTCAGGTAGGTGGTCGGAAACCGAGTGTCAACTAAGCTAGCATACCAGTAATTATTTACGTGTTGACTATCTGTTTTGTAACGTCACCCTTCAGGGATGGGCAATCTCGGTCCTCGAGGGCCGGTGTCCCTGCAGGTTTTTGAGGCTTCCGTTTTCCAACACAGCTGATATATGATCAGCTCATCAGCAAGCTCTGCATAAGAGGGATAACGATCTCGTTGATTGGAATCAGCTTGTGTTGGAAAACGGAAACCTCAAAAACCTGCAGGGACACCGGCCCTCGAGGACCGAGATTGCCCATCCCTGCAACCCCAACATAGTAAACAAGTATATTATTATTTTCATAAATTTGTCCGATTAAGTGGTTACGCTACATGAGCTCTCATACATCTTGTCAAAGTTACACGTATCTGATTTTGCTAGAGATCTTTTAAATTAAAGATGAAATGTTTTTTCGAGATCCCCTTGAGTGCTTGTTGCCATTTGAACTTGATGACACAATCATTTTTCAAACAATCCCTCACAAGTTTTTCATCTGGTTTTCTGTCTGGTTTCCGCGGATGTTTCGGGACACGACCGTAAGTCAAGCCAGCATGAGATGTTTGATTGTCGTAGCTTGTCCCTCAGCTGTTTGGACCCTTCCAACATACTGTAGTGTGCATGTGTCCTACTAGTATTTACTGTTAGGCCAATACTGTACTGTGTTGTAACATTCTATAAGAACAGCCACTCCAGTAGCTTTCTTGATGGAGCGTTTTTGTGGCTTTTAGTCACTTCATTTCCTCTTTTTGCCCTTCAGCCATCCAAGGCTTCTCTCCCACGAGGAAGATTCGCAATTTCGAGGAGGCGCGCGGCCTAGACAGGATCAACGAAAGGATGCCGCCTCGCAAAGATGGCCAGCAGCCGGACGGCAAGACCATCAACACCAGCGCACCCAACAAGAACGGCACTGACGGATAGAGCTCGGGAAGCGCACCTTTGCGACCTCATCCGCACCGATCCCGCTCCACCTCGCTTTCCGATCGCGTCCATCCGATCGAATCATCTGTCCAAACCATCTGTCCGTCCGTCTTCTGCGTGCATGATTTTAAAAAGAAATGTATACATTTGATTTGGTAAGATGAAGCTTTCGCCTCATTCGGTTATTTTGTTTGTTAATGTGTGTGATAACGAATAAGTTGAAGTATGAATTCTGTAGCCCCGCAGCCTCACTTTCAAGTTTTTGTCAAGATTTTAAGTGGGCTACATTGCTTATAGCGGGGTGGGGGGGGGGGGAGCGGGGGGATACTATTTTATACTTTAAACAGAAATGTGATGTCTTATGTTCGCAAAACTTTGAAGGATTTGAGTATTTTCTTCTCTTTGAGTTACAATAATCCTGTATTATCATTTGTCAATGAGATGGTTTAAAAATGAAGATAAAATGCTTTTTGTGCTGTAGCTCGAATAGTTGTTGACATGACGGCAGCTGGGACGTTTGCGCTAAGCTCACCTAAAACAAATTAGCAAGATGATATTACACGGCACGACTGGTTCCGTCGGCGCAGTGGAAGCACATCGAGAAACTGAATCAAGACAAAAGAGGACAATTTTTTTTTGCCCAAGAAACAGAGGAGCCGTCGGGCACACTCGATCACTCTGGAAAACAGACTTTTAATTCACACGCTGAAAAATATTTCAGTATTGAAAGGAAATACAGCATTGTTGTCAAACGCATTTTGTTGCTTTACTAACGCTGTATAAGTGTCTCCATCTACAGTATGCAGATGTGTGTGTGTGTGCGTGCACTTTTTCTAAACAAAAACAAAAACAAATGTGACTACTCTGTTAAAAAGGCTTCTCAGTGACTGATGTTGCTACGTGGAGCGCCGCCACTCCGCACGTCTGACAAGGCTTTAGCAGTACTGTAGTCATCTTCCGCCTCACCCGTGTTTCTTTTTACAAGCTGGTGTGGGAGCCGCTTAATAGTCGCTGTGATTTCCTGCTGTTTTGTGAAGTTTTCTTGTGGCTTTGCTCGCACTTTAAGCTCCAAACCACCTTCACTTATCTCCATTGGCACCCAAGCAACCCTTTAAGACTTGCTTTTACCTTTCACTAGAGCAACAATGGAGGAGGAGATGGGCCACTTATATGTGCAATATTTGTTTTGTTTCTTTGTTTAAAAAAGGGAAACAGTCCATCCTGGTCCTAAGAATATTTTTTTTTCTCATATACTGTATATATAATGGTTAACATTTTTTTTGTTTTGTTTTGCTAGCACTGTATGTTCATATGCGACCCAGAGCCTCCTCTCACGTTTCAACTGGTGCTGTTATATACCCGACGCTTGGTTTTTGGCTCTTAAAGGGTTAGTTTGGATTTTTTTGACACGAATCTCTATTTCATCCTCACCTCCAGCGTGTGCGATCAGCACTGACTTACCCCCTGACGGCGTTCTGTGACACGAGTTCTGGTCCGGTGTTGGACGAGAGGAAAATAGTCCAGCAAGCTGGCTGGGGTCACGGATATAAAAGCGTTTTTCTTCTAAAAACAATTTGTGTTCAAAAGAGTGATACATTTGCATCACAATACTCCTTCTGAAAAAAGTACGACGCCATTACCGCTGTAAAACGCCATTATGTAAAAGAAGACAATTGTGGAATTGGACATTATGAAATAAAAACTGACTTTGTAAAACAAAGTTTTCTTATCTTATAAAACCTTGAAGAATAAATTAAATGTCATTGTGTTTAAAAAGTATGACGTTAAAATAATCATGAAATATTTAATCAAAATAAAATATTTGTTACATGTTAAAGAATAGCATAACACTTTTCATAATACTAACACCTCATTTTTATTTTTAATGGCCATATTACATAATTGTCTGTTGTTTATCTACAGGATAGTTATTTCAAAATGACAGCTTTATTTATTGAATTTTGACACTTTTGGGCTTCCATAGCCTTTCGCCTTCGAAAAGACAAACAACTTGTAGATTAGTGCGCGTCTATCAGCTGCATGCGGGGCGCCGCGCAGTAATACGAACAGAAAAGTAGTGCCTGGCGGTAATGTCGTCTGACTTTTTTTTCCAGAAAGTATTGTGATACAAATGTATCACTCTTTTGAACACAAATTGTTTTTAGAAGAAAAACGCTTTATTTCCGTGACCCCAGCCAGCTTGCTGGACTATTTTCCCTCTCGTCCAGCACCCAACCAGAACGCTGTCAGGGGTAAGTCAGTGATGATCGCACACACTGGAGGTGAGGATGAAATACAGATTCATGTCAAAAAATCAGAACTACCCCTTTAAGTCTTGCGGGGAAAGGCGGAGCTTTAACGAAAGAAGAATATGCTATCTTCATGAAGAAATGTTCCTTGATTTCATTTGAGTAGTTGTTTTGCACTCGTGCCGTGCCACTCTGGACACACTTGAAGATCTGCATGTGTGTGGAAGGCATAACAGAGTCAAGCCATGCAAACGTTATTGAATAGGAGTTCCTTAAGTCAAGTATTGTACTTTGTTCTATTGTACACGACATTTCAGTGAGACCCCAAAGTGTTGAGTTGTAAGTTCATGTTCATTTAATGTTTCTTTAAAAATGTAAAGCTTTATTGGGTGACCCACACAGTATAACTGACCTGTTTAGGTCTTATACTGTACAGTACATATCTTGCAGAATGTAAAAAAAAAAAAAAAAAAGTGAAGAAAAACCGCTAACCAAGGATCTTCAAATGGTGAAAGTGTACCGTACGTATCATGCGAGGCCATGAAAATCTTATACATAGATGTATCACTTGAAAGAAAATAAAATTGAGATCATGTGTTTTATTTCATTTGTCTGTTGGTTTGTAAATCGAAACCTTGCAATTATAATGCGGCATTGTCTTAATACTGGCTAACGCCCACCCCCAATAATTAGGCTTGTGCAAAATTGTCCTAATTAACATTACAACTATTTGTAAATTTGTAACTTTATGCTAGTAAAGGCTCCCATTTTCTCCATTTTTTTTTAAAATTAATTATACAGTGTTTTATGTTTTGAAGCATCTAATACAGGTGTCAGCAACGTACTGATTGTGTGGTGCAGGTAGCCCCCAGTACAGGGACCGCATGAGTAGCCAGTGGGCCGGTTCTAAAAGTAGCTGATGAGTGAGTTGCTTTTGTATGGCTACTCTTAAAGTGACAGTGTGTAGAATTTTTCCATTTTTTTTTCCCAATGTTTATTCATTTTGAAACCCCACTATTAACTTAATATGCAAAAACGTAGTAATTGGTGGTAGGCTTGCAAGTGTGGTCACTCAGGCACTCTAGTTCAAAATGCACAAGCTTCTTAACTTAAGTTGTTGCATTCTATTTTTCACCACTAGAGAGCACTTGATTCTACACACTGACTCTTAAAAGAAATAGTGCCACTTACTAGTGAGCTTCCTATACCTTTTTTTATGTTAATATTCCTTGAAATAACAGTTTTAAAAAAGTATTTGAAACAAATTTGTCACAAAAGCCTACTTCTATATGTATATGAATCTGGTAACCTTTTATATTTGTAAGAACCCCAGTAGTACCTGATCTTGTGTATATTGAAATGTCAAACCATTGTGATACAAGCAGTAACTAATTAGCAGCTTGACAGATCTCGAAGAAACAAGAAACACATTTGATATTACAAAAAAAAAAAAAAAGACTTGTACTATAACGCTGTTTAGATATTACCAATAAAATGTGCTCAATTTCCATTGCACTAGCCAAGAGCTCCGCCTTGAGGAGTCAAAAAATACCACCGATGCTTCATGAAGCTTCATTTTCCCATCACGACACCACACATGTTCCCAGTCCTTTGCAATCAATACAGTAATTGATAGCCATCGTGTTTGCAGCCAAACACGTATATCGTACACTAAAATCTTTAAAGCAACAGAAAACACGACACCGCAAGTTGTCGTAATCGTTTTTGTTTATTTATTTATTTATTTATTTATTTATTTTTGCACTCCTTTAGCTTTGAGAAATATTTACGGAAGTCCTTTTGAATGTTAATGACATTCTAACATAATATTTGCTCTGCCATTTTTACCAAGTACAAGATAACAATCATTTTTACACTTGAACCTGAGAGGGACCCCATCAACAAAAGCAGTCAAAGGCTGATCTGAGTCCGTTTTGCTGTTGTTGTTGCTACATTTAAAAGTGAAGAAAACAGATACATTGAATTACACAAAACCATTTTTTTTTTTGTTGAATTCAGGACCATAACATTAAAATTATGCAGAGAATACATTTAGAGTAAAAAATGTATATATATACAAATACAACATCCAAATAATTAAAATACACTTGCTGGCACTGGTAATTAAAGTAAAGATGTATCAAATGCCACACTTAAGAGCCCCGTGTTGGATAAAAAAAAAAAAAAAAAGTCTTGGAGTACTTAGTCCTGGGACTTGACTCAATACAGTCCATTTAGCTTTTCTGTGCCTCTGACTGCACCGCAGTAGAGAACCTGCAGAACAAAAATGGCTGTTCCAAGGAAAAGGTGGCTCTTTCCCTCCTGGTTTACCCTTACTGGAAGTATTGTAGTGTCAGCCGTTAGACCTTAGGCGGAGGTACGGGTCTCAGTGCCTAGTGAGCCGAGAAGGAAAACATCTTCAAACACATAATGAAATGATAAAACCTTTATTATTACTAGACTAAGTGCAATTTTCTGGAGAAATTGCATGGGAATGCTGAAAGCCGAATGCTAAGATTTGAATGCATGTGAAAAAGTTCAATGTCTCTCCCATTGAAAATGAATGGGGGGAAAAGTTGGCATTTAACGTTAAATTGTGCGAATACTGTCAGTAATGTGGAATCAAACGATATGTACCTCGGGAGGGGTGAATTTTTGAAGCTAGTTGAAATTTTAACTATGTAAATTGGAAGTATTATGTGGGAGTTGTTACATGGCAAAAAAAAAAAAAAAGTATGGAGAATGAAAATCACAGTAACATATGGAAATGTACGTACTTCCCACAATTATCATAATTATTTATTTCCCACTCTCCCATCACATATGTCTTATTGTCATTCAAAGTCAGTGCACTGATAAACAGGTACCTGTATTTGATTTGAGGATGGTTGTTTTAAAAATGTTTAATAATTTAATTTATTTTAATTAGTTTTTTATTTTTTAATTCATATTTTTTTATTAATTTATTAATTAATAAAAAAATAATTTAAAACAAAATCAATATCTGTGTTGATTCTTATTTACTACATACTGCGATTTTTTTTTTATCACAAAAAGTAAAAAATAAAAGTAATACTAAAATTCATTAAAAAAATAAAATAAAACTATAACAAAGCATTTTAGACAAAAAATAAAAACTAACAAAAATACTGTGAAAATTAGTTAAATCTAACTGCGTTAAAAAAAAAAAAAAAAAATATCTCCCTATAATGAAATCTGCCAAACTATTAAAACGCTGTTACATCAGGGATGACCAGGAGCCAATCACAGCTGAATTTGGGTGGGAGACTGAGTGCACGTCTGGGTTTGTGTGACATCACTTGAATGGATCAAGTGAAAGAATGAAAAGAAAGTGTTACCTGGCGGGCTCCCATGTAGGCGTGGCTCGCGGGATTTGGTCTGCTCGCAGCTGCTGGAGGTGGAGGAGGGGCTCCTTTGGGTTTTGGCCTCCCAACCTCCAATTTAGCACGGAATATTTGAAGTGATCATGACTTATTACATATAATGGCCTATGATCATTTATTCCATACTCGTACACTGCAATGTTACCTGTGGCGCTTGTGTGGGTGGGCGGGAAACTGGCGCTTTGTTAAGACGGAGAGCGGAGCTGTCCACTGCTGGCTCCTTCCTTACTTTGTGTGCACTGTCATATAAAAACAACATTTGATCCTTGTTGGCTCCACAAAGCTCTGTTTGCAGTCACATTTCCAAGCTGTGTTTAAAAAAAAAAAAAAAAAAAAAAAAAAGATGTCTGATGTTTTCTTACGTTGGTAACATGGGGCTCTGTCGTTTTTTCCAGACGACGGCCACGATGGCAACAATAATCCCCAGAACCACTAATGTAATCGTCACGGCGATGGCAGCAGCCGCTCCTGCACGGGCAGAAATATGATGAATTGCAGATGCATCAATGCAAGCTTGACATGATTTTTCTCATACACATGTTTTTGTTGGGGTTTTTTTCTAATAAATAACTGCAGGTACCAGTGGAAAGAGAGCTGAATGCGTCGTCCTTGGAACCGCAGGAAGGAAGCAACCAGCCAGGCTCACACTGACACTCACTTCTGTGATTACACACCTGACAAGTTGAAAGGACAAGTGAGTGCATCATTAAAAAAATCAAAAATCAAAAATCAAATCTAGAAACATGTTCCTCAGTACTACGGTGTATTAGGGCCACTTACAAATATATGTATATATTTTTTTAGAGGGCGGGGTCAATATGAGGAGGAAAAAAAAAAAGTGGCAAATTTGCCACTTTTTAATATGACGAGAAAAAAATTGGCAAATTTGCCACATTTTAATATGACGGGAAAAAAAGTGGCATTTTAAAAAGTGGCAAATTTGCCACTTTTTTCTCATCATATTAAAAAGTGGCAAATTTGCCACTTTTTTCTCATCATATTGCCCCCGCCCCCTAAAAAAAAATTTGAAAAAAAAAATATATATATTTGTATGTGGCCCTAATATGCCGTCGTACTTCAGGGTCACACTGGCATGGCACCCCCCACTATTTGAGAAGGACCGCTATACACCATTGTGGCTTCAGCATTTTAATGGGCCACGTGAGGCAACCATCCTTACCATGTGGTCTATGATGAAAACAAAAAAAAACCTTTGACACACTTGCCCTCAATGTATAATGAAAGTGCTTACCGCATGGCCAGAACATTTTGCAGAGCAGTTGACGTTTCTGTAAGCAATCGGAAGAGTCACACATTCATTTTCACTGCACACCTGAAAAAACAAAACTATCATGTTAGAGGTTGAACTTGTTAACTTAACTTTGACACTCTACTAAAAAAAAAAATCCAATTCAGAAAAAGTGATGCTGGCCGTTACCTTTCCGTCCCCGCATTTGGTCCCGGTGTCCACCTGGCCGTAGTCTTTGCTGTAGTCTGCAAAGAAAGCTGCTTTGCATTCACCAAAACGCACCATGCGACCGTAGTTTGGGTTGTCGTTTCCACCGTTACAGAAGAGCTTCCCGCAAAAGATGTCTCTGCAACCGGCGCAATAGTTTTACAGAACGTACGGCAGACACAAATAAGCTCCATTTTGATTCCGCGGACGTCTCACTCTTGCTGGCAGGGGATGTGTTGATCATTTGAGGGACGTTTGCAGAAGGCGTAGTAAGTTCCTCTGGTGTTCTGCCGGTAGCAGTAAGTACTGGCCTCGGTAGCACCTGATGACACGTGAGGTTGACATTTTCGATCCACGGATGAAATCCTTGCTGGATGTTCAAAGAACATTGAAACTCACTTGCTCCATACAATTTGATGCACTGCTCTGATCTTTTTGGACACTGGCCATTATAACAATAACCGGAACCTTCATCGCACGGAACGCCGTTTACGTTGAATACATCCTCAGGACAGGTGGCGCTGTGTCCATCGCAGTACTCGGCGAGGTCACACTCATCCTGCTTCCGCCGACACTCGTGGGATCGCGGAAGTATCTGCAAAGACGACAAGAACGATTGCATTTTATTGTCCTTTTTTGGACATATTTAGTACGATGTTGCCGTCACTGAAGTATTCCAGTCTAATGTTGGAGCGACAGATTCATACTTGGAGTTGACCCTTATTTAGATGACTGCCTTTCCTGTCATGAGTTAAGGGACAGTTAATAATTCCCCTATTACGAAAGCATGTGGCCCGTTTAGCCCATTAACTCATTCACTCCCAGCCATTTTCATGTACTATTGCTATAAAAACATGGAACCTACCAAAGGAAAAATGTGTCTCTTCTTTCATCAGGGGGAAAAAAAAAAGCAAAAAAAGTACGGTATATTTTTTACCAGTTTTTATGTTTTGTAGCAATTAGCATTAGAATTAGCTAAGTTTCATCATTATTCACAAACCTGTTGAAAATACTGGGAAAAAGAGCTTGTTGCAACATGGACCTGGTTGATCTCTTATACTTTGCTGTTAATTTTTTTTTTTTTGTGGTAATAACTAACATCGCTTTAAGCGACCACTTCAGGTCAGAAACTGCATCGAAGCCTTCATACAAAAACTAGCAAACAAAAACCTAAAAAACGTATAAATACGTTTTTGGGAGTGAATGAGTTAAAATAAAATAACTGCTGAGTGTTTTGTTTTTACTGTGACTTATCTGGCTTATGACTGGCTGACAGTGTTCAGGGGTAACAACTGAAAACTGACTTTTGGACTGTGAGAGTATAGCACTGTTTTTTCATTGTGGCCCACAAGATGGCTGCACCACATCAAAAAAATGGACTTGCGTTGCACAGCGATGTGCAACTGCAACTTTGCTCACCTTGCACTTGTGACAGCATTCCCCGTCAGCACACTGGGAGCCCTCACTAAACATGCAAGTAGTAGCATTACAGCATGGGTCGGTGCACTCCTGTGAAAAGACGTTACACTCATTATAGGACCGAAGGTATTGATCACACATGATCAACAGACGCAATGGCAGTAAATGCTTTTTGAAGCAGATACAGTCATGGTGGTCTTCCTTTCAGCTGATAACAAGCTGAAGGCTTATCAGACAAGGTATAACGAGCAAATACAAACATGTTCACAGCTTGCCATAAAATTCCACTGGAATGTGCAGATCGCAATTTATTTTTTTCTTCATCAAACATCATGCACCAACATTCCAAAAGGGGCACAAGTGGCAGCAAATCACGCTGAGGTTTCTGACAAGTTTTACAACCAAAGTTTAAACTAAAACAAGAACATTCCATCCAATCATTCACACCCAAAAATTCACCTCTGCTTCTTGACATTGTTTAACCCCCTCTTCCTGAGGCTAAATGATTATTTACATTCGTTAATTTAGTTAGTTGACTAATACATATTTCCAGCAAAAGTTGCTGGGGTTTGGAGCTTTACTTCATACATTCAAATGTGGTAACAAAATCTGTGGTCACAAGACAAACTGTTAAAAAAAATAAAAATACATTAATCAAAGCTCCTGGTTGTAATTTACAGTGTTAGAGAATTAAACCAGAGTGCTACTTCATTTAGCCATGATATTAAAACCATCTCACATGATACTCACTGTAATAATAAACCAGTTCTAGCCACCGACTCTTATCATTTGGAAATGTGTTTGTTCATGTCAGACTTCTGATGGTGCCTTCGGGCAAAAACCCAAACCAAACTCTCAGACAAGGGAAGCAATGTGCTCCACCTTATTTTAATGAAAACAACAACCCTGCGGCAGATTTCAACACACCAACACTGTTGCAAAGTTCCCCACTGAGAAGCCGTCCACAGATGTTGTTTGGGGAACCTCGACATGTGGTACAAATGTACCATTCAAAGGTTTGGATTTACACTATGTGAGTCATGTGACACAATCGCGACATTTTACTCTAGTGACAAAAATTTGGATGCGAGTCATGGAAGTGAGAAAGAGAAAATAAATCCTCAGAATCAGTCCTCTTGATACAGATATCGAATGCAACTTGTGTTATCATATCAGATATGTGATATAGATATCGATATAGAGTTGGCTGTGTCGTGCAGATTCAAACTAAGTGACATTGTTGTGTTTACCGTTTGTTAATTGTGTTAGCGCACCACCCAGTGGGTAAGTTGTATCATTGCACCACCTAGTGGTTAACGTTATTTGCGTGCGTGGAAATAGAAGAAGTCAGAAACCGGAAGTAATTGATCTCATTGAAACTAGCGAACAACTCCACTCTTCCCTTCTTACAGTTCTTTGTTCAAGCATCGTCTGTAAGTGATTTAAAAGAAACTTTGCATACTAAGCATGTGTGTTAAATGTGTGCCAAATTGTAGATGTTTGTCAATTTAAAAATGCTAACGCTAATCATTTAAAAATGCTAATGCTGATCGCGATCGCTAATTGTTAGCATATGCTAATGACGTTTATTGTCCTATTACTATTTATGTTTAGGCTATGTAGCGCAAATGTCAATTGTATGTTTCTTGTTGCAGTTTCACAATATAAATAGACAACTTCACTGCGCACCTGGACTCCGTGGAGTTTGTTTATGAATGTTTAGCTGCTTGGATAAGCTAGCCCTTCGACTAGCAAGGCCTTGACGGGCGTCCTTGACGAAAGATAAGCCTTGAAAGGGAAAGACAAGTTTTGATAACGACTTTTCCGATCAAGAGGAAATGAATTCGCTCAAGTCCAGTGTACGCGTTTACCTTTTCCGTGCCGCAGTCGCACTGCTCTCCTTTCTCTACGAAACCGTTTCCGCAGACAGAAGGCGCCACCAGGCTCATGTAGTCGGGCTTGTCCAGCATACAGCTTGGGCTGCGGCCGTTCAAATATTTCTCATAGTCTCTGCTACTGCAGCTGCTGAAAGCGCGAGGGGTGTCCCAGCTGGTGGAGTCGAGGGCAAATATGACATGAATCGAATATCAATTTGTGACATTGCGATGCCTTCTTCCATAAGCCGAGACATTGGATGTGACCAAACACAGCCCAGGAGAGCACACTAACAAGCTGGATTTTTCATTTTCAACCAAGTGTAGTCTGACACTGCCTCTTATTATTCAGCAGACTTTTATAGATATTGTCTTTTGTCCGCAAGTAATCCGTTAATGTCAAAATTAATCAATTACTCAACAATTAATCGATTATCAGTATCAAATTAATCTATTTTAATAATCGAGTAATCGTTTGGAGCCCTTTCTTAATTTACATGTTATCCACATCCTCTGACTTCAGCATATCAACAATAATTGTTCACTGATTTCTGTTGTCCTTCATGAAGAAAGACTGATTATCTTCTGTGTTTAATCAATACATAAGACGTTTGAAAACATTTGTTTTTACTTTGGATATGTAATATATATAAAATATAATAATATAATAACCGGACCGGTAACATAGTACAACATCAATCAACACACTTTTTTTTTTTTTTTTTTTTTTTTAATCACTATACAAATATGAAGCATGAAATCACCACCAATCACTGGTTTATAACAGTTTTCAGGGATTTTTTTTTATGGGGGTATGCACTTTAATGCAAAATGAATCCGATTAGTTGATTGTTGATCATTTTTCTATTATTTTGTTGAAAAGGATTTTTTTTTTTTTTTTTTTTTTTTTTTTTTTTTTTTTTAATTGGAACCTTTTGGATAAAAATACTGTTAATACATATACGATAATAGTATATGTATATGTATATATCACCTCAGCTGCCTGACTTGGTGTCCCACTATCTGCAGTTGATATGCTATAATTTAAATGAGGTTTGTACATTACATGTAGCCTACATATTAGTTAGTACGATCAGTGACTGTGTGTTTAATGCAAGTGATGGAGGGATTTGAAATTTTCATGCCTGATAGGAACTAGACAAACATGTCTTCACATGTTACACTGACCTATCCAGCGTTCAACTGTTGAGTGAGAATTCACGAGATGTGAATCCACATTTCCGGGATTTTCCTTACCTGAGGGCCGCAGCCATAATGCAGCTATCACCAGAACAGAAACAAGCACTGGAGTCGTCATGATTCATGCCAAGATTATGACCCATCTCATGGGCCAGGGTGGCCCCCACAGCAATGGCCCGATTATTATGGTCCTGTTGAGACAAATGCGTCAATTTCCTCAATAGCAACATCGGTGAGCTTCCTCAATCTGCCTTCTTCTCCTTTATTTTCACCATTAGTGTGTGTCATAAGTTTTAAGATCATGTTTTGCAATTCATGAGAAATATCCACTTCCCTGTACACAATCTTTTTGTACAAAACAAGTGTGGGAGTTTTGTTTAAATGTGTTTCATATACGGCTAGGTCTAAAATATCGATATATTGATATCGAATCGATATTCCTTTTCATAGCCCAATATCGATTCATACAACCATGAATCAATACTTTTAATGCAGTTTCCCACTGTAAATTAATGTGCCAAACAGGGCCTGACCAATTAATCGGTCTCCGATTATAATTGGCCTTCAAACATCAGCCAAAACAATCAGCCAATTGAGCTAAATGGCCAATTGTTTTCCCCTTAAAATGTTATAGAAGAAAGCCAAAGTTTCTGATGCTGTGAAAATACCCTAAATGCACCATTTTGCTTGCATAGCATTAGCAACTAGCAAGTGTGTAGCGCATGTTATTCTTTTGTCCCGAAGCGTCCTTTTATCTGTTTAATGAGACCGCAGTTGAAGTTAATTGTAAAACTAAATACACAATGTTAAGCATGACATCCACTGTTTACTTAAATACAAAATGTGCTTCGTTTTTAAAACATCGCTAGCCTAGCACTAAGAGGAAGTTAGCAAATGCTAACAGGAAGTTAGCATCGACTTTGGGAGTGTTTTTCCTTCAAATAACGAATCGAATCGGGGCCCTTCTGAATCGAATCGATTTTGGAAATCTGAATTGATACCCAGCCCTAGTTTCATACCAAATCATGTTGTTGTTGTTTTTTAATCGATTATATTGTACATATCTTCTTGGTTTTAGTAAATGCAAAGAAACTAAGGATTTAGCTATTCCCAAAATTCACTCTTCAAACTACCATTAAAATTCCTAGAGGGAAGAACATAGAACATATTTTCAGAAATAACATCTAGCTGCTGTTTCAAAGACAAAAAGGTGTCACGTGACGTGAATTTGGACACAAACGCAGACAGGTCATGGGAGTAGGGAAACAGTCTGGTTTCATAGCAATAATATAGGGGAAATTCTTGATTTATTATTGCAAAATTATTCTCAGGAGTACATTTGTGCCGGATGTGAACTGACAGGACTACTCTCGACTAAATGCGTTTGAGATTTCTGCTTCAGTTTTGCATGTTGATGAAAGGGCCAAAAGTCTTTGCGCATACTATATTGCATAATTCTTGTTATTTCCTTGCCTTTTGAGATCACGCAAACGCTCTCTCACATCTTTTGATCAGGTCAGTCAAAGGTCGCAATCGCCACTGAATGAAGCATGTGTCTGCCAGTTCTTTCAAATGGAGATCACATGTTTGGTTGTTCAAAAGCTTACCTGCACAACCCCGACTGAATGACCCGAACAGAGAGTCCCAATGTATGCCAGTCCCACCGTTGCTCCCTCAAAGTCAATCCCACTGGAAGGCAAACGCAAACATCTTTTGAATAGAAGGTAGACCTTCCCACAGTCCTAGTATAGCTCAATAAACTTAGATGTTACATTTGTGAAAACTAAAATTGAGTGTGAGTGAGGCACAGATCTATAAGGGACACTTCTGAATTTGGTGTCAAATTAAATCAGTTTCAGAGTTAACATAACATAAATGCCAGCAGGAAGTCAAGCTACAACACAATAAAATGGGTAGATTTTTGGTTTGATTTCTGGTCAGGAAGTGTGACACATAAGCTATTTTGCACATGATTTGTCCTGACTCGGTATGTGTAATTCTTCAAACTCATGAAATCACTCCGACCTGATAAGATGCGCATTGTCGTGTTTTTTTCTCTTGACCAGCACAGAATTCCTCCATGTCATGAAAGCATTTAGATTAGCTCCAGCTGGAGGAGTGATGGTGATCAAGTCGCCATTGGACCAGATCTCCAGCCCGACAAGCGCAATGAAGGTCCTCATGGGCTTGTATACCTGCACACGGCAACAAAAGGAGATCATCAAATACACTCGCTCCTACAAGGTAAGATTGAACAAAATGAGACCAATCCGTATTGCAAAACAAAGCTGTCACGGAATGTCACCGAAACCTCAGAGGCCAGTGCGATATAAAGGTCATGCTTTGAATTTGCATTGACTCACCATGTTGACAAAGTTGACAACTTCAAATATCCTCTTCCTCAGCGCCGTTTGATCCCGTTCCATCTTCACATACTGAAACCACGTGAACATTTTTAGAGCAGGCACACGCACACAGACGGTGTCCCGAGCGCACTTTAAAGAATTATCAAGTTGGTGTTTATTCCGATTTGTTTTATTTCCAACATGTAAGAGAATTCACCGCCTGTTCTCAAACTGACGTCCGTTCACTGCCGATGACACGGAGCGATGGACGAGCGCGCGCCATGAAACAATTCCGTTATATTTGCGTGCATTCACGTTCAACGGTTGCTCTCAATTCAGTGACTGTTGCAGGTGGTGTTAATTTTATCCGCCATTTTTAAATTTAGTCTCAGAACATTTTGGATCTAAAACTATTTCACATAAAATTTACTCTCATCTTTTTGATGAAACCAACTTGACAAGACACACAATTCCTGTATATCACAAGGTTCTATTGTGGCTCCATGCGATGAGCTGGTACATTATAGCCGTTGGATTAATGTTACATCATAACTCTAACTTATTTTATTAATTTTTTTAACCCTTTACCGTGAATCTAGCTTCTGTCTGTCCCATGTGTTTGTGCATGTTGCACTCGCTACATGACAGTGTCACAGTGACAGATTAGCAGACACGATTTTACAAAATCATAATAATTTTCGTCTAGTTTTTGTTTATGAACTAAAATGTCCATAGATTTCAGTCCTCTTTTTATTAACTCTTTTACTGCCACGTTATTAAAAGAAAAAACTTTAATATGGCAAAGGCTTTAATCATTTATGTCATCCTTGACAACGTTCTATTTCATCAAATTTCATCACGTTTTATTGTAACTTCATACACAATGGGCCCAATTGAAAAGAGATACAATGCTGCCATCTGCCGGCCATATATAGTGAGTGTTTTTGATTCCACAACTCATTGACCAGGCACTTAGGCGCTGAACTGCCCATTGATTAAAAACAAAACAAAAAACATAGTTGACATCATTTAACGTTTATGGCGGCATATATCGTGATTTTTACTAATCGTTATTAAACGTTTTTGGCGGTCAAAGAGCTAAGTGAAGTATATTTTCATCTCATCTTTATTATTCGCCGTAAATGCATACTGATTTAGTCTTAGTTATTATTTATTAACGAGGATTTTAGTCTAGTTTTATTCCAGAGAAAAATGTGTTGACAAAATTATTTTTGTTAGCACTCCTTGCAGGTCTCATCGTGTAGACTTTGTCTTTTAGGTATCCACATAAAACGAAGTCGCATGGCGTGAGGTCTGGTGAACGTAGAAGGTTGTTTCATGATGCGTGCGATTGCATCGTGTCGTGTTGTCGGCAGCGTCCGGGCCAGAACGGACATCAGTTGGAAAGCAATACAAAGATGTTTGTAAATTCGTCGTGCACCGACCGGTATACATTTTGTTGCTTCCAAGTATTCATAGTAGGGATAGACCGATTATCGGCTGGGCCGATTATCGGTGCCGATATTCAGCATTTTGAGAAATATCGGCATCGGCCATTTTGAAGAATCATATGGCCGATAATAGATCCTTTTTTATTTATTTTTATTTTTTTTTAAGTGTTAACTTCAGGGAACTAATTTAAATGTAAATTAAAAAAAAAAAAGTTTTTATTTTCATTTTTGTCGACTCTGGGAACTCTCTGCACCTTCTGTTTTTGATTGAAATTAAAACTAAGATAAGTAAAAATTTAATACTTTGGATATTTTGAAATTTTTGAAGACTTATTTTTTGTAGAAAATAATTGTTTGTTTTTATTTAACTTTTGAAAACATGCTACTGCGCCTGGGAGATCCCAGAACTTGTGTATTGACTAAGATTTTTTGAAAAAAAAAAAAAAAACTTAAAAATATTTTACTAACCCTAAAAGTTGCTCAATAAACATGTGCTTTAAAATTTAAAAAAAAAAAAAAAAAAAAAGATAAGAGCTCGAGTTTGTATTTTTTCCAAATTTTGATGTCCCTTTTTAGTGAAAATGAATATCGGCTCCAAATATCGGTTATCGGCATCCTTCACTACTAATAATTGGTATCGGTATCGGGCCCAAAAAAACCTTATCGGTCTATCTCTAATTCATAGTGAGCGACATAGTGCATAGTCCTACCTCACGGTTATCAGCAACAAGGAAGAGCTCAATGTATTTCTGTTGATGGACGATAGATATACCCTGAAATAAAATAAAATAAAAAAAAAGTCAAAATATTATTGTATATTTGCTGTTTCAAATAAACATAATTTGAATCGATTGATCTTCACAAAAAGCAGCTGACAGTATCATATGCTCATGGAAGTGTTTGTCGAACCGCTGATCTGGAGCGACTGCGGCTTGTCGGGGGCTCGAAATCTGTGCTCCACGTCGTGTTTGTGACACCGCACACTGCGGGCGTGTAGTCCTTCTCGTTGAACTTCGTCACGGCGTGATCGCCCTCGTCATCGCCAGCGAGGGGCTCGATCAAGTACCTCTGGGATGATGTCCTGAAATAACCCCTGAAATAAAATAAAATAAGATAAAATGTTGCGGTTTCAAAAAATGTGTGATCTAACCTTTTTTCTTTTAAGATACGTTGGACAATTGTATGTTTCCCACTTTGTGAGAAGTAGGGGTGTGAATTGCCTAGTACCTGACGATTCGATTCGTATCACGATTCACAGCTCACGATTCGATTCGATACCGATTAATCCCGATACGAATGGTCACGATTCGATACCGATTAATCCCGATACGAATTTATAAGTCGATTGTTGCGATTTTTTTCCATTCAAATTTAGAAAATACTAATCAGTAAGCTTGTAGAGTGTAAGATTTATATGAAAATGTATTATTTATTTATCTGAAATTTCAGTCTTATAGAGGTTGTAATCTGTTTCATGTTTGAACAGCATTAAAATAAAAATATTAAGGCTTAATGTGCCGTTCATATAACATTCTTCCATGCTCAAGGTGTGAATCCTAAAAAAAAAAAAAAAAATCGATTCTGCCGATTATTGAATCGATTCGAGAATCGCGCGATGTAGTATCGCGATATATCGCCGAATCGATTTTTTTTTTTTAACACCCCTAGTGAGAAGCCATTTTTAATAAAAGCCCTTACCGGAGTCCATCACAAGTGCTGATGCTCACCGTTGAGTCACTTTCATTCACAATCGTCCCATGATAGTAGCAGTGATCCTGGTAAAGATGTGAGCATGTATTGGTTTATGTCTGCAGTCTGCACCCATCACATGCAACAACTGTCAACAAGCCTTATAGAGTCGACACATCTGGAAGACTTACAATATCATTTGGAGACGTGGTGACTCGTGTCCCATCTTCTTGGTAAAAAGTCTCGGTGTAGTCTCGAGTGAGCAGGTCACTGATGATGAAAATAAATGTTGATGTTAGCAGTCATACATAGTCGCGCTATTTGATGCTAAATCATGAAAATAAAGTAGCATGGAGTAACATGGTTCAAAACAAAACACTGACCAAAAGCATTGCTTGAATATCCTTAAGAGATAAAAAGGATATGAAACACCTCAGCCTACAATCAGGAAGTTTTACAGACTGAAACTCATCCTTTGGCATTAACACTCAACTACAATTGCTAAATAAATGTCACGTTAAACATTAGCCGCCTCCTTTGCAGAAATGAGCGCTTACTTGTTTTTTTGTAAATGCATTTCAACATCTCTCCCTCCAACCGTCATTGCATACTTAATGGTCTGGGGCCTGAAGTTCTGCAATAAAAAAAATAAAATAAAAAAAAATATGAAAAGCTTCATTCAACTCCATCAAGGTCATTTGACTGACAAAAATGTGCAAAAGGCCACCAGTATGTTAATATATTGTATTTGAATAAATCAACTGAGAATTAATATTGTCATTGCAACTTGAGACAACATGATGAAATTAAAGTTTGACGTGGTCCTTTGAAGTGTTTGCTCACCTCGGTGTCTCGTCTTCTGACAGAGTGAAGTCTGACAGGTCGAACGAGCTCAAAGTCCTTTCCCCCCTCGAAGACGGGAGCATGGCTGTCTGTTGAGGTGCAACACATATATTTTGCTTTGTGGTGACAGTAATGGGGGCGGGAGGGAGGAGGGGGGACAATTGACCAGCTTTAATTTTAGAGGTTACAGTAAGATTAAAGAGACAATGTGTAGAATTTTTGGATTTTTATTTTTTTTGTAGGTCTAGTATTCGCTAATTATACTACATAAGTTGTGCCAGACCTTAAAGAAATCTGACATGTTTCGTCGCCATCTTTCTGCTACGGATACCCGAAGTAGTAAAACTTTCCAAATGTGAACAATTGGTGATATTCTGCAGTGTCATCTCTCCGAGGCACCGCCGTGCACGCGCTTCAACATTCACACGCTTCAAATTTAGGTATTTGCATTCTATTAGTTCATCACTAGATTGCAAAAATTTCTACACACAGTCTCTTTAAATTTAAGTTTATAAATATGTACAAAAAAAATGTTTTATATGGGGCTTAAATCATTTTAGTGGTTTTGTCACATTTAAATCAATTATTCTCTACTGCTGGGTGCATATAGCATATCCAGACAGACAGACAGACAGACAGACAGTTTACCCGTTGAAATGCATGGGGGGGGGGGTAATTGTATACAGTATAGACCCCGCCACCCCCGTGTATTTTTTGTGAAAATGAAAATCCTATTAAAAAAAAAAAAAAAAAAGTACTGTGCATGTTATTTACATTTTAAATAGATTCGTTAAGTCACGTCACAACATATATTTCTTAGTTATAATATGTTTTTTTTTTTTTTCCCCAGTTATCACACAAAAAAGGGGTGCAGGCTGGGTGCAGGTAATTAGCTAAGTTGCTAGCTCGATAGATCATTAAATTGAATAGTAAAATAATAAAAAAATAATAATAATGTAAACATAATACTACTACTACTAATAATAATAATAATATTATTATTATCATTATTATTGTTGTAGCTTTTTTAGCTATAGTGCTCAAAGCGCTTTGCTATTAAGTGTAAAGTTGATTTGGCAAATCTACAAAATTAGTTATTAGCATGATGATGATGATGATTATAGCTTGATCACCATATTTTTTCAATCACCTCAAGACAACGCTGAAATAATTAGGTGTCGTCTTTTATACAATGTGCTGATATTGTACATACACATATTCATGACACTCACAGGTTTCAAGACAATATTTTTTTCGGAAGAAGGTGACACATTTCAGACAGGTCGATGAACTACACATAACCAGCAGAGAGTCCTTCTGTTAGTAATTAATTAGCCTGTTCACAATTGAGGTAACAGTATATGACTTACCCGATATGTTGAGTGAGGCGTTTAGGACGAGGGCCCAGAATAGAAGTTGACGTGTCATTGTAACAAGCCGTAACTGAGCAGATAGTCACGCGATCAAGTTTTGTTCTCTCCACCTGCATGTTGTGTTGCTGCTTCCCTGAGGCCACACCTTCATCTGCTGAGTGGGACCTGTCACAGCTTACTTCCTCGTTGACATCAAATACTCCCAAGCGCACACAACTGGCCCGAGCACGCCCCTGCTACGCTTCAGGAATGCAGGAAGAGCGTTGCTCTTAGTGACATGGCCTAGAAATTGTGTGCGAGTAACACTAAATCCAAACTAATTCATTAACTCATTCACTCGCAGCCATTTTCACATTTCGCAATCCCGTTCGCTCCCGGCTGTTTTACTGAATTTTGACTGATTTTGCAAGGCCCACAGAATATTGTGTTCAATTGCTATAAAAGCATGGAACCTATCAAAAGAAAGATTAAAGTCTCTTCTTTCATCAGGAAAAAAAAAAGTATGTTTCTATCTGTTTCCATTTTGCAGCAATTAGCATTAGAAGAGAGCTAAGTTTCATCAGTTTTCACAAATCTATTTAAAATTCAAAGTAATTTAGCTTTTTTTCTAGATGGCCCTGGTTGATCTCCTTTGCTCTGCTGTCACCTGCTGGCCGTTTGTGTAATAACTACCATTTCTGCAACCGTTCTTTGTAGTTGAGAGGCTGCATCAAAGCCTTCTGTATGCTCTAGCATAAAAAAAAACCCCAAAAAAACGTATAAATACGTCTTTGGGACACTTAAAACATTAAAAAAAACACGTATTTACACGTTATTGGGAGCAAATGAGTTAAGTGTGTGTTTTTAAAAAAAAATGTAATTAAATTCCCTTACCTTGTTGCTGAGGTCGATAATGAGACGCTTCTCTTTTTTTTTTTGTAATGAAGCCCATAAACCCGCAGACTGACTAATTCTGCATTGTGTCTGACTAACTCAGCAGCATCAGTCACCGCAATTACGCCATCGAGTAATTTTCACATCTACACAACGATTTGACAAGTTCCGCTGAATAAAGTCATTTTGACAGAGCTCTGTATTAACGCTCCTTCCCTGCGCACTGTCCTGCACCCACAACACGCGTGCTTGCAGCGTCTGTCGAAAAGAAAAAAAAAGAAAAAAAAGGCGACAGAAGACAATAAGGCCAATGTGTCTTGGATGGATCTGAACATTGGCTCAGTGTTTGCGGAGCATGTTGCTGACACAGAGTGCTGCTTTTATTTTTGATCCAGCCGCATCACAATGATGATTCTACCTACTGGCAAGATTTTTGTTACAGTGTTTTGGTTGTTTTTCTGTATGACTGCCAAGACAGACACAGGCATTTAATTAACAGTGCCGTATATTTGCACTATAAACATTTGGATCGGCGACTGCCCAAAGATGACGCGACTACAAATAAAAGAACTTCAAAGGTCCAAAGAAAGAGACGTCACTGAAGACTCCAGTTTTATGATATCTTAGGGCGGTGTTTTATCGCTTGTTTTTCAGCTTCATGCATATTTACACAATCATAAAACACGGAGATTTATTGACGTACATTCATACAATGATGTTGAGGACATGACCTGCCGAAACAATGATGCTGCTGTCACGGAGGGATGACACTGTGCTCTAATAAAAAGTCACAATCCTACAGATTTGACGCTGCTGGTTTGGCTTATATTCACCCAAAATGGATTTAAGGTGACCTGGAAATAAAAATGATGGACACATGCTGCATTGATGCTACACCTAACTTTCTAACAGGTTCGACATATTCAAGGTGTTTTGTTTTGGTTTGGTTTGAACTGAGTGTGTCTGTTGTGAGTTATGGAGTTAAATATACGATTCCATGCCATCAAATCCATTTTTTCCCCCTCTGTTATACGCAGTGTTGCCACAGTTACCTTGAAAAAGTAACTTAGTTACTTTACTGATTACTTGGTTTTAAAAGTAACTAAATTGCGTTACTGATTACTTGATTTTAAAAGTAACTAAGTTAGATTAAAAGTTACTTTTTTAGTTACTTTCAGCAGCTGCCGATAACACCATCTCAACATAAAAATAATGCAGTAGAAACGGAGTTCCAAATACTTTATTGAAAGTGCATTTTTAACATGAAAATAAAGGTTTTTTTTATGAAAAACAAAATAGGCTGTCTCTCTTGACTTCTTGTAACGTAAATACTTTTTATAAAACAAAAACAAAAAATCTATCCAGGTTGAAAATGAAAATCCCCTAAATTCCTCTATTGTTTGTTTGTTCCGCTATTCCAGTGTGTACACATGTATCAGTTTAAATATTTATTAGTAGTTATTGACAGTTATAATTGTTTTTTGGTTTGTTTGTTTTTTCTCTTCAAAATAAGGATCAGGAAAACAAAAGGTTGATAATTTAATGCTAAATATAAATATTTAACCTTTAGACAGACACCAACACAATTAAACAGAATATTTGCACATTGTGAAGTATTTCAGAAACATAAATTTAAGACATGAAATAAACCTACCGTCCAGCCAAAAGAAATATGAAGCCACCTTATGGAACAATAAATCTATCAAACACATTTTAACCACTTAATATATGCAAAAATATTTCCAAAAGTTCATTTCCCTTTTTAATCAACAATTTTTGTATTTAACAATTGTTTTTTCTTTTGTCATCACTTTCATTTTCATCAAAATCAGCTTGCGTAGGCTAACAGCAAGCTGTAAGTCTAAAACGGGAAAGCTGTCCAGAAAAATGGATGGCTGAATCGACTATTGCTAAGAGAATGAGATGCGAGGGCACCTCGGATTAGCTCAGATATTCGATAGCTAAATGTCGTTCCTACGCATTTTGCGGTGTGCTGGAAAAAGACATTAGAATTAACAGGAATATTACATGTGTTTAGCACTGCTGCCTCATTGCAAAAAAAAAAAAAGGTTCAAGGTTGAATTTTACACTACTATGTAGTTGAATAATGTGCTTATTATGTGTGTCATTCACGTTAGCTTCAAAAAGACTCCAAATTGTCTGTAAGATGACGTACTCACTCCATTTGACTCATTTGAAGTCGACGGCTGTTTGCATACTCACTCCTGTTCTGATTTGACATGTTTGCACTGTGATAGAAGATAAAGGAAGCCAGCCTAGCCTACGAGTGACGTGAACCGACAACAAGGTGTAGCCTCAGTTTTTGTTTTTTTCCTCAGAGGAAACTGGATGCAGCAGCCCGAGGCAAGAACAGTTTGGTTACGTTGTTAAAAATAATCTTATCTAAACAGTATAATGTACTGCCTTGTTGCTTTTATTACATCATTTTTGGATGGCTTTGATCTTTTTCCTGCCACATTACAGTACAGTTAGCTTCTTCCTCTAAATCAAAATGATGTACATTTTTCAGACCAAATGGCCAAATGCAATGGATGGACCACGAAAACTTTTTGTACCAGATACTATAAAAGATTTTCGTGGTTCAATGCCCAAGAACCAAGTTTCTGCGTCTGAGTTTTCCTTACCAACAAACTGACCAACAGTCAAACTGATCGAGCATTTGGCACACGACACAGCACGACTGCTAAACCTGCTTCCTGTCATCATCACCATCATCATCATCATCATCATCATCATCATCATCCACCTCATGCAAGCAAACAGTGATAAAGTGATGATTAAGCTGAAAGGACAGCTCGTCATTCCCCACATTTATCTGGTTTCGTGTCCCACAGTGCTTTCTGTTCCTCTTCATTGTCCAGTGAGTCTCAATGCTTCGCTTTTCAAGTAAATCTGAGTACAGTAATTCTAGATTAGGGCTATCCAAACTTTTCCTCTGAGGGTCAGAAACAGACAAAAAAATGATCGATGCAAGGGCCACTTTTTGATTTTATTATTATTTTATTTTTTTGTCTCAACATGCTAAAAGCAACTCATCAAGCATATACATATTACATATTCGTGCTTTTCACCAGGAGAGGGCACCAGAGTGCTTTAGAAGCTTAATACTGAAAAGGGACACTTGTTTGGGATGAACATTCGCATGAATATAATACGTTTGTACTAGTGCTGTTATGCGACTAAAAATGTAATTAATTAATTACAGAATTTTTAATTAATCGATTTTAATGTCATATCTACTAAATGTCCCCAAATAAAGAATTTTAATTCTAGGACATTATAAAATTGTAGCGCATGACTATTCAATTGAATATACCAGGAAGAGAAGATTTGAAAGCCACATTTTTATTGTTGAAGTGTGCTTCATAAATGAAATTCAAAAGAAAACGTTTCAGCACATCAACAAACTCAAAGCTCCGGAACAACTTCGTAATGGGCTTTTGCCAAATTTGAATACAAGGGAGCAAACATTTGGACCAATTCCACTACGTGTCTTTGGCTTAAGTTAACACAGTAATGTTAAAATAATAGATTTTATGGCAGCAACAGTTTTGCCCAGTAGTGGATATATTTCATTATAATTGATCACCATGGGAAAAATGTTAACCCTGCACTTGGAAACGTTCATGTTCAATAGTTTGCATCACACAATACCACCACCAGGGAGCAGTGCTCGTCTGATTTCACATTCGAAAGCGACCTGTACAGTGAACGAACGTATCGTGTCCCCCTCAAAGAGGACAGACTGCGTATTTGCACTTGGATGATGCACAAAGTGTCTGTCAGCTGTCCAGCCTGCAGGCGGTTTCAAATGACCTGACAACTGTGGCGAAATGTGGCTTGCGTTTGCTTGCAAATATACTGTTGTACATACAGTGTAAACAGGAGGGGGAAATTATGACCATTCTGGGGGACAGGGGCCCGAGACAGTTGTATTTCAAAAATGATACTTTCTTCATGTGGTTCCAAATGCCTGGAGATCCCGCTGCAGAGAAGTAAACATTTGGATGATAGAGTCGAGCCAGGGACAGTACATGTCATTCAACCGCTGGTCTGACCTTAATGATCAATGATGACCATGGAAGTGGATGTGGAAAAATAAACAACAACAAAAAAAAGGCCTGCAGGCGATATGATCCATTTGATCCATTTCAGTCTGATTGCATTGGAGCAAGTTCTCATCAGGCTAGCAAATGCTTATACAAGCCATAGTAGCCCGCTAATATTTTTTAGTGTTCCGCCTCCCAGTTCTGAGGACTCGGGTTCGAGTCCAGGCTCCGGCCTTCCTGGGTGGAGTTTGCATTAGGGATAGACCGATTATCGGCTGGGCCGATTATCGGTGCCGATATTCAGCATTTTGAGAGATATCGGCATCGGCCATTTTGAAGAATCATATGGCCGATAATAGATCCTTTTTTATTTTTTTTTATTTTTTTTTAAGTGTTAACTTCAGGGAACTAATTTAAATGTAAATTAAAAAAAAAAAAGTTTTTATTTTCATTTTTGTCGACCCTGGGAACTCTCTGCACCTTCTGTTTTTGATTGAAATTAAAACTAAGATAAGTAAAAATTTAATACTTTGGATATTTTGAAATTTTTGAAGACTTATTTTTTGTAGAAAATAATTGTTTGTTTTTATTTAACTTTTGAAAACATGCTACTGCGCCTGGGAGATCCCAGAACTTGTGTATTGACTAAGATTTTTTGAAAAAAAAAAAAAAACTTAAAAATATTTTACTAACCCTAAAAGTTGCTCAATAAACATGTGCTTTAAAATTAAAAAAAAAAAGAAAAAAAAAAGATAAGAGCTCGAGTTTGTATTTTTTCCAAATTTTGATGTCCCTTTTTAGTGAAAATGAATATCGGCTCCAAATATCGGTTATCGGCATCCTTCACTACTAATAATTGGTATCGGTATCGGGCCCAAAAAAACCTTATCGGTCTATCTCTAGTTTGCATGTTCTCCCTGTGCCTGCGTGGGTCTTTTCCGGGTACTCCGGTCTCCTCCCACATTCAAAAAACATGCATGGCAGGTTAATTGGGCGCTCCGAATTGTCCCTTGGTGTGCTTGTGAGTGTGGGTGGCAACCAGTCCAGGATGTACCCCGCCTGCTGCCCAAAGCCAGCTGAGATAGGCTCCAGCACCCCTCGCGACCCTTGTGAGGAATAAGCGGTCAAGAAAATGGATGGATATATTTTTCATAATCCTTACTGATAAAATCTTTGGACAGAAAAAGCAACTCGATAAGGGTACAAAACATTGACAATAATTCCTCAAGTTATTATCAATGAATATGTGTCAATCGAATTTCCTTTGACGTCAAGCTCTGGAAATTCCCACGGCCGCCATTGTGGAATTTGACGCAAAGGTGAATTACTGCGGAGAAAACACTTTTTACTGGTGGAAAATATGAACCAGAGCAAGAAGATTATGTCAAGGAAAAAAAACCCTGTGATTTTGTGGCTCTTGTAAATTGTTCTCGATGAGGCCAAAAAGTTCTCAATTTAACTCAACTTTATTGCTAGAGCAGGTAAAAATAAATAAATAAATACAGTTGTGACAAAGTGCTGTCAATAATTATTATAACACACAGTTAACAGTAATAATAATAATAATGTCAACCAGTCAGGCACCATGCCGCCTATCTAAACATGTTGTTTGGTATCCATTCCATTTCTGTCAAAATGATATAAGAAAAACATGTTTAATATTTCTCCCTCGCAGTCAAGGGAATGTTGAGTGTGAGCTGACGCCGCACGTGGGATGTTTTTTTTTTGTTTTTTTTAACAAGCCACGTGCCACTGCATCAAACTGGAGGGGCTGATCATGAAAAAGTCGGCTTACTTGCTCGATTCTCATCTGTCGAACCTTGTTCGTATCGCAGCGCACTCAGTGGCAGCAACTGAGTGACTGTTGACCTCATTTCAGTGTTGTTATCTTTCTCTTCTCGCTGCCTTCTCGCCTGCTGTCAATTATTGTGCGTTCGGAGGCACATTTACAAGCTGAAAGCAAAAGTTGACTTGTGTGTTTAAGTCACGGTTATTTATTTACAACAAGCATTTGCCCTCCATGACTCTACTTGTCTGCCTTTTTCCTTTCTGTTGCTGTCCGATATTCTGTGCTCTGAAACAGAAACGTAAATGATACATTTTCTCATTGTATGTTTTATGTCACTTTTCCTTTTAATTTACAAAATGAATACAATCAATAAAGACGACAAACACACATTCTATATGCTTCTTTGTCTCGCGAGCATCTCAGGCTTGTTTCGCTAACCAGCATACCGGTTTGAACCAGCCTCACTCTGACGCTAGCTGGGATTCTCAGTTCCACCTCCAAGTCACCACACTAAGCACTCCTAAACCTCTCTGAGCTCATCGAATTTCCTGAAAGACCAGCTGCGAGACTTCCTCTTTGATCATTTTGCTTCAAGACAATTAATAGTCACACATTTTATTTCCCTATTTCATGTGCCGCAGACATCTACAGTAGAAATGTTTATTATTGTTGTAAGCACTATATCACATAGGTTTAAAAGTCACCATGGGTCTTGTTAATTCTGAACATTATATATATATATATATATATATATATGGGGTGTTTAAAAAAAATCGATTCGGCGATATATCGCGTAACTATATCGCGCGATTCTCGAATCGATTCAATAAAAAAATCGATTTTTTTTTTTTTTTTTTTTTTTTTTTTTTTTTTTTTTTTTTTAAGAGCTCAGAATTGTTCATTCGGTAGTCTTACCGATTCAACGTCTTATCATCATTGCCTTTTTTTTTTTTTTTTTTTGTGTGTGAATCGATTTTTAAACTTCCATTTTTAATGGAAAAATATTCAACAAAACGTCTGACTTCGGGTTAGGATTCACACCTTAAGCATGGAAGAATGTTATACGAACGGAACATTAAGCCTTAATATTTTATTTTAATGCTGTTCAAACATGAAACAGATTACAACCTCTATAAGACTGAAATTTCAGATAAATAAATAATACATTTTCATATAAATCTTACACTCTACAAGCTTACTGATTAGTATTTTCTAAATTTGAATGAAAAAAAATCGCAACAATCGACTTATAAATTCGTATCGGGATTAATCGGTATCGAATCGAATCGTGACCTGTGAATCGTGATACGAATCGAATCGTCAGGTACTAGGCAATTCACACCCCTATATATATATATATATATATATATATATATATATATATATATATATATATATATATATATATATATATATATATATATATATAGGGGTGTGAATTGCCTAGTACCTGACGATTCGATTCGTATCACGAATATCTTAGGGGTGTGAAGAAAAAAATCGATTCGGCAATATATTGCAGTATTACAGCACGCGATTCTCGTATCGATTCAATATGCGGCCGAATGGATATTTAAACATCAATATTTAATGGCAATATTCAACAACAAAAAAAGTCTTACTTAGGATTAGGGTTTACACTTTAAGCATGGAAGAATGTTATATTAAAGGACCATTAAGCCTTAATATTTTATTTTAATGCTGTGAAACAGATTGCAACCTATTTGTCAAATACAGTGTTGAGGTTTCAGTTAAATACATTTTCATACAAATCTTACAGTGTACATGTACAAGTTTACTGATTAGTATTTTCTACATTTGTGTTTATTAAAAAAAAAAATATCGCATTAATCAATGTACAGATTCCTATCGGGATTAATCGGCATCAAATCGAATCGGGACCTATAAATCGTGATACGGATCGAATCTCCAGGTACTAAGCAATTCACACCCCACACCCCTAATATATATATATATATATAGAGAGAGAGAGACCTATATTTGAAGCCAGTATTCATTTGCAGGGAAAAAAAAAATGTTGGTGTCAAATTTTTTGAAAACTCCAGCACAATACTGCTTAAATCCCTTTAACTCATTGACTGCCATTGACGGAAAAAGACGTCAAATGCATTTTTGCTGGGCTGGCAGTGAATGTATTAAACACAATGTGCCAATATATTTTGTGATTATATTGCAGCCTCCTTTTTTCCTTTATTTTTTTATTTTTTTAAGGCAAATGTTGCTTAAAAATCCATCAATTTTGGTTACATCTCATCTTAAGTCATTGACTGCCATTGACGGAAAAATACGTCAAATAATGCATTTTTGCTGGGCTGGCAGTGAATGTGTTAAGCACATGTTCAACAGCTTTTGTCTTCTGCAACATGTTATATAGAGTTTGGCAATATTATTAAACTGCTGTCACGACCCTGTTAACAGGTAACAGAATCCTCTCCCAAGCACCCAAGATTGTGTTACCTTTAGACACAGAAGGCTGCTTCTCATTTGTTCTAATAACCGTGTCAAACAAAACAGCTATCGCGCAGTAGGCGTGTACCGTATCGCTTTCAAATCCACGAAAGCACCACTGATGACTTGTCCCTGATCATCCTGATCCTTGCGTGACCTGGCCCTCCCGCCACGTTGAACAATGGCGCCGCTTACGAGCGGCTCCAGCGCTTTCCTTTGCTTGGCGCCCGGTCAGACCTCATCACTCCATGCGTCTTTGTTCTGTGTTGTCTTTGTAGGGATTTTACGCACATCCATTAGTGTCAACGTCAGTCACTTTTTAACACCACTGAGGGATTGGCTCCATCTTAATCCTAAAAAAAAAAAAAAAAAAAAAAAAAAAAAAAAAAAAGCTTTGAAATGTTTCACATATTGACCTGTCTTTAATAATGAAAGACAAAAGTGTATTGTCAAGATTTCAATATGCTAAAATGTCCCGATTATTGCTGAATGGAGCATTTGGCTGGTGGCCAAGGTCAAGGTCGTCTTTGGTCCGGGATGTACCCCGCCTCTCGCCAGTGGTGGGAAGTAACAAAGTGCAAATACACTTTGTTCTGTACCTAAGTCAATTTTTCAGGCATCTCATTTGTTCTTCTAATGACATTTGACTTTCATTCTCTATATTTGGATAGTGATAAGTGTCAAAAAGGCTGGTTTCTTTTTTTTTTTTTTTTTTTTTATCCTCTGTGGATGACAGCACATCGTAAAATAAAAAAAATAAAAAAAAGATTTAACACATTTGCTCCCAATAACATGTAAATACGTTTTTTTTAAATGTTCTAAGTGTCCCAAAGACGTATTTATACGTTTTTTTTGTTTTTTTGTTTTTATGCTAGAGCATACAGAAGGCTTTGATTCAGCCTCTCAACTGCAAAGAACGGTTGCAGAAATGGTAGTTATAACACAAACGGCCAGCAGGTGGCAGCAGAGCAAAGGAGATCAACCAGGGCCATCTAGAAAAAAAAGCTAAATTACTTACAATTTCAAGATGGCATCAAGATGTTACAAACAGCTCTGAGTAGGATACAGGGCCCTTCTCCACTACTTGTGAGTGACATAAGACCATCTGCTGGTCAGGACTGTTTATTCTTTCTACGGTTTGAAATGTGTCAGGTGTCCAATGTTATTCACTGAGAAGCCTTTTTTTTTTTTTTTAATAAGTGGAACACATGTATGAGATGCAGTTTAATCCAAGTGTATGATATCAAGCAGGGTGCCTGCAATGGGGCCTCCAAGTCATTTTTGCACGAGAGTGACCTTAATATGATCCACCTGAATGAGAGCGGCCCGCAGTTCCTGGCACGGCGCAGGATCCATCGCGCGGACAGACGAGCGTTACGTTTGGCCTCAGGGCCCCCGCGGAAGCGAGCGGGAGCCGGATCGAGCCAGTTCAGCGTGATAATGCCTGCCATTGCCTGGTTGTCCATGCAGACTCACTGCTCAGTCATTTAATCTGCATGCACAGGTCAGGCCCTCCCCCGGGTGCTGGTAGATGGAGTGAACGAGGGACAATTTGAGAACGGAGGAAACATAAACTCCGCTTTGTGTACAAGTTAGCCTGCTGTAAGGAATGCTTTCCTCTGTAAAGGTCTTTTTCAAATACTGAGTTTGAAATAGAAATGTATGGTGCATTTGAACAGGATGGGAAGTGGGAAATATCGCACTTGGTTACAAATTGAACCCTACAAAGCCAAACATATCATATTAAATACAAGACAATTTGAGTCCTCTATTTCATGAGTATAATATTTCCCCCCCATTAATTAAAATCCTGGCCTATCTCAATTTTGATTTTTTTGATTTTTTATTTTTTTTGACACACGAGGACCCTTTTTTTCACATATGGGCTCAGTATAGACGATGTCACATCACGTTTGACTCTATTACACCAATCAAACAGAGCAAGGCGACAACATGGCGGAAGGCACTCTTTGTGCGTTGACTGAAAATAGCAAGTGTCAAAAGGGCCACACCCTGACATGGATAAAAACTTGGGGATTTTTTTTTTTTTTTAAATAAAAAAAATAAAAAAATAAAAAAATAAAAATAAAATAAAAAAATAAATAAATAAATAAATAAAAATAAAAAAAAATTAAAAAAATAAAAAAACTTGGGGATTTTGCTGCTTACTTCATAATTCCACACACACAATATTAATCACAATGCCTTGTTGTTATACTGTGAAGACTTTTTTTTTTTTTTACTTGACTTCTCCTTCAATATAATCCCACAGAAAGTTGAAGTTCTTCTTTGATGAACCTTTTGAAATATGAAGAAAAAAAAACAACTAAATTTGTTATTTTTACATTATATTTTTATACTATGAAGATTTTTTTATATAGTTTAAGTTACTCTTCCACATATGCATTGGGGTTAAAGGAAAAGAATGTTTACCCTGTGTTTATAACAGTCATCAAGGCCTGACTGGAATATGTTACACGCAACAAACACGCAAGGTTGGAGCCAAGATTTGAACATTGATTTCTTTTTTGTAATCAGTCGGTCGGTCGTTCTGTCTGTCTCATTTGGAGTACTGGGTTGAATGAACTGTGCACCTTATCTAACAATGCAGACTATAAATAGTTTACAATTGCTAAGTTGCATAAGATTTCTGGATATTGTCAAACTGCATGGTCATGTCTCATAGTTCATTTAGAGCCTCAAAATCTGCTGTACTTAACAGAAATGTTGTATCTCAAATTATAGATCCTTGTAGGCTAAGAGTTAAAAAATGTTAATTTACCATCTAAAGTACATCAATAAAAACACAAGAAAAGCCACTGTAATTAAAGTGGAAACGTTAATCATATTACTACATGTTGGACTTATAAAACTTGGGCAATAAGATTTTACCAGTCCCTTGGACTCTATTTTAGGGACATTTGTCAGCGTTGGTTATGCAATATTAGCTAAATATAATCCAATGCGGAAAAGGTTTAATCTTTAAGCAAGCGAGTGAACCAACTGTCTCCTGAGAATCTCCCTCCCAGGGGACAAAAGAGACGTAGCCTCAAGTCCTTGTTTCATTTTAGTGGCGCTTTTGCCAAGATAAAGTGTGAATATTTGTTGTCCGCAGAAGAATAAGACCAACAGCTCAAGGCTCTGCCTTCCGTCTTCCCGCTGAATTGTCATTGTGCACTGCTCGTGCCTTGCACCCGATGACAACTTTGGGGTTATAAACATGCACCTAACCCCTTTTTTTTATTTTATTTTATTTATTTTTATTTATTTTTTTTAAACGAAGACATGCATTGACTTTTCGTGTCTCCAGCCAAGCCACCTGCAGACAGTCAGATAATCCTGTGGCGACGCATTGTTCACGCAGACCTGGAAATCATACTTGGCAGGAAAAGCTGGACCCGAGTTCACTTCAAACCCGCCAAGGATTCCTGGCTCATTGTTCCACATTGTGCCACATGCCGGGCATACTGTGTGACCTTCACTGTGCTGCACTCACAGGAAAAAAATAAATAAAAAAATATACTTCCTGAGTCACTTATCACCATTGGCGTGGAGGACTTTTCCTTTTCCTTATAAGGCACTCAGGATGTGAGAGGGCAAAGCTCAGTGTAACTACTTTTTTTTTTTTTAACCCTTATTTACCACTTTTTATTACCATATTTGTGACAGAATGGGGGGCTCTGTACCTTACCAGATAAAATCAACCAGCCAGTACTTGCCCTCAGGTCAACTTGTAAATACCACTCAAGACCCATTTGAAAAAAAAAAAAGAAAAAAAGTTGCAATCCAAATGTATTTTTTCCACAGAAATAGCTGACTCAATCTAGAGTGTAAATTTTGGGAACCCAAACAAATAAGCGCACTTTAAGTAACATTTGTCAGTAAATGACTCGTAACAGAGTGCATCTGACATCATTTTGCAAAACGTTTGATTTGAATGTTCCCCACAATGTTGTCTTTATGACACAATCAATAACAAAAATGACATCATGTATTCTTCCTGCATGCAATGCAAGCCAGTTACTCTTCACCAGCTACAGCATGGAATGACAATCAAATACAGTATTACCTTTATAAAGATGGCACACGTTTAAAAGAGATGACCCAAATAAAAACAAACAAGCAATAATTAACATTATACAACTCACCCACTAATTGCACTTTCACAATCTAATAACATCAAAATATGTGATTTTTGAATTACACTATAATAAATTGAATTCCGTAATGTGAAAATAAATCAGGACTTCGTAAAATGTGCCAGCGCGACGCTTTGATTGGACAGCTGTGCTAGCGCGATGTTTCTGGGTGGTGGCGGTCCTCGACTCTCTCCGATGAGCAACCAATCAACAAACAAACAATCTCCAAAGGATTTGTATTGGTCTGTCCGTGTCCGGGACGTTTCCGGGCGAAGACTCAATGTTTTCCTTCGAATCAAGCCATGGAGGCAAGGCGACTACATATGCAAATTTTTCTGTGTGAACGCACTGTGCCAACGCACTTTTTTGATTGGTGGGGTGCTTTCACGCTCAGTCCTGGTTGGCTGCGTCATCGTGCGTCAGTTTTTGAATGTTGTGTACAACGGAAACACTTTAAAGGTGTTGTCCGATTTTATTCAGTTGCTGTTTTCAAACATAACTTTCAAAATTGACACTCCATGAAAGCCGAGGACAGCAGCCAACCAAGAATGAGCGTGAAACCATCCCACCAATCAGGAACGGGCGTTCGCACAGCGAAATTCGCAAATGCCAGTGCGGCTTGGCAGGGAAAAATAATAATTGATCATTTTGGGTGATATTAGGGAGTCACCGAGGTCTCTCGGTATGATGTTATGCCAAGATGGGAAGTAGGAGAGCGATTTCTTTTTTAATTAGTTGACACAATTTTGTACGAACTATTCACATCAATATCTGCGAAATTGGAGATTGTGACATAACAAGGAGGAATATTATGCAACATTTTCAAATGAATTTCTTTACACTTAATCCCAACACAGAATTTAAAGGTGCACAATCCTGCTTCACTCAATTTGACGTCTTCAAATTGCGAATTCCAGAATGATGTCTAGGCGAGATCCTATTTTTACTCTGAAAAACAGCAACAGCTGTTTGTTTGAGCATTTCCTGTCTGTTAAAAAAAAAAAAAAAAAAAAAAAAAAAGCAATACCATAAATTTTAAGGTCAGGCATTAGAATGCCAACTTTTTGCTATTTTAAATAAGATTTCGTCAACATTAGTATGCCTGTGGGCATTTGCTTTTGTAGCAGAAGAAAATTCCTTTCGACGGTTAGGAAGTAGGGAAGCGATCGTCTCTCTGCTTCACGACTGCTGACGTCACTGCTGGCTGGCGATCCGCCCACAGCAGCAAGTATAAAAAGGCGCCGCTCTGTTCATCCTGCACTCACTCGACTCGAGCCTGACAAGCAGCTGAACGCCGTTCAAGCCTGTCTCACAGCCACGCCACGCCAAGCGAGCGACGAGATGTCCGCGTACGCGTCTTCAGACTGCCGCCGTGTCAGCCCTTGCGTCCACGGCAACAAGTTTGACACCGCTCACCGCAAGAAAGCCGTTGCCAACATTTTCGACAACGTGAGCCAGGACGCCCTGACCAGGCTCTTCCAGAAGACGGGCGACATGAAAGCGGAGGAGCGGGTGAGGAGCATCTTCTCCAACTCGCACGACCCGGAGGAGACGGCCCGGGCGCTGATGGCTCTGAAGCAGAGGAAGAAGGACAAGTTCCTCCAGATCGCGGGCGCGCTCCGGCAAATGCTCAAACTGCGCTGACGGCACCGCTGCGGCCACCCGTGCGTGTTTGTTCTCTCACTCGGCTCGACTTGGAGCCCAGAACACACGAGACTACGCTCCGAATGGGCACTCGAAAGCCGACTTGCTTGCAAAGTGCGGTGGCTCACCCGGGGCCGATGATGGGCTAGCGAAAAAGGCCGCCAGCCGAGGTCACATTTGCCGCGCCGGAGGTGATGGCGAGTCCAGCCAGCCATGACCGGATGGAAGCAGATGAGCTGACGGGGAGCAATGATTGACAGAAAATGACTTCCTTGGGACTTGAATTCAGCCATGCGGATTGCTCCACTGTGAAGCAACACAACAAAGGAGATTCTGCTGAAAAGCTGCAACTCGATGAGACTTTGAGTGCCAGAAGAAGAACCTTCATGGATGCCTGTCCTGAACACATGCCTTCTTTCTCCATGAACACTGTCACTGCACTGACTGTAATGTCACTCTTATGTCAAATAGCACAATGATTTTCACGAATGTTTCCTATTCTTTGTCCTTTTTTTTAAATAAATTGCTTTGTTTACAAAAGTTAAACTCATTTGTCCTGTGAATTCATCTATGCAGACATATTTCCAAGTTGACATGTAACGTTTAGGACTCAAGTGTCCTTTGTGTGGTTTGATACATTTGACATTTATTATATGCATTTCAAGTACCACCAAAAAACGGCTATACATGTATTCCCAAAACTAAACATGGGTATTGTACTCCTAAAGCCACAATAATAGTTGAAAAATAATTATAGCTTAGCAAGTCCACATAAAATGGAGCGAAAAACACCAGTGTGACCAGTTTATTATAATAAAATTGGTGACAATAAATGAGGTAGAATAGAATTTTCATTCACATATACTGTAATCGATTCATATTAATCACAAGTCACCATATAAATGTGAAAGTCACAACACTGTTAATGAGAGGCAAGTTAGTCACAGGTTGGTGCTCATAGTTGATATTTAATGTTGAGTCATGTAACCAAGCCCAAATTTCTTTCTTCATAAAGTGCGTGGTTAGCACATTTTTTTGTTTGCAAATCTGCTCTTTGTTCTGATGAGACAAGCCCATTGGAGGGTGAGTATTACTCACAGAAGGATGTAATAAAAGCCTCCCTGGGTTTCCCTCAAACAGCCACGCGCTACATCAGACCGGCAAGAACCAGTTCAGATCAGTCCGGCGAGGGTGGGGGTGATTCCTCTCGCGCTGTGTGTTTGCGCTCGAGTCTATTTAATCATCCCTCCTCTCTAGATAAGAACCTGTTCAAGTAGCATTACAGGCTTTAGCCATGTCTGCTCCTTCACCTTCTGGTTTATCCCTCACAACAGAATCGTAAATGACTTTTCTATGCTGAAAGCTTGTGGTACGTTTCCTGCTACCTCAGACGTTTTCTGCTGGGTTTCAAAGCTTCCCATCAGTGGATAAGAGGCGTCTACAGCAGGCTTTGCTGCTGACACAAAGATGGTTTGAGAGGCTGCCTCCTAATCTGCTTGCTTTGATAGTCCCTCTACTGGCTCAAACCAGTTCCTTGAGATGGTACGCATGACGCCTCTGCTCTCTCACGTGCTGGGACATCATACAGTATATTGAAGAGTGTTGCATTGAAATACAGCTCATCGTTGACTATCTAATAATCTCTTCTATGACACATATTGCAACTGTCACAGATGAGTTACTCTATGTGGAAACACACTCAAGGTAACAGCGCCTACGCTAATCAAAATAAAGATGACCAAATAATACATTGATGCCAATGCAAATAGCGTCAGTGGGCTTTTACTTTGAATGGCAGCGTGACAGCTAGCTTGACTTCTCTTTGATGTTTCATAATGTATCTTCTCTTTTATGTTTCATGATGTCTCTGTTTGATGTCTTTGATCTTTCGGCCGACATCATCAAGGTTTTATGGAAATTCCCTACCTAATGATGCCATCCCAAAAGTATATTTAATCGCTAATTTAGGATACAAGGAAACCGCTAGTTCATTACGCCATCATTGTATGACACAGCACAAGTCTCCGGTGATAGTGGCTAGCAGCTAGCTGTTAGCATTGGCAACAAGTGTCTGGCTGGCAACTTAAATGAGTTTGACAGCTGCTTGCTTTCGTCACTTCTTTATTTTTCTAATTCACTCTCCATGTTTAAAGGAAGGGAATGTACCTTAAATTGCACTTTGTCGTTTTCATTATGACAAAAAACAAGAGAACTTTGTCCTCATTTATTTTGTAAAACACCTTTGCCTGTTAAATAACTCAACTTTATTTATAAAGCGCTTTAAGAACAGGCATTGCTGTATACAAAGTGGTGCACATAAACATAAGTATCGGTTGTGCAGTAAAGTATAAGGTAACAAAACAAGAACAAAGCAAACATTTTGAAGTGCATATACACATTATGTTTACAAAACTAACTTAAACAAAACTATAATTATAGGAAAAATGTCCTTCGTTTTCGTCTTTGGCAATTAATTTTTTCTTAGATTATTTTAAATGTGATTTTTAGTACATTTATTTTGATATCAACTGGAATAATGACATTGAGCCCGTGGTGTTTTTTTAAATATTAACACAAGTAATTAATACACATAAAAAAAAAACTAAAACTAATACTGAAACTAACTAAACTAAAACTAAGTATTTATTAAAGAACTAAAACTAATTAAAAAAAAAAACTAACAACCACCCTGAAAACTAAATAAAAAAACAAAAAACAAAACTACATTTAAAAAAACAAAATAAAAACTAAAATGAAAAATTCCACAACTATAATAACCCTATTGCCATATCACAAATAAATTGGTTTATATACTGTAGAATTTTTCTAAATATGCAAAAGCACAAATAAATAATTTGTACAATTTTTTAGGACTAAACACAATTTCTCTTCATAACATGATGTGGCCCTTGCGTCCTTCTCATTTTCTGGATGTGGCCCTCAAATGAAAAAGTTTGGACACCCCTGTCGTAGTCAGTTGAGTGAAGTTTGTCATTTGACTTGTGAACAATTTCTCTACAGTGTTATTAGAGGAATGTTAAAGGAAAGACTGCATTCCATGCAACATGCCTGTAATAAGTCACACTTACGTTAACTATTTTTGCACTTTTTTGCTCTCGGCCGTCTCCTTTTTTGGCTTGTGTATGATCTCAAAACAGATGTTTTTTAATGCTCCCTTTTATTGCCATCCAATTGTTCAGGAAAAGAAAGCTAAATATTCGAGGCAATTGTCTGGGCGGTGTTGGCTGCGGTGTGCCGTGCTGGACTCGGCTCGGTCCTCTCCCACCCTTTTCCTGCCTTTCATCAGCCTTCGAAACGGCAAACGCTTTCATGTCAACAGGCAGTGTGGCAGACAGCCATCGGACCTGGATGACTGTTAGAGGAAGTCAAGTCAAGTTGATTTAAATAGACCTTAATCACACAAACGTCTCAAAGGGCTTCACATGCTCACAGTTGACAAATACCAGCGACAGTCCCCGATCAAACCACAAAAGGGCAAGGAAAAACTATTTAAAAAAAACAAAAAAAACACAACATCTGGGAAAAAATGAAAAAAATAAAAGAAACCTTGAAAAGGTGCCACAGATGTGGTAATCCCCTTCCAGGATGACCCGGCTGCAATGGATGCCGAATGGGCAACAATTTACATACTTTATGATATTAAACACAAATATGGCACTTTTTCTGTACTTTAATTTATTTAATTCAATCTCCGGTGTAATAACCTTATTTATTGATTGATTGAATTTTTATTTTTTATTTTCTTCTTCTTCTTCTTCTTCTTCTTCTTCTTATTATTATTATTATTATTATTATTATTATTATTATTATTATTATTATTATTATTATTATTAATTCAATCTCTGGTGTAATAACCTTATTTATTAATTGATTGAATTTTTATTTTTTATTTTCTTCTTCTTCTTCTTCTTCTTCTTCTTCTTCTTCTTCTTCTTCTTCTTATTATTATTATTATTATTATTATTATTATTAATTCAATCTCTGGTGTAATAACCTTATTTTTTGATTGATTGAATTTTTATTTTTTATTTTATTTTTCTTCTTCTTCTTCTTCTTCTTCTTATTATTATTATTATTATTATTATTATTATTATTATTATTATTAATTCAATGTCTGGTGTAATAACCTTATTTATTGATTGATTGAATTTTTATTTTTCATTTTATTCTTATTCTTATTATTATTAATTCAATTTCTGGTGTAATAACCTTATTTATTGATTGATTGAATTATTTTCTATTTTATTATCTGTTCCCATTGCTGCTGGACATGTAAATTTGCCAGAGGGAGCCATCCCAAAGGGATCAATAAAGTCAAGTCTAAGGCTAAGTCTAACTAGAATAGTGCAAAAGTCCATTAAGGAAGTTCAAGCACGACAAGAAGATGTCATCAGGGAAGTGGGTCATCATCCAGATCCAGCCCGTTCGGTCGGGGTAGCTATCTCCATGGCGGCAACTTCAAGGTGCTGGTCTGACCCGGATCTCATCCCGACCAACCAGCGCAGAACCCGTAAAACAGCATTCAAAACGGTCATTGCCTCCTAACTCCCCCTCGGTGCGGGGCTGGGCGGGAAAGGCTACAACGGAATTATGGAAATGTGAAATGCTAATAAAAAAACAAACAAACAAAGGTTTATATATAACACCAGTTTAGTCAACAAGATTTTATTCTACTCTGAACTGAAATTGCTGGTGCATAATAATAATAATAATAATAATAATAATAATAATAATAATAATAATAATAATAATAATAATAATGAAACCGAGTTATGTGAAATATTTACACTGTATAGCGCAAAACAAATGTAATTATGAATATTTGCACGTTTTGTCTATTTCTTGTTGGTCTAGACAAGTTAAAGTTAACCTCATATGGGGTTAAAAACTATATAGACCTATAACACTTATATTAATTTAAATATTTAATGTAGCAGGGCTACAAATAACTCTCGTAAGTTTTCATGTTTCAACGATTACAAGACCTGTTTGCATGCTGTCTGTCTGTCTGTCTGTCTGTCTGTCTGTCTGTCTGTCTGTCTGTCTCAAGTAGTGGGTGACGCAAAGACGCCAGATCAAGTGATTACAGTGCAGGGAGTGGTACGCAACTCGTATCCAGCGCAGACCAGTTCAAACCAACATCTTACATGAGGAACTAAGCATGAGGTGTACGCCGGTTTCGGATTACTCAGCATTGTTGCTGGAAGATCCCGCCATAAAAGGAATTGCCGCGGGCCATATGTCACTCTTTGAATGATGTGCACTCGGCACACTGAATAGAAAAAAGTGCAATGATAGTGTACTATTGAAAAAAAAAAAAAAAAACTTCCTATGTATCAATCTGGCACAATATTGCTTAAGAATTTTTAAGTGTTAACATTAGCCACCCAGCACAAATTATTTATATTTCACAAAATTACTGAAAGAATACATTATTCATTCTTTGAGGTCTTCTTAATAAGTCATGAGGCATCCTGACTCACGGGATTTTTTTTTAACAGAATACACTCACAAGCTTAGTATAATAACAGCTATTCATATTTCATGTATGTTGAGGACATTTTACAGGAGGTTTATATGGTAACATTCTGTTAGTAAGTTTACCCAGTGCTCTCCACCTGTTAACTCTTTGACTTATCAAAAAAAAAACAACCCCAACAGTGGCAGCCGATTTCGAGCATTTTCGCTCATCTTTCTTTTTTTTTTTTTTTTTTTTTTTTTTTTTTTTTTTTTTTTTTTTTTTTTTTTAAGAGCTCAGAATTGTTCATTCGGTAGTCTTACCGATTCAACGTCTTGTCATCATTGCTCTTTTCTTTTTTTTTTTTTTTTTTTTTTTTTTTGTGTGTGTGTGTGTATGTGTGCGTGCGTTTGCGTGCGTGCGTTTGCGTGCGTGCGTGCGTTTGCGTGTGTGCGTTTGCGTGCGTTTGCGTGCGTGCGTGTGCGTGCGTGCAAATACTTATAAATTTATACTCATTCATTCACCTAAAACCTTATAAATATCCCATTACCCTTCGCCTTAACCAGGTACTTCAGAATCTTGCCAGAGTCGTGAGATTTAAATGGTCAGGAGACCAGAGAAAAGGTCAGAAAAAAAAAGAAATAAAGAGAAAAGAAAGGTAAATCAAAGTGACATCCAGCACCGACCAAACACTTCCTGCCTTCCCCATGATTACAAAATCAAAGTCTTACGCCAACCCCGGAAGCCTCTAAATTCCAGCAAATTTAGCGAGATCTCAAGAGCCCAGAGGAAAAACTAAAGAGAGGAAGGAGGGAAGGATCGATAAGGCAGAGTGAGATCAATAGAAGCCAGTACATCCAATCCATCAAAGTGAAGTCCAGCACCAACAAGACCCCTCCTGCGTGGTTACAAAACCGGAGTCTTATGCCAACCCCAGAAACCTCAAACTTCCAATAAATTGAGATCTCAAGTGACCAGAGGAAAAACTAAAGAGAGGAAGGAGGGAAGGATAGATAAAGCAAAGTGAGATCCACAGACACCAGCACCCACTAATTCAAGGGGCTGTGGGAGGGAGAGGCAACTTCTGTTTGAGTTTCAGTAGATGCTGGTGCGATGGATCTGGCATGCATAAGGACCACCACCAAAGAAAGAAGCCGTCAACCGCGGTCCAGCAAAGCGAGCACCCCCCCCGGAATCCCCAGGCCGCGGCAGCACCAAGGCCACCCCCAAGCCACCCGAGCGGACACCGGTCGGCGAGCCGACCCAGACACCCGGAACACCCCCGCCCCAGCCCCGGCCCACACCCCCGAGCCCAAGGCCGCAGAACGAGGCCCAGCGGGCCCCCACAGCGCCCCACCGGTCCCCAGCCCCCATCCCCCCACGACCCCCCCGCACCCCACCCAAACCCGCCATCCACCACGACCCAGGCCCCACCACCCCCGACCCCCAAACCCCCGAACACACCGCGACCCCCAGCACCCAACCCCCCACCCACCCATACCTCCACCCCCCCCCCAAACAAGCCGCCCCCCCCCGACGGCCGCCACCCCCCCCCCCGCGAACCCGGCCCCCCGCGAGAACCCCCCACCCCCCCCGGAAACCGGCACCGGGCAGCAGCGCAGAGAGGGAAGATGTGCCCACCCCACCTCCAGCCGCGCGAGATTTGCACAGCGGCGGGAGGGGGGAAGCAGAGGAGGAAGCACCAGGGGAGAAGGCGGAACACCAGAACACCGAGCCCGGTGGGGAGAGGCCCCGGTCGTCACGCCAGAGTACAAGTGACACCTAACCCTGTTACTGAGTCCGCCAGCTCGCCGACTGGCGAGCTCTACCCTACACCGTGAATGTGGCCCCACCCAGTGTATATACAAGTGTGTGCGTGTGGTGCATTAAAATTGGGAGCAGGTGAGTCGGAGCAGAGGGAAAAATTTTCCCCTATTCCGACACACCCGTATCCCCCCCCAAAAAATGAATATGTATATGTGTGGTGCATTAAAAAAGGGAATGGAGGGACAAAGTGGTGGGGCAGGGACACAAATGGGGGGGACCACAGCGCTGCCAGGCACTGCAGTCCATCCCCTCTGATGGCTCCCCGCCCCAACTCACCCCTCCCCTTGGACGTGAGGTGCATTAAAATTGGAGGGGAGTTGAAGGGTGAAGACGGTGTTTCCACCCTTCCCCACCCCACCAAGAAATGTGTTGTGTGCCCTATGTGTATATTTACAAAGTGTATAGTGCAAGCTAGTGAAGTGAGTAAGAGGAGCGACCAGCGGGGCCTCACCCAACCCGGCGGGTGTAGGTGGCACGCCCGCCCCCCAGCACCCCCACCCCCTGCCGCCCCCCACCTCATCCACCCGGCACCACAATGGGCGGACAGCCAGCGCAGCAGGGCTACCGGACAGCCCACCGGCCACCGGAGCCCGCCCGGGGCGCCAGGAGTTATACCGGAGTGGGGCAGGCCCCAAACCCTCGCCCGGCCCCCGGAGCCCGACGCCCGGGCCGGGGAGGGAGCCCCAGGCCCAGGGAGAGGGAGGGGGAGGGGCCGCAGGGCAGACAGGGAAGGGGGGGGGGGGGGGGCGGGGGAAGCGGGGAGAAGACGACAAGAAGGCGAAAGGGCGGCTGCAGGGCAGGAGGCGGGGGGGGAGAGGAGGAGGGAGGGCGACAAGGGAAAAGGGACCGGGAGGCAGAGGAGGATGGGCGGGAGGAGGCGAGGAGGGAGAGGCGACGGGGGGGAGGAAGGGGGAGGGGAGAGGGAACCACGGGGCACACCGGAGGCCCACCCACCCCGAACCGCGCCGCCGGGCACGGAGCAGCGGACCGCGCCGGGACGGCACCGCCCCGGGCACCAGGGGAAGCACCCCAACACCGCACCCCACAGGGGGCCCAGGGAGCGGCGAAGACGCAACCGCCACCGAGCAGACAACGGGGGTGGGGGGGGGGGGGGTGGGGGGGGGGTGTAGAACCACCCCCGCCCGACCACAGGGGACGGCGTCAAGAAAATTGACTAATTAGCATGCAGTAACACCAAGTGTTGATGCTTAGTGCCCACTAGAAATAGATCTTAAGGAGTTATTGAGTATAGTGTCGTATAGTGTGGTATGCTCGAGCCCACTAGCAGCAACTAGGTTCCTAACTATATAAAAATAAAAACAATCAGATACAAAATACCAAATACAGGAGCAGCGAAAACAGAAGTTGTAACGATGTGGTGGCTCTCGTTAACAGGCAGAATCTTGGCAGGATTAAGTTGCCAAATTGAGATTAAAATATTCTATGTACATAGACCATATTTGTTTAAATCTTGATACTTGATTTTTATTTAAGGCAGAGATTTTTTCCATTGAGATATAATTTATTAGTAAGTTTAACCAGTGGTCGATATTTAGAGATTGTTTATTTTTCCAATTGACAAGGATTATTTTTTTAGCAATAGTAAGGGCTATAAATATAGATTGAGATTGTTTACATGGTAGCTCAGTTATTGTTAAGTCACCTAGTAAACACAGTCTTGGAGATAAAGGAAGCCTACAGTTTAATATATCAGCGAGCTTTTCCAAGATTTTAGTCCAGAAATGCAGCACTGGAGTACATGACCATAAAGCATGAAGATAAGTATCGGCAGTGTTTTGTGAGCACTGGAGACAAATGTCGGAGTCAGAGAGTCCCATTTTTTTCATCATATATTGTGTAATATATGTTCTATGAAGTATCTTATATTGGATAAGTTGCAAATTTGTCTGTTTGGTCATTTTAAATACATTTTCACAGATTTGGGTCCAAAAGTCTGGTTCCGGAACTATAGACAAGTCTTTTTCCCATTTTAAAGTCGGTAAATACGTTTTATTTGTGTATAAAAATAACTTATATATTTTTGATATTTTCTTTATTGTTGTTGGAGAAAGCTTTATAATATCTTTAGCTAAGACAGGCAGTTGGAGCGTATCCTGAAGTGTTGGGATTTGTTTCTTAACCATATTTTTAACTTGCAGATAATGTAAGAAATTTCCCTTTTTTATTTCATATTTCTGGACCAAGTTTGTATACGATATAAACTTATTATCTGAGAAAAGATGATGAAGGTGTGTAATTCCTTTCTGCTCCCATAGGCTTAAATGGAACGACTGATTATTAAGTTGAAAGTCGGGGTTATGCCAAATGGGAGAGAGCCCACAGGGCGCCAATTGGGAGTTTGTAATTTCTAATGCCTTCCACCAGGCAGTCAGGGTGGCGGCTATCATTGGGTTTTTAAAACAATTATGTCGTCTTATTGATTTTGTAATAAAGAGTAAATCTGACAGTCTAAGATTATTACAATCCTTCTGCTCCAATTCCAACCAACAGTTAGTATCTCTGTTGGGTTGTGTCCATAGCACAAGATATTGTAGTTGATTAGCTAGATAATAGTACATAAAGTTTGGTGCCTCTAAACCTCCTTTAGATTTACTTTCCTGAAGAGTAGATAGACTAATTTTGGCTTTTTTTTTATTCCAATAGAATTTTATGATAGCAGAGTCCAGCGATTGGAACCAGTTAGACGTAGGTTTAAATGGAATCATTGAAAATAAATAATTAATCTTTGGTAAAACTTTCATTTTTATAGTAGCTATCCGTCCTATTAAAGAGATCGGAAGATTATTCCAGCGCTCCAGGTCACTACGGATACTATCCAATAATGGTGAAAAATTTAAAGAAGTTAATTCAGTTAACTTAGGTGAAATTTTAACACCTAAGTATTTTAAATTACCTGTAGGAAAGGAGTAGTGTGGATCCTGACTTGTAGGATTCCATGAATTTTCTGTAATAGGTAATAATGTTGATTTTGTCCAGTTAATAGAGTAATCTGATAAGTGAGAGAATTTAGTTATTAATTTAAATGCTTCCCCTAGCGAGATAGCAGGTTCTTCTAAATAGAGTAATATATCATCGGCATATAGATTAATTTTATGTTCTATTGTCCCGGAGTGGATTCCTTGGATCCGTCTATCCTGACGTATAGCTAATGCAAGCGGCTCAATAAATATAGCAAATAATAAAGGAGAAATTGGGCACCCTTGTCTTGTTCCCCTTTGTAAAGTAAAACTCTGTGATGTAATCCCATTAGTAGTAACTGTAGCTTTAGGAGAATCATATAATATTGAGACCCATTGAATGAATGACTCCCCGAAGCCGAATTTATTTAAGACAGCAAAGAGGAAGGACCAGTTAACTTTATCGAATGCTTTTTCTGCATCCAGCGAAATAACAACTGCCTTTTTATCATACCGCTGTGACATACTAATCAAGTTAAAGAGTCTCCTAATATTATTAGTAGAATGACGACCTTTAATAAAACCTGTTTGATCACTATGAATAATTGTCGAGATTACCGTCTCTAATCGAGATGCCAAGGCCTTAGCGATAATTTTAATATCGGTATTAATTAGTGATATCGGTCGGTAACTTGACGGGAGGGTAGGGTCTTTTTCTGGCTTTAATAAAAGTTTAATTGCTGCTATATTCATATCTTGACGTATATCACCTTTACTTTTAATTTCAGTTACTACTCTTAGAAATAATGGAGCAAACATTAACCAGAAATGTTTAAAAAATATAGCCGGAAAGCCGTCTGGACCAGGTGCTCTGCCATTAGGCATACTGTCTAAAGCACGATACAACTCATCTATAGTAAGCGGGGTATCGAGAATATCTTTATGTTCAATAGATAACTGAGGTATATTTAAGCTGTTTAGGAATTCCTCAATATATTCAGGGTTAGGTCTATTAATTTCTGTGTATAGATTTCGATAATAGTTATAAAAAATATGGTTAATTTCTTCTGGTGATTGTGTGCATTCACCATTTATATCTTTAATAGCCGTTATAAGAGATTTTTCCCGATTCCGTTGAAGTTGATTTGCCAGGAATTTACCTGATTTATTATTATGTTCAAAATTATTATATCTCAACTGTTGTATTATAAACTCTGTCTTTTTAGATAACATGTTATCTAACTGTATTTTTATATTCTGTAGTTCTATCCATATTTGATTATTTGGGTTTAATACATATTCATCCGTTAGTTGTTTAATTTTATCTTCCAGGTATTTTTCTAATTTTTGATCCTGTTTCTTTTTATAAGTTGAATATGATATAATTTTCCCTCTAATTACCGCTTTCCCTGCTTCCCAGAGAAGAGATGGAGATATATTTGGAGAGTCATTTATTTCCAAAAAATCTGCCCACTCCCTTCTAATAATTTTATCAAACTCTACGTCTTTCAGTAATGAGATGTTAAAACGCCATATCGGGGGAGGTTTAAAGGTAGAGTCAATTTGTAGAGTGAGGGAGACTGGTGCATGATCACTTATAATTATAGAATGTATTTTTATAGCAGTTTTATCAACAATAGAATTATTTGTAAGGAAAAAATCAATTCTTGAGAATGATCGGTGCACAGCAGAGAAGAAAGTAAATTCCTTCTTAGTTGGGTTTTGAAGTCTCCAGCCATCGCTGAGGCCAAAATCCTCCATATATTCATCTATTACTTTAGCGGATCGTAATCGCCTTGTATATATCGTATTATTAGAACGATCTATTAACGGGTTCAAGACCGTGTTAAAATCACCTCCAATAATAATAGTAGAATTTGTTGCTAAATCGAGTAACCGAGAGAAAAATTCATGGAAAAAATCAGGGTCATCATTATTTGGGGCATATAAATTACCAATTGTATATACTTTATTAAATATAGTTACCTGGATAATAATATATCGGCCCTCTAAATCTGTTACTATATTATTTAGAGTAAAGAATAAATTCTTATGTATAAGTATAGAGACACCTCTTTGTCTACTATTATAGGAGGCAGAGTAAACTTGACTAAAATTTTTATCTATAAATAATTTTTCTTCTGATTTTTGTAAGTGGGTTTCTTGTAGGAGACAAATATCTGCCTTAAATTTTGAGAGATGGTCTAAAATTTTTATTCTTTTTGCCTGGGAGCGAGCGCCACACACATTCCAGGAGACCAGAACTAATTTCTGCATACAAGCAATATAGACTCAGTCTTATGTATACATCTATATAAGCTGCTTATTAATATTAACATATTGTAGGATAGCAAAAGAGTAATTAGGCAATTTATATAATTTATATAAAGAGAGAGATAGCAAGTAGATAAGTATAATAGTGAAGAAACGTGGGGGGAAGTGAGTGTGAAGGAAATCTGTGGGGGATTCAACATAACAATACACCAGTAAATGGTGACCTAAGCGAGATTATTATTATTATTATTAATTTATTTTTTTTAAGAATATATTTCTATATTATTATTATTATTATTATTATTATTATTACTATATAGCCTATGCATAATATAAATTCATATTCTATTTCGTAACCCATTATCCATACATATACATACATATACATATACATATATATACATATATACACATATACATACACATACATATACATATACCTACGTCAAATAATCACACAATGCTCGGCTCTACCAATTGTCAGTTAGAACAGCCAAGGGGTCGAGGTTGGGTTTCGGAATAGCTGGCCGTCGATATATAATTTATCAACGACCATCGAAGTCCGTTTACCCTCCTGTCTATTTTGTTTCATGATAGGAAACAGTACTTTTCGCCGCTCGTTTATCTCTCTTGGGAATTGATCATTCATCCCGAAAGATGTCCCTTTGAGCTCCCGTCCTTTACTTTTTACCAATTCTTTATGTTTAAAATGTTCGAACTTAGCAATAATAGGACGGGGCTTATTGCCCTTACGAGCTCCGAGCCGGTGTACACGGTGAAAAGAGATATTATTTACCGTCTCCTGTGGGATCTTTAGCGATGATGTCATGAATTTTTTTATCTCACCCTCTGGATTATCTGGAGAATTTTCGGATATACCTGAGAATATTAGATTTTCCCGCATACTACGGGATTGAACATCTAAGACCGTTTCCTTTAGCATTTTATTTTCCTTTTTAATCGTCTCCAACTCGGCTGTGACAGCGACGAGAGAGGAGCGTAGCTCGGAGTTATCGCATTGGAGATCGCTTACCTGTTGGCTAACGAATTCCAAACTTGCCTTTAATTCTTTGACGTCCTCGCGGATAAGACAGAGGACGTCAAGTTTTTTATTTATGGAATCCAGCATACTCACCGATACGTCGGCGGTTGCTAAATCGTCCGTGTCTGTTGACGAGTCATTTTTCCTTTTTTTTTTCGAAGGATTATCCCGACTAGCCGCCGGCTCATCCATCGCGCAGCTATAAAAATGATCGTCAATAAAACGTTCGAGGTCGTCCACACTGGATAATATTTCCGATCTTTCTTAGAAAAGAAAAAAATCGAATTTATCTAATCATTAAATTCGGGTTTAATTAGAAATATAAAGCTAATTCTATTTTAGCAACAGAGCGCCGCCATGTTAGATTTTCCCAGTCTCGCTACCGGTCACGCGATAGTCACAGCATCTCGCGATGGGAATTGTAGTTCCCAGACTGTCGTTCTGACAGGAGGACAGATGTTGCTTCCCCTTAGAGGACCCGCTCATCTTTCAACGCAAACAAAATATTGTGCGCTATGACTAGATAAAAATAAAAATAAAAAGTATGTTTCTACCTTATTCCATTCTTTAGTTATCACTATTTGAAAATAGGTAATTTGAGTGACATTGAAAAGATACTTTCTGTGCACAACAGTGACTTAGATATTGGTATTTTATTGTTTATTGACGCTCTGTGAATTAGATTTAATCATTCATGTCATCCTTGAAAACGTTCAGTTTCATCATATCAGTCACGTTTCATTGTGATTTCATATACCGTGAGCCATTGAAAAAAGATACAATGCTGCCATCTGCTGGCCATAGTTAGTGGGTATTTTTGATTCCACAACCCATTGAGCAGGCAGTGCTGCACAAGACGTTGCACTGCCCATTGAGAGAGGAAAAAAAAAACAACCTTAGTAAACATCAATTAACGTTTATGGCGGCATTCATTAGGATTTTAGGATACGTCATTAAACGTTTTGACACTTAATGCTCTCTTTCAGTTGTGTTTCACACTTTTAAAAACAAAAAATATTTAATTTACTTGAAATAAGGCCATTTAATAACCTTTTTAAAAAAACAAGTGTTTATTGCTTATTTTAAGATTTAATTGCTTGTTTTGTTACTTAGAATAAGTGCTTACAGCTTATTTTAAAATTTAATTTCCTTGATTTGTTGCTTAGAATAAGTGTTTAAAGCTCATTTTAAGATTAATTTAGACCTACACTTTTTTTCTTATTTCAAGAAATCTAAGTAAGTAAAATTATCTTACTGCACTGGCAGATATTTTCACTTGTTTCGAGTACATTTACACTAAGAACAAGTGTATTTTATCTCATGTTAAGCAGACGTGTTTTTGCAGTGTAGGTGTGCTTGTGCGCGTGGATGGTTGTTCGTCTCTGTGTGCCCTGCGATTGGCTGGCGACCAGTTCACGGTGTACCCCGCCTACTGCCCATAGCCAGCTGAGATAGGCTCCAGCACCCCCTGTGACCCTTGTGAGGAATAAGCGGTCAAGAAAATGGGTGGATGGATGATATTTGCCAACTGATTCGCCGCAGCCTTCATGCCAGCAACAAAGATCCTGACTGCGCCCTACATGCTTTCCCTGCTGTGTCACATTGACGATCCGTTTTAATCCTCCAGCACCCTCCTACTTAACCCTGACTGACAAAGTTGGCTCCACTGGAGAGCGTTTGATCATTCAAGCCAAAACGATGGCCTATTTTCTCCTGCACGTGCTCGCTAACTGCTGGCAGGCTGACTGGACATTCCAGAGCAGAGGTCAGAGGGTAACAGTGATGTAAGCTGTGTACATACAGGAAGCAGATGAAATGTGTGCAAAGATGAGTGCAGGAAAAAGAAGGGGCGCTTGTCACACTAACGCGCCAGCCTGTCTGACTCATTGGTTTGTTTTTTTTTCTTCCAACACGCCCGCATTCACCCATGACGGGAATACGAAAGGTGGATTCCTGGCATTTGCCATGTGTTGTCTCCAAATATTTTTATGAAGTTCTTCTTCCCCAAGTCGGCTTGATTGTTTTTTATGGTGGCTCAGTGTATTGTCGATGCCCTTGCTGGCGTATGAAATGTGCTGCGGAATCTGGTGCGCGTGTTTGTGTTTGCACTGGGCTGCTCAAAGTGTTGCGTCAGTGATGTGCTTTGTACGTCACCTCTGCCACCTGTATGCCAGCCACAGCGGGACCGTGCCACCATCCCCACATCCTAAAAGCAAGACATTCCAAACGAGTTGTGCATCATGGATCACACTGTGCGCGACAACAACAATGAGCCATCCTGCCAGCATGACTGTTGGCGATTGGACAAACATGCAAGGAATGTTACTATATTTAATGGAATTAATCATAGAGACTCTCTCTGGCTATGTCATTATAAACACCTGCATGTCGAATGATTTTCAGTACAAGAGTTGTAGCAACAATCCTGCATTGAGTTATTAGTAGAATAGCTACATATTAGAAGCCAACAATATAAACTGGATCAGCACAAGTATTCGTTATCTGCAACTGGATTTGGATCTAACACACGTGTGGGCAAACTCGGTCCTCGAGGGCCGGAGTCCTGCAGGTTTTGGAGGTTTCCCTCTCCCAACACAAGCAGATTCCAAATAACAGAATCGTTATCAGCCTTATGCAGAGCTTGCTGATAAGATGATCATGTACCAGCTGTGTTGGAGAAGGGAAACATCCAAAACCTGCAGGACTCCGGTCCTCAAGGATCGAGTTTGCCCATCCTTGATGCAATGTTATATGCACGCCACTATGTTCATTAAATACTCTCACCGTTGAGCTTAATGAGCATGAATGGATATGAACTGCACAAAATGTCATGTTCATGGTTGTGGTTCTGTAATTGATTATTAAAAAACACATTGGACAGATTAAATAATTGACACAATTCTCATTCTATGCTATATAACACTGAAGAGTTACCATAAAACTATTAATAATAGCAAATGGATGGAATATTTTAATATATATTTATTTTAATATTTTAATATTTTAATTATCAAGCAACTCAAATGGATGGAAATTGTAATTGCGTAGGACTGGAGGGATCACATATAAAGTGCTATATACCACTGAATAGTTACCATAAAACTATTAATAATAATAATAATAATAATAATAATAATAATAATAGAGTTGTCAAACGATTACATTTTTTAATCAGATTAATCACATTGTAGAATTTTGATTAATCATGATTAATCACTGACTTAAAAACGCTTTTTTTCCCCCCAGCATTTTTGCCCGCTGCACACGCTCATCCTGCTTTTTCTAATCAATTAATTATTTGCATAATTTAAAATGGGGGAAAAAAAATGACCTACGGAATATGTAAACATTTATTAAATGATATACTTTTATGCATGTAGTTATGTTTATTGCTCAAACTCCAACAGCTACCTTTAATGTAACCATCCGCTGTCGGCTAAAAAGGATCATCTGCGGTCAAAATTAATAGTGTGATTAACTCTTTCATTCCCAGCCATTTTCACAGAAGCAACCCCTTTTCCTCCTGTCTGTTTTACTGGATTTTGACTGACTTTGCGAGGTCCACAGAATGTTCTGTTCTATTGCTATAAAAACATATCCGTTTCCATTTTTCATCATTATTCACAAACCTGTTGAAAACACTGCCAAAAAGAGCTTGTTGCAAATGGCCCTGGCTGATCTCTTATACTCTTCTGCCACCCGCTGGCCGTTTTTTTGCAATAACTACCATTGCTTTAAACGACATTTTCATGTCAGAAGCTCTATCTTTATGCTTTAGCATAAAAACAAACAAACAAAAAAAAACAGAAAAAAAAACAGGAAGAAAAATGTATAAATATGTTTTTGGGAGTGAATAACAAAGTATTGAAAAACGTATTTATACGTCTTTGGGTTTGAATGAGTTAATCTGTGGTAATACAATGATTAATGTGATAATTTTTCCTGATTAATTAATTAGTTAACACTTTAACTTTGACAGCACTAAATAATAATAATAATAATAATAATAATAATAATAATAATAATAATAATAACAATAATAATAATAATAATAATAATAATAAGAAGAAGAAGAAGAAGAAGAAGAAGAAGAAGAAGAAGAAGAAGAACCTACAATTAAAAAAATGGTTTGAAGATAAACGGTTCAGATAACGGATGCGTTTGTTGACAGCAGATAGCTCGTTGCTATGAAAAACAACCGGCTGCGCTGCATCTGATTTCCACCGCTGACTGGAAGCGTCGATAAATGAGCGAAATTGTCAACCTTGACAATAAGTGCTGTGTAAGCAGACAATGTGCACGGCTGAGCCTGTCAAAACCTTCCAACGAATGTTCTGACCCCTTTGTGCTCATGCGTGTGCGTCTGCCAGGACGGTGTGTCCTGCGTTGATGTGAGATGAGTCCCTGGAGTCACAGTCGAGACCAGGGCTCGGTCAGGATGGGGGGGCCTCTGCTGCTCACTATTGTCTTTATCAACGCGCGTTTGTATGTCGTGCGAGCGCGCGTCTGTGTGTGTGTGTGTCTTATAGACAGCTCTGGAGAAAGAGCTTTCCTGTGTGGCGCTGGAGGTTCCTCCTGGGGCTCAGCGACCGACAGGCCTGCAGACATACTGTCTCGCCCCAGTTCCACCACAAGGCCTTCCCATTGTTCTGCACCGTTCACTCCCCTTTGTCCTGCCCAGTTTGCGCAAGAAGACATAAACACACACGCGCCAACAACGCGCGCACACGCACACACAGGTGCAGCTGATTCAGGGAATCAACTATAGATACAAACCTCAGATCCTATTTATACGTACGCCATTATTTTGCAATTATTAACTCATTCAGTGCCATTGACGGCTATACACGTCAAAGATCCATTTTTACTGGGCTGGCAGTGAATGAGTTCATGGTTATAAAAATAATCACTTGACAGCTCTAATTTTTGTTTAAAAAAAATAATAATCAGAGTGTATGTACTCTTACACCCCCGTGTGGCCGTTTTACAGGAAATATAAATTAGAAGCAGAAAATTGCTATTAACTTCATGCAATTTTATGGTAAAATACTATATTGGGATATATGTCTTCATTTAAAATGATCTGTTATTGTTTTTTGGAGGAAATTTATTTTAAAAAAATTTTTAAGTTATTAACAGATTAAAATAAGAGGATGAGCAAGTGTGCAGTGGATCAAAATTGTTCAAGATGTGCTTATAAATGTAGAAAGAATTAACACACAACAGGTGTTCTTCAAAAAAAAAAAAAGTTGAAAAAGCCTTTTTGATCAGGCGATTAATCGAAATTCTAAGACGCGATTAACTCATTCAGTGCCATTGACGGCTATACACGTCAAAGATCCATTTTTACTGGGCTGGCAGTGAATGAGTTAAAAGTGTGGATAATAATTTGTAAGAAGACTGTTGTGTCAGCGTGAAAACACACACTGGTGACTTTTAATGTAAGTCGGTAAGATAATGAAAAAAGTATTTTCTAGATTTTTTCTTTTACGTTTTAGGTAACGTGAGGGATCGACGACGGCGTATTAGGGCCACGTACAAATATATATATATATATATATATATATATATATATATATATATATATATATATATATATATATATATATATATATATATATATATATTTAGAGGGCGGGGTCAGTATGACGAGAAAAAAAAGTGGCAAATTTGCCACTTTTTTTCCTCATCATATTAAAAAGTGGCAAATTTGATATGACGAGAAAAAAGGGGCAAATTTGCCAGTTTATAAACTGATTAAAATGTACTTTTTGGTTTTTCAAACAAGGAGATATTAATTGCTTTAGCAGAGATTAACAATATCATAGTTGCCAGTTTATAAAATCGCATATTTGTCACTTTTTTCTCATCATATTAAAAAGTGGCAAATTTGCCAGTAATATTGCCCCCGCCCACCTAAAAAAAAAAAAAAATAAAATAAAAAAAATAAAAAAAATAATAATAATAATAATAGTAATAATAATAATAATAATAATAATAATATGCCGTCATAGGGATCAGTCAAGGAAGAAGTTGACTTTTTTTTTGTTGTTGTCAGTTTTTATCATTTTAAACGAATTAAAATTACAATTGGCGAACAGCTGATGCTGGTATACAATATAAAGGTTAATCCAATTTAGGATTATTTGGCTTCAGGGTTGTGCACTCTAATCTATTTATTGCCATTCTAGTTTTGTTTGTTTTCATTTATTATCTATTTCGAAACATTATAAACCTCTGGCAGAGAATATTTTATAAGATTTAATCTTGTATTTTTTTTTATAGCATTGATATGAATTGATTAAACTGCTTGTGACCTTTTATCTGTGACGCCGCTTTCGATACCGTCGATCATAGTATTCTACTAGAACGGCTCCAAACATGTATTGGTATTTCGGGTTTATCACTTTCGTGGTTTCGTTCGTACCTCTCAGAGAGAATGCACCGTGTAATCCCTGGCAATGCGACATTTGAGCTCTGCCACATTACGTGTGGAGTCCCACAGGGGTCGATACTTGGCCCTCTCATTTAACATTTCTATGCTTCTGCTTGGCGATATACGTAAATATAACATAAACTTTCACTGTTATGCTGACGATACTCAATTATATTTACTTTTAGAAATAACAAATCCGCACAACTGCAGTAATCTGGAGGCGTGCCTCGCCGACATTAAACAATGGATGTCGTTTCATTTTTTTGCTCCTTAACCCAGATAAAACTGAGATGTTGATTGTCGGTCCTGCTCGTTATCTGCATCTGTTTACTAACACCTCTCTAAACCTTGATAAATGTAGTATTAGCCAAAGTGACTCAGTAAAAAAAAAAAAATCTCGGCATTATTTTTGACCCAACTCTCTCTTTTCAAATGCACATTAAAAATATTACTAGAATTGGTATTTTTCATCTTTGGAATATTGCTAAAATCCGTCCGATTCTGTCTGATGGTGATGCAGAGATTCTAATTCATGCGTTTGTTACGTCTGACCTTGACTACTGTAATGTATTACTCTCTGGTCTTCCAATGACCAGCCTTAAGACACATTTTTCTACTCTTGCATTTGGCTGAATGTTGTGGGCCTGGTGACTGCCGCTGCTTTCTTTCCCTCCCTTCTCCGCGGCTTGGAGGGGGAGTTAGGTGTCAGTGACCGTTTGGATGCTGTTTTAAGGGTTCTGCGCTGGTTGGTCCGGATGAAATCCGGGGCGGACCAGCACCTTGAAGTTGCCGCAATGGAGATAGCTGCCCCGACCGACCGGGTTGGATTTGGGTGATGACCCACTTCCCTGACGACATCTTCTGGACTTTTGCACTATTCTAGTTACTAATGTTTAGTATCATAAACGATGTAAATTGTTGCCCATTCGGCATCCATTTCAGCCTGGTCATCCTGAGAGGGGGATTACCACATCTGCAGCCCCTTCTCAAGGTTTCTCTTTTTTTTATTTATTTTTTTACCCTGATGTTTTGTTTTTTTGTTTTTTGTTTTCCTTGCCCTTTTACAGTTTGATCAGGGGTTATCGTTGGTATTTGTCAACTATGTGAAGCCCTTTGAGACGTTTGTGTAAGTAAGGCCTATATAAATAAACTTGACTTTATCACAGTTGTACCAAAGTACACAAACATCACCTCCAGTTCAACAAGGAAAGGCCTTTACAGCATATGATGTAATGAGCGGATATTGGCCGTGACAACGATACACTTTAGCTGCAGGCAAAGTGCAGTATGTTGCTGATAACATGACTTCAAGTGACTCTTAAGTGCTGTATATAAAGATAAAGCAGAGGATCACCAAAATGATAATGATCAAAGTGCTTAATTTGAAAATTGTTGCAGACTGATACTGTACTATATGTGTTGAAGGGTAATGAGTGCATGACAGGTCTATACTGAGAAGTACTGCATGGACTTTAGACCTTAAAGTGAGCTGAATGTGACGGATTTGAAGAAAAACAAGTCACTTATCCTTCCTGTATAGTACAGTATAGACTTTTGGAGTTTACAGTTCATCATTATCTATTCATAGAAATGTGTTGTTTTCATTTCCAGTGAAAAGCTTCTATTTTTTTCTGGGTCTCTGGGTGATTTTCGTTTATGAACTCTGAGGAAGCAATTATTCAAGTAGCATGTTTGTTTTAAGAAAAGACTGGAATGGTTTTTGGCAAGTAATAGTCTCCCAAGTGTGATAACTGGAAATGAGTTGGAGTGAAATTCAAACTTAACGTCGTGTTTGATTACTTTTGAGGACAGGCAGTATTTTAGGGGGTTATTTTGGTCCGTCGTGAAAGAAGAAGAAGAAAAGAAAAAACGATTGCGTGCCGTCGCAAAAAAACTTTGAACGCAAAGTTGCTTTTTTCGCCTACCATGTCACCTTAGCTGCGCCGTAAACACTTCCGGGTCATCCTCCATGTGAACATAAGCGACGAGGACGGAACGTTTGTAAACATGAAACAAAACAGTGGGAAAGCTTTCCCAAAGCGACTAGGATGGAGCATGTATTTTTTCACTGCTTTGTTTACACGTCGCTTTTGTTCACATGGAAGATGACCCGGAAGTGTTTACGGCACAGCGAAGGTGACATGGTAGGCGAAAAAAAACAACTTTGCGTTCTCTCGTTTTTTTTTCTTTTCTTTTTTTCTACCATGTCACCTTAGGGACTCCGTAAATGTCCATTCCTTGCTGACACACGCCTCGAGCACGGATATGACAAAAGGTAATCAATTGCACACTGTAAGAATTCAAAATCTACACCTATAGCACAAATCTTGAGATGAATCCATTATCACATAATCTACATGTGTAAGTTTGAAAAGTCAGAACAGAATTTTACTGACATGAATTTGTTCAAACACGTAAAGAAATGGAAAAATAACGTCCATGACTGCAGCCAACTTTCTTACCGTGACACACAATCACTTAAGAAATAATAAATCACAACAAACAAAAACAAAGAAATGTGCCCTTTGTTTACACTCCAGACCCCTAAAGATGTTATTCCCCGTCCAATTTATATGCCCAAAACAATCGCAACCTTCAAACACATAATCCTGCTCATCACTCACCAGCAAGAAAGGAACTTGATAAAGAAAAGGAAACTGATAAGGGCTGAATTGCTCTGCAGCTGATTCATATCTGAGCGGGCCAACGTCGGGCGAATTACGCCACTGCGAGGGCAGTTTGTCTGTTTGCAGCCCGGCTGAGATCCTGCTTCGTGTAGACTATCCACGTTAGTGGTGAACATGTTTTACAGATGTTCAATTCACTGCGTCACGGGCCATATATAATAACGAAGTTAAATGACTGTATGTAGTTTATTGTTGACCAGAAATTACATTAAAGACAACAAACAGCATAATCATGCAGCATGCTATCGATTATTTGTTTATCATCAGTTCTGTGCTTCCTTCAGTGAGATTCTGGTCATAAAATGAAAAGTGGCAGTGGGCATCGGAGGCATGTGTGTGGACTGTTCTTCATGCCCCCATAACTGGTTTGGAACCAGTTCAGATTAACCTTAAGGGTCAAGTCAGAGAGAGCTGGAGAGAGTAGCAGCGCACACCATAAATTTATCCAGGCAGCCTGGCACCTTCCAGTAAAGCCTATAAGCAGATCATCTGTCAGGCGGCTGCAACAGACGAGCCATTGCATACTGTACGGCCGCTGAAACAGCAACATGCAGCGAATTTGTGACACCAAACATTTCTCATTTAGTCATCGAATCAATTTTGGTGAAACTTAAATCAAAACATAGAAAAGGAATTATGGATATTCACACCCAAAGCATGAGATCAAACTGATGACTAATCTTATTAATCCCGTCAATTATGAGGCATAGTTTTCATTCTGACTGAAGTTATGTCACAATGCTGTCGGCCAGCTTCTTTGATTTTTGATTTTGATTTGATTTATTGAACATATAAACATACAAACAAACAGCAGAGAAACAAAAAATTATAAAAGAAAAACAAACAAACATATAATCATCACAGTTTACATGTTGCCCTACCCCTTATAGATTATATATTTAAACTTAGTTCATTATTAATACAATACTAGGTTAATATTTAAAAAAATAAAATGTATAAACCTGGTTATGAATACAAGTGCACTTAGACATGCGTGCATTTGCCAGCATTTGCTGTGACACGCCAAAAAAGTTTAAGTTTAACTGGCACCAATCAAGATTTCAAGCTATGGTAATTGGCTTGCCACCAAAAACCAAATTGGAGAAAAGATACATTCAAAAAAATCTTATCATTTTTCATGCTTTTCACTCACAAGCCATGTTATGTTATTAGTGATGGCTCACGAGCTCATGGATCAGAATACAGATCATCTGTATTTGTCAATTAAGCTAACAGAAGTTTTTATTATTATTATTATTATTATTATTATTATTATTATTATTATTATTATTATTATTATTATTTAGTAGATTATGTAGTAGCCTACTGGAGAATACACTGGATGAGAATACATATTTACACAAATGTGCAAATTAAATGAAGTCATCCTGAATGGAATTATATCCAATAATGCACATAAATGCACAATACTGTTTTGTTTTGTTTTTTTTGTTTTTTTTACTTTAATATTAATAATGAGCATGCATGATAGTTAATGCTAGAGTAGTATTCATAATCATTTCACTTAATTGCTTGGTTTTGCATGTAGAATATCACATCATTGAGTGGGTGTAGGATTATAGCCAAACCACATAGTTTTAGTCCAAACTGTTTAACTAGAACAAACTTGTACAATGTTAGGCTATTGGGTTTGTTTTCTTTTAATTCACATAACACCAGTAAGAACTTTACAAAAATACTGGAAATCTCAGCAGTCATGGCACGCTCGGAGTTAATGAATGATGATCACCATACTTCAAGGATATGGATCTTTAGGCTTTTATTTTTTGTTCTCGCACATCAGCAGTCAGCTTGAAAATCAACTTCCGTTTGTGCTTCATCTCTATAAACGTAAAGTGTCCGCACGTACATGACGAATTTTACGACAGTGACGTAATATTCATACATTACAGTAAATAACCAATACAAAATAAATGTACAACAATCTGACATTCAAGCATATACATATATTCAATATAATAACACATTATAATAGAATGAGAGCACATAACTTAACAATCTCCTTTGGTGTTTTATCTTAAATTATGATATCACAATGACATTCGGTGATGTCTTGTTAAGCAATCACTGCTCAGCCTCATTAGAATTTGGTTGGTTTCAGTAATGTGGCGGCCTAAGCACCTACCCATAGAAAGAGTGCCACCTGGTGTTAGAATAGTTGCACTGCTTTGGAAGAGACTGAACATCTTGACTGACAATGTCAATTGCTTGAAAGCCCATCATATATCATGTATGGACGTGTATACTTGCATTGCAAGTTAATGAATTGTACACTACTGATTGGTTAAATATTGTACAGTTAATTTAAGAATTTTCTTTTCTAGTTCATCTCGAAGGGTGTTTCAGAATTTTAGGAAGAATTATTAAAAAGCTCACTGAGCTAGGTGTTATGGGGGATATACAATGTCTTCATTGCATTCATATGGTGAGTTGTTGACGTGTAGTGTGACTTACACTATATGAAACAAATGGTCAGATATGCTGCATTATACCACCTTGACATTTTGAGGGAACAGTGACTGGTTGTAGCACATACGTTGATTGGTTGCAGTGCAACAATCATTTCGAATTTAATTAAATTGATTAAAATGATCACAATATATTTATCAAGAATGAGCGTTGATTCCGTGTTTTCACGTCAACCTCATTCTCGCTTATCATGTGAAAATACTACCATCTAGTGGTCATAATAGATACAACACAAGTTACCGTTTGTCCTGGAAACGCTGCATATAACTAGTATATTGTGTAATGTGTGTACAGCACTTTGAGATCCCCGATGAAAGTGGCTAAAAATGGGTCCTAGCTTCAACTTGTGTGCCTAGGGGGAAATAATAATAAATCACTGCTATTGAAACGCAGGCATTACCTCCTTTCTTTGTCAAACAATAAACAAAAGAGCCCCAGGCAGCATGGAATGCCACTTCCTTGCATCCAGAAGGAAGAGCTATTTTCTATCCATCGGAATGCAGATTATTTACATTGTGCTTTGTTGCCAATGCTCATTGTTTTTCTAAATGAATTCCACAATTGTCATGGGGTAACAGGACAGAGAGACAGGGGAAAGCCCCAAACAAGCATGAAGCTTATAAATCGTTGCTTCATGCTTGTCATGCTTTGAGGATGAGTCATTTGATGAGTTGGCAAAAACAGTGATAATAAATCAAATTTATGTGCCCCTTAACCAGATCCTCATCAAATGTGATTCACTTGTTTTTTGTGTGCATGTGCGTTTTGTATTACTCCTGCTGTGTTTGTCCTTCTCTTTTCTGTTTTACTGCGCCAAAATGCCTGCTGTGAAAGGAATAATTAGCAGCATAGTGTACAGTATGCACGTGCCCATTCAATCCAAAGAGACTCACAGTTCTGGTGGAATATATTCAGTGTTTCCTGCGCATTGACCTACATTGTATTTCAGAATTATTTTCAGCAGAAATAATAAGCCGTTCAGCTCTCAAGTTCTTGCATTCACTCATTTATGATTTGGAGTTCCAGTATTTTGCTTCCAGTTTTTCAATGTTCTAATGGCTGGAAAAAACATAAATGGTATTCAAAGTTTCAAAAAGTGTCAAACACTGCAAGATTTTTTTTTTAAACTATTTGGCTGAACAGAGATTACAATCTCATCTGACACGAAGGGGCATATTCACTAAGAATGCGCTGCGTCCGGTAATAGCGCGAAATATTGCACCGCAATTGCACCCGCAGTCTGCGCCCAGTTAGCCACCGATTCACTAAGGATATTGCTCGAATCATATACCGGCGCAAACACGCCCACAAAACTGACAGCTTGGAGCAAATTTGCACCTGATTTACCACACGTGGCAATGGATTTGCGCCAAGAACATGGTTGTTATAGTAACAGTTGCGAGAAAGATGACATTATCAGAAAGCGAGGTTGGACCGAGAGTAAGCGTTTAGAGCGCCATTAAGCTGGACAGAGCAGAGAGGACGACGACGACGTCATTCATTCATAAAGTAGAAATTATTGGTGAGATCGTTTATAAAAAAATATATTTCCAGAGGTTGGCGTGGGCGTACAGTATGCATCTGGCACGTAAAAATGATCGTAAAATGCCTCCCCGCCATTGCCGATCCGCCCGGGTTACGTTATGTTGTCCTAAACCAACATAGAAAAAATGTCCCCTTCCCTCTCTCTCTCTCCTCTCTCTCTCTCTCTCTCTCTCCTCTCTGCATGAACAGCCAGAGAGCGACGGTGCGCCGTGCCATGCACTGCTGTCATGATCGAGGTTGCAGCAGGTTATGCTTTCCAAAAATGTTATTTGCGTCACACAAACTCGGTGTGGCTATTTGCGCTGGCGTTAGTGAATTAGACACTGCCTATCAATGAGTCTCATTTGCATTGGGGTGGACATATTTTGCGTCAAATGTATGCAAATTACTTAATTTACGTACGCCCAAATAACACCGGCGCACCGTGGCGCAATCTGGTTGAATGTGCACTTAGATTTCCCCATCTGCGCGTGTTTAGTGAATTAGGCGCTCCCTAATTGTTCCATTTTTTTGCCGGTTAACGCGGTGCAAAGGCGACGCAAACCTTTAGTGAATAGGCCACAAAATCTTCTGTCCCCAACCACCCCCACAACACCCGCCCAACTGTTGTCTTCTCTGCTGCTTGAGCTGAGTGCCGCCATCAAGACGCTTGTAATTATCTTGACAAACGGAAATTGTTGTGGTTGTCGCATTTGACATGGCCATTTTCCCTGTAATTGCTATTTGGATGCCAGAAACACCTTTGGCAGTCCTGTAATTGTGTGTGCGGGACTGGGGGGCTGCTGCGTGAGCGCGTTGGCCAATCTCGGCACGAGGATGAGCTGAAGCGGCAGCAGTGACACATAAACACAGACGAAGGGAACACAGCAAAGCCCTAATTACACTGCCCCCGCATAGAGACACACGGCGAAAGAAATTGCTGTGATGCTTTAAGATGAATCCATGTTTCTTAACCCAGAAAAGCGAGACCATTTATTTTTGTCTCTCAAATGCTTTGAGTAATTTAGTATTAACCATTTTCAGCTGGCTTCGGGCATTCGAGAAATTTGGGTAATTGATTGAAAGGACTTTCTGATTGTTTTTTTACATATTGTTACTGTCCAATGACAGCACTATTGATACCACAAGGGCCAATTAATAATCAGAAAGACATACAGTAGTCAATGCGGCATTTGAAACCATGCAAGGTGTCACTCCTTCCGAGGGCGGTGTTCATCTATCTGTCTTTTCTCAGGGTCATCTGTGTTTAAAGCACCTCTGGGAAAGAGTGCTTTAGAATTTCCTTACAATAAAAGCAGTCATCTTTTTTTTGTGTGTGATCAGGGCCAGCCTTCTTTCTCTTCTTTTCATTATAGCTCCACAGCTTAATCTCTAAAGCTCCAGTCAGGGGAGTTGCAAAAATGCACAATCATGAGCCGGCAAGGTATTTTGTCGATAAAGGTAAAAGATCAGTAGATAAGCAAGGAATTTTTTTGTTGTTGCAATTGTTAAGCCATTTTCCTTTTTTTTAATATTGTATGTCACACTCGTTCCACATTCCAAAAACATACCCAATATGTTCAGTGAAGACCCGACATTGATCGTAGGTGTGAATGAGAGTGTGAGTGGTAGTCTGCTCAATTTGTGCCCTGTGATTGGCTGGTGACCAGTTTTAAGGGCGTTCCCTGTCTCTCCAGAACACCCATGGGTTCAGAGAATGGAGCAATGTGCTTGATGGCGACTGTGTCCGACTCTGAAAGGTGCAGTTTTGTTTTATTGGGGGCGGGGGTCTTGCGACTGACCCCTTGAATAGGACAGTATCACCACTCCTCCTGCAGGTCTTACTTATTTTTTTTGTAATTATTACATGTTGCCGAATTTATGTTGGACTTATATAGACATTAACACTTTTCGTCAGGAGACAGTTGGGAATCCATGCAGGCGGGCGTAGGCAGCTAAGGGGTCCTCACAGGTTCTAGTCAGTTAACACATTCATTGCCAGACCAGCAAAAAAAAATGCATCATTTGACGTCTTTTTCCGTCAATGGCAGTGAATGAGTTAAACATGGTAAAAATCAATGAAGCAATTATAAATTGTTGATATAAGGTACAGCAGGGGTGTCCAAACTTTTTTCCTCTGAGGGCCACATACAGAAAAATAGAAAGCTGCAATGGCCACTTTGATTTTTTTTTTTAAAGTTATTTATTAACACATTCATTGCCAGACCAGAAAAAAAAAATGCATCATTTGACGACTTTTTCCGTCAATGGCAGTGAATGAGTTAATGCCTTCCGTGAGAATGGCGTGGTCATGTCGTGTCTCGTGTGTTGCAATGCATGTGCGCGATTAAAGACATCGAAAGTACACACTCTCTCTCTCTCTCTCAAGTGTCTTCATCCAACCCCAAGTGCTACAATAGAATTAGTAGCGAGGACGCGGTGCAAGGGGACACGCTCCCCTCATTCACCAGGCACTGCGAGACAAGGAAAAACAACACACTGAGAGCCCAGCAACATGACGGTTAGACGCAGGGGACTTGTACTTGATGGTTGGAGTTCCTGAAAATATATATACGTATATTTTTTTGGTATATTTTTCACCCTTTACCAATGTGAGCTTGGAAGTGTGAGGTGAGGAAATCTAAATATTCACTTCACAGCACTGGTGCTTGAAATAATCATGGTCTTCTTCAAAGGCAGAGTAAGAAATGCTGCGAGTCCCTCAGATGTTCACCAGCCTGCAGGCGCCAACTCTTCGTAGTTCTTATCTTACTGCGCCAGTATATTCAAGATGATACCATCGCTGCATGCCTCGTTTCTCAACATCAAAAAGGGATACCTATGTGCTAGATGCGCTCCAATTGAAACTCGGTCACTGAGTGCCGGAATCCTGCAGGTTTTGGAGGTTTCCCTCTTCCAACACATGCTAATTCCAATTAACTCATTCAATCCCAGCCATTGTCACAGAAGTAATCCCGTTCGCTCCCGGCTGTTTTACTGAATTTTGACTGATTTTGCAAGGCCCACAGAATATTGTGTTCTATTGCTATAAAAGTATGGAACCTATCAAAAGAAAGATTAAAGTCTCTTCTTTCATCAGGAAAAATAAGTACGTTTCTATCTGTTTCTGTTTTGCAGCAATTAGCATTAGAAGAGAGCTAAGTTTCATCAGTTTTCAAATCTATTTAAAATTCTAAGTGATTGAGCTTTTTATCTACATGGCTCTGGTTGATCTCCTTTGCTCTGCTGCCATCTGCGGGCCGTTTGCGTAATAACTACCATTTCTGCAACCCTTCTTTGCAGTTGAGAGGCTGAATCAAAGCCTTCTGTATGCTCTAGCATAAAAAAAAAAAAAAAAAAAAAGAAACGTAGAAATACGTCTTTGGGACACTTAAAACATAAAAAACGTATTTATACGTTATTGGGAACAAGATCGTTATCAAGCATATGCAGAGCTTGCTGGTGAGCTGATCATATATTAGCTGAGTTGGAGAAGGCAAACATCCAAAACCTGCAGGACTCCGACCCTCAAGGAACGAGTTTGCCTACCCCTGAATTAGTGGGTGTCTCTTCAACGAGCAGACGTGTGTTACTATCATACTTCAATCATTTTGGATGTGCAGTACTTTTACTTTATGCACCCGGGGGAAAAAAACACGAAAAAAAACAAAGATGGAGCTTTCAGTGTTTGTGTACGGAGTCAGTGGTCGAGTAAAACTGAGCTTTTCGGTTTGTCGCCTTCAGATGTCAAACTTTTCTGCCAGAACGCCCATGAGACCAATTCAGTGTGTGCAGTTGAAATCATAAAATACCAGTTTTCGTATGGTCAGGTATTTTTTTTGCAGGTGAGTTCTTGAAAATATTTCTGTGGCGATAACTCAGTTATGAATCTTCTTATGCTTGAACTAAAGAAATGTTAAGCAGATTAAGCAGAAAGCAACCACATATATTTCCATTTTTAATGTTATATTTTCAAGTACATTCCAACTATCGACAACAAAATGCAGCGGTCACATTTCACGTTGTCCTGGTAATAAAATAAAAAGTGCCTGGAGTCTGTGTAGTTGCAAGTGTCTTTTATTTTGTATTTCTCAGACACAATGAAGCACGTTACCCAAAGCACAAGAAGGTTCGAGGGTGACAGATGTGGGCCTATGCAATACCTATTAAAAAGTCGTTATGCTTGCTCTGAATGATTTAAGCAAATCACAGTCCCCCCCCCCCCCCCCCCCCTCCCAGTTTTTCCCCCAACTTGCCATAATTCAGTTCATACATGCAATTTCTATTTGCAATATAAAAACACATGTATATAAAGTTAGTTTTTATTGCCAACAATAGCATCTTACCTGCCACTCATTTAGCCATCATTATATTGTTTTCCCTTAAAACACATTACAAAGTCAGTTTTAAATGATTTCAGCTGCCAGTAAATGTGAAAATAAAACGCTTGTACAGATGAGTGAAAGCTACATTTTTAATCCCACAGCTTTTTCAGTTCATACAGCACCGGGAACGTCACTTGGAAGAAGAAATGACTCGTATTGTGAAAGGAAATCTGATATTGTGATGTCACTTTCATCATTTCACAATATATTTCATCACCAATATTATTATTTTTGATACCTTCATAGTTATTTTACGAAACATTAGGAGCACATTCTACAAGTGTCTGCAGTGGAATGAGAGGTTTTAAAATCGAATGATCATTTTGCTCCTTACTGTACAGTACATCTCCCTGAGATGAAGACGACACTAAACTGAATTTGTCCTAACCAGAGGAATCATTTCAAACCACATAACCACATATACAAAGTCATTCAAAATCTTCTAAATCACATATGTCAAGATCCGGCCCTCGAGGGCCTGAGTCCTGCATGTTTTTGAGGTTTCTCTACTCCAACGCACCTGATTCGATCATCAGGATAATTATCAGGCTCCTGCAGAGCCTGCTGATGAACTTAAATATGAATCAGCTGTGTTGAAAGTGGGAAACCTCCAAAACCTGCAGGACTGCGGCCCTCGGGGACTGCAGTTTGACACCTATGTAATCGAAATAAATGAAGAAATATTGTTTCCTGCTACCATTTTAATCAAGCAAATAAGTTGTGACCTGCACTGCAAATCATAAACTGGGTTTAAATTTTAAAGGCAGTGGAAAGTGACTTTATAATAATAACAATAATAATAATAATAATAATAATGATAAATAATATAATTTTATTGTTTTTATTGTGCCCTGCGATTGGCTGGCAACCAGTTCAGGGTGTACTGCCCATAGCCAGCTGAGATAGGCTCCAGCACCCCCCGCGACCCTTGTGAGGAGTAATAAGCGGTTTAGAAAATGAATGGATATTTTTATTGTGTCTCTGTTATATGTTTGTTTACATTGGACCAAGAGTCCGGAATAAAGTTGAATTGAATAATTAATAATAATAATAATAATAATAATAATAATAATAATAATAATAATAATAATAATAATAATAATAAAAATAAATAACAATAATAATAATAATAATCATCATCATCATCTAAATCAACAACAGCAAAATTGACCTGTGTGATAATAGTGTGGTGTTACCAAATCTGCTCATTCCGTGGCCAGTCACCTCAATACTAATTACTATTTGAATTGAATTTATTGTGGGCTATAATGTGAAATAAAATGATATGACCAGGGACAAACTGGAACAAGAATTTGGCCTGCAAATATTCGTCGACAGGGAGGGTGGGGGGGCTCTTTGAGCAGCCTGGAAATTGAACGGCCGTTCGGAAAACTCAATTTCAGAGTTGAAACCATGCAACCATTTTTAATGCTGTTTATCCTCAAGAGATTAGCGGGTAAACTGGAGGTCTTCCCATCTGATTTTGGGCGTGAGACACGGTACTTTACGCTGGCTTGGTCGCTATACAAATACAGGGCACAAATAGACAAACAATCATTCACACTTCATGTTTCGACCTAAAGACAATTTAGACTCTTCAGTTAATCTTTAGAAGCAGATTGTGGAATGTGAGAAATATTGGAATGTGGGTGAAAAACATAACACTCCCATTGTAGTCCACTTTCAAGCTAACACAAAATAACTGCTTGTATGAACGCAACAAATTCAGACATCGTAAAAGTGTCTCGGGTAGCCGAATGTGTTTTCAAAAAATACTTTACGAGCAATAGAATGGGATGCGTTAGGATTTACACACCCTCATCGTTTTTGTTGAGGAATGTCACTAGTTTTTCCTGATCTTAGTGGTTAAGGGTTAAACTGCAGCTGTATCATTATTTTTATTTATCCCGAGACAATTCAACAGCAATTGTCATTTATTAGATTGCATAAAAAGTAGTGCATGTAACCACAATTTACAAACCTAGTATTTCCATTTAAAGCAAAAAAAAATAAAAAGAGAAAAACACAATTACGATCAGAATAATAAATAAATAAATAAATAAATAAATAAATAAATAAATAAATAAATAAATAAATAGTCAAAGGTACTACAGCATACCTTCGTAATGCAAACAGGAGATTTTAATTATGTTAAAAAAAAAAAAAAATCTTTCCTTTTCCCGGCCAGGCCAAACTGATGGCGAAAGACAGACGAGGGAATGAAGACCGTTTGTAGAGTGGAGGCAGAAAAAAAAAAGCAGGGCAAGCTGATCACAGCTTGTCTGACATCAATTCAGTGTAGTTGGTTTGTCTCACGTTCACTGGACACTTATTTGATTCTTCAGACTGTCGGAGGAACAGAGAAAGGAAAAAAATGCATTTATGGTATATTCATTGATAAAACATTCTCTTTATCTAACATCAGGATTTATTAATGATAAAAATATAAAAAAAATCAGTCATTAATGCAGGCTAGCTTACATTAATGCGCAGAAGATCCCGCCATCTTGGATCGCTAGCTAATTCTAATACTTTACCTCAGAGAAAATAATAAAACAGCTGTTTATTCATTTTGGGAGTGAATGGAGTTGTCAGAAAGCTGCTTTGTAATCTATTAATAAAGTTTGACTGACCTATCTGACTGTTGTTGACATTCCCTTTAGCGCAGCACCATCTAATGGATGAACGTAACCCCAGCTTCTACTGTAGCGCCTTATATATGGAAAAAAAAATAAAATATGTCATTCATTGAAGGTGCGCCTTATCATGCGGAAAATACGGTACTCCTCCAGAGCTCTATGTCTGTTTTGGGGTCGGAAAAAGTGTTTGAATGTGCATGAGCAGTATGAGTAGCGTCATTCTTTGTAAGGGAGACAAACTAGCATTTCATACATTACCAATATAAACAATCTAAAAAATATATTAATAACGAAAAGACTATAAATCTCCTGTTCTTAGCTGTTTCCGTACCCTGAACTTGCTCGACTTGCAAAGTTACTCTGAATAAATGATGTTATAGGCTGAATTGTGTCACAAGGTACTTACAATATAATTTGTGTAATTTCCTGTGTGCATATAATGTACTACCACAATGACAGGAAAACTAATACAAATCTGCACCAGTTAAAATAAGACACCCAAAGTTGTGCTGTTTAAATTACAATCCAGGGTCAAAATGTCCTTAAGATTTGTATAGAAAACCACCTGGGTCCAGACCTGTAATGCAATCAGCCTATTGAGGACATCTAATATGGGTTCACGCTTAACAAAATTGTCTTTCCAAAATTCTATAAATTCATTTTCATGTTCATTTTTTTTTGTTACCAGTGTCCTAACTGCACCCATTATCTGCTCGGTCTACATTAACACATTCACTGCCAGCCCAGCAAAAATGTATCATTTGACGTCTTTATCCGTCAATGGCAGTGAATGAGTTCAGGAGAAATGATCTCCTGGCTGTACAATTGCAGCGTCTGAATGGCGCTCCAGTCACCGTGCCGGAGTTTTTTTTTTATTTAATCAATCACTTGTCTAACCATACGTCCACCCGCTAATCAAGGGGCATAGAGAACGGAAATGAGACACTGAGACAAGTGAATGATGAGCAATGAAGCGAGTGTTTGGAACGAAGAGAGTTTAGAGGGGATCAAATGGGAGACAGAACAGAACCATGGAACAACAAAACAAAAGGACGGACGGACAGCACATGCATGCTAAGTTACTGATGAAGGTCGCTTACTGTGGTAGCTCATAAGATGTCTGTAGCTAGCCATGTTTTGGAGAAAAAGTCTTTGGTGCTTATTATTATTATTATTATTATTATTATTATTATTATTATTATTATTATTATTAATCCAATTAATTTACTGCCATCAACCTCTTGGGGATGCATTCACCTGACAATGAAATTAGATTGACATTGCTTGGTATCGTCATCACCATCAATAATAATAATAATAATAATAATAACAATAATAATAATTAGGGATGTTCGATGCCACTTTTTTTCAGACCGATACCGATACTCAGACCCTCAGTACTCACCGATACCGATACCAACTGCCGATACCAGTAATACATTTTGACAAATTAAAAAAAATCACTAAAAGATGTTTTTAAACAAATATATTTCCTTCAATTTTGAAAAAAAAAAAAAAAAAAAAAAAAAAAAAAACAGCACAGTCACTCTTCAATAGTCTTAACGCTCAAAATAAAACACAAAAATGCTCTTTTAGTTTAAGATTCACAATTTTGAAGTATTTCCAAACCGGTGAAGTTTTGGTGAAAAACTGCTGCAAGTTATAGCGCCACTTACAGGCAAGGAGGACTCACTTCACGTCTTCCCCCTCTGCCATCGCTCGCTTGTACTCGTCTGCGTCACGAGTACTCGAGTACTTGAAAAAAGGCTGGTATCGACCCGATACCGACACCTGGTATCGGTACTCACCCATCCCTAATAATAATAATAATAATAATAATAATAATATCATCATCAGTGTCATGAATTATTGCTGCTATTGAGCATTTCCAAGCTAAGCTCCCATTTTAAGTCCAACACCTTTATAAGCACACGCACTTGACCCTCAATTAAAACAAAAATATTTTATAAAATATAACAGCCAGAGAGGATAATTTCATATAAATGAGCATAAGTTGCAGGCTAAACTCTTGAAGGCATTTAATCAGTTTCATACAGGAAACCAATATCCACTTATTTCTGCCATTATTCACTCCGGCCTCACCACTGGCATTGTTCCAGATTCGCTCAAAACTGCTGCTGTCACTCCAATTTTTGAAAAAATAAAATAAAATAAAATAAAATAACCGATGCAATCCCCACCAACTTCAACAACTTCCGTCCCATCTCCAACCTCCCCTCATATTCAAAATCCTTGAAAAAATCAGTTGCTTCTCAACTCCATTCACAACTATCCCACGACCATCTGTATGAACAGTTCCAGTCCGGTTCCCGCCCACTTTCCAAACAGCCCTCATCAAAATCACAGACGACCTCCTCATGGCAGTTGATTCTGGACGTCTCACTATTTCTCATCCTCCTCGACCTGACTGCGGCCTTCGACACAATCAGTCACGCCATCCTCCGCAACAGACTCTCTTCCATTGGAATCGCTCGCATCCCGTTTAACCGGTTTTCATCCTACCTCTCCTGCCGCACTCAGTCAAAAGCACGTGGCGGCATTGCCTTTGTCATTCTTCCAACCTCATCTGTGACTGCCAATGCCTCGGAGATGATCTTGTCATGGAAATTTGTCTACTAATGGTGCCTTCGTGTGAAAATGGCCTGGCACTTTGCAGAGCTCCTGCTGTGTGTTGTTGTAAATCACAGTCATTAAACGGGAGACGAGTGCTGGAACAACATTACCTCAGAAAATGTCCCTGCCTTGGACTCGGGAAAATCCACATGCTGATTTTTTATTTTTTTTTAAGTCATCAATATTCCATACTAGGGGTGTTAAAAAAAATCGATTCGGCAATATATCGCAATATTACATCGCGCAATTCTCGAATCGATTCAATAGGCGGCCGAATCGATTTTTAAACATCCATATTTGATGGAAAAATATTCACCAAAACGTCTTAATGTTCACACCTTAAGCATGGAAGAATGTTATATTAATGGAACATTAAACCTTAATATTTTATTCCAATGCTGTTCAAACATGAAACAGATTACAACCTGTATAAGACTGAAGTTTCAGATAAATAAATAATACGTTTTCATTAGGGGTGTTAAAAAAAATCGATTCGGCGATATATCGCGATACTACATCGCGCGATTCTCGAATCGATTCAATAATCGGCAGAATCGATTTTTTATTTTTTTTATTTTTTTTTTTAGGATTCACACCTTGAGCATGAAGAATGTTATATGAACGGAACATTTAGCCTTAATATTTTATTTTAATGCTGTTCAAACATGAAACAGATTACAACCTCTATAAGACTGAAATTTCAGATAAATAAA